>NW_027327548.1:659923-1319847 GCF_047675955.1 Chlorocebus sabaeus
TTCCCTTCAAGAAGCCTTTCGCTAAGGCTGTTCTTCTGGAATTGGCAAAGGGATATTTGGAAGCCCATAGAGGGCTATGGTGAAAAAGGAAATATCTTCCGTTCAAAACTGGAAAGAAGCTTTCTGAGAAACTGTTCTGTGTTCTGTTAGTTCATCTCACAGAGTTACATCTTTCCCTTCAAGAAGCCTTTCGCTAAGGCTGTTCTTGTGGAATTAGCAAAGGGATATTTGGAAGCCCTTAGAGGGCTATGGTGAAAAAGGAAATATCTTCCGTTCAAAACTGGAAAGAAGCTTTCTGAGAAACTGCTCTGTGTTCTCTGAATTCATCTCACAGAGTTACATCTTTCCCTTCAAGAAGCCTTTCGCTAAGGCTGTTCTTGTGGAACTGGCAAAGGGATATTTCGAAGCTCATAGAGGTCTATGGTGAAAAAGGAAATATCTTCGGTTCAAAACTGGAAAGAAGCTTTCTGAGAAACTGCTCTGTGTTCTCTGAATTCATTTCACAGAGTTACATCTTTCCCTTCAAGAAGCCTTTCGCTAAGGCTGTTCTTGTGGAACTAGCAGAGGAATATTTGGAAGCCCTTAGAGGGCTATGGTGAAAAAGGAAATATCTTCCGTTCAAAACTCTAAAGAAGATTTCTGAGAAACTGCTCTGTGTTCTGTTAGTTCAACTCACAGAGTTACATCTTTCCCTACAAGAAGCCTTTCGCTAAGGCTGTTCTAGTGGAACTGGCATAGGGATATTTGGAAACCCATAGAGGGCTATGGTGAAAAAGGAAATATCTTACGTTCAATACTGGAAAGAAGCTTTCTGAGAAACTGCTCTGTGTTCTCTGAATTCATCTCACAGGGTTACATCTTTCCCTTCAAGAAGCCTTTCGCCTAGGCTGTTCTTCTGGAACTGTCAAAGGGATATTTGGAAGCCCATAGAGGGCTATGGTGAAAAAGGTAATATCTTCCGTTCAAAACTGGAAAGAAGCTTTCTGAGAAACTGCTCTGTGTTCTCTGAATTCATCTCACAGAGTTACATCTATCCCTTCAAGAAGCCTTTCGCTAAGGCTATTCTTGTGGGACTGTCAAAGGGATATTTGGAAGCCCATAGAGGGCTACGGTGAAAAAGAAAATATATTCCGTTCAAAACTGGAAAGAAGCTTTCTGAGAAACTGCTCTGTGTTCTGTTAATTCATATCACAGAGCTACATCTTTCCCTTCAAGAAGCCTTTCGCTAAGGCTGTTCTTGTGGAATTGGCAAAGTGATATTTGGAAGCCCATAAAGGGCTATGGTGAAAAAGGTAATATCTTCCGTTCAAAACTGGAAAGAAGCTTTCTGAGAAACTGTTCTGTGTTCTGTTAGTTCATCTCACAGAGTTACATCTTTCCCTTCAAGAAGCCTTTCGCTAAGGCTGTTCTTGTGGAATTGGCAAGGGATATTTGGAAGCCCATAGAGGGCTATGGTGAAAAAGGAAATATCTTCCGTTCAAAACTGGAAAGAAGCTTTCTGAGAAACTGTTCTGTGTTCTGTTAGTTCATCTCACAGAGTTACATCTTTCCCTTCAAGAAGCCTTTCGCTAAGGCTGTTCTTGTGGAATTAGCAAAGGGATATTTGGAAGCCCTTAGAGGGCTATGGTGAAAAAGGAAATATCTCCCGTTCAAAACTGGAAAGAAGCTTTCTGAGAAACTGCTCTGTGTTCTCTGAATTCATCTCACAGAGTTACATCTTTCCCTTCAAGAAGCCTTTCGCTAAGGCTCTTCTTGTGGAACTGGCAAAGGGATATTTCGAAGCTCATAGAGGGCTCTGCTGAAAAAGGAAATATCTTCCGTTCAAAACTGGAAAGAAGCATTCTGAGAAACTGCTCTGTGTTCTCTGAATTCATTTCACAGAGTTACATCTTTCCCTTCAAGAAGCCTTTCGCTAAGGCTGTTCTTGTGGAACTAGCAGAGGAATATTTGGAAGCCCTTAGAGGGCTATGGTGAAAAAGGAAATATCTTCCGTTCAAAACTCTAAAGAAGATTTCTGTGAAACTGGTCTGTGTTCTGTTAGTTCAACTCACAGAGTTACATCTTTCCCTACAAGAAGCCTTTCGCTAAGGCTGTTCTAGTGGAACTGGCAAAGGGATATTTGGAAACCCATAGAGGGCTATGGTGAAAAAGGAAATATCTTACGTTCAATACTGGAAAGAAGCTTTCTGAGAAACTGCTCTGTGTTCTCTGAATTCATCTCACAGAGTTACATCTTTCCCTTCAAGAAGCCTTTCGCCTAGGCTGTTCTTCTGGAACTGTCAAAGGGATATTTGGAAGCCCATAGAGGGCTATGGTGAAAAAGGTAATATCTTCCGTTCAAAACTGGAAAGAAGCTTTCTGAGGAACTGCTCTGTGTTCTCTGAATTCATCTCACAGAGTTACATCTATCCCTTCAAGAAGCCTTTCGCTAAGGCTATTCTTGTGGGACTGTCAAAGGGATATTTGGAAGCCCATAGAGGGCTACGGTGAAAAAGAAAATATATTCCGTTCAAAACTGGAAAGAAGCTTTCTGAGAAACTGCTCTGTGTTCTGTTAATTCATATCACAGAGCTACATCTTTCCCTTCAAGAAGCCTTTCGCTAAGGCTGTTCTTGTGGAATTGGCAAATTGATATTTGGAAGCCCATAAAGGGCTATGGTGAAAAAGGTAATATCTTCCGTTCAAAACTGGAAAGAAGCTTTCTGAGAAACTGTTCTGTGTTCTGTTAGTTCATCTCACAGAGTTACATCTTTCCCTTCAAGAAGCCTTTCGCTAAGGCTGTTCTTGTGGAATTGGCAAAGTGATATTTGGAAGCCCATAAAGGGCTATGGTGAAAAAGGTAATATCTTCCGTTCAAAACTGGAAAGAAGCTTTCTGAGAAACTGTTCTGTGTTCTGTTAGTTCATCTCACAGAGTTACATCTTTCCCTTCAAGAAGACTTTCGCTAAGGCTGTTCTTGTGGAACTGGCAAGGGGATATTGGGAAGCCCTTAGAGGGCTATGGTGAAAAAGGAAATATCTTCCGTTCAAGACTGGAAAGAAGATTTCTGAGAAACTGCTCTGTGTTCTCTGAATTCATCTCACAGAGTTACATCTTTCCCTTCAAGAAGCCTTTCGCCTAGGCTGTTCTTATGGAACTGGCAAAGGGATATTTGGAAGCCCATAGAGGGCTATGGTGAAAAAGGAAATATCTTCCTTTCAAAACTGGAAAGAAGCTTTCTGAGAAACTGCTCTGTGTTCTGTTAATTCAACTCACAGAGATACATCTTTCCCTTCAAGAGGCCTTTTGCTAAGGCTGTTCTTATGGAATTGGCAAAGGGATATTTTGAAGCCCATAGAGGGCTATGGTGAAAAAGGAAATATCTTCCGTTCGAAACTGGAAAGAAGCTTTCTGAGAAACTGCTCTGTGTTCTCTGAATTCATCTCACAGAGTTACATCTTTCCCTTCAAGAAGCCTTTCGCTAAGGCTGTTCTTCTGGAATTGGCAAAGGGATATTTGGAAGCCCATAGAGGGCTATGGTGAAAAAGGAAATATCTTCCGTTCAAAACTGGAAAGAAGCTTTCTGAGAAACTGCTCTGTGTTCTGTTAATTCATCTCACAGAGTTACATCTTTCCCTTCAAGAAGCCTTTCGCTAAGGCTGTTCTTGTGGAATTGGCAAAGGGATATTTGGAAGCCTATAGAGGGCTATGGTGAAAAAGGAAATATCTTCCGTTCAAAACTGGAAAGAAGCTTTCTGAGAAACTGTTCTGTGTTCTGTTAGTTCATCTCACAGAGTTACATCTTTCCCTTCAAGAAGCCTTTCGCTAAGGCTGTTCTTGTGGAATTAGCAAAGGGATAATTGGAAGCCCATAGAGGGCTATGGTGAAAAAGGAAATATCTTCCGTTCAAAACTGGAAAGAAGCTTTGTGAGAAACTGGTCTGTGTTCTCTGAATTCATCTCACAGAGTTACATCTTTCCCTTCAAGAAGCCTTTCGCTAAGGCTGTTCTTGTGGAACTGGCAAAGGGATATTTCGAAGCTCATAGAGGGCTATGGTGAAAAAGGAAATATCTCCCGTTCAAAACTGGAAAGAAGCTTTCTGAGAAACTGCTCTGTGTTCTCTGAATTCATTTCACAGAGTTACATCTTTCCCTTCAAGAAGCCTTTCGCTAAGGCTGTTCTTGTGGAATTGGCAAAGTGATATTTGGAAGCCCATAAAGGGCTATGGTGAAAAAGGTAATATCTTCCGTTCAAAACTGGAAAGAAGATTTCTGAGAAACTGCTCTGTGTTCTGTTAGTTCAACTCACAGAGTTACATCTTTCCCTACAAGAAGCCTTTCGCTAAGGCTGTTCTAGTGGAACTGGCAAAGGGATATTTGGAAACCCATATAGGGCTATGGTGAAAAAGGAAATATCTTACGTTCAATACTGGAAAGAAGCTTTCTGAGAAACTGCTCTGTGTTCTCTGAATTCATCTCACAGAGTTACATCTTTCCCTTCAAGAAGCCTTTCGCCTAGGCTGTTCTTCTGGAACTGTCAAAGGGATATTTGGAAGCCCATAGAGGGCTATGGTGAAAAAGGTAATATCTTCCGTTCAAAACTGGAAAGAAGCTTTCTGAGAAACTGCTCTGTGTTCTCTGAATTCATCTCACAGAGTTACATCTATCCCTTCAAGAAGCCTTTCGCTAAGGCTATTCTTGTGGGACTGTCAAAGGGATATTTGGAAGCCCATAGAAGGCTACGGTGAAAAAGAAAATATATTCCGTTCAAAACTGGAAAGAAGCTTTCTGAGAAACTGCTCTGTGTTCTGTTAATTCATATCACAGAGCTACATCTTTCCCTTCAAGAAGCCTTTCGCTAAGGCTGTTCTTGTGGAATTGGCAAAGTGATATTTGGAAGCCCATAAAGGACTATGGTGAAAAAGGAAATATCTTCCGTTCAAAACTGGAAAGAAGCTTTCTGAGAAACTGTTCTGTGTTCTGTTAATCCATCTCACAGAGTTACATCTTTCCCTTCAAGAAGCCTTTCGCTAAGGCTGTTCTTGTGGGACTGGAAAGGGATATTTGGAAGCCCATAGAGGGCTATGGTGAAAAAGAAAATATCTTCCGTTCAAAACTGGAAAGAAGCTTTGTGAGAAACTGGTCTGTGTTCTCTGAATCCATCTCACAGAGTCACATCTTTCCCTTCAAGAAGCCTTTCGCTAAGGCTGTTCTTCTGGATTGGCAAAGGGATATTTGGAAGCCCATAGAGGGCTATGGTGAAAAAGGAAATATCTTCCGTTCAAAACTGGAAAGAAGCTTTCTGAGAAACTGTTCTGTGTTCTGTTAGTTCATCTCACAGAGTTACATCTTTCCCTTCAAGAAGCCTTTCGCTAAGGCTGTTCTTGTGGAATTAGCAAAGGGATATTTGGAAGCCCTTAGAGGGCTATGGTGAAAAAGGAAATATCTTCCGTTCAAAACTGGAAAGAAGCTTTCTGAGAAACTGCTCTGTGTTCTCTGAATTCATCTCACAGAGTTACATCTTTCCCTTCAAGAAGCCTTTCGCTAAGGCTGTTCTTGTGGAACTGGCAAAGGGATATTTCGAAGCTCATAGAGTGCTCTGCTGAAAAAGGAAATATCTTCCGTTCAAAACAGGAAAGAAGCATTCTGAGAAACTGCTCTGTGTTCTCTGAATTCATCTCACAGAGTCACATCTATCCCTTCAAGAAGCCTTTCGCTAAGGCTGTTCTTGTGGGACTGGAAAGGGATATTTGGAAGCCCATAGAGGGCTATGGTGAAAAAGAAAATATCTTCCGTTCAAAACTGGAAAGAAGCTTTCTGAGAAACTGCTCTGTGTTCTGTTAATTCATATCACAGAGCTACATCTTTCCCTTCAAGAAGCCTTTCGCTAAGGCTGTTCTTGTGGAATTGGCAAAGTGATATTTGGAAGCCCATAAAGGGCTATGGTGAAAAAGGTAATATCTTCCGTTCAAAACTGGAAAGAAGCTTTCTGAGAAACTGTTCTGTGTTCTGTTAGTTCATCTCACAGAGTTACATCTTTCCCTTCAAGAAGACTTTCGCTAAGGCTGTTCTTGTGGAACTGGCAAGGGGATATTGGGAAGCCCTTAGAGGGCTATGGTGAAAAAGGAAATACCTTCCGTTCAAGAATGGAAAGAAGATTTCTGAGAAACTGCTCTGTGTTCTCTGAATTCATCTCACAGAGTTACATCTTTCCCTTCAAGAAGCCTTTCGCCTAGGCTGTTCTTATGGAACTGGCAAAGGGATATTTGGAAGCCCATAGAGGGCTATGGTGAAAAAGGAAATATCTTCCGTTCAAAACTGGAAAGAAGCTTTCTGAGAAACTGCTCTGTGTTCTGTTAATTCATCTCACAGAGATACATCTTTCCCTTCAAGAGGCCTTTTGCTAAGGCTGTTCTTATGGAATTGGCAAAGGGATATTTTGAAGCCCATAGAGGGCTATGGTGAAAAAGGAAATATCTTCCGTTCAAAACTGGAAAGAAGCTTTCTGAGAAACTGCTCTGTGTTCTCTGAATTCATCTCACAGAGTTACATCTTTCCCTTCAAGAAGCCTTTCGCTAAGGCTGTTCTTGTGGAATTGGCAAAGGGATATTTGGAAGCCCATAGAGGGCTATGGTGAAAAAGGAAATATCTTCCGTTCAAAACTGGAAAGAAGCTTTCTGAGAAACTGTTCTGTGTTCTGTTAGTTCATCTCACAGAGTTACATCTTTCCCTTCAAGAAGCCTTTCGCTAAGGCTGTTCTTGTGGAATTAGCAAAGGGATATTTGGAAGCCCTTAGAGGGCTATGGTGAAAAAGGAAATATCTTCCGTTCAAAACTGGAAAGAAGCTTTGTGAGAAACTGGTCTGTGTTCTCTGAATTCATCTCACAGAGTTACATCTTTCCCTTCAAGAAGCCTTTCGCTAAGGCTGTTCTTGTGGAATTAGCAAAGGGATATTTGGAAGCCCTTAGAGGGCTATGGTGAAAAAGGAAATATCTTCCGTTCAAAACTGGAAAGAAGATTTCTGAGAAACTGCTCTGTGTTCTGTTAGTTCAACTCACAGAGTTACATCTTTCCCTACAAGAAGCCTTTCGCTAAGGCTGTTCTAGTGGAACTGGCAAAGGGATATTTGGAAACACATAGAGGGCTATGGTGAAAAAGGAAATATCTTACGTTCAATACTGGAAAGAAGCTTTCTGAGAAACTGCTCTGTGTTCTCTGAATTCATCTCACAGAGTTACATCTTTCCCTTCAAGAAGCCTTTCGCCTAGGCTGTTCTTCTGGAACTGTCAAAGGGATATTTGGAAGCCCATAGAGGGCTATGGTGAAAAAGGTAATATCTTCCGTTCAAAACTGGAAAGAAGCTTTCTGAGAAACTGCTCTGTGTTCTCTGAATTCATCTCACAGAGTTACATCTATCCCTTCAAGAAGCCTTTCGCTAAGGCTATTCTTGTGGGACTGTCAAAGGGATATTTGGAAGCCCATAGAGGGCTACGGTGAAAAAGAAAATATATTCCGTTCAAAACTGGAAAGAAGCTTTCTGAGAAACTGCTCTGTGTTCTGTTAATTCATATCACAGAGCTACATCTTTCCCTTCAAGAAGCCTTTCGCTAAGGCTGTTCTTGTGGAATTGGCAAAGCGATATTTGGAAGCCCATAAAGGGCTATGGTGAAAAAGGTAATATCTTCTGTTCAAAACTGGAAAGAAGCTTTCTGAGAAACTGTTCTGTGTTCTGTTAGTTCATCTCACAGAGTTACATCTTTCCCTTCAAGAAGCCTTTCGCTAAGGCTGTTCTTGTGGAACTGGCAAAGGGATATTTGGAAGCCCTTAGAGGGCTATGGTGAAAAAGGAAATAACTTCCGTTCAAAACTGGAAAGAAGATTTCTGAGAAACTGCTCTGTGTTCTGTTAGTTCATCTCACAGAGTTACATCTTTCCCTACAAGAAGCCTTTCGCTAAGGCTGTTCTAGTGGAACTGGCAAAGGGATATTTGGAAACCCATAGAGGGCTATGGTGAAAAAGGAAATATCTTCCGTTCAAAACTGGAAAGAAGCTTTCTGAGAAACTGTTCTGTGTTCTGTTAATCCATCTCACAGAGTTACATCTTTCCCTTCAAGAAGCCTTTCGCTAAGGCTGTTCTTGTGGGACTGGAAAGGGATATTTGGAAGCCCATAGAGGGCTATGGTGAAAAAGAAAATATCTTCCGTTCAAAACTGGAAAGAAGCTTTGTGAGAAACTGGTCTGTGTTCTCTGAATCCATCTCACAGAGTTACATCTTTCCCTTCAAGAAGCCTTTCGCTAAGGCTGTTCTTCTGGAATTGGCAAAGGGATATTTGGAAGCCCATAGAGGGCTATGGTGAAAAAGGAAATATCTTCCGTTCAAAACTGGAAAGAAGCTTTCTGAGAAACTGTTCTGTGTTCTGTTAGTTCATCTCACAGAGTTACATCTTTCCCTTCAAGAAGACTTTCGCTAAGGCTGTTCTTGTGGAATTAGCAAAGGGATATTTGGAAGCCCTTAGAGGGCTATGGTGAAAAAGGAAATATCTTCCGTTCAAAACTGGAAAGAAGCTTTCTGAGAAACTGCTCTGTGTTCTCTGAATTCATCTCACAGAGTTACATCTTTCCCTTCAAGAAGCCTTTCGCTAAGGCTGTTCTTGTGGAACTGGCAAAGGGATATTTCGAAGCTCATAGAGTGCTCTGCTGAAAAAGGAAATATCTTCCGTTCAAAACTGGAAAGAAGCATTCTGAGAAACTGCTCTGTGTTCTCTGAATTCATCTCACAGAGTCACATCTATCCCTTCAAGAAGCCTTTCGCTAAGGCTGTTCTTGTGGGACTGGAAAGGGATATTTGGAAGCCCATAGAGGGCTATGGTGAAAAAGAAAATATCTTCCGTTCAAAACTGGAAAGAAGCTTTCTGAGAAACTGCTCTGTGTTCTGTTAATTCATATCACAGAGCTACATCTTTCCCTTCAAGAAGCCTTTCGCTAAGGCTGTTCTTGTGGAATTGGCAAAGTGATATTTGGAAGCCCATAAAGGGCTATGGTGAAAAAGGTAATATCTTCCGTTCAAAACTGGAAAGAAGCTTTCTGAGAAACTGTTCTGTGTTCTGTTAGTTCATCTCACAGAGTTACATCTTTCCCTTCAAGAAGACTTTCGCTAAGGCTGTTCTTGTGGAACTGGCAAGGGGATATTGGGAAGCCCTTAGAGGGCTATGGTGAAAAAGGAAATATCTTCCGTTCAAGACTGGAAAGAAGATTTCTGAGAAACTGCTCTGTGTTCTCTGAATTCATCTCACAGAGTTACATCTTTCCCTTCAAGAAGCCTTTCGCCTAGGCTGTTCTTATGGAACTGGCAAAGGGATATTTGGAAGCCCATAGAGGGCTATGGTGAAAAAGGAAATATCTTCTTTTCAAAACTGGAAAGAAGCTTTCTGAGAAACTGCTCTGTGGTCTGTTAATTCATCTCACAGAGATACATCTTTCCCTTCAAGAGGCCTTTTGCTAAGTCTGTTCTTATGGAATTGGCAAAGGGATATTTTGAAGCCCATAGAGGGCTATGGTGAAAAAGGAAATATCTTCCGTTCAAAACTGGAAAGAAGCTTTCTGAGAAACTGCTCTGTGTTCTCTGAATTCATCTCACAGAGTTACATCTTTCCCTTCAAGAAGCCTTTCGCTAAGGCTGTTCTTGTGGAATTGGCAAAGGGATATTTGGAAGCCCATAGAGGGCTATGGTGAAAAAGGAAATATCTTCCGTTCAAAACTGGAAAGAAGCTTTCTGAGAAACTGTTCTGTGTTCTGTTAGTTCATCTCACAGAGTTACATCTTTCCCTTCAAGAAGCCTTTCGCTAAGGCTGTTCTTGTGGAATTAGCAAAGGGATATTTGGAAGCCCTTACAGGGCTATGGTGAAAAAGGAAATATCTTCCGTTCAAAACTGGAAAGAAGCTTTGTGAGAAACTGGTCTGTGTTCTCTGAATTCATCTCACAGAGTTACATCTTTCCCTTCAAGAAGCCTTTCGCTAAGGCTGTTCTTGTGGAACTGGCAAAGGGATATTTCGAAGCTCATAGAGGGCTATGGTGAAAAAGGAAATATCTTCGGTTCAAAACTGGAAAGAAGCTTTCTGAGAAACTGCTCTGTGTTCTCTGAATTCATTTCACAGAGTTACATCTTTCCCTTCAAGAAGCCTTTCGCTAAGGCTGTTCTTGTGGAACTAGCAGAGGAATATTTGGAAGCCCTTAGAGGGCTATGGTGAAAAAGGAAATATCTTCCGTTCAAAACTCTAAAGAAGATTTCTGAGAAACTGCTCTGTGTTCTGTTAGTTCAACTCACAGAGTTACATCTTTCCCTACAAGAAGCCTTTCGCTAAGGCTGTTCTAGTGGAACTGGCAAAGGGATATTTGGAAACCCATAGAGGGCTATGGTGAAAAAGGAAATATCTTACGTTCAGTACTGGAAAGAAGCTTTCTGAGAAACTGCTCTGTGTTCTCTGAATTCATCTCACAGAGTTACATCTTTCCCTTCAAGAAGCCTTTCGCCTAGGCTGTTCTTCTGGAACTGTCAAAGGGATATTTGGAAGCCCATAGAGGGCTATGGTGAAAAAGGTAATATCTTCCGTTCAAAACTGGAAAGAAGCTTTCTGAGAAACTGCTCTGTGTTCTCTGAATTCATCTCACAGAGTTACATCTATCCCTTCAAGAAGCCTTTCGCTAAGGCTATTCTTGTGGGACTGTCAAAGGGATATTTGGAAGCCCATAGAGGGCTATGGTGAAAAAGAAAATATATTCCGTTCAAAACTGGAAAGAAGCTTTCTGAGAAACTGCTCTGTGTTCTGTTAATTCATATCACAGAGCTACATCTTTCCCTTCAAGAAGCCTTTCGCTAAGGCTGTTCTTGTGGAATTGGCAAAGTGATATTTGGAAGCCCATAAAGGGCTATGGTGAAAAAGGTAATATCTTCCGTTCAAAACTGGAAAGAAGCTTTCTGAGAAACTGTTCTGTGTTCTGTTAGTTCATCTCACAGAGTTACATCTTTCCCTTCAAGAAGCCTTTCGCTAAGGCTGTTCTTGTGGAATTGGCAAGGGATATTTGGAAGCCCATAGAGGGCTATGGTGAAAAAGGAAATATCTTCCGTTCAAAACTGGAAAGAAGCTTTCTGAGAAACTGTTCTGTGTTCTGTTAGTTCATCTCACAGAGTTACATCTTTCCCTTCAAGAAGCCTTTCGCTAAGGCTGTTCTTGTGGAATTAGCAAAGGGATATTTGGAAGCCCTTAGAGGGCTATGGTGAAAAAGGAAATATCTCCCGTTCAAAACTGGAAAGAAGCTTTCTGAGAAACTGCTCTGTGTTCTCTGAATTCATCTCACAGAGTTACATCTTTCCCTTCAAGAAGCCTTTCGCTAAGGCTCTTCTTGTGGAACTGGCAAAGGGATATTTCGAAGCTCATAGAGGGCTCTGCTGAAAAAGGAAATATCTTCCGTTCAAAACTGGAAAGAAGCATTCTGAGAAACTGCTCTGTGTTCTCTGAATTCATTTCACAGAGTTACATCTTTCCCTTCAAGAAGCCTTTCGCTAAGGCTGTTCTTGTGGAACTAGCAGAGGAATATTTGGAAGCCCTTAGAGGGCTATGGTGAAAAAGGAAATATCTTCCGTTCAAAACTCTAAAGAAGATTTCTGAGAAACTGCTCTGTGTTCTGTTAGTTCAACTCACAGAGTTACATCTTTCCCTACAAGAAGCCTTTCGCTAAGGCTGTTCTAGTGGAACTGGCAAAGGGATATTTGGAAACCCATAGAGGGCTATGGTGAAAAAGGAAATATCTTACGTTCAATACTGGAAAGAAGCTTTCTGAGAAACTGCTCTGTGTTCTCTGAACTCATCTCACAGAGTTACATCTTTCCCTTCAAGAAGCCTTTCGCCTAGGCTGTTCTTCTGGAACTGTCAAAGGGATATTTGGAAGCCCATAGAGGGCTATGGTGAAAAAGGTAATATCTTCCGTTCAAAACTGGAAAGAAGCTTTCTGAGAAACTGCTCTGTGTTCTCTGAATTCATCTCACAGAGTTACATCTATCCCTTCAAGAAGCGTTTCGCTAAGGCTATTCTTGTGGGACTGTCAAAGGGATATTTGGAAGCCCATAGAGGGCTACGGTGAAAAAGAAAATATATTCCGTTCAAAACTGGAAAGAAGCTTTCTGAGAAACTGCTCTGTGTTCTGTTAATTCATATCACAGAGCTACATCTTTCCCTTCAAGAAGCCTTTCGCTAAGGCTGTTCTTGTGGAATTGGCAAATTGATATTTGGAAGCCCATAAAGGGCTATGGTGAAAAAGGTAATATCTTCCGTTCAAAACTGGAAAGAAGCTTTCTGAGAAACTGTTCTGTGTTCTGTTAGTTCATCTCACAGAGTTACATCTTTCCCTTCAAGAAGCCTTTCGCTAAGGCTGTTCTTGTGGAATTGGCAAAGTGATATTTGGAAGCCCATAAAGGGCTATGGTGAAAAAGGTAATATCTTCCGTTCAAAACTGGAAAGAAGCTTTCTGAGAAACTGTTCTGTGTTCTGTTAGTTCATCTCACAGAGTTACATCTTTCCCTTCAAGAAGACTTTCGCTAAGGCTGTTCTTGTGGAACTGGCAAGGGGATATTGGGAAGCCCTTAGAGGGCTATGGTGAAAAAGGAAATATCTTCCGTTCAAGACTGGAAAGAAGATTTCTGAGAAACTGCTCTGTGTTCTCTGAATTCATCTCACAGAGTTACATCTTTCCCTTCAAGAAGCCTTTCGCCTAGGCTGTTCTTATGGAACTGGCAAAGGGATATTTGGAAGCCCATAGAGGGCTATGGTGAAAAAGGAAATATCTTCCTTTCAAAACTGGAAAGAAGCTTTCTGAGAAACTGCTCTGTGTTCTGTTAATTCATCTCACAGAGATACATCTTTCCCTTCAAGAGGCCTTTTGCTAAGGCTGTTCTTATGGAATTGGCAAAGGGATATTTTGAAGCCCATAGAGGGCTATGGTGAAAAAGGAAATATCTTCCGTTCAAAACTGGAAAGAAGCTTTCTGAGAAACTGCTCTGTGTTCTCTGAATTCATCTCACAGAGTTACATCTTTCCCTTCAAGAAGCCTTTCGCTAAGGCTGTTCTTCTGGAATTGGCAAAGGGATATTTGGAAGCCCATAGAGGGCTATGGTGAAAAAGGAAATATCTTCCGTTCAAAACTGGAAAGAAGCTTTCTGAGAAACTGCTCTGTGTTCTGTTAATTCATCTCACAGAGTTACATCTTTCCCTTCAAGAAGCCTTTCGCTAAGGCTGTTCTTGTGGAATTGGCAAAGGGATATTTGGAAGCCTATAGAGGGCTATGGTGAAAAAGGAAATATCTTCCGTTCAAAACTGGAAAGAAGCTTTCTGAGAAACTGTTCTGTGTTCTGTTAGTTCATCTCACAGAGTTACATCTTTCCCTTCAAGAAGCCTTTCGCTAATGCTGTTCTTGTGGAATTAGCAAAGGGATATTTGGAAGCCCATAGAGGGCTATGGTGAAAAAGGAAATATCTTCCGTTCAAAACTGGAAAGAAGCTTTGTGAGAAACTGGTCTGTGTTCTCTGAATTCATCTCACAGAGTTACATCTTTCCCTTCAAGAAGCCTTTCGCTAAGGCTGTTCTTGTGGAACTGGCAAAGGGATATTTCGAAGCTCATAGAGGGCTATGGTGAAAAAGGAAATATCTTCGGTTCAAAACTGGAAAGAAGCTTTCTGAGAAACTGCTCTGTGTTCTCTGAATTCATTTCACAGAGTTACATCTTTCCCTTCAAGAAGCCTTTCGCTAAGGCTGTTCTTGTGGAATTGGCAAAGTGATATTTGGAAGCCCATAAAGGGCTATGGTGAAAAAGGTAATATCTTCCGTTCAAAACTGGAAAGAAGATTTCTGAGAAACTGCTCTGTGTTCTGTTAGTTCAACTCACAGAGTTACATCTTTCCCTACAAGAAGCCTTTCGCTAAGGCTGTTCTAGTGGAACTGGCAAAGGGATATTTGGAAACCCATATAGGGCTATGGTGAAAAAGGAAATATCTTACGTTCAATACTGGAAAGAAGCTTTCTGAGAAACTGCTCTGTGTTCTCTGAATTCATCTCACAGAGTTACATCTTTCCCTTCAAGAAGCCTTTCGCCTAGGCTGTTCTTCTGGAACTGTCAAAGGGATATTTGGAAGACCATAGAGGGCTATGGTGAAAAAGGTAATATCTTCCGTTCAAAACTGGAAAGAAGCTTTCTGAGAAACTGCTCTGTGTTCTCTGAATTCATCTCACAGAGTTACATCTATCCCTTCAAGAAGCCTTTCGCTAAGGCTATTCTTGTGGGACTGTCAAAGGGATATTTGGAAGCCCATAGAGGGCTACGGTGAAAAAGAAAATATATTCCGTTCAAAACTGGAAAGAAGCTTTCTGAGAAACTGCTCTGTGTTCTGTTAATTCATATCACAGAGCTACATCTTTCCCTTCAAGAAGCCTTTCGCTAAGGCTGTTCTTGTGGAATTGGCAAATTGATATTTGGAAGCCCATAAAGGGCTATGGTGAAAAAGGTAATATCTTCCGTTCAAAACTGGAAAGAAGCTTTCTGAGAAACTGTTCTGTGTTCTGTTAGTTCATCTCACAGAGTTACATCTTTCCCTTCAAGAAGCCTTTCGCTAAGGCTGTTCTTGTGGAATTGGCAAAGTGATATTTGGAAGCCCATAAAGGGCTATGGTGAAAAAGGTAATATCTTCCGTTCAAAACTGGAAAGAAGCTTTCTGAGAAACTGTTCTGTGTTCTGTTAGTTCATCTCACAGAGTTACATCTTTCCCTTCAAGAAGACTTTCGCTAAGGCTGTTCTTGTGGAACTGGCAAGGGGATATTGGGAAGCCCTTAGAGGGCTATGGTGAAAAAGGAAATATCTTCCGTTCAAGACTGGAAAGAAGATTTCTGAGAAACTGCTCTGTGTTCTCTGAATTCATCTCACAGAGTTACATCTTTCCCTTCAAGAAGCCTTTCGCCTAGGCTGTTCTTATGGAACTGGCAAAGGGATATTTGGAAGCCCATAGAGGGCTATGGTGAAAAAGGAAATATCTTCCTTTCAAAACTGGAAAGAAGCTTTCTGAGAAACTGCTCTGTGTTCTGTTAATTCATCTCACAGAGATACATCTTTCCCTTCAAGAGGCCTTTTGCTAAGGCTGTTCTTATGGAATTGGCAAAGGGATATTTTGAAGCCCATAGAGGGCTATGGTGAAAAAGGAAATATCTTCCGTTCAAAACTGGAAAGAAGCTTTCTGAGAAACTGCTCTGTGTTCTCTGAATTCATCTCACAGAGTTACATCTTTCCCTTCAAGAAGCCTTTCGCTAAGGCTGTTCTTCTGGAATTGGCAAAGGGATATTTGGAAGCCCATAGAGGGCTATGGTGAAAAAGGAAATATCTTCCGTTCAAAACTGGAAAGAAGCTTTCTGAGAAACTGCTCTGTGTTCTGTTAATTCATCTCACAGAGTTACATCTTTCCCTTCAAGAAGCCTTTCGCTAAGGCTGTTCTTGTGGAATTGGCAAAGGGATATTTGGAAGCCTATAGAGGGCTATGGTGAAAAAGGAAATATCTTCCGTTCAAAACTGGAAAGAAGCTTTCTGAGAAACTGTTCTGTGTTCTGTTAGTCCATCTCACAGAGTTACATCTTTCCCTTCAAGAAGCCTTTCGCTAAGGCTGTTCTTGTGGAATTAGCAAAGGGATATTTGGAAGCCCATAGAGGGCTATGGTGAAAAAGGAAATATCTTCCGTTCAAAACTGGAAAGAAGCTTTGTGAGAAACTGGTCTGGGTTCTCTGAATTCATCTCACAGAGTTACATCTTTCCCTTCAAGAAGCCTTTCGCTAAGGCTGTTCTTGTGGAACTGGCAAAGGGATATTTCGAAGCTCATAGAGGGCTATGGTGAAAAAGGAAATATCTTCGGTTCAAAACTGGAAAGAAGCTTTCTGAGAAACTGCTCTGTGTTCTCTGAATTCATTTCACAGAGTTACATCTTTCCCTTCAAGAAGCCTTTCGCTAAGGCTGTTCTTGTGGAATTGGCAAAGTGATATTTGGAAGCCCATAAAGGGCTATGGTGAAAAAGGTAATATCTTCCGTTCAAAACTGGAAAGAAGATTTCTGAGAAACTGCTCTGTGTTCTGTTAGTTCAACTCACAGAGTTACATCTTTCCCTACAAGAAGCCTTTCGCTAAGGCTGTTCTAGTGGAACTGGCAAAGGGATATTTGGAAACCCATATAGGGCTATGGTGAAAAAGGAAATATCTTACGTTCAATACTGGAAAGAAGCTTTCTGAGAAACTGCTCTGTGTTCTCTGAATTCATCTCACAGAGTTACATCTTTCCCTTCAAGAAGCCTTTCGCCTAGGCTGTTCTTCTGGAACTGTCAAAGGGATATTTGGAAGACCATAGAGGGCTATGGTGAAAAAGGTAATATCTTCCGTTCAAAACTGGAAAGAAGCTTTCTGAGAAACTGCTCTGTGTTCTCTGAATTCATCTCACAGAGTTACATCTATCCCTTCAAGAAGCCTTTCGCTAAGGCTATTCTTGTGGGACTGTCAAAGGGATATTTGGAAGCCCATAGAAGGCTACGGTGAAAAAGAAAACATATTCCGTTCAAAACTGGAAAGAAGCTTTCTGAGAAACTCCTCTGTGTTCTGTTAATTCATATCACAGAGCTACATCTTTCCCTTCAAGAAGCCTTTCGCTAAGGCTGTTCTTGTGGAATTGGCAAAGTGATATTTGGAAGCCCATAAAGGACTATGGTGAAAAAGGTAATATCTTCCGTTCAAAACTGGAAAGAAGCTTTCTGAGAAACTGTTCTGTGTTCTGTTAATCCATCTCACAGAGTTACATCTTTCCCTTCAAGAAGCCTTTCGCTAAGGCTGTTCTTGTGGGACTGGAAAGGGATATTTGGAAGCCCATAGAGGGCTATGGTGAAAAAGAAAATATCTTCCGTTCAAAACTGGAAAGAAGCTTTGTGAGAAACTGGTCTGTGTTCTCTGAATCCATCTCACAGAGTTACATCTTTCCCTTCAAGAAGCCTTTCGCTAAGGCTGTTCTTCTGGAATTGGCAAAGGGATATTTGGAAGCCCATAGAGGGCTATGGTGAAAAAGGAAATATCTTGCGTTCAAAACTGGAAAGAAGCTTTCTGAGAAACTGTTCTGTGTTCTGTTAGTTCATCTCACAGAGTTACATCTTTCCCTTCAAGAAGCCTTTCGCTAAGGCTGTTCTTGTGGAATTAGCAAAGGGATATTTGGAAGCCCTTAGAGGGCTATGGTGAAAAAGGAAATATCTTCCGTTCAAAACTGGAAAGAAGCTTTCTGAGAAACTGCTCTGTGTTCTCTGAATTCATCTCACAGAGTTACATCTTTCCCTTCAAGAAGCCTTTCGCTAAGGCTGTTCTTGTGGAACTGGCAAAGGGATATTTCGAAGCTCATAGAGTGCTCTGCTGAAAAAGGAAATATCTTCCGTTCAAAACAGGAAAGAAGCATTCTGAGAAACTGCTCTGTGTTCTCTGAATTCATCTCACAGAGTCACATCTATCCCTTCAAGAAGCCTTTCGCTAAGGCTGTTCTTGTGGGACTGGAAAGGGATATTTGGAAGCCCATAGAGGGCTATGGTGAAAAAGAAAATATCTTCCGTTCAAAACTGGAAAGAAGCTTTCTGAGAAACTGCTCTGTGTTCTGTTAATTCATATCACAGAGCTACATCTTTCCCTTCAAGAAGCCTTTCGCTAAGGCTGTTCTTGTGGAATTGGCAAAGTGATATTTGGAAGCCCATAAAGGGCTATGGTGAAAAAGGTAATATCTTCCGTTCAAAACTGGAAAGAAGCTTTCTGAGAAACTGTTCTGTGTTCTGTTAGTTCATCTCACAGAGTTACATCTTTCCCTTCAAGAAGACTTTCGCTAAGGCTGTTCTTGTGGAACTGGCAAGGGGATATTGGGAAGCCCTTAGAGGGCTATGGTGAAAAAGGAAATATCTTCCGTTCAAGAATGGAAAGAAGATTTCTGAGAAACTGCTCTGTGTTCTCTGAATTCATCTCACAGAGTTACATCTTTCCCTTCAAGAAGCCTTTCGCCTAGGCTGTTCTTATGGAACTGGCAAAGGGATATTTGGAAGCCCATAGAGGGCTATGGTGAAAAAGGAAATATCTTCCGTTCAAAACTGGAAAGAAGCTTTCTGAGAAACTGCTCTGTGTTCTGTTAATTCATCTCACAGAGATACATCTTTCCCTTCAAGAGGCCTTTTGCTAAGGCTGTTCTCATGGAATTGGCAAAGGGATATTTTGAAGCCCATAGAGGGCTATGGTGAAAAAGGAAATATCTTCCGTTCAAAACTGGAAAGAAGGTTTCTGAGAAACTGCTCTGTGTTCTCTGAATTCATCTCACAGTGTTACATCTATCCCTTCAAGAAGCCTTTCGCTAAGGCTATTCTTGTGGGACTGTCAAAGGGATATTTGGAAGCCCATAGAGGGCTACGGTGAAAAAGAAAATATATTCCGTTCAAAACTGGAAAGAAGCTTTCTGAGAAACTGCTCTGTGTTCTGTTAATTCATATCACAGAGCTACATCTTTCCCTTCAAGAAGCCTTTCGCTAAGGCTGTTCTTGTGGAATTGGCAAAGCGATATTTGGAAGCCCATAAAGGGCTATGGTGAAAAAGGTAATATCTTCTGTTCAAAACTGGAAAGAAGCTTTCTGAGAAACTGTTCTGTGTTCTGTTAGTTCATCTCACAGAGTTACATCTTTCCCTTCAAGAAGCCTTTCGCTAAGGCTGTTCTTGTGGAATTGGCAAGGGATATTTGGAAGCCCATAGAGGGCTATGGTGAAAAAGGAAATATCTTCCGTTCAAAACTGGAAAGAAGCTTTCTGAGAAACTGCTCTGTGTTCTGTTAGTTCATCTCACAGAGTTACATCTTTCCCTACAAGAAGCCTTTCGCTAAGGCTGTTCTAGTGGAACTGGCAAAGGGATATTTGGAAACCCATAGAGGGCTATGGTGAAAAAGGAAATATCTTCCGTTCAAAACTGGAAAGAAGCTTTCTGAGAAACTGTTCTGTGTTCTGTTAATCCATCTCACAGAGTTACATCTTTCCCTTCAAGAAGCCTTTCGCTAAGGCTGTTCTTGTGGGACTGGAAAGGGATATTTGGAAGCCCATAGAGGGCTATGGTGAAAAAGAAAATATCTTCCGTTCAAAACTGGAAAGAAGCTTTGTGAGAAACTGGTCTGTGTTCTCTGAATCCATCTCACAGAGTTACATCTTTCCCTTCAAGAAGCCTTTCGCTAAGGCTGTTCTTCTGGAATTGGCAAAGGGATATTTGGAAGCCCATAGAGGGCTATGGTGAAAAAGGAAATATCTTCCGTTCAAAACTGGAAAGAAGCTTTCTGAGAAACTGTTCTGTGTTCTGTTAGTTCATCTCACAGAGTTACATCTTTCCCTTCAAGAAGCCTTTCGCTAAGGCTGTTCTTGTGGAATTAGCAAAGGGATATTTGGAAGCCCTTAGAGGGCTATGGTGAAAAAGGAAATATCTTCCGTTCAAAACTGGAAAGAAGCTTTCTGAGAAACTGCTCTGTGTTCTCTGAATTCATCTCACAGAGTTACATCTTTCCCTTCAAGAAGCCTTTCGCTAAGGCTGTTCTTGTGGAACTGGCAAAGGGATATTTCGAAGCTCATAGAGTGCTCTGCTGAAAAAGGAAATATCTTCCGTTCAAAACTGGAAAGAAGCATTCTGAGAAACTGCTCTGTGTTCTCTGAATTCATCTCACAGAGTCACATCTATCCCTTCAAGAAGCCTTTCGCTAAGGCTGTTCTTGTGGGACTGGAACGGGATATTTGGAAGCCCATAGAGGGCTATGGTGAAAAAGAAAATATCTTCCGTTCAAAACTGGAAAGAAGCTTTCTGAGAAACTGCTCTGTGTTCTGTTAATTCATATCACAGAGCTACATCTTTCCCTTCAAGAAGCCTTTCGCTAAGGCTGTTCTTGTGGAATTGGCAAAGTGATATTTGGAAGCCCATAAAGGGCTATGGTGAAAAAGGTAATATCTTCCGTTCAAAACTGGAAAGAAGCTTTCTGAGAAACTGTTCTGTGTTCTGTTAGTTCATCTCACAGAGTTACATCTTTCCCTTCAAGAAGACTTTCGCTAAGGCTGTTCTTGTGGAACTGGCAAGGGGATATTGGGAAGCCCTTAGAGGGCTATGGTGAAAAAGGAAATATCTTCCGTTCAAGACTGGAAAGAAGATTTCTGAGAAACTGCTCTGTGTTCTCTGAATTCATCTCACAGAGTTACATCTTTCCCTTCAAGAAGCCTTTCCCCTAGGCTGTTCTTATGGAACTGGCAAAGGGATATTTGGAAGCCCATAGAGGGCTATGGTGAAAAAGGAAATATCTTCTTTTCAAAACTGGAAAGAAGCTTTCTGAGAAACTGCTCTGTGGTCTGTTAATTCATCTCACAGAGATACATCTTTCCCTTCAAGAGGCCTTTTGCTAAGGCTGTTCTTATGGAATTGGCAAAGGGATATTTTGAAGCCCATAGAGGGCTATGGTGAAAAAGGAAATATCTTCCGTTCAAAACTGGAAAGAAGCTTTCTGAGAAACTGCTCTGTGTTCTCTGAATTCATCTCACAGAGTTACATCTTTCCCTTCAAGAAGCCTTTCGCTAAGGCTGTTCTTGTGGAATTGGCAAAGGGATATTTGGAAGCCCATAGAGGGCTATGGTGAAAAAGGAAATATCTTCCGTTCAAAACTGGAAAGAAGCTTTCTGAGAAACTGTTCTGTGTTCTGTTAGTTCATCTCACAGAGTTACATCTTTCCCTTCAAGAAGCCTTTCGCTAAGGCTGTTCTTGTGGAATTAGCAAAGGGATATTTGGAAGCCCTTAGAGGGCTATGGTGAAAAAGGAAGTATCTTCCGTTCAAAACTGGAAAGAAGCTTTGTGAGAAACTGGTCTGTGTTCTCTGAATTCATCTCACAGAGTTACATCTTTCCCTTCAAGAAGCCTTTCGCTAAGGCTGTTCTTGTGGAACTGGCAAAGGGATATTTCGAAGCTCATAGAGGGCTATGGTGAAAAAGGAAATATCTCCGGTTGAAAACTGGAAAGAAGCTTTCTGAGAAACTGCTCTGTGTTCTCTGAATTCATTTCACAGAGTTACATCTTTCCCTTCAAGAAGCCTTTCGCTAAGGCTGTTCTTGTGGAACTAGCAAAGGGATATTTGGAAGCCCTTAGAGGGCTATGGTGAAAAAGGAAATATCTTCCGTTCAAAACTGGAAAGAAGATTTCTGAGAAACTGCTCTGTGTTCTGTTAGTTCAACTCACAGAGTTACATCTTTCCCTACAAGAAGCCTTTCGCTAAGGCTGTTCTAGTGGAACTGGCAAAGGGATATTTGGAAACCCATAGAGGGCTATGGTGAAAAAGGAAATATCTTACGTTCAATACTGGAAAGAAGCTTTCTGAGAAACTGCTCTGTGTTCTCTGAATTCATCTCACAGAGTTACATCTTTCCCTTCAAGAAGCCTTTCGCCTAGGCTGTTCTTCTGGAACTGTCAAAGGGATATTTGGAAGCCCATAGAGGGCTACGGTGAAAAAGAAATTATATTCCGTTCAAAACTGGAAAGAAGCTTTCTGAGAAACTGCTCTGTGTTCTGTTAATTCATATCACAGAGCTACATCTTTCCCTTCAAGAAGCCTTTCGCTAAGGCTGTCCTTGTGGAATTGGCAAAGCGATATTTGGAAGCCCATAAAGGGCTATGGTGAAAAAGGTAATATCTTCTGTTCAAAACTGGAAAGAAGCTTTCTGAGAAACTGTTCTGTGTTCTGTTAGTTCATCTCACAGAGTTACATCTTTCCCTTCAAGAAGCCTTTCGCTAAGGCTGTTCTTGTGGAACTGGCAAAGGGATATTTGGAAGCCCTTAGAGGGCTATGGTGAAAAAGGAAATAACTTCCGTTCAAAACTGGAAAGAAGATTTCTGAGAAACTGCTCTGTGTTCTGTTAGTTCATCTCACAGAGTTACATCTTTCCCTACAAGAAGCCTTTCGCTAAGGCTGTTCTAGTGGAACTGGCAAAGGGATATTTGGAAACCCATAGAGGGCTATGGTGAAAAAGGAAATATCTTCCGTTCAAAACTGGAAAGAAGCTTTCTGAGAAACTGTTCTGTGTTCTGTTAATCCATCTCACAGAGTTACATCTTTCCCTTCAAGAAGCCTTTCGCTAAGGCTGTTCTTGTGGGACTGGAAAGGGATATTTGGAAGCCCATAGAGGGCTATGGTGAAAAAGAAAATATCTTCCGTTCAAAACTGGAAAGAAGCTTTGTGAGAAACTGGTCTGTGTTCTCTGAATCCATCTCACAGAGTTACATCTTTCCCTTCAAGAAGCCTTTCGCTAAGGCTGTTCTTCTGGAATTGGCAAAGGGATATTTGGAAGACCATAGAGGGCTATGGTGAAAAAGGAAATATCTTCCGTTCAAAACTGGAAAGAAGCTTTCTGAGAAACTGTTCTGTGTTCTGTTAGTTCATCTCACAGAGTTACATCTTTCCCTTCAAGAAGACTTTCGCTAAGGCTGTTCTTGTGGAATTAGCAAAGGGATATTTGGAAGCCCTTAGAGGGCTATGGTGAAAAAGGAAATATCTTCCGTTCAAAACTGGAAAGAAGCTTTCTGAGAAACTGCTCTGTGTTCTCTGAATTCATCTCACAGAGTTACATCTTTCCCTTCAAGAAGCCTTTCGCTAAGGCTGTTCTTGTGGAACTGGCAAAGGGATATTTCGAAGCTCATAGAGTGCTCTGCTGAAAAAGGAAATATCTTCCGTTCAAAACTGGAAAGAAGCATTCTGAGAAACTGCTCTGTGTTCTCTGAATTCATCTCACAGAGTCACATCTATCCCTTCAAGAAGCCTTTCGCTAAGGCTGTTCTTGTGGGACTGGAAAGGGATATTTGGAAGCCCATAGAGGGCTATGGTGAAAAAGAAAATATCTTCCGTTCAAAACTGGAAAGAAGCTTTCTGAGAAACTGCTCTGTGTTCTGTTAATTCATATCACAGAGCTACATCTTTCCCTTCAAGAAGCCTTTCGCTAAGGCTGTTCTTGTGGAATTGGCAAAGTGATATTTGGAAGCCCATAAAGGGCTATGGTGAAAAAGGTAATATCTTCCGTTCAAAACTGGAAAGAAGCTTTCTGAGAAACTGTTCTGTGTTCTGTTAGTTCATCTCACAGAGTTACATCTTTCCCTTCAAGAAGACTTTCGCTAAGGCTGTTCTTGTGGAACTGGCAAGGGGATATTGGGAAGCCCTTAGAGGGCTATGGTGAAAAAGGAAATATCTTCCGTTCAAGACTGGAAAGAAGATTTCTGAGAAACTGCTCTGTGTTCTCTGAATTCATCTCACAGAGTTACATCTTTCCCTTCAAGAAGCCTTTCGCCTAGGCTGTTCTTATGGAACTGGCAAAGGGATATTTGGAAGCCCTTAGAGGGCTATGGTGAAAAAGGAAATATCTTCCGTTCAAAACTGGAAAGAAGCTTTGTGAGAAACTGGTCTGTGTTCTCTGAATTCATCTCACAGAGTTACATCTTTCCCTTCAAGAAGCCTTTCGCTAAGGCTGTTCTTGTGGAACTGGCAAAGGGATATTTCGAAGCTCATAGAGGGCTATGGTGAAAAAGGAAATATCTTCGGTTCAAAACTGGAAAGAAGCTTTCTGAGAAACTGCTCTGTGTTCTCTGAATTCATCTCACAGAGTTACATCTTTCCCTTCAAGAAGCCTTTCGCTAAGGCTGTTCTTGTGGAACTAGCAAAGGGATATTTGGAAGCCCTTAGAGGGCTATGGTGAAAAAGGAAATATCTTCCGTTCAAAACTGGAAAGAAGATTTCTGAGAAACTGCTCTGTGTTCTGTTAGTTCAACTCACAGAGTTACATCTTTCCCTACAAGAAGCCTTTCGCAAAGGCTGTTCTAGTGGAACTGGCAAAGGGATATTTGGAAACCCATAGAGGGCTATGGTGAAAAAGGTAATATCTTCCGTTCAAAACTGGAAAGAAGCTTTCTGAGAAACTGCTCTGTGTTCTCTGAATTCATCTCACAGAGTTACATCTTTCCCTTCAAGAAGCCTTTCGCCTAGGTTGTTCTTCTGGAACTGTCAAAGGGATATTTGGAAGCCCATAGAGGGCTACGGTGAAAAAGGTAATATCTTCCGTTCAAAACTGGAAAGAAGCTTTCTGAGAAACTGCTCTGTGTTCTCTGAATTCATCTCACAGAGTTACATCTATCCCTTCAAGAAGCCTTTCGCTAAGGCTATTCTTGTGGGACTGTCAAAGGGATATTTGGAAGCCCATAGAGGGCTACGGTGAAAAAGAAAATATATTCCGTTCAAAACTGGAACGAAGCTTTCTGAGAAACTGTTCTGTGTTCTGTTAGTTCATCTCACAGAGTTACATCTTTCCCTTCAAGAATCCTTTCGCTAAGGCTGTTCTTGTGGAATTAGCAAAGGGATATTTGGAAGCCCTTAGAGGGCTATGGTGAAAAAGGGAATATCTTCCGTTCAAAACTGGAAAGAAGCTTTCTGAGAAACTGCTCTGTGTTCTCTGAATTCATCTCACAGAGTTACATCTTTCCCTTCAAGAAGCCTTTCGCTAAGGCTGTTCTTCTGGAACTGTCAAAGCGATATTTGGAAGCCCATAGACGGCTATGGTGAAAAAGGAAATATCTTCCGTTCAAAACTGGAAAGAAGCTTTCTGAGAAACTGCTCTGTGTTCTCTGAATTCTTCTCACAGAGTTACATCTATCCCTTCAAGAAGCCTTTCGCTAAGGCTGTTCTTGTGGGACTGGCAAAGGGATATTTGGAAGCCCATAGAGGGCTAGGGTGAAAAAGGAAATATCTTCCGTTCAAAACTGGAAAGAAGCTTTCTGAGAAACTGCTCTGTGTTCTGTTAATCCATCTCACAGAGTTACATCTTTCCTTTCAAGAAGCCTTTCGCTAAGGCTGTTCTTCTGGAATTGGCAAAGGGATATTTGGAAGCCCATAGAGGGCTATGGTGAAAAAGGAAATATCTTCCGTTCAAAACTGGAAAGAAGCTTTCTGAGAAACTGCTCTGTGTTCTGTTAGTTCATCTCACAGAGTTACATCTTTCCCTTCAAGAAGCCTTTAGCTAAGGCTGTTCTTGTTTAACTGGCAAAGGGATATTTGGAAGCCCATAAAGGGCTATGGTGAGAAAGGAAATATCTTCCGTTCAAAACTGGAAAGAAGCTTTCTGAGAAACTGCTCTGTGGTCTCTGAACTCATCTCACAGAGTTTCATCTTTCCCTTCAAGTAGCCTTTCGCTAAGGCTGTTCTTGTGGAACTTGCAAAGGGATATTTGGAAGCCCATAGAGGGCTCTGGTGAAAAAGGAATTATCTCCCGTTCAAAACTGGAAAGAAGCTTTCTGAGAAACTGCTCTGTGTTCTCTGAATTCATCTCACAGAGTTACATCTTTCCCTTCAAGAAGCCTTTCGCTAAGGCTGTTCTTGTGGAATTGGCAAAGGGATATTTGGAAGCCCACAGAGGGCTATGGTGAAAAAGGAAATATCTTCCGTTCAAAACTGGAAAAAAGCTTTCTGAGAAACTGTTCTGTGTTCTGTTAGTTCATCTCACAGAGTTACATCTTTCCCTTCAAGAAGCCTTTCGCTAAGGCTGTTCTTGTGGAATTAGCAAAGGGATATTTGGAAGCCCTTAGAGGGCTATGGTGAAAAAGGAAATATCTTCCGTTCAAAACTGGAAAGAAGCTTTCTGAGAAACTGCTCTGTGTTCTCTGAATTCATCTCACAGAGTTACATATTTCCCTTCAAGAAGCCTTTCGCTAAGGCTGTTCTTGTGTAACTGGCAAAGGGATATTTGGAAGCCCATAGAGGGCTATGGTGAAAAAGGAAATATCTCCCGTTCAAAACTGGAAAGAAGCTTTCTGAGAAACTGCTCTGTGTTCTCTGAATTCATCTCACAGAGTTACATCTTTCCCTTCAAGAAGCCTTTCGCCTAGGCTGTTCTTCTGGAACTGGCAAAGGGATATTTGGAAGCCCTTAGAGGGCTATGGTGAAAAAGGAAATATCTTCCGTTCAAAAGTGGAAAGAAGATTTCTGAGAAACTGTTCTGTGTTCGGTTAGTTCAACTCACAGAGTTACAGCTTTCCCTACAAGAAGCCTTTCGCTAAGGCTGTTCTAGTGGAACTGGCAAAGGGATATTTGGAAACCCATAGAGGGCTATGGTGAAAAAGGAAATATCTTCCGTTCAATACTGGAAAGAAGCTTTCTGAGAAACTGCTCTGTGTTCTCTGAATTCATCTGACAGAGTTACATCTTTCCCTTCAAGAAGCCTTTCGCCTAGGCTGTTCTTCTGGAACTGTCAAAGGGGTATTTGGAAGCCCATAGAGGGCTATGGTGAAAAAGGAAATATCTTCCGTTCAAAACTGGAAAGAAGCTTTCTGAGAAACTGCTCTGTGTTCTGTTAATTCATATCACAGAGCTACATCTTTCCCTTCAAGAAGCCTTTCGCTAAGGCTGTTCTTGCGGAATTGGCAAAGGGATATTTGGAAGCCCATAAAGGGCTATGGTGAAAAAGGAAATATCTTCCGTTCAAAACTGGAAAGAAGCTTTCTGAGAAACTGCTCTGTGTTCTCTGAATTCATCTCACAGAGTTACATCTTTCCCTTAAAGAAGCCTTTCGCTAAGGCTGTTCTTCTGGAATTTGCAAAGGGATATTTGGAAGCCCATAGAGGGCTATGGTTAAAAAGGAAATATCTTCCGTTCAAAACTGGAAAGAAGCTTTCTGAGAAACTGCTCTGTGTTCTGTTAGTTCATCTCACAGAGTTACATCTTTCCCTTCAAGAAGCCTTTCGCTAAGGCTGTTCTTCTGGAATTGGCAAAGGGATATTTGGAAGCCCATAGAGGGCTATGGTGAAAAAGGAAATATCTTCCGTTCAAAACTGGAAAGAAGCTTTCTGAGAAACTGCTCTGTGTTCTGTTAATCCATCTCACAGAGTTACATCTTTCCCTTCAAGAAGCCTTTCGCTAAGGCTGTTCTTGTGGAATTGGCAAAGGGATATTTGGAAGCCCATAGAGGGCTATGGTGAAAAAGGAAATATCTTCCGTTCAAAACTGGAAAGAAGCTTTCTGAGAAACTGCTCTGTGTTCTGTTAGTTCATCTCACAGAGTTACATCTTTCCCTTCAAGAAGCCTTTCGCTAAGGCTGTTCTTGTGGAACTGGCAAAGGGATATTTGGAAGCCCATAGAGGGCTATGGTGAGAAAGGAAATATCTTCCGTTCAAAACTGGAAAGAAGCTTTCTGAGAAACTGCTCTGTGTTCTCTGATTTCATCTCACAGAGTTACATCTTTCCCTTCAAGAAGCCTTTCGCTAAGGCTGTTCTTGTGGAACTGGCAAAGGGATATTTCGAAGCTCATAGAGTGCTCTGCTGAAAAAGGAAATATCTTCCGTTCAAAACTGGAAAGAAGCATTCTGAGAAACTGCTCTGTGTTCTCTGAATTCATCTCACAGAGTCACATCTATCCCTTCAAGAAGCCTTTCGCTAAGGCTGTTCTTCTGGAATTGGCAAAGGGATATTTGGAAGCCCATAGAGGGCTATGGTGAAAAAGGAAATATCTTCCGTTCAAAACTGGAAAGAAGCTTTCTGAGAAACTGCTCTGTGTTCTGTTAGTTCATCTCACAGAGTTACATCTTTCCCTTCAAGAAGCCTTTCGCTAAGGCTGTTCTTGTTTAACTGGCAAAGGGATATTTGGAAGCCCATAGAGGGCTATGGTGAGAAAGGAAATATCTTCCGTTCAAAACTGGAAAGAAGCTTTCTGAGAAACTGCTCTGTGGTCTCTGAACTCATCTCACAGAGTTTCATCTTTCCCTTCAAGTAGCCTTTCGCTAAGGCTGTTCTTGTGGAACTGGCAAAGGGATATTTGGAAGCCCATAGAGGGCTATGGTGAAAAAGGAATTATCTCCCGTTCAAAACTGGAAAGAAGCTTTCTGAGAAACTGCTCTGTGTTCTCTGAATTCATCTCACAGAGTTACATCTTTCCCTTCAAGAAGCCTTTCGCCTAGGCTGTTCTTCTGGAACTGTCAAAGGGATATTTGGAAGCCCATAGAGGGCTATGGTGAAAAAGGAAATATCTTCCGTTCAAAACTGGAAAGAAGCTTTCTGAGAAACTGCTCTGTGTTCTGTTAATTCATATCACAGAGCTACATCTTTCCCTTCAAGAAGCCTTTCGCTAAGGCTGTTCTTGCGGAATTGGCAAAGGGATATTTGGAAGCCCATAGAGGGCTATGGTGAAAAAGGAAATATCTTCCGTTCAAAACTGGAAAGAAGCTTTCTGAGAAACTGCTCTGTGTTCTCTGAATTCATCTCACAGAGTTACATCTTTCCCTTAAAGAAGCCTTTCGCTAAGGCTGTTCTTCTGGAATTTGCAAAGGGATATTTGGAAGCCCATAGAGGGCTATGGTGAAAAAGGAAATATCTTCCGTTCAAAACTGGAAAGAAGCTTTCTGAGAAACTGCTCTGTGTTCTGTTAGTTCATCTCACAGAGTTACATCTTTCCCTTCAAGAAGCCTTTCGCTAAGGCTGTTCTTCTGGAATTGGCAAAGGGATATTTGGAAGCCCATAGAGGGCTATGGTGAAAAAGGAAATATCTTCCGTTCAAAACTGGAAAGAAGCTTTCTGAGAAACTGCTCTGTGTTCTGTTAATCCATCTCACAGAGTTACATCTTTCCCTTCAAGAAGCCTTTCGCTAAGGCTGTTCTTGTGGATTTGGCAAAGGGATATTTGGAAGCCCATAGAGGGCTATGGTGAAAAAGGAAATATCTTCCGTTCAAAACTGGAAAGAAGCTTTCTGAGAAACTGCTCTGTGTTCTGTTAGTTCATCTCACAGAGTTACATCTTTCCCTTCAAGAAGCCTTTCGCTAAGGCTGTTCTTGTTTAACTGGCAAAGGGATATTTGGAAGCCCATAGAGGGCTATGGTGAGAAAGGAAATATCTTCCGTTCAAAACTGGAAAGAAGCTTTCTGAGAAACTGCTCTGTGGTCTCTGAACTCATCTCACAGAGTTTCATCTTTCCCTTCAAGTAGCCTTTCGCTAAGGCTGTTCTTGTGGAACTGGCAAAGGGATATTTGGAAGCCCATAGAGGGCTATGGTGAAAAAGGAATTATCTCCCGTTCAAAACTGGAAAGAAGCTTTCTGAGAAACTGCTCTGTGTTCTCTGAATTCATCTCACAGAGTTACATCTTTCCCTTCAAGAAGCCTTTCGCCTAGGCTGTTCTTCTGGAACTGTCAAAGGGATATTTGGAAGCCCATAGAGGGCTATGGTGAAAAAGGAAATATCTTCCGTTCAAAACTGGAAAGAAGCTTTCTGAGAAACTGCTCTGTGTTCTGTTAATTCATATCACAGAGCTACATCTTTCCCTTCAAGAAGCCTTTCGCTAAGGCTGTTCTTGCGGAATTGGCAAAGGGATATTTGGAAGCCCATAGAGGGCTATGGTGAAAAAGGAAATATCTTCCGTTCAAAACTGGAAAGAAGCTTTCTGAGAAACTGCTCTGTGTTCTCTGAATTCATCTCACAGAGTTACATCTTTCCCTTAAAGAAGCCTTTCGCTAAGGCTGTTCTTCTGGAATTTGCAAAGGGATATTTGGAAGCCCATAGAGGGCTATGGTGAAAAAGGAAATATCTTCCGTTCAAAACTGGAAAGAAGCTTTCTGAGAAACTGCTCTGTGTTCTGTTAGTTCATCTCACAGAGTTACATCTTTCCCTTCAAGAAGCCTTTCGCTAAGGCTGTTCTTCTGGAATTGGCAAAGGGATATTTGGAAGCCCATAGAGGGCTATGGTGAAAAAGGAAATATCTTCCGTTCAAAACTGGAAAGAAGCTTTCTGAGAAACTGCTCTGTGTTCTGTTAATCCATCTCACAGAGTTACATCTTTCCCTTCAAGAAGCCTTTCGCTAAGGCTGTTCTTGTGGATTTGGCAAAGGGATATTTGGAAGCCCATAGAGGGCTATGGTGAAAAAGGAAATATCTTCCGTTCAAAACTGGAAAGAAGCTTTCTGAGAAACTGCTCTGTGTTCTGTTAGTTCATCTCACAGAGTTACATCTTTCCCTTCAAGAAGCCTTTCGCTAAGGCTGTTCTTGTGGAACTGGCAAAGGGATATTTGGAAGCCCATAGAGGGCTATGGTGAGAAAGGAAATATCTTCCGTTCAAAACTGGAAAGAAGCTTTCTGAGAAACTGCTCTGTGTTCTCTGATTTCATCTCACAGAGTTACATCTTTCCCTTCAAGAAGCCTTTCGCTAAGGCTGTTCTTGTGGAACTGGCAAAGGGATATTTCGAAGCTCATAGAGTGCTCTGCTGAAAAAGGAAATATCTTCCGTTCAAAACTGGAAAGAAGCATTCTGAGAAACTGCTCTGTGTTCTCTGAATTCATCTCACAGAGTCACATCTATCCCTTCAAGAAGCCTTTCGCTAAGGCTGTTCTTGTGGGACTGGAAAGGGATATTTGGAAGCCCATAGAGGGCTATGGGGAAAAAGAAAATATCTTCCGTTCAAAACTGGAAAGAAGCTTTCTGAGAAAATGCTCTGTGTTCTGTTAATTCATATCACAGAGCTACATCTTTCCCTCCAAGAAGCCTTTCGCTAAGGCTGTTCTTGTGGAATTGGCAAAGTGATATTTGGAAGCCCATAAAAGGCTATGGTGAAAAAGGTAATATCTTCCGTTCAAAACTGGAAAGAAGCTTTCTGAGAAACTGTTCTGTGTTCTGTTAGTTCATCTCACAGAGTTACATCTTTCCCTTCAAGAAGACTTTCGCTAAGGCTGTTCTTGTGGAACTGGCAAGGGGATATTGGGAAGCCCTTAGAGGGCTATGGTGAAAAAGGAAATATCTTCCGTTCAAGACTGGAAAGAAGATTTCTGAGAAACTGCTCTGTGTTCTCTGAATTCATCTCACAGAGTTACATCTTTCCCTTCAAGAAGCCTTTCGCCTAGGCTGTTCTTATGGAACTGGCAAAGGGATATTTGGAAGCCCATAGAGGGCTATGGTGAAAAAGGAAATATCTTCTTTTCAAAACTGGAAAGAAGCTTTCTGAGAAACTGCTCTGTGTTCTGTTAATTCATCTCACAGAGATACATCTTTCCCTTCAAGAGGCCTTTTGCTAAGGCTGTTCTTATGGAATTGGCAAAGGGATATTTTGAAGCCCATAGAGGGCTATGGTGAAAAAGGAAATATCTTCCGTTCAAAACTGGAAAGAAGCTTTCTGAGAAACTGCTCTGTGTTCTCTGAATTCATCTCACAGAGTTACATCTTTCACTTCAAGAAGCCTTTCGCTAAGGCTGTTCTTGTGGAATTGGCAAAGGGATATTTGGAAGCCCATAGAGGGCTATGGTGAAAAAGGAAATATCTTCCGTTCAAAACTGGAAAGAAGCTTTCTGAGAAACTGTTCTGTGTTCTGTTAGTTCATCTCACAGAGTTACATCTTTCCCTTCAAGAAGCCTTTCGCTAAGGCTGTTCTTGTGGAATTAGCAAAGGGATATTTGGAAGCCCTTAGAGGGCTATGGTGAAAAAGGAAATAGCTTCCTTTCAAAACTGGAAAGAAGCTTTGTGAGAAACTGCTCTGTGTTCTCTGAATTCATCTCACAGAGTTACATCTTTCCCTTCAAGAAGCCTTTCGCTAAGGCTGTTCTTGTGGAACTGGCAAAGGGATATTTCGAAGCTCATAGAGGGCTATGGTGAAAAAGGAAATATCTTCGGTTCAAAACTGGAAAGAAGCTTTCTGAGAAACTGCTCTGTGTTCTCTGAATTCATTTCACAGAGTTACATCTTTCCCTTCAAGAAGCCTTTCGCTAAGGCTGTTCTTGTGGAACTAGCAAAGGGATATTTGGAAGCCCTTAGAGGGCTATGGTGAAAAAGGAAATATCTTCCGTTCAAAACTGGAAAGAAGATTTCTGAGAAACTGCTCTGTGTTCTGTTAGTTCAACTCACAGAGTTACATCTTTCCCTACAAGAAGCCTTTCGCTAAGGCTGTTCTAGTGGAACTGGCAAAGGGATATTTGGAAACCCATAGAGGGCTATGGTGAAAAAGGAAATATCTTACGTTCAATACTGGAAAGAAGCTTTCTGAGAAACTGCTCTGTGTTCTCTGAATTCATCTCACAGAGTTACATCTTTCCCTTCAAGAAGCCTTTCGCCTAGGTTGTTCTTCTGGAACTGTCAAAGGGATATTTGGAAGCCCATAGAGGGCTACGGTGAAAAAGAAAATATATTCCGTTCAAAACTGGAACGAAGCTTTCTGAGAAACTGTTCTGTGTTCTGTTAGTTCATCTCACAGAGTTACATCTTTCCCTTCAAGAATCCTTTCGCTAAGGCTGTTCTTGTGGAATTAGCAAAGGGATATTTGGAAGCCCTTAGAGGGCTATGGTGATAAAGAAATATCTTCCGTTCAAAACTGGAAAGAAACTTTCTGGGAAACTGCTCTGTGTTCTCTGAATTCTTCTCAAAGAGTTGCATCTTTCCCTTCAAGAAGCCTTTCGCTAAGGCTGTTCTTTTGGAACTGGCAAAGGGATATTTGGAAACCCATAGAGGGCTATGGTGAAAAAGGAAATATCTTCCGTTCAAAACTGGAAAGAAGCTTTCTGAGAAACTGCTCTGTGTTCTCTGAATTCATCTCACAGAGTTACATCTTTCCCTTCAAGAAGCCTTTCGCTAAGGCTGTTCTTCTGGAACTGTCAAAGCGATATTTGGAAGCCCATAGACGGCTATGGTGAAAAAGGAAATATCTTCCGTTCAAAACTGGAAAGAAGCTTTCTGAGAAACTGCTCTGTGTTCTCTGAATTCTTCTCACAGAGTTACATCTATCCCTTCAAGAAGCCTTTCGCTAAGGCTGTTCTTGTGGGACTGGCAAAGGGATATTTGGAAGCCCATAGAGGGCTAGGGTGAAAAAGGAAATATCTTCCGTTCAAAACTGGAAAGAAGCTTTCTGAGAAACTGCTCTGTGTTCTGTTAATCCATCTCACAGAGTTACATCTTTCCCTTCAAGAAGCCTTTCGCTAAGGCTGTTCTTCTGGAATTGGCAAAGGGATATTTGGAAGCCCATAGAGGGCTATGGTGAAAAAGGAAATATCTTCCGTTCAAAACTGGAAAGAAGCTTTCTGAGAAACTGCTCTGTGTTCTGTTAGTTCATCTCACAGAGTTACATCTTTCCCTTCAAGAAGCCTTTCGCTAAGGCTGTTCTTGTTTAACTGGCAAAGGGATATTTGGAAGCCCATAGAGGGCTATGGTGGGAAAGGAAATATCTTCCGTTCAAAACTGGAAAGAAGCTTTCTGAGAAACTGCTCTGTGGTCTCTGAACTCATCTCACAGAGTTTCATCTTTCCCTTCAAGTAGCCTTTCGCTAAGGCTGTTCTTGTGGAACTGGCAAAGGGATATTTGGAAGCCCATAGAGGGCTATGGTGAAAAAGGAATTATCTCCCGTTCAAAACTGGAAAGAAGCTTTCTGAGAAACTGCTCTGTGTTCTCTGAATTCATCTCACAGAGTTACATCTTTCCCTTCAAGAAGCCTTTCGCTAAGGCTGTTCTTGTGGAATTGGCAAAGGGATATTTGGAAGCCCACAGAGGGCTATGGTGAAAAAGGAAATATCTTCCGTTCAAAACTGGAAAAAAGCTTTCTGAGAAACTGTTCTGTGTTCTGTTAGTTCATCTCACAGAGTTACATCTTTCCCTTCAAGAAGCCTTTCGCTAAGGCTGTTCTTGTGGAATTAGCAAAGGGATATTTGGAAGCCCTTAGAGGGCTATGGTGAAAAAGGAAATATCTTCCGTTCAAAACTGGAAAGAAGCTTTCTGAGAAACTGCTCTGTGTTCTCTGAATTCATCTCACAGAGTTACATCTTTCCCTTCAAGAAGCCTTTCGCTAAGGCTGTTCTTGTGGAACTGGCAAAGGGATATTTGGAAGCCCATAGAGGGCTATGGTGAAAAAGGAAATATCTCCCGTTCAAAACTGGAAAGAAGCTTTCTGAGAAACTGCTCTGTGTTCTCTGAATTCATCTCACAGAGTTACATCTTTCCCTTCAAGAAGCCTTTCGCCTAGGCTGTTCTTCTGAAACTGTCAAAGGGATATTTGGAAGCCCATAGAGGGCTATGGTGAAAAAGGAAATATCTTCCGTTCAAAACTGGAAAGAAGCTTTCTGAGAAACTGCTCTGTGTTCTGTTAATTCATATCACAGAGCTACATCTTTCCCTTCAAGAAGCCTTTCGCTAAGGCTGTTCTTGCGGAATTGGCAAAGGGATATTTGGAAGCCCATAGAGGGCTATGGTGAAAAAGGAAATATCTTCCGTTCAAAACTGGAAAGAAGCTTTCTGAGAAACTGCTCTGTGTTCTGTTAATCCATCTCACAGAGTTACATCTTTCCCTTCAAGAAGCCTTTCGCTAAGGCTGTTCTTGTGGAATTGGCAAAGGGATATTTGGAAGCCCATAGAGGGCTATGGTGAAAAAGGAAATATCTTCCGTTCAAAACTGGAAAGAATCTTTCTGAGAAACTGCTCTGTGTTCTGTTAGTTCATCTCACAGAGTTACATCTTTCCCTTCAAGAAGCCTTTCGCTAAGGCTGTTCTTGTGGAACTGGCAAAGGGATATTTGGAAGCCCATAGAGGGCTATGGTGAAAAAGGAAATATCTCCCGTTCAAAACTGGAAAGAAGCTTTCTGAGAAACTGCTCTGTGTTCTCTGAATTCATCTCACAGAGTTACATCTTTCCCTTCAAGAAGCCTTTAGCTAAGGCTGTTCTTGTGGAATTGGCAAAGTGATATTTGGAAGCCCATAGAGGGCTATGGTGAAAAAGGAAATATCTTCCGTTCAAAACTGGAAGGAAGCTTTCTGAGAAACTGTTCTGTGTTCTGTTAGTTCATCTCACAGAGTTACATGTTTCCCTTCAAGAAGCCTTTCGCTAAGGCTGTTCTTGTGGAATTAGCAAAGGGATATTTGGAAGCCCTTAGAGGGCTATGGTGAAAAAGGAAATATCTTCCGTTCAAAACTGGAAAGAAGCTTTCTGAGAAACTGCTCTGTGTTCTCTGAATTCATCTCACAGAGTTACATCTTTCCCTTCAAGAAGCCTTTCGCTAAGGCTGTTCTTGTGGAATTGGCAAAGGGATATTTGGAAGCCCATAGAGGGCTATGGTGAAAAAGGAAATATCTTCCGTTCAAAACTGGAACGAAGCTTTCTGAGAAACTACTCTGTGTTCTGTTAGTTCATCTCACAGAGTTACATCTTTCCCTTCAAGAAGCGTTTCGCTAAGGCTGTTCTTGTGGAACTGGCAAAGGGATATTTGGAAGCCCATAGAGGGCTATGGTGAGAAAGGAAATATCTTCCGTTCAAAACTGGAAAGAAGCTTTCTGAGAAACTGCTCTGTGTTCTCTGAATTCATCTCACAGAGATTCATCTTTCCCTTCAAGTAGCCTTTCGCTAAGGCTGTTCTTATGGAACTGGCAAAGGGATATTTGGAAGCCCATAGAGGGCTATGGTGAAAAAGGAAATATCTCCCGTTCAAAACTGGAAAGAAGCTTTCTGAGAAACTGCTCTGTGTTCTCTGAATTCATCTCACAGGGTTACATCTTTCCCTTCAAGAAGCCTTTCGCTAAGGCTATTCTTGTGGAATTGGCAAAGGGATATTTGGAAGCCCATAGAGGGCTATGGTGAAAAAGGAAATATCTTCCGTTCAAAACTGGAAAGAAGCTTTCTGAGAAACTGTTCTGTGTTCTGTTAGTTCATCTCACAGAGTTACATCTTTCCCTTCAAGAAGCCTTTCGCTAAGGCTGTTCTTGTGGAATTAGCAAAGGGATATTTGGAAGCCCTTAGAGGGCTATGGTGAAAAAGGAAATATCTCCCGTTCAAAACTGGAAAGAAGCTTTCTGAGAAACTGGTCTGTGTTCTCTGAATTCATCTCACAGAGTTACATCTTTCCCTTCAAGAAGCCTTTCGCTAAGGCTGTTCTTGTGGAACTGGCAAAGGGATATTTCGAAGCTCATAGAGGGCTCTGCTGAAAAAGGAAATATCTTCCGTTCAAAACTGGAAAGAAGCATTCTGAGAAACTGCTCTGTGTTCTCTGAATTCATCTCACAGAGTCACATCTATCCCTTCAAGAAGCCTTTCGCTAAGGCTGTTCTTGTGGGACTGGAAAGGGATATTTGGAAGCCCATAGAGGGCTATGGTGAAAAAGAAAATATCTTCCGTTCAAAACTGGAAAGAAGCTTTCTGAGAAACTGCTCTGTGTTCTGTTAATTCATATCACAGAGCTACATCTTTCCCTTCAAGAAGCCTTTCGCTAAGGCTGTTCTTGTGGAATTGGCAATGTGATATTTGGAAGCCCATAAAGGGCTATGGTGAAAAAGGTAATATCTTCCGTTCAAAACTGGAAAGAAGCTTTCTGAGAAACTGTTCTGTGTTCTGTTAGTTCATCTCACAGAGTTACATCTTTCCCTTCAAGAAGACTTTCGCTAAGGCTGTTCTTGTGGAACTGGCAAGGGGATATTGGGAAGCCCTTAGAGGGCTATGGTGAAAAAGGAAATACCTTCCGTTCAAGACTGGAAAGAAGATTTCTGAGAAACTGCTCTGTGTTCTCTGAATTCATCTCACAGAGTTACATCTTTCCCTTCAAGAAGCCTTTCGCCTAGGCTGTTCTTATGGAACTGGCAAAGGGATATTTGGAAGCCCATAGAGGGCTATGGTGAAAAAGGAAATATCTTCCTTTCAAAACTGGAAAGAAGCTTTCTGAGAAACTGCTCTGTGTTCTGTTAATTCATCTCACAGAGATACATCTTTCCCTTCAAGAGGCCTTTTGCTAAGGCTGTTCTTATGGAATTGGCAAAGGGATATTTTGAAGCCCATACAGGGCTATGGTGAAAAAGGAAATATCTTCCGTTCAAAACTGGAAAGAAGCTTTCTGAGAAACTGCTCTGTGTTCTCTGAATTCATCTCACAGAGTTACATCTTTCCCTTCAAGAAGCCTTTCGCTAAGGCTGTTCTTCTGGAATTGGCAAAGGGATATTTGGAAGCCCATAGAGGGCTATGGTGAAAAAGGAAATATCTTCCGTTCAAAACTGGAAAGAAGCTTTCTGAGAAACTGCTCTGTGTTCTGTTAATTCATCTCACAGAGTTACATCTTTCCCTTCAAGAAGCCTTTCGCTAAGGCTGTTCTTGTGGAATTGGCAAAGTGATATTTGGAAGCCCATAGAGGGCTATGGTGAAAAAGGAAATATCTTCCGTTCAAAACTGGAAAGAAGCTTTCTGAGAAACTGTTCTGTGTTCTGTTAGTTCATCTCACAGAGTTACATCTTTCCCTTCAAGAAGCCTTTCGCTAAGGCTGTTCTTGTGGAACTGGCAAAGGGATATTTCGAAGCTCATAGAGGGCTATGGTGAAAAAGGAAATATCTTCGGTTCAAAACTGGAAAGAAGCTTTCTGAGAAACTGCTCTGTGTTCTCTGAATTCATTTCACAGAGTTACATCTTTCCCTTCAAGAAGCCTTTCGCTAAGGCTGTTCTTGTGGAACTAGCAGAGGGATATTTGGAAGCCCATAGAGGGCTATGGTGAAAAAGGAAATATCTTCCGTTCAAAACTCTAAAGAAGATTTCTGAGAAACTGCTCTGTGTTCTGTTAGTTCAACTCACAGAGTTACATCTTTCCCTACAAGAAGCCTTTCGCTAAGGCTGTTCTAGTGGAACTGGCAAAGGGATATTTGGAAACCCATAGAGGGCTATGGTGAAAAAGGAAATATCTTACGTTCAATACTGGAAAGAAGCTTTCTGAGAAACTGCTCTGTGTTCTCTGAATTCATCTCACAGAGTTACATCTTTCCCTTCAAGAAGCCTTTCGCCTAGGCTGTTCTTCTGGAACTGTCAAAGGGATATTTGGAAGCCCATAGAGGGCTATTGTGAAAAAGGTAATATCTTCCGTTCAAAACTGGAAAGAAGCTTTCTGAGAAACTGCTCTGTGTTCTCTGAATTCATCTCACAGAGTTACATCTATCCCTTCAAGAAGCCTTTCGCTAAGGCTATTCTTGTGGGACTGTCAAAGGGATATTTGGAAGCCCATAGAGGGCTACGGTGAAAAAGAAAATATATTCCGTTCAAAACTGGAAAGAAGCTTTCTGAGAAACTGCTCTGTGTTCTGTTAATTCATATCACAGAGCTACATCTTTCCCTTCAAGAAGCCTTTCGCTAAGGCTGTTCTTGTGGAATTGGCAAAGTGATATTTGGAAGCCCATAAAGGGCTATGGTGAAAAAGGTAATATCTTCCGTTCAAAACTGGAAAGAAGCTTTCTGAGAAACTGTTCTGTGTTCTGTTAGTTCATCTCACAGAGTTACATCTTTCCCTTCAAGAAGCCTTTCGCTAAGGCTGTTCTTGTGGAACTGGCAAAGGGATATTTGGAAGCCCTTAGAGGGCTATGGTGAAAAAGGAAATAACTTCCGTTCAAAACTGGAAAGAAGATTTCTGAGAAACTGCTCTGTGTTCTGTTAGTTCATCTCACAGAGTTACATCTTTCCCTACAAGAAGCCTTTCGCTAAGGCTGTTCTAGTGGAACTGGCAAAGGGATATTCGGAAACCCATAGAGGGCTATGGTGAAAAAGGAAATATCTTCCGTTCAAAACTGGAAAGAAGCTTTCTGAGAAACTGCTCTGTGTTCTGTTAGTTCATCTCACACAGTTACATCTTTCCCTTCAAGAAGCCTTTCCTTAAGGCTGTTCTTGTGGAACTGGCAAAGGGATATATGGAAGCCCATAGAGGGCTATGGTTAGAAAGGAAATATCTTCCGTTCAAAACTGGAAAGAAGCTTTCTGAGAAACTGCTCTGTGTTCTCTGAATTCATCTCATAGAGTTACATCTTTCCCTTCAAGAAGCCTTTCGCTAAGGCTGTTCTTGTGGAACTGGCAACGGGATAATAGGAAGCCCATAGAGGGCTATGGTGAAAAAGGAAATATCTCCCGTTCAAAACTGGAAAGAAGCTTTCTGAGAAACTGCTCTGTGTTCTCTGAATTCATCTCACATAGTTACAAATTTCCCTTCAAGAAGCCTTTCGCTAAGGGTGTTCTTGTGGAATTGGCAAAGGGATATTTTGAAGCCCATACAGGGCTATGGTGAAAAAGGAAATATCTTCCGTTCAAACTGGAAAGAAGCTTTCTGAGAAACTGCTCTGTGTTCTGTTAATTCATCTCACAGAGATACATCTTTCCCTTCAAGAAGCCTTTCGCTAAGGCTGTTCTTGTGGAACTGGCAAAGGGATATTTGGAAGCCCATAGAGGGCTATGGTGAAAAAGGAAATATCTTCCGTTCAAAACTGGAACGAAGCTTTCTGAGAAACTGTTCTGTGTTCTGTTAGTTCATCTCACAGAGTTACATCTTTCCCTTCAAGAATCCTTTCGCTAAGGCTGTTCTTGTGGAATTAGCAAAGGGATATTTGGAAGCCCTTAGAGGGCTATGGTGAAAAAGGAAATATCTTCCGTTCAAAACTGGAAAGAAACTTTCTGGGAAACTGCTCTGTGTTCTCTGAATTCTTCTCAAAGAGTTACATCTTTCCCTTCAAGAAGCCTTTCGCTAAGGCTGTTCTTTTGGAACTGGCAAAGGGATATTTGGAAACCCATAGAGGGCTATGGTGAAAAAGGAAATATCTTCCGTTCAAAACTGGGAAGAAGCTTTCTGAGAAACTGCTCTGTGTTCTCTGAATTCATCTCACAGAGTTACATCTTTCCCTTCAAGAAGCCTTTCGCTAAGGCTGTTCTTCTGGAACTGGCAAAGCGATATTTGGAAGCCCATAGACGGCTATGGTGAAAAAGGAAATATCTTCCGTTCAAAACTGGAAAGAAGCTTTCTGAGAAACTGCTCTGTGTTCTCTGAATTCTTCTCACAGAGTTACATCTATCCCTTCAAGAAGCCTTTCGCTAAGGCTGTTCTTGTGGGACTGGCAAAGGGATATTTGGAAGCCCATAGAGGGCTAGGGTGAAAAAGGAAATATCTTCCGTTCAAAACTGGAAAGAAGCTTTCTGAGAAACTGCTCTGTGTTCTGTTAATCCATCTCACAGAGTTACATCTTTCCCTTCAAGAAGCCTTTCGCTAAGGCTGTTCTTGTGGATTTGGCAAAGGGATATTTGGAAGCCCATAGAGGGCTATGGTGAAAAAGGAAATATCTTCCGTTCAAAACTGGAAAGAAGCTTTCTGAGAAACTGCTCTGTGTTCTGTTAGTTCATCTCACAGAGTTACATCTTTCCCTTCAAGAAGCCTTTCGCTAAGGCTGTTCTTGTTTAACTGGCAAAGGGATATTTGGAAGCCCATAGAGGGCTATGGTGAGAAAGGAAATATCTTCCGTTCAAAACTGGAAAGAAGCTTTCTGAGAAACTGCTCTGTGGTCTCTGAACTCATCTCACAGAGTTTCATCTTTCCCTTCAAGTAGCCTTTCGCTAAGGCTGTTCTTGTGGAACTGGCAAAGGGATATTTGGAAGCCCATAGAGGGCTATGGTGAAAAAGGAATTATCTCCCGTTCAAAACTGGAAAGAAGCTTTCTGAGAAACTGCTCTGTGTTCTCTGAATTCATCTCACAGAGTTACATCTTTCCCTTCAAGAAGCCTTTCGCCTAGGCTGTTCTTCTGGAACTGTCAAAGGGATATTTGGAAGCCCATAGAGGGCTATGGTGAAAAAGGAAATATCTTCCGTTCAAAACTGGAAAGAAGCTTTCTGAGAAACTGCTCTGTGTTCTGTTAATTCATATCACAGAGCTACATCTTTCCCTTCAAGAAGCCTTTCGCTAAGGCTGTTCTTGCGGAATTGGCAAAGGGATATTTGGAAGCCCATAGAGGGCTATGGTGAAAAAGGAAATATCTTCCGTTCAAAACTGGAAAGAAGCTTTCTGAGAAACTGCTCTGTGTTCTCTGAATTCATCTCACAGAGTTACATCTTTCCCTTAAAGAAGCCTTTCGCTAAGGCTGTTCTTCTGGAATTTGCAAAGGGATATTTGGAAGCCCATAGAGGGCTATGGTGAAAAAGGAAATATCTTCCGTTCAAAACTGGAAAGAAGCTTTCTGAGAAACTGCTCTGTGTTCTGTTAGTTCATCTCACAGAGTTACATCTTTCCCTTCAAGAAGCCTTTCGCTAAGGCTGTTCTTCTGGAATTGGCAAAGGGATATTTGGAAGCCCATAGAGGGCTATGGTGAAAAAGGAAATATCTTCCGTTCAAAACTGGAAAGAAGCTTTCTGAGAAACTGCTCTGTGTTCTGTTAATCCATCTCACAGAGTTACATCTTTCCCTTCAAGAAGCCTTTCGCTAAGGCTGTTCTTGTGGATTTGGCAAAGGGATATTTGGAAGCCCATAGAGGGCTATGGTGAAAAAGGAAATATCTTCCGTTCAAAACTGGAAAGAAGCTTTCTGAGAAACTGCTCTGTGTTCTGTTAGTTCATCTCACAGAGTTACATCTTTCCCTTCAAGAAGCCTTTCGCTAAGGCTGTTCTTGTGGAACTGGCAAAGGGATATTTGGAAGCCCATAGAGGGCTATGGTGAGAAAGGAAATATCTTCCGTTCAAAACTGGAAAGAAGCTTTCTGAGAAACTGCTCTGTGTTCTCTGATTTCATCTCACAGAGTTACATCTTTCCCTTCAAGAAGCCTTTCGCTAAGGCTGTTCTTGTGGAACTGGCAAAGGGATATTTCGAAGCTCATAGAGTGCTCTGCTGAAAAAGGAAATATCTTCCGTTCAAAACTGGAAAGAAGCATTCTGAGAAACTGCTCTGTGTTCTCTGAATTCATCTCACAGAGTCACATCTATCCCTTCAAGAAGCCTTTCGCTAAGGCTGTTCTTGTGGGACTGGAAAGGGATATTTGGAAGCCCATAGAGGGCTATGGGGAAAAAGAAAATATCTTCCGTTCAAAACTGGAAAGAAGCTTTCTGAGAAAATGCTCTGTGTTCTGTTAATTCATATCACAGAGCTACATCTTTCCCTCCAAGAAGCCTTTCGCTAAGGCTGTTCTTGTGGAATTGGCAAAGTGATATTTGGAAGCCCATAAAAGGCTATGGTGAAAAAGGTAATATCTTCCGTTCAAAACTGGAAAGAAGCTTTCTGAGAAACTGTTCTGTGTTCTGTTAGTTCATCTCACAGAGTTACATCTTTCCCTTCAAGAAGACTTTCGCTAAGGCTGTTCTTGTGGAACTGGCAAGGGGATATTGGGAAGCCCTTAGAGGGCTATGGTGAAAAAGGAAATATCTTCCGTTCAAGACTGGAAAGAAGATTTCTGAGAAACTGCTCTGTGTTCTCTGAATTCATCTCACAGAGTTACATCTTTCCCTTCAAGAAGCCTTTCGCCTAGGCTGTTCTTATGGAACTGGCAAAGGGATATTTGGAAGCCCATAGAGGGCTATGGTGAAAAAGGAAATATCTTCTTTTCAAAACTGGAAAGAAGCTTTCTGAGAAACTGCTCTGTGTTCTGTTAATTCATCTCACAGAGATACATCTTTCCCTTCAAGAGGCCTTTTGCTAAGGCTGTTCTTATGGAATTGGCAAAGGGATATTTTGAAGCCCATAGAGGGCTATGGTGAAAAAGGAAATATCTTCCGTTCAAAACTGGAAAGAAGCTTTCTGAGAAACTGCTCTGTGTTCTCTGAATTCATCTCACAGAGTTACATCTTTCACTTCAAGAAGCCTTTCGCTAAGGCTGTTCTTGTGGAATTGGCAAAGGGATATTTGGAAGCCCATAGAGGGCTATGGTGAAAAAGGAAATATCTTCCGTTCAAAACTGGAAAGAAGCTTTCTGAGAAACTGTTCTGTGTTCTGTTAGTTCATCTCACAGAGTTACATCTTTCCCTTCAAGAAGCCTTTCGCTAAGGCTGTTCTTGTGGAATTAGCAAAGGGATATTTGGAAGCCCTTAGAGGGCTATGGTGAAAAAGGAAATAGCTTCCTTTCAAAACTGGAAAGAAGCTTTGTGAGAAACTGCTCTGTGTTCTCTGAATTCATCTCACAGAGTTACATCTTTCCCTTCAAGAAGCCTTTCGCTAAGGCTGTTCTTGTGGAACTGGCAAAGGGATATTTCGAAGCTCATAGAGGGCTATGGTGAAAAAGGAAATATCTTCGGTTCAAAACTGGAAAGAAGCTTTCTGAGAAACTGCTCTGTGTTCTCTGAATTCATTTCACAGAGTTACATCTTTCCCTTCAAGAAGCCTTTCGCTAAGGCTGTTCTTGTGGAACTAGCAAAGGGATATTTGGAAGCCCTTAGAGGGCTATGGTGAAAAAGGAAATATCTTCCGTTCAAAACTGGAAAGAAGATTTCTGAGAAACTGCTCTGTGTTCTGCTAGTTCAACTCACAGAGTTACATCTTTCCCTACAAGAAGCCTTTCGCTAAGGCTGTTCTAGTGGAACTGGCAAAGGGATATTTGGAAACCCATAGAGGGCTATGGTGAAAAAGGAAATATCTTACGTTCAATACTGGAAAGAAGCTTTCTGAGAAACTGCTCTGTGTTCTCTGAATTCATCTCACAGAGTTACATCTTTCCCTTCAAGAAGCCTTTCGCCTAGGTTGTTCTTCTGGAACTGTCAAAGGGATATTTGGAAGCCCATAGAGGGCTACGGTGAAAAAGAAAATATATTCCGTTCAAAACTGGAACGAAGCTTTCTGAGAAACTGTTCTGTGTTCTGTTAGTTCATCTCACAGAGTTACATCTTTCCCTTCAAGAATCCTTTCGCTAAGGCTGTTCTTGTGGAATTAGCAAAGGGATATTTGGAAGCCCTTAGAGGGCTATGGTGATAAAGAAATATCTTCCGTTCAAAACTGGAAAGAAACTTTCTGGGAAACTGCTCTGTGTTCTCTGAATTCTTCTCAAAGAGTTGCATCTTTCCCTTCAAGAAGCCTTTCGCTAAGGCTGTTCTTTTGGAACTGGCAAAGGGATATTTGGAAACCCATAGAGGGCTATGGTGAAAAAGGAAATACCTTCCGTTCAAAACTGGAAAGAAGCTTTCTGAGAAACTGCTCTGTGTTCTCTGAATTCATCTCACAGAGTTACATCTTTCCCTTCAAGAAGCCTTTCGCTAAGGCTGTTCTTCTGGAACTGTCAAAGCGATATTTGGAAGCCCATAGACGGCTATGGTGAAAAAGGAAATATCTTCCGTTCAAAACTGGAAAGAAGCTTTCTGAGAAACTGCTCTGTGTTCTCTGAATTCTTCTCACAGAGTTACATCTATCCCTTCAAGAAGCCTTTCGCTAAGGCTGTTCTTGTGGGACTGGCAAAGGGATATTTGGAAGCCCATAGAGGGCTAGGGTGAAAAAGGAAATATCTTCCGTTCAAAACTGGAAAGAAGCTTTCTGAGAAACTGCTCTGTGTTCTGTTAATCCATCTCACAGAGTTACATCTTTCCCTTCAAGAAGCCTTTCGCTAAGGCTGTTCTTCTGGAATTGGCAAAGGGATATTTGGAAGCCCATAGAGGGCTATGGTGAAAAAGGAAATATCTTCCGTTCAAAACTGGAAAGAAGCTTTCTGAGAAACTGCTCTGTGTTCTGTTAGTTCATCTCACAGAGTTACATCTTTCCCTTCAAGAAGCCTTTCGCTAAGGCTGTTCTTGTTTAACTGGCAAAGGGATATTTGGAAGCCCATAGAGGGCTATGGTGGGAAAGGAAATATCTTCCGTTCAAAACTGGAAAGAAGCTTTCTGAGAAACTGCTCTGTGGTCTCTGAACTCATCTCACAGAGTTTCATCTTTCCCTTCAAGTAGCCTTTCGCTAAGGCTGTTCTTGTGGAACTGGCAAAGGGATATTTGGAAGCCCATAGAGGGCTATGGTGAAAAAGGAATTATCTCCCGTTCAAAACTGGAAAGAAGCTTTCTGAGAAACTGCTCTGTGTTCTCTGAATTCATCTCACAGAGTTACATCTTTCCCTTCAAGAAGCCTTTCGCTAAGGCTGTTCTTGTGGAATTGGCAAAGGGATATTTGGAAGCCCACAGAGGGCTATGGTGAAAAAGGAAATATCTTCCGTTCAAAACTGGAAAAAAGCTTTCTGAGAAACTGTTCTGTGTTCTGTTAGTTCATCTCACAGAGTTACATCTTTCCCTTCAAGAAGCCTTTCGCTAAGGCTGTTCTTGTGGAATTAGCAAAGGGATATTTGGAAGCCCTTAGAGGGCTATGGTGAAAAAGGAAATATCTTCCGTTCAAAACTGGAAAGAAGCTTTCTGAGAAACTGCTCTGTGTTCTCTGAATTCATCTCACAGAGTTACATCTTTCCCTTCAAGAAGCCTTTCGCTAAGGCTGTTCTTGTGGAACTGGCAAAGGGATATTTGGAAGCCCATAGAGGGCTATGGTGAAAAAGGAAATATCTCCCGTTCAAAACTGGAAAGAAGCTTTCTGAGAAACTGCTCTGTGTTCTCTGAATTCATCTCACAGAGTTACATCTTTCCCTTCAAGAAGCCTTTCGCCTAGGCTGTTCTTCTGAAACTGTCAAAGGGATATTTGGAAGCCCATAGAGGGCTATGGTGAAAAAGGAAATATCTTCCGTTCAAAACTGGAAAGAAGCTTTCTGAGAAACTGCTCTGTGTTCTGTTAATTCATATCACAGAGCTACATCTTTCCCTTCAAGAAGCCTTTCGCTAAGGCTGTTCTTGCGGAATTGGCAAAGGGATATTTGGAAGCCCATAGAGGGCTATGGTGAAAAAGGAAATATCTTCCGTTCAAAACTGGAAAGAAGCTTTCTGAGAAACTGCTCTGTGTTCTCTGAATTCATCTCACAGAGTTACATCTTTCCCTTAAAGAAGCCTTTCGCTAAGGCTGTTCTTCTGGAATTTGCAAAGGGATATTTGGAAGCCCATAGAGGGCTATGGTGAAAAAGGAAATATCTTCCGTTCAAAACTGGAAAGAAGCTTTCTGAGAAACTGCTCTGTGTTCTGTTAGTTCATCTCACAGAGTTACATCTTTCCCTTCAAGAAGCCTTTCGCTAAGGCTGTTCTTCTGGAATTGGCAAAGGGATATTTGGAAGCCCATAGAGGGCTATGGTGAAAAAGGAAATATCTTCCGTTCAAAACTGGAAAGAAGCTTTCTGAGAAACTGCTCTGTGTTCTGTTAATCCATCTCACAGAGTTACATCTTTCCCTTCAAGAAGCCTTTCGCTAAGGCTGTTCTTGTGGAATTGGCAAAGGGATATTTGGAAGCCCATAGAGGGCTATGGTGAAAAAGGAAATATCTTCCGTTCAAAACTGGAAAGAATCTTTCTGAGAAACTGCTCTGTGTTCTGTTAGTTCATCTCACAGAGTTACATCTTTCCCTTCAAGAAGCCTTTCGCTAAGGCTGTTCTTGTGGAACTGGCAAAGGGATATTTGGAAGCCCATAGAGGGCTATGGTGAAAAAGGAAATATCTCCCGTTCAAAACTGGAAAGAAGCTTTCTGAGAAACTGCTCTGTGTTCTCTGAATTCATCTCACAGAGTTACATCTTTCCCTTCAAGAAGCCTTTAGCTAAGGCTGTTCTTGTGGAATTGGCAAAGTGATATTTGGAAGCCCATAGAGGGCTATGGTGAAAAAGGAAATATCTTCCGTTCAAAACTGGAAGGAAGCTTTCTGAGAAACTGTTCTGTGTTCTGTTAGTTCATCTCACAGAGTTACATGTTTCCCTTCAAGAAGCCTTTCGCTAAGGCTGTTCTTGTGGAATTAGCAAAGGGATATTTGGAAGCCCTTAGAGGGCTATGGTGAAAAAGGAAATATCTTCCGTTCAAAACTGGAAAGAAGCTTTCTGAGAAACTGCTCTGTGTTCTCTGAATTCATCTCACAGAGTTACATCTTTCCCTTCAGGAAGCCTTTCGCCTAGGCTGTTCTTCTGGAACTGGCAAAGGGATATTTGGAAGCTCAAAGAGGGCTATGGTGAAAAAGGAAATATCTTCCGTTCAAAACTGGAAAGAAGCTTTCTGAGAAACTGCTCTGTGTTCTGTGAATTCATATCACAGAGCTACATCTTTACCTTCAAGAAGCCTTTCGCTAAGGCTGTTCTTGCGGAATTGGCAAAGGGATATTTGGAAGCCCATAGAGGGCTATGGTGAAAAAGGAAATATCTTCCGTTCAAAACTGGAAAGAAGCTTTCTGAGAAACTGCTCTGTGTTCTGTTAATTCATCTCACGGAGATACATCTTTCCCTTCAAGAGGCCTTTTGCTAAGGCTGTTCTTATGGAATTGGCAAAGGGATATTTTGAAGCCCATAGAGGGCTATGGTGAAAAAGGAAATATCTTCCGTTGAAAACTGGAAAGAAGCTTTCTGAGAAACTGCTCTGTGTTCTCTGAATTCATCTCACAGAGTTACATCTTTCCCTTCAAGAAGCCTTTCGCTAAGGCTGTTGTTCTGGAATTGGCAAAGGGATATTTGGAAGCCCATAGAGGGCTATGGTGAAAAAGGAAATATCTTCCGTTCAAAACTGGAAAGAAGCTTTCTGAGAAACTGCTCTGTGTTCTGTTAGTTCATCTCACAGAGTTACATCTTTCCCTTCAAGAATCCTTTCGCTAAGGCTGTTCTTCTGGAATTGGCAAAGGGATATTTGGAAGCCCATAGAGGGCTAGGGTGAAAAAGGAAATATCTTCCGTTCAAAACTGGAAAGAAGCTTTCTGAGAAACTGCTCTGTGTTCTGTTAATCCATCTCACAGAGTTACATCTTTCCCTTCAAGAAGCCTTTCGCTAAGGCTGTTCTTGTGGAATTGGCAAAGGGATATTTGGAAGCCCATAGAGGGCTATGGTGAAAAAGGAAATATCTTCCGTTCAAAACTGGAAAGAAGCTTTCTGAGAAACTACTCTGTGTTCTGTTAGTTCATCTCACAGAGTTACATCTTTCCCTTCAAGAAGCGTTTCGCTAAGGCTGTTCTTGTGGAACTGGCAAAGGGATATTTGGAAGCCCATAGAGGGCTATGGTGAGAAAGGAAATATCTTCCGTTCAAAACTGGAAAGAAGCTTTCTGAGAAACTGCTCTGTGTTCTCTGAATTCATCTCACAGAGATTCATCTTTCCCTTCAAGTAGCCTTTCGCTAAGGCTGTTCTTATGGAACTGGCAAAGGGATATTTGGAAGCCCATAGAGGGCTATGGTGAAAAAGGAAATATCTCCCGTTCAAAACTGGAAAGAAGCTTTCTGAGAAACTGGTCTGTGTTCTCTGAATTCATCTCACAGAGTTACATCTTTCCCTTCAAGAAGCCTTTCGCTAAGGCTGTTCTTGTGGAACTGGCAAAGGGATATTTCGAAGCTCATAGAGGGCTCTGCTGAAAAAGGAAATATCTTCCGTTCAAAACTGGAAAGAAGCATTCTGAGAAACTGCTCTGTGTTCTCTGAATTCATCTCACAGAGTCACATCTATCCCTTCAAGAAGCCTTTCGCTAAGGCTGTTCTTGTGGGACTGGAAAGGGATATTTGGAAGCCCATAGAGGGCTATGGTGAAAAAGAAAATATCTTCCGTTCAAAACTGGAAAGAAGCTTTCTGAGAAACTGCTCTGTGTTCTGTTAATTCATATCACAGAGCTACATCTTTCCCTTCAAGAAGCCTTTCGCTAAGGCTGTTCTTGTGGAATTGGCAATGTGATATTTGGAAGCCCATAAAGGGCTATGGTGAAAAAGGTAATATCTTCCGTTCAAAACTGGAAAGAAGCTTTCTGAGAAACTGTTCTGTGTTCTGTTAGTTCATCTCACAGAGTTACATCTTTCCCTTCAAGAAGACTTTCGCTAAGGCTGTTCTTGTGGAACTGGCAAGGGGATATTGGGAAGCCCTTAGAGGGCTATGGTGAAAAAGGAAATACCTTCCGTTCAAGACTGGAAAGAAGATTTCTGAGAAACTGCTCTGTGTTCTCTGAATTCATCTCACAGAGTTACATCTTTCCCTTCAAGAAGCCTTTCGCCTAGGCTGTTCTTATGGAACTGGCAAAGGGATATTTGGAAGCCCATAGAGGGCTATGGTGAAAAAGGAAATATCTTCCTTTCAAAACTGGAAAGAAGCTTTCTGAGAAACTGCTCTGTGTTCTGTTAATTCATCTCACAGAGATACATCTTTCCCTTCAAGAGGCCTTTTGCTAAGGCTGTTCTTATGGAATTGGCAAAGGGATATTTTGAAGCCCATACAGGGCTATGGTGAAAAAGGAAATATCTTCCGTTCAAAACTGGAAAGAAGCTTTCTGAGAAACTGCTCTGTGTTCTCTGAATTCATCTCACAGAGTTACATCTTTCCCTTCAAGAAGCCTTTCGCTAAGGCTGTTCTTCTGGAATTGGCAAAGGGATATTTGGAAGCCCATAGAGGGCTATGGTGAAAAAGGAAATATCTTCCGTTCAAAACTGGAAAGAAGCTTTCTGAGAAACTGCTCTGTGTTCTGTTAATTCATCTCACAGAGTTACATCTTTCCCTTCAAGAAGCCTTTCGCTAAGGCTGTTCTTGTGGAATTGGCAAAGTGATATTTGGAAGCCCATAGAGGGCTATGGTGAAAAAGGAAATATCTTCCGTTCAAAACTGGAAAGAAGCTTTCTGAGAAACTGTTCTGTGTTCTGTTAGTTCATCTCACAGAGTTACATCTTTCCCTTCAAGAAGCCTTTCGCTAAGGCTGTTCTTGTGGAACTGGCAAAGGGATATTTCGAAGCTCATAGAGGGCTATGGTGAAAAAGGAAATATCTTCGGTTCAAAACTGGAAAGAAGCTTTCTGAGAAACTGCTCTGTGTTCTCTGAATTCATTTCACAGAGTTACATCTTTCCCTTCAAGAAGCCTTTCGCTAAGGCTGTTCTTGTGGAACTAGCAGAGGGATATTTGGAAGCCCATAGAGGGCTATGGTGAAAAAGGAAATATCTTCCGTTCAAAACTATAAAAAAGATTTCTGAGAAACTGCTCTGTGTTCTGTTAGTTCAACTCACAGAGTTACATCTTTCCCTACAAGAAGCCTTTCGCTAAGGCTGTTCTAGTGGAACTGGCAAAGGGATATTTGGAAACCCATAGAGGGCTATGGTGAAAAAGGAAATATCTTACGTTCAATACTGGAAAGAAGCTTTCTGAGAAACTGCTCTGTGTTCTCTGAATTCATCTCACAGAGTTACATCTTTCCCTTCAAGAAGCCTTTCGCCTAGGCTGTTCTTCTGGAACTGTCAAAGGGATATTTGGAAGCCCATAGAGGGCTATTGTGAAAAAGGTAATATCTTCCGTTCAAAACTGGAAAGAAGCTTTCTGAGAAACTGCTCTGTGTTCTCTGAATTCATCTCACAGAGTTACATCTATCCCTTCAAGAAGCCTTTCGCTAAGGCTATTCTTGTGGGACTGTCAAAGGGATATTTGGAAGCCCATAGAGGGCTACGGTGAAAAAGAAAATATATTCCGTTCAAAACTGGAAAGAAGCTTTCTGAGAAACTGCTCTGTGTTCTGTTAATTCATATCACAGAGCTACATCTTTCCCTTCAAGAAGCCTTTCGCTAAGGCTGTTCTTGTGGAATTGGCAAAGTGATATTTGGAAGTCCATAAAGGGCTATGGTGAAAAAGGTAATATCTTCCGTTCAAAACTGGAAAGAAGCTTTCTGAGAAACTGTTCTGTGTTCTGTTAGTTCATCTCACAGAGTTACATCTTTCCCTTCAAGAAGCCTTTCGCTAAGGCTGTTCTTGTGGAACTGGCAAAGGGATATTTGGAAGCCCTTAGAGGGCTATGGTGAAAAAGGAAATAACTTCCGTTCAAAACTGGAAAGAAGATTTCTGAGAAACTGCTCTGTGTTCTGTTAGTTCATCTCACAGAGTTACATCTTTCCCTACAAGAAGCCTTTCGCTAAGGCTGTTCTAGTGGAACTGGCAAAGGGATATTCGGAAACCCATAGAGGGCTATGGTGAAAAAGGAAATATCTTCCGTTCAAAACTGGAAAGAAGCTTTCTGAGAAACTGCTCTGTGTTCTGTTAGTTCATCTCACACAGTTACATCTTTCCCTTCAAGAAGCCTTTCCTTAAGGCTGTTCTTGTGGAACTGGCAAAGGGATATATGGAAGCCCATAGAGGGCTATGGTTAGAAAGGAAATATCTTCCGTTCAAAACTGGAAAGAAGCTTTCTGAGAAACTGCTCTGTGTTCTCTGAATTCATCTCATAGAGTTACATCTTTCCCTTCAAGAAGCCTTTCGCTAAGGCTGTTCTTGTGGAACTGGCAACGGGATAATAGGAAGCCCATAGAGGGCTATGGTGAAAAAGGAAATATCTCCCGTTCAAAACTGGAAAGAAGCTTTCTGAGAAACTGCTCTGTGTTCTCTGAATTCATCTCACATAGTTACAAATTTCCCTTCAAGAAGCCTTTCGCTAAGGGTGTTCTTGTGGAATTGGCAAAGGGATATTTTGAAGCCCATACAGGGCTATGGTGAAAAAGGAAATATCTTCCGTTCAAACTGGAAAGAAGCTTTCTGAGAAACTGCTCTGTGTTCTGTTAATTCATCTCACAGAGATACATCTTTCCCTTCAAGAAGCCTTTCGCTAAGGCTGTTCTTGTGGAACTGGCAAAGGGATATTTGGAAGCCCATAGAGGGCTATGGTGAAAAAGGAAATATCTTCCGTTCAAAACTGGAACGAAGCTTTCTGAGAAACTGTTCTGTGTTCTGTTAGTTCATCTCACAGAGTTACATCTTTCCCTTCAAGAATCCTTTCGCTAAGGCTGTTCTTGTGGAATTAGCAAAGGGATATTTGGAAGCCCTTAGAGGGCTATGGTGAAAAAGGAAATATCTTCCGTTCAAAACTGGAAAGAAACTTTCTGGGAAACTGCTCTGTGTTCTCTGAATTCTTCTCAAAGAGTTACATCTTTCCCTTCAAGAAGCCTTTCGCTAAGGCTGTTCTTTTGGAACTGGCAAAGGGATATTTGGAAACCCATAGAGGGCTATGGTGAAAAAGGAAATATCTTCCGTTCAAAACTGGGAAGAAGCTTTCTGAGAAACTGCTCTGTGTTCTCTGAATTCATCTCACAGAGTTACATCTTTCCCTTCAAGAAGCCTTTCGCTAAGGCTGTTCTTCTGGAACTGGCAAAGCGATATTTGGAAGCCCATAGACGGCTATGGTGAAAAAGGAAATATCTTCCGTTCAAAACTGGAAAGAAGCTTTCTGAGAAACTGCTCTGTGTTCTCTGAATTCTTCTCACAGAGTTACATCTATCCCTTCAAGAAGCCTTTCGCTAAGGCTGTTCTTGTGGGACTGGCAAAGGGATATTTGGAAGCCCATAGAGGGCTAGGGTGAAAAAGGAAATATCTTCCGTTCAAAACTGGAAAGAAGCTTTCTGAGAAACTGCTCTGTGTTCTGTTAATCCATCTCACAGAGTTACATCTTTCCCTTCAAGAAGCCTTTCGCTAAGGCTGTTCTTCTGGAATTGGCAAAGGGATATTTGGAAGCCCATAGAGGGCTATGGTGAAAAAGGAAATATCTTCCGTTCAAAACTGGAAAGAAGCTTTCTGAGAAACTGCTCTGTGTTCTGTTAGTTCATCTCACAGAGTTACATCTTTCCCTTCAAGAAGCCTTTCGCTAAGGCTGTTCTTGTTTAACTGGCAAAGGGATATTTGGAAGCCCATAGAGGGCTATGGTGAGAAAGGAAATATCTTCCGTTCAAAACTGGAAAGAAGCTTTCTGAGAAACTGCTCTGTGGTCTCTGAATTCATCTCACAGAGCTACATCTTTACCTTCAAGAAGCCTTTCGCTAAGGCTGTTCTTGCGGAATTGGAAAAGGGATATTTGGAAGCCCATAGAGGGCTATGGTGAAAAAGCAAATATCTTCCGTTCAAAACTGGAAAGAAGCTTTCTGAGAAACTGCTCTGTGTTCTGTTAGTTCATCTCACAGAGTTACATCTTTCCCTTCAAGAAGCCTTTCGCTAAGGCTGTTCTTGTGGAACTGGCAAAGGGATATTTGGAAGCCCATAGAGGGGTATGGTGAGAAAGGAAATATCTTCCGTTCAAAACTGGAAAGAAGCTTTCTGAGAAACTGCTCTGTGTTCTCTGAATTCATCTCACAGAGATTCATCTTTCCCTTCAAGTAGCCTTTCGCTAAGGCTGTTCTTATGGAACTGGCAAAGGGATATTTGGAAGCCCATAGAGGGCTATGGTGAAAAAGGAAATATCTCCCGTTCAAACTGGAAAGAAGCTTTCTGAGAAACTGCTCTGTGTTCTCTGAATTCATCTCACAGAGTTACATCTTTCCCTTCAAGAAGCCTTTCGCTAAGGCTGTTATTGTGGAATTGGCAAAGGGATATTTGGAAGCCCATAGAGGGCTATGGTGAAAAAGGAAATATCTTCCGTTCAAAACTGGAAAGAAGCTTTCTGAGAAACTCTTCTGTGTTCTGTTAGTTCATCTCACAGAGTTACATCTTTCCCTTCAAGAAGCCTTTCGCTAAGGCTGTTCTTGTGGAATTAGCAAAGGGATATTTGGAAGCCCTTAGAGGGCTATGGTGAAAAAGGAAATATCTTCCGTTCAAAACTGGAAAGAAGCTTTCTGAGAAACTGCTCTGTGTTCTCTGAATTCATCTCACAGAGTTACATCTTTCCCTTCAAGAAGCCTTTCGCTAAGGCTGTTCTTGTGGAACTGGCAAAGGGATATTTCGAAGCTCATAGAGGGCTCTGCTGAAAAAGGAAATATCTTCCGTTCAAAACTGGAAAGAAGCATTCTGAGAAACTGCTCTGTGTTCTCTGAATTCATCTCACAGAGTCACATCTATCCCTTCAAGAAGCCTTTCGCTAAGGCTGTTCTTGAGTAACTGGAAAGGGATATTTGGAAGCCCATAGAGGGCTATGGTGAAAAAGAAAATATCTTCCGTTCAAAACTGGAAAGAAGCTTTCTGAGAAACTGCTCTGTGTTCTGTTAATTCATATCACAGAGCTACATCTTTCCCTTCAAGAAGCCTTTCGCTAAGGCTGTTCTTGTGGAATTGGCAAAGTGATATTTGGAAGCCCATAAAGGGCTATGGTGAAAAAGGTAATATCTTCCGTTCAAAACTGGAAAGAAGCTTTCTGAGAAACTGTTCTGTGTTCTGTTAGTTCATCTCACAGAGTTACATCTTTCCCTTCAAGAAGACTTTCCCTAAGGCTGTTCTTGTGGAACTGGCAAGGGGATATTGGGAAGCCCTTAGAGGGCTATGGTGAAAAAGGAAATATCTTCCGTTCAAGACTGGAAAGAAGATTTCTGAGAAACTGCTCTGTGTTCTCTGAATTCATCTCACAGAGTTACATCTTTCCCTTCAAGAAGCCTTTCGCCTAGGCTGTTCTTATGGAACTGGCAAAGGGATATTTGGAAGCCCATAGAGGGCTATGGTGAAAAAGGAAATATCTTCCTTTCAAAACTGGAAAGAATCTTTCTGAGAAACTGCTCTGTGTTCTGTTAATTCATCTCACAGAGATACATCTTTCCCTTCAAGAGGCCTTTTGCTAAGGCTGTTCTTATGGAATTGGCAAAGGGATATTTTGAAGCCCATAGAGGGCTATGGTGAAAAAGGAAATATCTTCCGTTCAAAACTGGAACGAAGCTTTCTGAGAAACTGTTCTGTGTTCTGTTAGTTCATCTCACAGAGTTACATCTTTCCCTTCAAGAATCCTTTCGCTAAGGCTGTTCTTGTGGAATTAGCAAAGGGATATTTGGAAGCCCTTAGAGGGCTATGGTGAAAAAGGAAATATCTTCCGTACAAAACTGGAAAGAAACTTTCTGGGAAACTGCTCTGTGTTCTCTGAATTCTTCTCAAAGAGTTACATCTTTCCCTTCAAGAAGCCTTTCGCTAAGGCTGTTCTTTTGGAACTGGCAAAGGGATATTTGGAAACCCATAGAGGGCTATGGTGAAAAAGGAAATATCTTCCGTTCAAAACTGGGAAGAAGCTTTCTGAGAAACTGCTCTGTGTTCTCTGAATTCATCTCACAGAGTTACATCTTTCCCTTCAAGAAGCCTTTCGCTAAGGCTGTTCTTCTGGAACTGGCAAAGCGATATTTGGAAGCCCATAGACGGCTATGGTGAAAAAGGAAATATCTTCCGTTCAAAACTGGAAAGAAGCTTTCTGAGAAACTGCTCTGTGTTCTCTGAATTCTTCTCACAGAGTTACATCTATCCCTTCAAGAAGCCTTTCGCTAAGGCTCTTCTTGTGGGACTGGCAAAGGGATATTTGGAAGCCCATAGAGGGCTAGGGTGAAAAAGGAAATATCTTCCGTTCAAAACTGGAAAGAAGCTTTCTGAGAAACTGCTCTGTGTTCTGTTAATCCATCTCACAGAGTTACATCTTTCCCTTCAAGAAGCCTTTCGCTAAGGCTGTTCTTCTGGAATTGGCAAAGGGATATTTGGAAGCCCATAGAGGGCTATGGTGAAAAAGGAAATATCTTCCGTTCAAAACTGGAAAGAAGCTTTCTGAGAAACTGCTCTGTGTTCTGTTAGTTCATCTCACAGAGTTACATCTTTCCCTTCAAGAAGCCTTTCGCTAAGGCTGTTCTTGTTTAACTGGCAAAGGGATATTTGGAAGCCCATAGAGGGCTATGGTGAGAAAGGAAATATCTTCCGTTCAAAACTGGAAAGAAGCTTTCTGAGAAACTGCTCTGTGGTCTCTGAATTCATCTCACAGAGCTACATCTTTCCCTTCAAGAAGCCTTTCGCTAAGGCTGTTCTTGCGGAATTGGCAAAGGGATATTTGGAAGCCCATAGAGGGCTATGGTGAAAAAGCAAATATCTTCCGTTCAAAACTGGAAAGAAGCTTTCTGAGAAACTGCTCTGTGTTCTGTTAATTCATCTCACGGAGATACATCTTTCCCTTCAAGAGGCCTTTTGCTAAGGCTGTTCTTATGGAATTGGCAAAGGGATATTTTGAAGCCCATAGAGGGCTATGGTGAAAAAGGAAATATCTTCCGTTGAAAACTGGAAAGAAGCTTTCTGAGAAACTGCTCTGTGTTCTCTGAATTCATCTCACAGAGTTACATCTTTCCCTTCAAGAATCCTTTCGCTAAGGCTGTTCTTCTGGAATTGGCAAAGGGATATTTGGAAGCCCATAGAGGGCTATGGTGAAAAAGGAAATATCTTCCGTTCAAAACTGGAAAGAAGCTTTCTGAGAAACTGCTCTGTGTTCTGTTAGTTCATCTCACAGAGTTACATCTTTCCCTTCAAGAATCCTTTCGCTAAGGCTGTTCTTCTGGAATTGGCAAAGGGATATTTGGAAGCCCATAGTTGGCTAGGGTGAAAAAGGAAATATCTTCCGTTCAAAACTGGAAAGAAGCTTTCTGAGAAACTGCTCTGTGTTCTGTTAATCCATCTCACAGAGTTACATCTTTCCCTTCAAGAAGCCTTTCGCTAAGGCTGTTCTTGTGGAATTGGCAAAGGGATATTTGGAAGCCCATAGAGGGCTATGGTGAAAAAGGAAATATCTTCCGTTCAAAACTGGAAAGAAGCTTTCTGAGAAACTGCTCTGTGTTCTGTTAGTTCATCTCACAGAGTTACATCTTTCCCTTCAAGAAGCCTTTCGCTAAGGCTGTTCTTGTGGAACTGGCAAAGGGATATTTGGAAGCCCATAGAGGGGTATGGTGAGAAAGGAAATATCTTCCGTTCAAAACTGGAAAGAAGCTTTCTGAGAAACTGCTCTGTGTTCTCTGAATTCATCTCACAGAGATTCATCTTTCCCTTCAAGTAGCCTTTCGCTAAGGCTGTTCTTATGGAACTGGCAAAGGGATATTTGGAAGCCCATAGAGGGCTATGGTGAAAAAGGAAATATCTCCCGTTCAAACTGGAAAGAAGCTTTCTGAGAAACTGCTCTGTGTTCTCTGAATTCATCTCACAGAGTTACATCTTTCCCTTCAAGAAGCCTTTCGCTAAGGCTGTTCTTGTGGAATTGGCAAAGGGATATTTGGAAGCCCATAGAGGGCTATGGTGAAAAAGGAAATATCTTCCGTTCAAAACTGGAAAGAAGCTTTCTGAGAAACTCTTCTGTGTTCTGTTAGTTCATCTCACAGAGTTACATCTTTCCCTTCAAGAAGCCTTTCGCTAAGGCTGTTCTTGTGGAATTAGCAAAGGGATATTTGGAAGCCCTTAGAGGGCTATGGTGAAAAAGGAAATATCTTCCGTTCAAAACTGGAAAGAAGCTTTCTGAGAAACTGCTCTGTGTTCTCTGAATTCATCTCACAGAGTTACATCTTTCCCTTCAAGAAGCCTTTCGCTAAGGCTGTTCTTGTGGAACTGGCAAAGGGATATTTCGAAGCTCATAGAGGGCTCTGCTGAAAAAGGAAATATCTTCCGTTCAAAACTGGAAAGAAGCATTCTGAGAAACTGCTCTGTGTTCTCTGAATTCATCTCACAGAGTCACATCTATCCCTTCAAGAAGCCTTTCGCTAAGGCTGTTCTTGAGTAACTGGAAAGGGATATTTGGAAGCCCATAGAGGGCTATGGTGAAAAAGAAAATATCTTCCGTTCAAAACTGGAAAGAAGCTTTCTGAGAAACTGCTCTGTGTTCTGTTAATTCATATCACAGAGCTACATCTTTCCCTTCAAGAAGCCTTTCGCTAAGGCTGTTCTTGTGGAATTGGCAAAGTGATATTTGGAAGCCCATAAAGGGCTATGGTGAAAAAGGTAATATCTTCCGTTCAAAACTGGAAAGAAGCTTTCTGAGAAACTGTTCTGTGTTCTGTTAGTTCATCTCACAGAGTTACATCTTTCCCTTCAAGAAGACTTTCCCTAAGGCTGTTCTTGTGGAACTGGCAAGGGGATATTGGGAAGCCCTTAGAGGGCTATGGTGAAAAAGGAAATATCTTCCGTTCAAGACTGGAAAGAAGATTTCTGAGAAACTGCTCTGTGTTCTCTGAATTCATCTCACAGAGTTACATCTTTCCCTTCAAGAAGCCTTTCGCCTAGGCTGTTCTTATGGAACTGGCAAAGGGATATTTGGAAGCCCATAGAGGGCTATGGTGAAAAAGGAAATATCTTCCTTTCAAAACTGGAAAGAAGCTTTCTGAGAAACTGCTCTGTGTTCTGTTAATTCATCTCACAGAGATACATCTTTCCCTTCAAGAGGCCTTTTGCTAAGGCTGTTCTTATGGAATTGGCAAAGGGATATTTTGAAGCCCATAGAGGGCTATGGTGAAAGAGGAAATATCTTCCGTTCAAAACTGGAAAGAAGCTTTCTGAGAAACTGCTCTGTGTTCTCTGAATTCATCTCACAGAGTTACATCTTTCCCTTCAAGAAGCCTTTCGCTAAGGCTGTTCTTCTGGAATTGGCAAAGGGATATTTGGAAGCCCATAGAGGGCTATGGTGAAAAAGGAAATATCTTCCGTTCAAAACTGGAAAGAAGCTTTCTGAGAAACTGCTCTGTGTTCTGTTAATTCATCTCACAGAGTTACATCTTTCCCTTCAAGAAGCCTTTCGCTAAGGCTGTTCTTGTGGAATTGGCAAAGGGATATTTGGAAGCCCATAGAGGGCTATGGTGAAAAAGGAAATATCTTCCGTTCAAAACAGGAAAGAAGCTTTCTGAGAAACTGTTCTGTGTTCTGTTAGTTCATCTCACAGAGTTACATCTTTCCCTTCAAGAAGCCTTTCGCTAAGGCTGTTCTTGTGGAATTAGCAAAGGGATATTTGGAAGCCCTTAGAGGGCTATGGTGAAAAAGGAAATATCTTCGGTTCAAAACTGGAAAGAAGCTTTCTGAGAAACTGCTCTGTGTTCTCTGAATTCATTTCACAGAGTTACATCTTTCCCTTCAAGAAGCCTTTCGCTAAGGCTGTTCTTGTGGAACTAGCAAAGGGATATTTGGAAGCCCTTAGAGGGCTATGGTGAAAAAGGAAATATCTTCCGTTCAAAACTGGAAAGAAGATTTCTGAGAAACTGCTCTGTGTTCTGTTAGTTCAACTCACAGAGTTACATCTTTCCCTACAAGAAGCCTTTCGCTAAGGCTGTTCTAGTGGAACTGGTAAAGGGATATTTGGAAACCCATATAGGGCTATGGTAAAAAAGGAAATATCTTACGTTCAATACTGGAAAGAAGCTTTCTGAGAAACTGCTCTGTGTTCTTTGAATTCATCTCACAGAGTTACATCTTTCCCTTCAAGAAGCCTTTCGCCTAGGCTGTTCTTCTGGAACTGTCAAAGGGATATTTGGAAGCCCTTAGAGGGCTATGGTGAAAAAGGTAATATCTTCCGTTCAAAACTGGAAAGAAGCTTTCTGAGAAACTGCTCTGTGTTCTCTGAATTCATCTCACAGAGTTACATCTATCCCTTCAAGAAGCCTTTCGCTAAGGCTATTCTTGTGGGACTGTCAAAGGGATATTTGGAAGCCCATAGAGGGCTACGGTGAAAAAGAAAATATATTCCGTTCAAAACTGGAAAGAAGCTTTCTGAGAAACTGCTCTGTGTTCTGTTAATTCATATCACAGAGCTACATCTTTCCCTTCAAGAAGCCTTTCGCTAAGGCTGTTCTTGTGGAATTGGCAAAGTGATATTTGGAAGCCCATAAAGGGCTATGGTGAAAAAGGTAATATCTTCCGTTCAAAACTGGAAAGAAGCTTTCTGAGAAACTGCTCTGTGTTCTCTGAATTCATCTCACAGAGTTACATATTTCCCTTCAAGAAGCCTTTCGCCTAGGCTGTTCTTCTGGAACTGTCAAAGGGATATTTGGAAGCCCATAGAGGGCTATGGTGAAAAAGGAAATATCTTCCGTTCAAAACTGGAAAGAAGCTTTCTGAGAAACTGCTCTGTGTTCTGTTAGTTCATCTCACACAGTTACATCTTTCCCTTCAAGAAGCCTTTCCTTAAGGCTGTTCTTGTGGAACTGGCAAAGGGATATTTGGAAGCCCTTAGAGGGCTATGGTGAAAAAGGAAATATCTTCCGTTCAAAACTGGAAAGAAGCTTTCTGAGAAACTGCTCTGTGTTCTCTGAATTCATCTCACAGAGTTACATCTTTCCCTTCAAGAAGCCTTTCGCTAAGGCTGTTCTTGTGGAACTGGCAAAGGGATATTTGGAAGCCCATAGAGGGCTATGGTGAAAAAGGAAATATCTCCCGTTCAAAACTGGAAAGAAGCTTTCTGAGAAACTGCTCTGTGTTCTCTGAATTCATCTCACAGAGTTACATCTTTCCCTTCAAGAAGCCTTTCGCCTAGGCTGTTCTTCTGGAACTGGCAAAGGGATATTTGGAAGCCCTTAGAGGGCTACGGTGAAAAAGGAAATATCTTCCGTTCAAAAGTGGAAAGAAGATTTCTGAGAAACTGCTCTGTGTTCGGTTAGTTCAACTCACAGAGTTACATCTTTCCCTACAAGAAGCCTTTCGCTAAGGCTGTTCTAGTGGAACTGGCAAAGGGATATTTGGAAACCCATAGAGGGCTATGGTGAAAAAGGAAATATCTTCCGTTCAATACTGGAAAGAAGCTTTCTGAGAAACTGCTCTGTGTTCTCTGAATTCATCTCACAGAGTTACATCTTTCCCTTCAAGAAGCCTTTCGCCTAGGCTGTTCTTCTGGAACTGTCAAAGGGATATTTGGAAGCCCATAGAGGGCTATGGTGAAAAAGGAAATATCTTCCGTTCAAAACTGGAAAGAAGCTTTCTGAGAAACTGCTCTGTGTTCTGTTAATTCATATCACAGAGCTACATCTTTCCCTTCAAGAAGCCTTTCGCTAAGGCTGTTCTTGCGGAATTGGCAAAGGGATATTTGGAAGCCCATAGAGGGCTATGGTGAAAAAGGAAATATCTTCCGTTCAAAACTGGAAAGAAGCTTTCTGAGAAACTGCTCTGTGTTCTCTGAATTCATCTCACAGAGTTACATCTTTCCCTTAAAGAAGCCTTTCGCTAAGGCTGTTCTTCTGGAATTTGCAAAGGGATATTTGGAAGCCCATAGAGGGCTATGGTGAAAAAGGAAATATCTTCCGTTCAAAACTGGAAAGAAGCTTTCTGAGAAACTGCTCTGTGTTCTGTTAGTTCATCTCACAGAGTTACATCTTTCCCTTCAAGAAGCCTTTCGCTAAGGCTGTTCTTCTGGAATTGGCAAAGGGATATTTGGAAGCCCATAGAGGGCTATGGTGAAAAAGGAAATATCTTCCGTTCAAAACTGGAAAGAAGCTTTCTGAGAAACTGCTCTGTGTTCTGTTAATCCATCTCACAGAGTTACATCTTTCCCTTCAAGAAGCCTTTCGCTAAGGCTGTTCTTGTGGAATTGGCAAAGGGATATTTGGAAGCCCATAGAGGTCTATGGTGAAAAAGGAAATATCTTCCGTTCAAAACTGGAAAGAATCTTTCTGAGAAACTGCTCTGTGTTCTGTTAGTTCATCTCACAGAGTTACATCTTTCCCTTCAAGAAGCCTTTCGCTAAGGCTGTTCTTGTGGAACTGTCAAAGGGATATTTGGAAGCCCATAGAGGGCTATGGTGAGAAAGGAAATATCTTCCGTTCAAAACTGGAAAGAAGCTTTCTGAGAAACTGCTCTGTGTTCTCTGATTTCATCTCACAGAGTTACATCTTTCCCTTCAAGAAGCCTTTCGCTAAGGCTGTTCTTGTGGAACTGGCAAAGGGATATTTGGAAGCCCATAGAGGGCTATGGTGAAAAAGGAAATATCTCCCGTTCAAAACTGGAAAGAAGCTTTCTGAGAAACTGCTCTGTGTTCTCTGAATTCATCTCACAGAGTTACATCTTTCCCTTCAAGAAGCCTTTAGCTAAGGCTGTTCTTGTGGAATTGGCAAAGTGATATTTGGAAGCCCATAGAGGGCTATGGTGAAAAAGGAAATATCTTCCGTTCAAAACTGGAAGGAAGCTTTCTGAGAAACTGTTCTGTGTTCTGTTAGTTCATCTCACAGAGTTACATGTTTCCCTTCAAGAAGCCTTTCGCTAAGGCTGTTCTTGTGGAATTAGCAAAGGGATATTTGGAAGCCCTTAGAGGGCTATGGTGAAAAAGGAAAAATCTTCCGTTCAAAACTGGAAAGAAGCTTTCTGAGAAACTGCTCTGTGTTCTCTGAATTCATCTCACAGAGTTACATCTTTCCCTTCAAGAAGCCTTTCGCCTAGGCTGTTCTTCTGGAACTGGCAAAGGGATATTTGGAAGCTCAAAGAGGGCTATGGTGAAAAAGGAAATATCTTCCGTTCAAAACTGGAAAGAAGCTTTCTGAGAAACTGCTCTGTGTTCTGTGAATTCATATCACAGAGCTACATCTTTACCTTCAAGAAGCCTTTCGCTAAGGCTGTTCTTGCGGAATTGGCAAAGGGATATTTGGAAGCCCATAGAGGGCTATGGTGAAAAAGGAAATATCTTCCGTTCAAAACTGGAAAGAAGCTTTCTGAGAAACTGCTCTGTGTTCTGTTAATTCATCTCATGGAGATACATCTTTCCCTTCAAGAGGCCTTTTGCTAAGGCTGTTCTTATGGAATTGGCAAAGGGATATTTTGAAGCCCATAGAGGGCTATGGTGAAAAAGGAAATAACTTCCGTGGAAAACTGGAAAGAAGCTTTCTGAGAAACTGCTCTGTGTTCTCTGAATTCATCTCACAGAGTTACATCTTTCCCTTCAAGAAGCCTTTCGCTAAGGCTGTTCTTCTGGAATTGGCAAAGGGATATTTGGAAGCCCATAGAGGGCTATGGTGAAAAAGGAAATATCTTCCGTTCAAAACTGGAAAGAAGCTTTCTGAGAAACTGCTCTGTGTTCTGTTAGTTCATCTCACAGAGTTACATCTTTCCCTTCAAGAATCCTTTCGCTAAGGCTGTTCTTCTGGAATTGGCAAAGGGATATTTGGAAGCCCATAGAGGGCTAGGGTGAAAAAGGAAATATCTTCCGTTCAAAACTGGAAAGAAGCTTTCTGAGAAACTGCTCTGTGTTCTGTTAATCCATCTCACAGAGTTACATCTTTCCCTTCAAGAAGCCTTTCGCTAAGGCTGTTCTTGTGGAATTGGCAAAGGGATATTTGGAAGCCCATAGAGGGCTATGGTGAAAAAGGAAATATCTTCCGTTCAAAACTGGAAAGAAGCTTTCTGAGAAACTGCTCTGTGTTCTGTTAGTTCATCTCACAGAGTTACATCTTTCCCTTCAAGAAGCCTTTCGCTAAGGCTGTTCTTGTGGAACTGGCAAAGGGATATTTGGAAGCCCATAGAGGGCTATGGTGAGAAAGGAAATATCTTCCGTTCAAAACTGGAAAGAAGCTTTCTGAGAAACTGCTCTGTGTTCTCTGAATTCATCTCACAGAGATTCATCTTTCCCTTCAAGTAGCCTTTCGCTAAGGCTGTTCTTATGGAACTGGCAAAGGGATATTTGGAAGCCCATAGAGGGCTATGGTGAAAAAGGAAATATCTCCCGTTCAAAACTGGAAAGAAGCTTTCTGAGAAACTGCTCTGTGTTCTCTGAATTCATCTCACAGAGTTACATCTTTCCCTTCAAGAAGCCTTTCGCTAAGGCTGTTCTTGTGGAATTGGCAAAGGGATATTTGGAAGCCCATAGAGGGCTATGGTGAAAAAGGAAATATCTTCCGTTCAAAACTGGAAAGAAGCTTTCTGAGAAACTGTTCTGTGTTCTGTTAGTTCATCTCACAGAGTTACATCTTTCCCTTCAAGAAGCCTTTCGCTAAGGCTGTTCTTGTGGAATTAGCAAAGGGATATTTGGAAGCCCTTAGAGGGCTATGGTGAAAAAGGAAATATCTCCCGTTCAAAACTGGAAAGAAGCTTTCTGAGAAACTGCTCTGTGTTCTCTGAATTCATTTCACAGAGTTACATCTTTCCCTTCAAGAAGCCTTTCGCTAAGGCTGTTCTTGTGGAACTAGCAGAGGGATATTTGGAAGCCCTTAGAGGGCTATGGTGAAAAAGGAAATATCTTCCGTTCAAAACTCTAAAGAAGATTTCTGAGAAACTGCTCTGTGTTCTGTTAGTTCAACTCACAGAGCTACATCTTTCCCTACAAGAAGCCTTTCGCTAAGGCTGTTCTAGTGGAACTGGCAAAGGGATATTTGGAAACCCATAGAGGGCTATGGTGAAAAAGGAAATATCTTACGTTCAATACTGGAAAGAAGCTTTCTGAGAAACTGCTCTGTGTTCTCAGAATTCATCTCACAGAGTTACATCTTTCCCTTCAAGAAGCCTTTCGCCTAGGCTGTTCTTCTGGAACTGTCAAAGGGATATTTGGAAGCCCATAGAGGGCTATGGTGAAAAAGGTAATATCTTCCGTTCAAAACTGGAAAGAAGCTTTCTGAGAAACTGCTCTGTGTTCTCTGAATTCATCTCACAGAGTTACATCTATCCCTTCAAGAAGCCTTTCGCTAAGGCTATTCTTGTGGGACTGTCAAAGGGATATTTGGAAGCCCATAGAGGGCTACGGTGAAAAAGAAAATATATTCCGTTCAAAACTGGAAAGAAGCTTTCTGAGAAACTGCTCTGTGTTCTGTTAATTCATATCACAGAGCTACATCTTTCCCTTCAAGAAGCCTTTCGCTAAGGCTGTTCTTGTGGAATTGGCAAAGTGATATTTGGAAGCCCATAAAGGGCTATGGTGAAAAAGGTAATATCTTCCGTTCAAAACTGGAAAGAAGCTTTCTGAGAAACTGTTCTGTGTTCTGTTAGTTCATCTCACAGAGTTACATCTTTCCCTTCAAGAAGCCTTTCGCTAAGGCTGTTCTTGTGGAACTGGCAAAGGGATATTTGGAAGCCCTTAGAGGGCTATGGTGAAAAAGGAAATAACTTCCGTTCAAAACTGGAAAGAAGATTTCTGAGAAACTGCTCTGTGTTCTGTTAGTTCATCTCACAGAGTTACATCTTTCCCTACAAGAAGCCTTTCGCTAAGGCTGTTCTAGTGGAACTGGCAAAGGGATATTCGGAAACCCATAGAGGGCTATGGTGAAAAAGGAAATATCTTCCGTTCAAAACTGGAAAGAAGCTTTCTGAGAAACTGCTCTGTGTTCTGTTAGTTCATCTCACACAGTTACATCTTTCCCTTCAAGAAGCCTTTCCTTAAGGCTGTTCTTGTGGAACTGGCAAAGGGATATATGGAAGCCCATAGAGGGCTATGGTTAGAAAGGAAATATCTTCCGTTCAAAACTGGAAAGAAGCTTTCTGAGAAACTGCTCTGTGTTCTCTGAATTCATCTCACAGAGTTACATCTTTCCCTTCAAGAAGCCTTTCGCTAAGGCTGTTCTTGTGGAACTGGCAACGGGATAATAGGAAGCCCATAGAGGGCTATGGTGAAAAAGGAAATATCTCCCGTTCAAAACTGGAAAGAAGCTTTCTGAGAAACTGCTCTGTGTTCTCTGAATTCATCTCACATAGTTACAAATTTTCCTTCAAGAAGCCTTTCGCTAAGGCTGTTCTTGTGGAATTGGCAAAGGGATATTTTGAAGCCCATACAGGGCTATGGTGAAAAAGGAAATATCTTCCGTTCAAACTGGAAAGAAGCTTTCTGAGAAACTGCTCTGTGTTCTGTTAATTCATCTCACAGAGATACATCTTTCCCTTCAAGAAGCCTTTCGCTAAGGCTGTTCTTGTGGAACTGGCAAAGGGATATTTGGAAGCCCATAGAGGGCTATGGTGAAAAAGGAAATATCTTCCGTTCAAAACTGGAACGAAGCTTTCTGAGAAACTGTTCTGTGTTCTGTTAGTTCATCTCACAGAGTTACATCTTTCCCTTCAAGAATCCTTTCGCTAAGGCTGTTCTTGTGGAATTAGCAAAGGGATATTTGGAAGCCCTTAGAGGGCTATGGTGAAAAAGGAAATATCTTCCGTTCAAAACTGGAAAGAAACTTTCTGGGAAACTGCTCTGTGTTCTCTGAATTCTTCTCAAAGAGTTACATCTTTCCCTTCAAGAAGCCTTTCGCTAAGGCTGTTCTTTTGGAACTGGCAAAGGGATATTTGGAAACCCATAGAGGGCTATGGTGAAAAAGGAAATATCTTCCGTTCAAAACTGGGAAGAAGCTTTCTGAGAAACTGCTCTGTGTTCTCTGAATTCATCTCACAGAGTTACATCTTTCCCTTCAAGAAGCCTTTCGCTAAGGCTGTTCTTCTGGAACTGGCAAAGCGATATTTGGAAGCCCATAGACGGCTATGGTGAAAAAGGAAATATCTTCCGTTCAAAACTGGAAAGAAGCTTTCTGAGAAACTGCTCTGTGTTCTCTGAATTCTTCTCACAGAGTTACATCTATCCCTTCAAGAAGCCTTTCGCTAAGGCTGTTCTTGTGGGACTGGCAAAGGGATATTTGGAAGCCCATAGAGGGCTAGGGTGAAAAAGGAAATATCTTCCGTTCAAAACTGGAAAGAAGCTTTCTGAGAAACTGCTCTGTGTTCTGTTAATCCATCTCACAGAGTTACATCTTTCCCTTCAAGAAGCCTTTCGCTAAGGCTGTTCTTCTGGAATTGGCAAAGGGATATTTGGAAGCCCATAGAGGGCTACGGTGAAAAAGGAAATATCTTCCGTTCAAAACTGGAAAGAAGCTTTCTGAGAAACTGCTCTGTGTTCTGTTAGTTCATCTCACAGAGTTACATCTTTCCCTTCAAGAAGCCTTTCGCTAAGGCTGTTCTTGTTTAACTGGCAAAGGGATATTTGGAAGCCCATAGAGGGCTATGGTGAGAAAGGAAATATCTTCCGTTCAAAACTGGAAAGAAGCTTTCTGAGAAACTGCTCTGTGGTCTCTGAATTCATCTCACAGAGCTACATCTTTACCTTCAAGAAGCCTTTCGCTAAGGCTGTTCTTGCGGAATTGGCAAAGGGATATTTGGAAGCCCATAGAGGGCTATGGTGAAAAAGCAAATATCTTCCGTTCAAAACTGGAAAGAAGCTTTCTGAGAAACTGCTCTGTGTTCTGTTAATTCATCTCACGGAGATACATCTTTCCCTTCAAGAGGCCTTTTGCTAAGGCTGTTCTTATGGAATTGGCAAAGGGATATTTTGAAGCCCATAGAGGGCTATGGTGAAAAAGGAAATATCTTCCGTTTGAAAACTGGAAAGAAGCTTTCTGAGAAACTGCTCTGTGTTCTCTGAATTCATCTCACAGAGTTACATCTTTCCCTTCAAGAATCCTTTCGCTAAGGCTGTTCTTCTGGAATTGGCAAAGGGATATTTGGAAGCCCATAGAGGGCTATGGTGAAAAAGGAAATATCTTCCGTTCAAAACTGGAAAGAAGCTTTCTGAGAAACTGCTCTGTGTTCTGTTAGTTCATCTCACAGAGTTACATCTTTCCCTTCAAGAATCCTTTCGCTAAGGCTGTTCTTCTGGAATTGGCAAAGGGATATTTGGAAGCCCATAGAGGGCTAGGGTGAAAAAGGAAATATCTTCCGTTCAAAACTGGAAAGAAGCTTTCTGAGAAACTGCTCTGTGTTCTGTTAATCCATCTCACAGAGTTACATCTTTCCCCTCAAGAAGCCTTTCGCTAAGGCTGTTCTTGTGGAATTGGCAAAGGGATATTTGGAAGCCCATAGAGGGCTATGGTGAAAAAGGAAATATCTTCCGTTCAAAACTGGAAAGAAGCTTTCTGAGAAACTGCTCTGTGTTCTGTTAGTTCATCTCACAGAGTTACATCTTTCCCTTCAAGAAGCCTTTCGCTAAGGCTGTTCTTGTGGAACTGGCAAAGGGATATTTGGAAGCCCATAGAGGGCTATGGTGAGAAAGGAAATATCTTCCGTTCAAAACTGGAAAGAAGCTTTCTGAGAAACTGCTCTGTGTTCTCTGAATTCATCTCACAGAGATTCATCTTTCCCTTCAAGTAGCCTTTCGCTAAGGCTGTTCTTATGGAACTGGCAAAGGGATATTTGGAAGCCCATAGAGGGCTATGGTGAAAAAGGAAATATCTCCCGTTCAAACTGGAAAGAAGCTTTCTGAGAAACTGCTCTGTGTTCTCTGAATTCATCTCACAGAGTTACATCTTTCCCTTCAAGAAGCCTTTCGCTAAGGCTGTTCTTGTGGAATTGGCAAAGGATTATTTGGAAGCCCATAGAGGGCTATGGTGAAAAAGGAAATATCTTCCGTTCAAAACTGGAAAGAAGCTTTCTGAGAAACTCTTCTGTGTTCTGTTAGTTCATCTCACAGAGTTACATCTTTCCCTTCAAGAAGCCTTTCGCTAAGGCTGTTCTTGTGGAATTAGCAAAGGGATATTTGGAAGCCCTTAGAGGGCTATGGTGAAAAAGGAAATATCTTCCGTTCAAAACTGGAAAGAAGCTTTGTGAGAAACTGCTCTGTGTTCTCTGAATTCATCTCACAGAGTTACATCTTTCCCTTCAAGAAGCCTTTCGCTAAGGCTGTTCTTGTGGAACTGGCAAAGGGATATTTCGAAGCTCATAGAGGGCTCTGCTGAAAAAGGAAATATCTTCCGTTCAAAACTGGAAAGAAGCATTCTGAGAAACTGCTCTGTGTTCTCTGAATTCATCTCACAGAGTCACATCTATCCCTTCAAGAAGCCTTTCGCTAAGGCTGTTCTTGAGTAACTGGAAAGGGATATTTGGAAGCCCATAGAGGGCTATGGTGAAAAAGAAAATATCTTCCGTTCAAAACTGGAAAGAAGCTTTCTGAGAAACTGCTCTGTGTTCTGTTAATTCATATCACAGAGCTACATCTTTCCCTTCAAGAAGCCTTTCGCTAAGGCTGTTCTTGTGGAATTGGCAAAGTGATATTTGGAAGCCCATAAAGGGCTATGGTGAAAAAGGTAATATCTTCCGTTCAAAACTGGAAAGAAGCTTTCTGAGAAACTGTTCTGTGTTCTGTTAGTTCATCTCACAGAGTTACATCTTTCCCTTCAAGAAGACTTTCCCTAAGGCTGTTCTTGTGGAACTGGCAAGGGGATATTGGGAAGCCCTTAGAGGGCTATGGTGAAAAAGGAAATATCTTCCGTTCAAGACTGGAAAGAAGATTTCTGAGAAACTGCTCTGTGTTCTCTGAATTCATCTCACAGAGTTACATCTTTCCCTTCAAGAAGCCTTTCGCCTAGGCTGTTCTTATGGAACTGGCAAAGGGATATTTGGAAGCCCATAGAGGGCTATGGTGAAAAAGGAAATATCTTCCGTTCAAAACTGGAAAGAAGCTTTCTGAGAAACTGCTCTGTGTTCTGTTAATTCATCTCACAGAGTTACATCTTTCCCTTCAAGAAGCCTTTCGCTAAGGCTGTTCTTGTGGAATTGGCAAAGGGATATTTGGAAGCCCATAGAGGGCTATGGTGAAAAAGGAAATATCTTCCGTTCAAAACTGGAAAGAAGCTTTCTGAGAAACTGTTCTGTGTTCTGTTAGTTCATCTCACAGAGTTACATCTTTCCCTTCAAGAAGCCTTTCGCTAAGGCTGTTCTTGTGGAATTAGCAAAGGGATATTTGGAAGCCCTTAGAGGGCTATGGTGAAAAAGGAAATATCTTCGGTTCAAAACTGGAAAGAAGCTTTCTGAGAAACTGCTCTGTGTACTCTGAATTCATTTCACAGAGTTACATCTTTCCCTTCAAGAAGCCTTTCGCTAAGGCTGTTCTTGTGGAACTAGCAAAGGGATATTTGGAAGCCCTTAGAGGGCTATGGTGAAAAAGGAAATATCTTCCGTTCAAAACTGGAAAGAAGATTTCTGAGAAACTGCTCTGTGTTCTGTTAGTTCAACTCACAGAGTTACATCTTTCCCTACAAGAAGCCTTTCGCTAAGGCTGTTCTAGTGGAACTGGCAAAGGGATATTTGGAAACCCATATAGGGCTATGGTGAAAAAGGAAATATCTTACGTTCAATACTGGAAAGAAGCTTTCTGAGAAACTGCTCTGTGTTCTTTGAATTCATCTCACAGAGTTACATCTTTCCCTTCAAGAAGCCTTTCGCCTAGGCTGTTCTTCTGGAACTGTCAAAGGGATATTTGGAAGCCCATAGAGGGCTATGGTGAAAAAGGAAATAACTTCCGTTCAAAACTGGAAAGAAGATTTCTGAGAAACTGCTCTGTGTTCTGTTAGTTCATCTCACAGAGTTACATCTTTCCCTACAAGAAGCCTTTCGCTAAGGCTGTTCTAGTGGAACTGGCAAAGGGATATTTGGAAACCCATAGATGGCTATGGTGAAAAAGGAAATATCTTCCGTTCAAAACTGGAAAGAAGCTTTCTGAGAAACTGCTCTGTGTTCTGTTAGTTCATCTCACACAGTTACATCTTTCCCTTCAAGAAGCCTTTCCTTAAGGCTGTTCTTGTGGAACTGGCAAAGGGATATTTGGAAGCCCTTAGAGGGCTATGGTGAAAAAGGAAATATCTTCCGTTCAAAACTGGAAAGAAGCTTTCTGAGAAACTGCTCTGTGTTCTCTGAATTCATCTCACAGAGTTACATCTTTCCCTTCAAGAAGCCTTTCGCTAAGGCTGTTCTTGTGGAACTGGCAAAGGGATATTTGGAAGCCCATAGAGGGCTATGGTGAAAAAGGAAATATCTCCCGTTCAAAACTGGAAAGAAGCTTTCTGAGAAACTGCTCTGTGTTCTCTGAATTCATCTCACAGAGTTACATCTTTCGCTTCAAGAAGCCTTTCGCTAAGGCTGTTCTTGTGGAATTGGCAAAGGGATATTTGGAAGCCCATAGAGGGCTATGGTGAAAAAGGAAATATCTTCCGTTCAAAACTGGAAGGAAGCTTTCTGAGAAACTGTTCTGTGTTCTGTTAGTTCATCTCACAGAGTTACATCTTTCCCTTCAAGATGCCTTTCGCTAAGGCTGTTCTTGTGGAATTAGCAAAGGGATATTTGGAAGCCCTTAGAGGGCTATGGTGAAAAAGGAAATATCTTCCGTTCAAAACTGGAAAGAAGCTTTCTGAGAAACTGCTCTGTGTTCTCTGAATTCATCTCACAGAGTTACATCTTTCCCTTCAAGAAGCCTTTCGCCTAGGCTGTTCTTCTGGAACTGGCAAAGGGATATTTGGAAGCCCTTAGAGGGCTACGGTGAAAAAGGAAATATCTTCCGTTCAAAAGTGGAAAGAAGATTTCTGAGAAACTGCTCTGTGTTCGGTTAGTTCAACTCACAGAGTTACATCTTTCCCTACAAGAAGCCTTTCGCTAAGGCTGTTCTAGTGGAACTGGCAAAGGGATATTTGGAAACCCATAGAGGGCTATGGTGAAAAAGGAAATATCTTCCGTTCAATACTGGAAAGAAGCTTTCTGAGAAACTGCTCTGTGTTCTGTTAGTTCATCTCACACAGTTACATCTTTCCCTTCAAGAAGCCTTTCCTTAAGGCTGTTCTTGTGGAACTGGCAAAGGGATATATGGAAGCCCATAGAGGGCTATGGTTAGAAAGGAAATATCTTCCGTTCAAAACTGGAAAGAAGCTTTCTGAGAAACTGCTCTGTGTTCTCTGAATTCATCTCACAGAGTTACATCTTTCCCTTCAAGAAGCCTTTCGCTAAGGCTGTTCTTGTGGAACTGGCAACGGGATAATAGGAAGCCCATAGAGGGCTATGGTGAAAAAGGAAATATCTCCCGTTCAAAACTGGAAAGAAGCTTTCTGAGAAACTGCTCTGTGTTCTGTTAATTCATCTCACAGAGATACATCTTTCCCTTCAAGAAGCCTTTCGCTAAGGCTGTTCTTGTGGAACTGGCAAAGGGATATTTGGAAGCCCATAGAGGGCTATGGTGAAAAAGGAAATATCTTCCGTTCAAAACTGGAACGAAGCTTTCTGAGAAACTGTTCTGTGTTCTGTTAGTTCATCTCACAGAGTTACATCTTCCCCTTCAAGAATCCTTTCGCTAAGGCTGTTCTTGTGGAATTAGCAAAGGGATATTTGGAAGCCCTTAGAGGGCTATGGTGAAAAAGGAAATATCTTCCGTTCAAAACTGGAAAGAAACTTTCTGGGAAACTGCTCTGTGTTCTCTGAATTCTTCTCAAAGAGTTACATCTTTCCCTTCAAGAAGCCTTTCGCTAAGGCTGTTCTTCTGGAATTGGCAAAGGGATATTTGGAAGCCCATAGAGGGCTATGGTGAAAAAGGAAATATCTTCCGTTCAAAACTGGAAAGAAGCTTTCTGAGAAACTGCTCTGTGTTCTGTTAGTTCATCTCACAGAGTTACATCTTTCCCTTCAAGAATCCTTTCGCTAAGGCTGTTCTTCTGGAATTGGCAAAGGGATATTTGGAAGCCCATAGAGGGCTAGGGTGAAAAAGGAAATATCTTCCGTTCAAAACTGGAAAGAAGCTTTCTGAGAAACTGCTCTGTGTTCTGTTAATCCATCTCACAGAGTTACATCTTTCCCTTCAAGAAGCCTTTCGCTAAGGCTGTTCTTGTGGAATTGGCAAAGGGATATTTGGAAGCCCATAGAGGGCTATGGTGAAAAAGGAAATATCTTCCGTTCAAAACTGGAAAGAAGCTTTCTGAGAAACTGCTCTGTGTTCTGTTAGTTCGTCTCACAGAGTTACATCTTTCCCTTCAAGAAGCCTTTCGCTAAGGCTGTTCTTGTGGAACTGGCAAAGGGATATTTGGAAGCCCATAGAGGGCTATGGTGAGAAAGGAAATATCTTCCGTTCAAAACTGGAAAGAAGCTTTCTGAGAAACTGCTCTGTGTTCTCTGAATTCATCTCACAGAGATTCATCTTTCCCTTCAAGTAGCCTTTCGCTAAGGCTGTTCTTATGGAACTGGCAAAGGGATATTTGGAAGCCCATAGAGGGCTATGGTGAAAAAGGAAATATCTCCCGTTCAAAACTGGAAAGAAGCTTTCTGAGAAACTGCTCTGTGTTCTCTGAATTCATCTCACAGAGTTACATCTTTCCCTTCAAGAAGCCTTTCGCTAAGGCTGTTCTTGTGGAATTGGCAAAGGGATATTTGGAAGCCCATAGAGGGCTATGGTGAAAAAGGAAATATCTTCCGTTCAAAACTGGAAAGAAGCTTTCTGAGAAACTGTTCTGTGTTCTGTTAGTTCATCTCACAGAGTTACATCTTTCCCTTCAAGAAGCCTTTCGCTAAGGCTGTTCTTGTGGAATTAGCAAAGGGATATTTGGAAGCCCTTAGAGGGCTATGGTGAAAAAGGAAATATCTCCCGTTCAAAACTGGAAAGAAGCTTTCTGAGAAACTGGTCTGTGTTCTCTGAATTCATCTCACAGAGTTACATCTTTCCCTTCAAGAAGCCTTTCGCTAAGGCTGTTCTTGTGGAACTGGCAAAGGGATATTTCGAAGCTCATAGAGGGCTCTGCTGAAAAAGGAAATATCTTCCGTTCAAAACTGGAAAGAAGCATTCTGAGAAACTGCTCTGTGTTCTCTGAATTCATCTCACAGAGTTACATCTATCCCTTCAAGAAGCCTTTCGCTAAGGCTGTTCTTGTGGGACTGGAAAGGGATATTTGGAAGCCCATAGAGGGCTATGGTGAAAAAGAAAATATCTTCCGTTCAAAACTGGAAAGAAGCTTTCTGAGAAACTGCTCTGTGTTCTGTTAATTCATATCACAGAGCTACATCTTTCCCTTCAAGAAGCCTTTCGCTAAGGCTGTTCTTGTGGAATTGGCAAAGTGATATTTGGAAGCCCATAAAGGGCTATGGTGAAAAAGGTAATATCTTCCGTTCAAAACTGGAAAGAAGCTTTCTGAGAAACTGTTCTGTGTTCTGTTAGTTCATCTCACAGAGTTACATCTTTCCCTTCAAGAAGACTTTCGCTAAGGCTGTTCTTGTGGAACTGGCAAGGGGATATTTGGAAGCCCTTAGAGGGCTATGGTGAAAAAGGAAATATCTTCCGTTCAAGACTGGAAAGAAGATTTCTGAGAAACTGCTCTGTGTTCTCTGAATTCATCTCACAGAGTTACATCTTTCCCTTCAAGAAGCCTTTCGCCTAGGCTGTTCTTATGGAACTGGCAAAGGGATATTTGGAAGCCCATAGAGGGCTATGGTGAAAAAGGAAATATCTTCCTTTCAAAACTGGAAAGAAGCTTTCTGAGAAACTGCTCTGTGTTCTGTTAATTCATCTCACAGAGATACATCTTTCCCTTCAAGAGGCCTTTTGCTAAGGCTGTTCTTATGGAATTGGCAAAGGGATATTTTGAAGCCCATAGAGGGCTATGGTGAAAAAGGAAATATCTTCCGTTCAAAACTGGAAAGAAGCTTTCTGAGAAACTGCTCTGTGTTCTCTGAATTCATCTCACAGAGTTACATCTTTCCCTTCAAGAAGCCTTTCGCTAAGGCTGTTCTTCTGGAATTGGCAAAGGGATATTTGGAAGCCCATAGAGGGCTATGGTGAAAAAGGAAATATCTTCCGTTCAAAACTGGAAAGAAGCTTTCTGAGAAACTGCTCTGTGTTCTGTTAATTCATCTCACAGAGTTACATCTTTCCCTTCAAGAAGCCTTTCGCTAAGGCTGTTCTTGTGGAATTGGCAAAGTGATATTTGGAAGCCCATAGAGGGCTATGGTGAAAAAGGAAATATCTTCCGTTCAAAACTGGAAAGAAGCTTTCTGAGAAACTGTTCTGTGTTCTGTTAGTTCATCTCACAGAGTTACATCTTTCCCTTCAAGAAGCCTTTCGCTAAGGCTGTTCTTGTGGAACTGGCAAAGGGATATTTCGAAGCTCATAGAGGGCTATGGTGAAAAAGGAAATATCTTCGGTTCAAAACTGGAAAGAAGCTTTCTGAGAAACTGCTCTGTGTTCTCTGAATTCATTTCACAGAGTTACATCTTTCCCTTCAAGAAGCGTTTCGCTAAGGCTGTTCTTGTGGAACTAGCAGAGGGATATTTGGAAGCCCTTAGAGGGCTATGGTGAAAAAGGAAATATCTTCCGTTCAAAACTCTAAAGAAGATTTCTGAGAAACTGCTCTGTGTTCTGTTAGTTCAACTCACAGAGTTACATCTTTCCCTTCAAGAAGACTTTCCCTAAGGCTGTTCTTGTGGAACTGGCAAGGGGATATTGGGAAGCCCTTAGAGGGCTATGGTGAAAAAGGAAATATCTTCCGTTCAAGACTGGAAAGAAGATTTCTGAGAAACTGCTCTGTGTTCTCTGAATTCATCTCACAGAGTTACATCTTTCCCTTCAAGAAGCCTTTCGCCTAGGCTGTTCTTATGGAACTGGCAAAGGGATATTTGGAAGCCCATAGAGGGCTATGGTGAAAAAGGAAATATCTTCCTTTCAAAACTGGAAAGAAGCTTTCTGAGAAACTGCTCTGTGTTCTGTTAATTCATCTCACAGAGATACATCTTTCCCTTCAAGAGGCCTTTTGCTAAGGCTGTTCTTATGGAATTGGCAAAGGGATATTTTGAAGCCCATAGAGGGCTATGGTGAAAAAGGAAATATCTTCCGTTCAAAACTGGAAAGAAGCTTTCTGAGAAACTGCTCTGTGTTCTCTGAATTCATCTCACAGAGTTACATCTTTCCCTTCAAGAAGCCTTTCGCTAAGGCTGTTCTTCTGGAATTGGCAAAGGGATATTTGGAAGCCCATAGAGGGCTATGGTGAAAAAGGAAATATCTTCCGTTCAAAACTGGAAAGAAGCTTTCTGAGAAACTGCTCTGTGTTCTGTTAATTCATCTCACAGAGTTACATCTTTCCCTTCAAGAAGCCTTTCGCTAAGGCTGTTCTTGTGGAATTGGCAAAGGGATATTTGGAAGCCCATAGAGGGCTATGGTGAAAAAGGAAATATCTTCCGTTCAAAACTGGAAAGAAGCTTTCTGAGAAACTGTTCTGTGTTCTGTTAGTTCATCTCACAGAGTTACATCTTTCCCTTCAAGAAGCCTTTCGCTAAGGCTGTTCTTGTGGAATTAGCAAAGGGATATTTGGAAGCCCTTAGAGGGCTATGGTGAAAAAGGAAATATCTTCGGTTCAAAACTGGAAAGAAGCTTTCTGAGAAACTGCTCTGTGTTCTCTGAATTCATTTCACAGAGTTACATCTTTCCCTTCAAGAAGCCTTTCGCTAAGGCTGTTCTTGTGGAACTAGCAAAGGGATATTTGGAAGCCCTTAGAGGGCTATGGTGAAAAAGGAAATATCTTCCGTTCAAAACTGGAAAGAAGATTTCTGAGAAACTGCTCTGTGTTCTGTTAGTTCAACTCACAGAGTTACATCTTTCCCTACAAGAAGCCTTTCGCTAAGGCTGTTCTAGTGGAACTGGCAAAGGGATATTTGGAAACCCATATAGGGCTATGGTGAAAAAGGAAATATCTTACGTTCAATACTGGAAAGAAGCTTTCTGAGAAACTGCTCTGTGTTCTTTGAATTCATCTCACAGAGTTACATCTTTCCCTTCAATAAGCCTTTCGCCTAGGCTGTTCTTCTGGAACTGTCAAAGGGATATTTGGAAGCCCATAGAGGGCTATGGTGAAAAAGGTAATATCTTCCGTTCAAAACTGGAAAGAAGCTTTCTGAGAAACTGCTCTGTGTTCTCTGAATTCATCTCACAGAGTTACATCTATCCCTTCAAGAAGCCTTTCGCTAAGGCTATTCTTGTGGGACTGTCAAAGGGATATTTGGAAGCCCATAGAGGGCTACGGTGAAAAAGAAAATATATTCCGTTCAAAACTGGAAAGAAGCTTTCTGAGAAACTGCTCTGTGTTCTGTTAATTCATATCACAGAGCTACATCTTTCCCTTCAAGAAGCCTTTCGCTAAGGCTGTTCTTGTGGAATTGGCAAAGTGATATTTGGAAGCCCATAAAGGGCTATGGTGAAAAAGGTAATATCTTCCGTTCAAAACTGGAAAGAAGCTTTCTGAGAAACTGTTCTGTGTTCTGTTAGTTCATCTAACAGAGTTACATCTTTCCCTTCAAGAAGCCTTTCGCTAAGGCTGTTCTTGTGGAACTGGCAAAGGGATATTTGGAAGCCCTTAGAGGGCTATGGTGAAAAAGGAAATATCTTCCGTTCAAAACTGGAAAGAAGATTTCTGAGAAACTGCTCTGTGTTCTGTTAGTTCATCTCACAGAGTTACATCTTTCCCTACAAGAAGCCTTTCGCTAAGGCTGTTCTAGTGGAACTGGCAAAGGGATATTTGGAAACCCATAGATGGCTATGGTGAAAAAGGAAATATCTTCCGTTCAAAACTGGAAAGAAGCTTTCTGAGAAACTGCTCTGTGTTCTGTTAGTTCATCTCACACAGTTACATCTTTCCCTTCAAGAAGCCTTTCCTTAAGGCTGTTCTTGTGGAACTGGCAAAGGGATATTTGGAAGCCCTTAGAGGGCTATGGTGAAAAAGGAAATATCTTCCGTTCAAAACTGGAAAGAAGCTTTCTGAGAAACTGCTCTGTGTTCTCTGAATTCATCTCACAGAGTTACATCTTTCCCTTCAAGAAGCCTTTCGCTAAGGCTGTTCTTGTGGAACTGGCAAAGGGATATTTGGAAGCCCATAGAGGGCTATGGTGAAAAAGGAAATATCTCCCGTTCAAAACTGGAAAGAAGCTTTCTGAGAAACTGCTCTGTGTTCTCTGAATTCATCTCACAGAGTTACATCTTTCCCTTCAAGAAGCCTTTCGCTAAGGCTGTTCTTGTGGAATTGGCAAAGGGATATTTGGAAGCCCATAGAGGGCTATGGTGAAAAAGGAAATATCTTCCGTTCAAAACTGGAAGGAAGCTTTCTGAGAAACTGTTCTGTGTTCTGTTAGTTCATCTCACAGAGTTACATCTTTCCCTTCAAGAAGCCTTTCGCTAAGGCTGTTCTTGTGGAATTAGCAAAGGGATATTTGGAAGCCCTTAGAGGGCTATGGTGAAAAAGGAAATATCTTCCGTTCAATACTGGAAAGAAGCTTTCTGAGAAACTGCTCTGTGTTCTGTTAGTTCATCTCACACAGTTACATCTTTCCCTTCAAGAAGCCTTTCCTTAAGGCTGTTCTTGTGGAACTGGCAAAGGGATATATGGAAGCCCATAGAGGGCTATGGTTAGAAAGGAAATATCTTCCGTTCAAAACTGGAAAGAAGCTTTCTGAGAAACTGCTCTGTGTTCTCTGAATTCATCTCAAAGAGTTGCATCTTTCCCTTCAAGAAGCCTTTCGCTAAGGCTGTTCTTGTGGAACTGGCAACGGGATAATAGGAAGCCCATAGAGGGCTATGGTGAAAAAGGAAATATCTCCCGTTCAAAACTGGAAAGAAGCTTTCTGAGAAACTGCTCTGTGTTCTCTGAATTCATCTCACATAGTTACAAATTTCCCTTCAAGAAGCCTTTCGCTAAGGCTGTTCTTGTGGAATTGGCAAAGGGATATTTTGAAGCCCATACAGGGCTATGGTGAAAAAGGAAATATCTTCCGTTCAAACTGGAAAGAAGCTTTCTGAGAAACTGCTCTGTGTTCTGTTAATTCATCTCACAGAGATACATCTTTCCCTTCAAGAAGCCTTTCGCTAAGGCTGTTCTTGTGGAACTGGCAAAGGGATATTTGGAAGCCCATAGAGGGCTATGGTGAAAAAGGAAATATCTTCCGTTCAAAACTGGAACGAAGCTTTCTGAGAAACTGTTCTGTGTTCTGTTAGTTCATCTCACAGAGTTACATCTTTCCCTTCAAGAATCCTTTCGCTAAGGCTGTTCTTGTGGAATTAGCAAAGGGATATTTGGAAGCCCTTAGAGGGCTATGGTGAAAAAGGAAATATCTTCCGTTCAAAACTGGAAAGAAACTTTCTGGGAAACTGCTCTGTGTTCTCTGAATTCTTCTCAAAGAGTTACATCTTTCCCTTCAAGAAGCCTTTCGCTAAGGCTGTTCTTTTGGAACTGGCAAAGGGATATTTGGAAACCCATAGAGGGCTATGGTGAAAAAGGAAATATCTTCCGTTCAAAACTGGGAAGAAGCTTTCTGAGAAACTGCTCTGTGTTCTCTGAATTCATCTCACAGAGTTACATCTTTCCCTTCAAGAAGCCTTTCGCTAAGGCTGTTCTTCTGGAACTGGCAAAGCGATATTTGGAAGCCCATAGACGGCTATGGTGAAAAAGGAAATATATTCCGTTCAAAACTGGAAAGAAGCTTTCTGAGAAACTGCTCTGTGTTCTCTGAATTCTTCTCACAGAGTTACATCTATCCCTTCAAGAAGCCTTTCGCTAAGGCTGTTCTTGTGGGACTGGCAAAGGGATATTTGGAAGCCCATAGAGGGCTAGGGTGAAAAAGGAAATATCTTCCGTTCAAAACTGGAAAGAAGCTTTCTGAGAAACTGCTCTGTGTTCTGTTAATCCATCTCACAGAGTTACATCTTTCCCTTCAAGAAGCCTTTCGCTAAGGCTGTTCTTCTGGAATTGGCAAAGGGATATTTGGAAGCCCATAGAGGGCTACGGTGAAAAAGGAAATATCTTCCGTTCAAAACTGGAAAGAAGCTTTCTGAGAAACTGCTCTGTGTTCTGTTAGTTCATCTCACAGAGTTACATCTTTCCCTTCAAGAAGCCTTTCGCTAAGGCTGTTCTTGTTTAACTGGCAAAGGGATATTTGGAAGCCCATAGAGGGCTATGGTGAGAAAGGAAATATCTTCCGTTCAAAACTGGAAAGAAGCTTTCTGAGAAACTGCTCTGTGGTCTCTGAATTCATATCACAGAGCTACATCTTTACCTTCAAGAAGCCTTTCGCTAAGGCTGTTCTTGCGGAATTGGCAAAGGGATATTTGGAAGCCCATAGAGGGCTATGGTGAAAAAGCAAATATCTTCCGTTCAAAACTGGAAAGAAGCTTTCTGAGAAACTGCTCTGTGTTCTGTTAATTCATCTCACGGAGATACATCTTTCCCTTCAAGAGGCCTTTTGCTAAGGCTGTTCTTATGGAATTGGCAAAGGGATATTTGGAAGCCCATAGAGGGCTAGGGTGAAAAAGGAAATATCTTCCGTTGAAAACTGGAAAGAAGCTTTCTGAGAAACTGCTCTGTGGTCTCTGAATTCATATCACAGAGCTACATCTTTACCTTCAAGAAGCCTTTCGCTAAGGCTGTTTTTGCGGAATTGGCAAAGGGATATTTGGAAGCCCATAGAGGGCTATGGTGAAAAAGCAAATATCTTCCGTTCAAAACTGGAAAGAAGCTTTCTGAGAAACTGCTCTGTGTTCTGTTAATTCATCTCACGGAGATACATCTTTCCCTTCAAGAGGCCTTTTGCTAAGGCTGTTCTTATGGAATTGGCAAAGGGATATTTTGAAGCCCATAGAGGGCTATGGTGAAAAAGGAAATATCTTCCGTTGAAAACTGGAAAGAAGCTTTCTGAGAAACTGCTCTGTGTTCTCTGAATTCATCTCACAGAGTTACATCTTTCCCTTCAAGAAGCCTTTCGCTAAGGCTGTTCTTCTGGAATTGGCAAAGGGATATTTGGAAGCCCATAGAGGGCTATGGTGAAAAAGGAAATATCTTCCGTTCAAAACTGGAAAGAAGCTTTCTGAGAAACTGCTCTGTGTTCTGTTAGTTCATCTCACAGAGTTACATCTTTCCCTTCAAGAATCCTTTCGCTAAGGCTCTTCTTCTGGAATTGGCAAAGGGATATTTGGAAGCCCATAGAGGGCTAGGGTGAAAAAGGAAATATCTTCCGTTCAAAACTGGAAAGAAGCTTTCTGAGAAACTGCTCTGTGTTCTCTGAATTCATCTCACATAGTTACAAATTTCCCTTCAAGAAGCCTTTCGCTAAGGCTGTTCTTGTGGAATTGGCAAAGGGATATTTTGAAGCCCATACAGGGCTATGGTGAAAAAGGAAATATCTTCCGTTCAAACTGGAAAGAAGCTTTCTGAGAAACTGCTCTGTGTTCTGTTAATTCATCTCACAGAGATACATCTTTCCCTTCAAGAAGCCTTTCGCTAAGGCTGTTCTTGTGGAACTGGCAAAGGGATATTTGGAAGCCCATAGAGGGCTATGGTGAAAAAGGAAATATCTTCCGTTCAAAACTGGAACGAAGCTTTCTGAGAAACTGTTCTGTGTTCTGTTAGTTCATCTCACAGAGTTACATCTTTCCCTTCAAGAATCCTTTCGCTAAGGCTGTTCTTGTGGAATTAGCAAAGGGATATTTGGAAGCCCTTAGAGGGCTATGGTGAAAAAGGAAATATCTTCCGTTCAAAACTGGAAAGAAACTTTCTGGGAAACTGCTCTGTGTTCTCTGAATTCTTCTCAAAGAGTTACATCTTTCCCTTCAAGAAGCCTTTCGCTAAGGCTGTTCTTTTGGAACTGGCAAAGGTATATTTGGAAACCCATAGAGGGCTATGGTGAAAAAGGAAATATCTTCCGTTCAAAACTGGGAAGAAGCTTTCTGAGAAACTGCTCTGTGTTCTCTGAATTCATCTCACAGAGTTACATCTTTCCCTTCAAGAAGCCTTTCGCTAAGGCTGTTCTTCTGGAACTGGCAAAGCGATATTTGGAAGCCCATAGACGGCTATGGTGAAAAAGGAAATATCTTCCGTTCAAAACTGGAAAGAAGCTTTCTGAGAAACTGCTCTGTGTTCTCTGAATTCTTCTCACAGAGTTACATCTATCCCTTCAAGAAGCCTTTCGCTAAGGCTGTTCTTGTGGGACTGGCAAAGGGATATTTGGAAGCCCATAGAGGGCTAGGGTGAAAAAGGAAATATCTTCCGTTCAAAACTGGAAAGAAGCTTTCTGAGAAACTGCTCTGTGTTCTGTTAATCCATCTCACAGAGTTACATCTTTCCCTTCAAGAAGCCTTTCGCTAAGGCTGTTCTTCTGGAATTGGCAAAGGGATATTTGGAAGCCCATAGAGGGCTACGGTGAAAAAGGAAATATCTTCCGTTCAAAACTGGAAAGAAGCTTTCTGAGAAACTGCTCTGTGTTCTGTTAGTTCATCTCACAGAGTTATATCTTTCCCTTCAAGAAGCCTTTCGCTAAGGCTGTTCTTGTTTAACTGGCAAAGGGATATTTGGAAGCCCATAGAGGGCTATGGTGAGAAAGGAAATATCTTCCGTTCAAAACTGGAAAGAAGCTTTCTGAGAAACTGCTCTGTGGTCTCTGAATTCATATCACAGAGCTACATCTTTACCTTCAAGAAGCCTTTCGCTAAGGCTGTTCTTGCGGAATTGGCAAAGGGATATTTGGAAGCCCATAGAGGGCTATGGTGAAAAAGCAAATATCTTCCGTTCAAAACTGGAAAGAAGCTTTCTGAGAAACTGCTCTGTGTTCTGTTAATTCATCTCACGGAGATACATCTTGCCCTTCAAGAGGCCTTTTGCTAAGGCTGTTCTTATGGAATTGGCAAAGGGATATTTTGAAGCCCATAGAGGGCTATGGTGAAAAAGGAAATATCTTCCGTTGAAAACTGGAAAGAAGCTTTCTGAGAAACTGCTCTGTGTTCTCTGAATTCATCTCACAGAGTTACATCTTTCCCTTCAAGAATCCTTTCGCTAAGGCTGTTCTTCTGGAATTGGCAAAGGGATATTTGGAAGCCCATAGAGGGCTAGGGTGAAAAAGGAAATATCTTCCGTTCAAAACTGGAAAGAAGCTTTCTGAGAAACTGCTCTGTGTTCTGTTAATCCATCTCACAGAGTTACATCTTTCCCTTCAAGAAGCCTTTCGCTAAGGCTGTTCTTGTGGAATTGGCAAAGGGATATTTGGAAGCCCATAGAGGGCTATGGTGAAAAAGGAAATATCTTCCGTTCAAAACTGGAAAGAAGCTTTCTGAGAAACTGCTCTGTGTTCTGTTAGTTCATCTCACAGAGTTACATCTTTCCCTTCAAGAAGCCTTTCGCTAAGGCTGTTCTTGTGGAACTGGCAAAGGGATATTTGGAAGCCCATAGAGGGCTATGGTGAGAAAGGAAATATCTTCCGTTCAAAACTGGAAAGAAGCTTTCTGAGAAACTGCTCTGTGTTCTCTGAATTCATCTCACAGAGATTCATCTTTCCCTTCAAGTAGCCTTTCGCTAAGGCTGTTCTTATGGAACTGGCAAAGGGATATTTGGAAGCCCATAGAGGGCTATGGTGAAAAAGGAAATATCTCCCGTTCAAAACTGGAAAGAAGCTTTCTGAGAAACTGCTCTGTGTTCTCTGAATTCATCTCACAGAGTTACATCTTTCCCTTCAAGAAGCCTTTCGCTAAGGCTGTTCTTGTGGAATTGGCAAAGGGATATTTGGAAGCCCATAGAGGGCTATGGTGAAAAAGGAAATATCTTCCGTTCAAAACTGGAAAGAAGCTTTCTGAGAAACTGTTCTGTGTTCTGTTAGTTCATCTCACAGAGTTACATCTTTCCCTTCAAGAAGCCTTTCGCTAAGGCTGTTCTTGTGGAACTGGCAAAGTGATATTTCGAAGCTCATAGAGGGCTCTGCTGAAAAAGGAAATATCTTCCGTTCAAAACTGGAAAGAAGCATTCCGAGAAACTGCTCTGTGTTCTCTGAATTCATCTCACAGAGTCACATCTATCCCTTCAAGAAGCCTTTCGCTAAGGCTGTTCTTGTGGGACTGGAAAGGGATATTTGGAAGCCCATAGAGGGCTATGGTGAAAAAGAAAATATCTTCCGTTCAAAACTGGAAAGAAGCTTTCTGAGAAACTGCTCTGTGTTCTGTTAATTCATATCACAGAGCTACATCTTTCCCTTCAAGAAGCCTTTCGCTAAGGCTGTTCTTGTGGAATTGGCAAAGTGATATTTGGAAGCCCATAAAGGGCTATGGTGAAAAAGGTAATATCTTCCGTTCAAAACTGGAAAGAAGCTTTCTGAGAAACTGTTCTGTGTTCTGTTAGTTCATCTCACAGAGTTACATCTTTCCCTTCAAGAAGACTTTCGCTAAGGCTGTTCTTGTGGAACTGGCAAGGGGATATTGGGAAGCCCTTAGAGGGCTATGGTGAAAAAGGAAATATCTTCCGTTCAAGACTGGAAAGAAGATTTCTGAGAAACTGCTCTGTGTTCTCTGAATTCATCTCACAGAGTTACATCTTTCCCTTCAAGAAGCCTTTCGCCTAGGCTGTTCTTATGGAACTGGCAAAGGGATATTTGGAAGCCCATAGAGGGCTATGGTGAAAAAGGAAATATCTTCCTTTCAAAACTGGAAAGAAGCTTTCTGAGAAACTGCTCTGTGTTCTGTTAATTCATCTCACAGAGATACATCTTTCCCTTCAAGAGGCCTTTTGCTAAGGCTGTTCTTATGGAATTGGCAAAGGGATATTTTGAAGCCCATAGAGGGCTATGGTGAAAAAGGAAATATCTTCCGTTCAAAACTGGAAAGAAGCTTTCTGAGAAACTGCTCTGTGTTCTCTGAATTCATCTCACAGAGTTACATCTTTCCCTTCAAGAAGCCTTTCGCTAAGGCTGTTCTTCTGGAATTGGCAAAGGGATATTTGGAAGCCCATAGAGGGCTATGGTGAAAAAGGAAATATCTTCCGTTCAAAACTGGAAAGAAGCTTTCTGAGAAACTGCTCTGTGTTCTGTTAATTCATCTCACAGAGTTACATCTTTCCCTTCAAGAAGCCTTTCGCTAAGGCTGTTCTTGTGGAATTGGCAAAGTGATATTTGGAAGCCCATAGAGGGCTATGGTGAAAAAGGAAATATCTTCCGTTCAAAACTGGAAAGAAGCTTTCTGAGAAACTGTTCTGTGTTCTGTTAGTTCATCTCACAGAGTTACATCTTTCCCTTCAAGAAGCCTTTCGCTAAGGCTGTTCTTGTGGAACTGGCAAAGGGATATTTCGAAGCTCATAGAGGGCTATGGTGAAAAAGGAAATATCTTCGGTTCAAAACTGGAAAGAAGCTTTCTGAGAAACTGCTCTGTGTTCTCTGAATTCATTTCACAGAGTTACATCTTTCCCTTCAAGAAGCCTTTCGCTAAGGCTGTTCTTGTGGAACTAGCAGAGGGATATTTGGAAGCCCTTAGAGGGCTATGGTGAAAAAGGAAATATCTTCCGTTCAAAACTCTAAAGAAGATTTCTGAGAAACTGCTCTGTGTTCTGTTAGTTCAACTCACAGAGTTACATCTTTCCCTACAAGAAGCCTTTCGCTAAGGCTGTTCTAGTGGAACTGGCAAAGGGATATTTGGAAACCCATAGAGGGCTATGGTGAAAAAGGAAATATCTTACGTTCAATACTGGAAAGAAACTTTCTGAGAAACTGCTCTGTGTTCTCTGAATTCATCTCACAGAGTTACATCTTTCCCTTCAAGAAGCCTTTCGCCTAGGCTGTTCTTCTGGAACTGTCAAAGGGATATTTGGAAGCCCATAGAGGGCTATGGTGAAAAAGGTAATATCTTCCGTTCAAAACTGGAAAGAAGCTTTCTGAGAAACTGCTCTGTGTTCTCTGAATTCATCTCACAGAGTTACATCTATCCCTTCAAGAAGCCTTTCGCTAAGGCTATTCTTGTGGGACTGTCAAAGGGATATTTGGAAGCCCATAGAGGGCTACGGTGAAAAAGAAAATATATTCCGTTCAAAACTGGAAAGAAGCTTTCTGAGAAACTGCTCTGTGTTCTGTTAATTCATATCACAGAGCTACATCTTTCCCTTCAAGAAGCCTTTCGCTAAGGCTGTTCTTGTGGAATTGGCAAAGTGATATTTGGAAGCCCATAAAGGGCTATGGTGAAAAAGGTAATATCTTCCGTTCAAAACTGGAAAGAAGCTTTCTGAGAAACTGTTCTGTGTTCTGTTAGTTCATCTCACAGAGTTACATCTTTCCCTTCAAGAAGCCTTTCGCTAAGGCTGTTCTTGTGGAACTGGCAAAGGGATATTTGGAAGCCCTTAGAGGGCTATGGTGAAAAAGGAAATAACTTCCGTTCAAAACTGGAAAGAAGATTTCTGAGAAACTGCTCTGTGTTCTGTTAGTTCATCTCACAGAGTTACATCTTTCCCTACAAGAAGCCTTTCGCTAAGGCTGTTCTAGTGGAACTGGCAAAGGGATATTTGGAAACCCATAGATGGCTATGGTGAAAAAGGAAATATCTTCCGTTCAAAACTGGAAAGAAGCTTTCTGAGAAACTGCTCTGTGTTCTGTTAGTTCATCTCACACAGTTACATCTTTCCCTTCAAGAAGCCTTTCCTTAAGGCTGTTCTTGTGGAACTGGCAAAGGGATATTTGGAAGCCCTTAGAGGGCTATGGTGAAAAAGGAAATATCTTCCGTTCAAAACTGGAAAGAAGCTTTCTGAGAAACTGCTCTGTGTTCTCTGAATTCATCTCACAGAGTTACATCTTTCCCTTCAAGAAGCCTTTCGCTAAGGCTGTTCTTGTGGAACTGGCAAAGGGATATTTGGAAGCCCATAGAGGGCTATGGTTAGAAAGGAAATATCTTCCGTTCAAAACTGGAAAGAAGCTTTCTGAGAAACTGCTCTGTGTTCTCTGAATTCATCTCACAGAGTTACATCTTTCCCTTCAAGAAGCCTTTCGCTAAGGCTGTTCTTGTGGAACTGGCAACGGGATAATAGGAAGCCCATAGAGGGCTATGGTGAAAAAGGAAATATCTCCCGTTCAAAACTGGAAAGAAGCTTTCTGAGAAACTGCTCTGTGTTCTCTGAATTCATCTCACATAGTTACAAATTTCCCTTCAAGAAGCCTTTCGCTAAGGCTGTTCTTGTGGAATTGGCAAAGGGATATTTTGAAGCCCATACAGGGCTATGGTGAAAAAGGAAATATATTCCGTTCAAACTGGAAAGAAGCTTTCTGAGAAACTGCTCTGTGTTCTGTTAATTCATCTCACAGAGATACATCTTTCCCTTCAAGAAGCCTTTCGCTAAGGCTGTTCTTGTGGAACTGGCAAAGGGATATTTGGAAGCCCATAGAGGGCTATGGTGAAAAAGGAAATATCTTCCGTTCAAAACTGGAACGAAGCTTTCTGAGAAACTGTTCTGTGTTCTGTTAGTTCATCTCACAGAGTTACATCTTTCCCTTCAAGAATCCTTTCGCTAAGGCTGTTCTTGTGGAATTAGCAAAGGGATATTTGGAAGCCCTTAGAGGGCTATGGTGAAAAAGGAAATATCTTCCGTTCAAAACTGGAAAGAAACTTTCTGGGAAACTGCTCTGTGTTCTCTGAATTCTTCTCAAAGAGTTACATCTTTCCCTTCAAGAAGCCTTTCGCTAAGGCTGTTCTTTTGGAACTGGCAAAGGGATATTTGGAAACCCATAGAGGGCTATGGTGAAAAAGGAAATATCTTCCGTTCAAAACTGGGAAGAAGCTTTCTGAGAAACTGCTCTGTGTTCTCTGAATTCATCTCACAGAGTTACATCTTTCCCTTCAAGAAGCCTTTCGCTAAGGCTGTTCTTCTGGAACTAGCAAAGCGATATTTGGAAGCCCATAGACGGCTATGGTGAAAAAGGAAATATCTTCCGTTCAAAACTGGAAAGAAGCTTTCTGAGAAACTGCTCTGTGTTCTCTGAATTCTTCTCACAGAGTTACATCTATCCCTTCAAGAAGCCTTTCGCTAAGGCTGTTCTTGTGGGACTGGCAAAGGGATATTTGGAAGCCCATAGAGGGCTAGGGTGAAAAAGGAAATATCTTCCGTTCAAAACTGGAAAGAAGCTTTCTGAGAAACTGCTCTGTGTTCTGTTAATCCATCTCACAGAGTTACATCTTTCCCTTCAAGAAGCCTTTCGCTAAGGCTGTTCTTCTGGAATTGGCAAAGGGATATTTGGAAGCCCATAGAGGGCTACGGTGAAAAAGGAAATATCTTCCGTTCAAAACTGGAAAGAAGCTTTCTGAGAAACTGCTCTGTGTTCTGTTAGTTCATCTCACAGAGTTACATCTTTCCCTTCAAGAAGCCTTTCGCTAAGGCTGTTCTTGTTTAACTGGCAAAGGGATATTTGGAAGCCCATAGAGGGCTATGGTGAGAAAGGAAATATCTTCCGTTCAAAACTGGAAAGAAGCTTTCTGAGAAACTGCTCTGTGGTCTCTGAATTCATCTCACAGAGCTACATCTTTACCTTCAAGAAGCCTTTCGCTAAGGCTGTTCTTGCGGAATTGGCAAAGGGATATTTGGAAGCCCATAGAGGGCTATGGTGAAAAAGCAAATATCTTCCGTTCAAAACTGGAAAGAAGCTTTCTGAGAAACTGCTCTGTGTTCTGTTAATTCATCTCACGGAGATACATCTTTCCCTTCAAGAGGCCTTTTGCTAAGGCTGTTCTTATGGAATTGGCAAAGGGATATTTTGAAGCCCATAGAGGGCTATGGTGAAAAAGGAAATATCTTCCGTTGAAAACTGGAAAGAAGCTTTCTGAGAAACTGCTCTGTGTTCTCTGAATTCATCTCACAGAGTTCCATCTTTCCCTTCAAGAATCCTTTCGCTAAGGCTGTTCTTCTGGAATTGGCAAAGGGATATTTGGAAGCCCATAGAGGGCTATGGTGAAAAAGGAAATATCTTCGTTCAAAACTGGAAAGAAGCTTTCTGAGAAACTGCTCTGTGTTCTGTTAGTTCATCTCACAGAGTTACATCTTTCCCTTCAAGAATCCTTTCGCTAAGGCTGTTCTTCTGGAATTGGCAAAGGGATATTTGGAAGCCCATAGAGGGCTAGGGTGAAAAAGGAAATATCTTCCGTTCAAAACTGGAAAGAAGCTTTCTGAGAAACTGCTCTGTGTTCTGTTAATCCATCTCACAGAGTTACATCTTTCCCTTCAAGAAGCCTTTCGCTAAGGCTGTTCTTGTGGAATTGGCAAAGGGATATTTGGAAGCCCATAGAGGGCTATGGTGAAAAAGGAAATATCTTCCGTTCAAAACTGGAAAGAAGCTTTCTGAGAAACTGCTCTGTGTTCTGTTAGTTCATCTCACAGAGTTACATCTTTCCCTTCAAGAAGCCTTTCGCTAAGGCTGTTCTTGTGGAACTGGCAAAGGGATATTTGGAAGCCCATAGAGGGCTATGGTGAGAAAGGAAATATCTTCCGTTCAAAACTGGAAAGAAGCTTTCTGAGAAACTGCTCTGTGTTCTCTGAATTCATCTCACAGAGATTCATCTTTCCCTTCAAGTAGCCTTTCGCTAAGGCTGTTCTTATGGAACTGGCAAAGGGATATTTGGAAGCCCATAGAGGGCTATGGTGAAAAAGGAAATATCTCCCGTTCAAACTGGAAAGAAGCTTTCTGAGAAACTGCTCTGTGTTCTCTGAATTCATCTCACAGAGTTACATCTTTCCCTTCAAGAAGCCTTTCGCTAAGGCTGTTCTTGTGGAATTGGCAAAGGGATATTTGGAAGCCCATAGAGGGCTATGGTGAAAAAGGAAATATCTTCCGTTCAAAACTGGAAAGAAGCTTTCTGAGAAACTCTTCTGTGTTCTGTTAGTTCATCTCACAGAGTTACATCTTTCCCTTCAAGAAGCCTTTCGCTAAGGCTGTTCTTGTGGAATTAGCAAAGGGATATTTGGAAGCCCTTAGAGGGCTATGGTGAAAAAGGAAATATCTTCCGTTCAAAACTGGAAAGAAGCTTTCTGAGAAACTGCTCTGTGTTCTCTGAATTCATCTCACAGAGTTACATCTTTCCCTTCAAGAAGCCTTTCGCTAAGGCTGTTCTTGTGGAACTGGCAAAGGGATATTTCGAAGCTCATAGAGGGCTCTGCTGAAAAAGGAAATATCTTCCGTTCAAAACTGGAAAGAAGCATTCTGAGAAACTGCTCTGTGTTCTCTGAATTCATCTCACAGAGTCACATCTATCCCTTCAAGAAGCCTTTCGCTAAGGCTGTTCTTGAGTAACTGGAAAGGGATATTTGGAAGCCCATAGAGGGCTATGGTGAAAAAGAAAATATCTTCCGTTCAAAACTGGAAAGAAGCTTTCTGAGAAACTGCTCTGTGTTCTGTTAATTCATATCACAGAGCTACATCTTTCCCTTCAAGAAGCCTTTCGCTAAGGCTGTTCTTGTGGAATTGGCAAAGTGATATTTGGAAGCCCATAAAGGGCTATGGTGAAAAAGGTAATATCTTCCGTTGAAAACTGGAAAGAAGCTTTCTGAGAAACTGTTCTGTGTTCTGTTAGTTCATCTCACAGAGTTACATCTTTCCCTTCAAGAAGACTTTCCCTAAGGCTGTTCTTGTGGAACTGGCAAGGGGATATTGGGAAGCCCTTAGAGGGCTATGGTGAAAAAGGAAATATCTTCCGTTCAAGACTGGAAAGAAGATTTCTGAGAAACTGCTCTGTGTTCTCTGAATTCATCTCACAGAGTTACATCTTTCCCTTCAAGAAGCCTTTCGCCTAGGCTGTTCTTATGGAACTGGCAAAGGGATATTTGGAAGCCCATAGAGGGCTATGGTGAAAAAGGAAATATCTTCCTTTCAAAACTGGAAAGAAGCTTTCTGAGAAACTGCTCTGTGTTCTGTTAATTCATCTCACAGAGATACATCTTTCCCTTCAAGAGGCCTTTTGCTAAGGCTGTTCTTATGGAATTGGCAAAGGGATATTTTGAAGCCCATAGAGGGCTATGGTGAAAAAGGAAATATCTTCCGTTCAAAACTGGAAAGAAGCTTTCTGAGAAACTGCTCTGTGTTCTCTGAATTCATCTCACAGAGTTACATCTTTCCCTTCAAGAAGCCTTTCGCTAAGGCTGTTCTTCTGGAATTGGCAAAGGGATATTTGGAAGCCCATAGAGGGCTATGGTGAAAAAGGAAATATCTTCCGTTCAAAACTGGAAAGAAGCTTTCTGAGAAACTGCTCTGTGTTCTGTTAATTCATCTCACAGAGTTACATCTTTCCCTTCAAGAAGCCTTTCGCTAAGGCTGTTCTTGTGGAATTGGCAAAGGGATATTTGGAAGCCCATAGAGGGCTATGGTGAAAAAGGAAATATCTTCCGTTCAAAACTGGAAAGAAGCTTTCTGAGAAACTGTTCTGTGTTCTGTTAGTTCATCTCACAGAGTTACATCTTTCCCTTCAAGAAGCCTTTCGCTAAGGCTGTTCTTGTGGAATTAGCAAAGGGATATTTGAAAGCCCTTAGAGGGCTATGGTGAAAAAGGAAATATCTTCGGTTCAAAACTGGAAAGAAGCTTTCTGAGAAACTGCTCTGTGTTCTCTGAATTCATTTCACAGAGTTACATCTTTCCCTTCAAGAAGCCTTTCGCTAAGGCTGTTCTTGTGGAACTAGCAAAGGGATATTTGGAAGCCCTTAGAGGGCTATGGTGAAAAAGGAAATATCTTCCGTTCAAAACTGGAAAGAAGATTTCTGAGAAACTGCTCTGTGTTCTGTTAGTTCAACACACAGAGTTACATCTTTCCCTACAAGAAGCCTTTCGCTAAGGCTGTTCTAGTGGAACTGGCAAAGGGATATTTGGAAACCCATATAGGGCTATGGTGAAAAAGGAAATATCTTACGTTCAATACTGGAAAGAAGCTTTCTGAGAAACTGCTCTGTGTTCTTTGAATTCATCTCACAGAGTTACATCTTTCCCTTCAAGAAGCCTTTCGCCTAGGCTGTTCTTCTGGAACTGTCAAAGGGATATTTGGAAGCCCATAGAGGGCTATGGTGAAAAAGGTAATATCTTCCGTTCAAAACTGGAAAGAAGCTTTCTGAGAAACTGCTCTGTGTTCTCTGAATTCATCTCACAGAGTTACATCTATCCCTTCAAGAAGCCTTTCGCTAAGGCTATTCTTGTGGGACTGTCAAAGGGATATTTGGAAGCCCATAGAGGGCTACGGTGAAAAAGAAAATATATTCCGTTCAAAACTGGAAAGAAGCTTTCTGAGAAACTGCTCTGTGTTCTGTTAATTCATATCACAGAGCTACATCTTTCCCTTCAAGAAGCCTTTCGCTAAGGCTGTTCTTGTGGAATTGGCAAAGTGATATTTGGAAGCCCATAAAGGGCTATGGTGAAAAAGGTAATATCTTCCGTTCAAAACTGGAAAGAAGCTTTCTGAGAAACTGTTCTGTGTTCTGTTAGTTCATCTCACAGAGTTACATCTTTCCCTTCAAGAAGCCTTTCGCTAAGGCTGTTCTTGTGGAACTGGCAAAGGGATATTTGGAAGCCCTTAGAGGGCTATAGTGAAAAAGGAAATAACTTCCGTTCAAAACTGGAAAGAAGATTTCTGAGAAACTGCTCTGTGTTCTGTTAGTTCATCTCACAGAGTTACATCTTTCCCTACAAGAAGCCTTTCGCTAAGGCTGTTCTAGTGGAACTGGCAAAGGGATATTTGGAAACCCATAGATGGCTATGGTGAAAAAGGAAATATCTTCCGTTCAAAACTGGAAAGAAGCTTTCTGAGAAACTGCTCTGTGTTCTGTTAGTTCATCTCACACAGTTACATCTTTCCCTTCAAGAAGCCTTTCCTTAAGGCTGTTCTTGTGGAACTGGCAAAGGGATATTTGGAAGCCCTTAGAGGGCTATGGTGAAAAAGGAAATATCTTCCGTTCAAAACTGGAAAGAAGCTTTCTGAGAAACTGCTCTGTGTTCTCTGAATTCATCTCACAGAGTTACATCTTTCCCTTCAAGAAGCCTTTCGCTAAGGCTGTTCTTGTGGAACTGGCAAAGGGATATTTGGAAGCCCATAGAGGGCTATGGTGAAAAAGGAAATATCTCCCGTTCAAAACTGGAAAGAAGCTTTCTGAGAAACTGCTCTGTGTTCTCTGAATTCATCTCACAGAGTTACATCTTTCCCTTCAAGAAGCCTTTCGCTAAGACTGTTCTTGTGGAATTGGCAAAGGGATATTTGGAAGCCCATAGAGGGCTATGGTGAAAAAGGAAATATCTTCCGTTCAAAACTGGAAGGAAGCTTTCTGAGAAACTGTTCTGTGTTCTGTTAGTTCATCTCACAGAGTTACATCTTTCCCTTCAAGAAGCCTTTCGCTAAGGCTGTTCTTGTGGAATTAGCAAAGGGATATTTGGAAGCCCTTAGAGGGCTATGGTGAAAAAGGAAATATCTTCCGTTCAAAACTGGAAAGAAGCTTTCTGAGAAACTGCTCTGTGTTCTCTGAATTCATCTCACAGAGTTACATCTTTCCCTTCAAGAAGCCTTTCGCCTAGGCTGTTCTTCTGGAACTGGCAAAGGGATATTTGGAAGCCCTTAGAGGGCTACGGTGAAAAAGGAAATATCTTCCGTTCAAAAGTGGAAAGAAGATTTCTGAGAAACTGCTCTGTGTTCGGTTAGTTCAACTCACAGAGTTACATCTTTCCCTACAAGAAGCCTTTCGCTAAGGCTGTTCTAGTGGAACTGGCAAAGGGATATTTGGAAACCCATAGAGGGCTATGGTGAAAAAGGAAATATCTTCCGTTCAATACTGGAAAGAAGCTTTCTGAGAAACTGCTCTGTGTTCTGTTAGTTCATCTCACACAGTTACATCTTTCCCTTCAAGAAGCCTTTCCTTAAGGCTGTTCTTGTGGAACTGGCAAAGGGATATATGGAAGCCCATAGAGGGCTATGGTTAGAAAGGAAATATCTTCCGTTCAAAACTGGAAAGAAGCTTTCTGAGAAACTGCTCTGTGTTCTCTGAATTCATCTCACAGAGTTACATCTTTCCCTTCAAGAAGCCTTTCGCTAAGGCTGTTCTTGTGGAACTGGCAACGGGATAATAGGAAGCCCATAGAGGGCTATGGTGAAAAAGGAAATATCTCCCGTTCAAAACTGGAAAGAAGCTTTCTGAGAAACTGCTCTGTGTTCTCTGAATTCATCTCACATAGTTACAAATTTCCCTTCAAGAAGCCTTTCGCTAAGGCTGTTCTTGTGGAATTGGCAAAGGGATATTTTGAAGCCCATACAGGGCTATGGTGAAAAAGGAAATATCTTCCGTTCAAACTGGAAAGAAGCTTTCTGAGAAACTGCTCTGTGTTCTGTTAATTCATCTCACAGAGATACATCTTTCCCTTCAAGAAGCCTTTCGCTAAGGCTGTTCTTGTGGAACTGGCAAAGGGATATTTGGAAGCCCATAGAGGGCTATGGTGAAAAAGGAAATATCTTCCGTTCAAAACTGGAACGAAGCTTTCTGAGAAACTGTTCTGTGTTCTGTTAGTTCATCTCACAGAGTTACATCTTTCCCTTCAAGAATCCTTTCGCTAAGGCTGTTCTTGTGGAATTAGCAAAGGGATATTTGGAAGCCCTTAGAGGGCTATGGTGAAAAAGGAAATATCTTCCGTTCAAAACTGGAAAGAAACTTTCTGGGAAACTGCTCTGTGTTCTCTGAATTCTTCTCAAAGAGTTACATCTTTCCCTTCAAGAAGCCTTTCGCTAAGGCTGTTCTTTTGGAACTGGCAAAGGGATATTTGGAAACCCATAGAGGGCTATGGTGAAAAAGGAAATATCTTCCGTTCAAAACTGGGAAGAAGCTTTCTGAGAAACTGCTCTGTGTTCTCTGAATTCATCTCACAGAGTTACATCTTTCCCTTCAAGAAGCCTTTCGCTAAGGCTGTTCTTCTGGAACTGGCAAAGCGATATTTGGAAGCCCATAGACGTCTATGGTGAAAAAGGAAATATCTTCCGTTCAAAACTGGAAAGAAGCTTTCTGAGAAACTGCTCTGTGTTCTCTGAATTCTTCTCACAGAGTTACATCTATCCCTTCAAGAAGCCTTTCGCTAAGGCTGTTCTTGTGGGACTGGCAAAGGGATATTTGGAAGCCCATAGAGGGCTAGGGTGAAAAAGGAAATATCTTCCGTTCAAAACTGGAAAGAAGCTTTCTGAGAAACTGCTCTGTGTTCTGTTAATCCATCTCACAGAGTTACATCTTTCCCTTCAAGAAGCCTTTCGCTAAGGCTGTTCTTCTGGAATTGGCAAAGGGATATTTGGAAGCCCATAGAGGGCTACGGTGAAAAAGGAAATATCTTCCGTTCAAAACTGGAAAGAAGCTTTCTGAGAAACTGCTCTGTGTTCTGTTAGTTCATCTCACAGAGTTACATCTTTCCCTTCAAGAAGCCTTTCGCTAAGGCTGTTCTTGTTTAACTGGCAAAGGGATATTTGGAAGCCCATAGAGGGCTATGGTGAGAAAGGAAATATCTTCCGTTCAAAACTGGAAAGAAGCTTTCTGAGAAACTGCTCTGTGGTCTCTGAATTCATATCACAGAGCTACATCTTTACCTTCAAGAAGCCTTTCGCTAAGGCTGTTCTTGCGGAATTGGCAAAGGGATATTTGGAAGCCCATAGAGGGCTATGGTGAAAAAGCAAATATCTTCCGTTCAAAACTGGAAAGAAGCTTTCTGAGAAACTGCTCTGTGTTCTGTTAATTCATCTCACGGAGATACATCTTTCCCTTCAAGAGGCCTTTTGCTAAGGCTGTTCTTATGGAATAGGCAAAGGGATATTTTGAAGCCCATAGAGGGCTATGGTGAAAAAGGAAATATCTTCCGTTGAAAACTGGAAAGAAGCTTTCTGAGAAACTGCTCTGTGTTCTCTGAATTCATCTCACAGAGTTACATCTTTCCCTTCAAGAAGCCTTTCGCTAAGGCTGTTCTTCTGGAATTGGCAAAGGGATATTTGGAAGCCCATAGAGGGCTATGGTGAAAAAGGAAATATCTTCCGTTCAAAACTGGAAAGAAGCTTTCTGAGAAACTGCTCTGTGTTCTGTTAGTTCATCTCACAGAGTTACATCTTTCCCTTCAAGAATCCTTTCGCTAAGGCTGTTCTTCTGGAATTGGCAAAGGGATATTTGGAAGCCCATAGAGGGCTAGGGTGAAAAAGGAAATATCTTCCGTTCAAAACTGGAAAGAAGCTTTCTGAGAAACTGCTCTGTGTTCTGTTAATCCATCTCACAGAGTTACATCTTTCCCTTCAAGAAGCCTTTCGCTAAGGCTGTTCTTGTGGAATTGGCAAAGGGATATTTGGAAGCCCATAGAGGGCTATGGTGAAAAAGGAAATATCTTCCGTTCAAAACTGGAAAGAAGCTTTCTGAGAAACTGCTCTGTGTTCTGTTAGTTCATCTCACAGAGTTACATCTTTCCCTTCAAGAAGCCTTTCGCTAAGGCTGTTCTTGTGGAACTGGCAAAGGGATACTTGGAAGCCCATAGAGGGCTATGGTGAGAAAGGAAATATCTTCCGTTCAAAACTGGAAAGAAGCTTTCTGAGAAACTGCTCTGTGTTCTCTGAATTCATCTCACAGAGATTCATCTTTCCCTTCAAGTAGCCTTTCGCTAAGGCTGTTCTTATGGAACTGGCAAAGGGATATTTGGAAGCCCATAGAGGGCTATGGTGAAAAAGGAAATATCTCCCGTTCAAAACTGGAAAGAAGCTTTCTGAGAAACTGCTCTGTGTTCTCTGAATTCATCTCACAGAGTTACATCTTTCCCTTCAAGAAGCCTTTCGCTAAGGCTGTTCTTGTGGAATTGGCAAAGGGATATTTGGAAGCCCATAGAGGGCTATGGTGAAAAAGGAAATATCTTCCGTTCAAAACTGGAAAGAAGCTTTCTGAGAAACTGTTCTGTGTTCTGTTAGTTCATCTCACAGAGTTACATCTTTCCCTTCAAGAAGCCTTTCGCTAAGGCTGTTCTTGTGGAATTAGCAAAGGGATATTTGGAAGCCCTTAGAGGGCTATGGTGAAAAAGGAAATATCTCCCGTTCAAAACTGGAAAGAAGCTTTCTGAGAAACTGGTCTGTGTTCTCTGAATTCATCTCACAGAGTTACATCTTTCCCTTCAAGAAGCCTTTCGCTAAGGCTGTTCTTGTGGAACTGGCAAAGGGATATTTCGAAGCTCATAGAGGGCTCTGCTGAAAAAGGAAATATCTTCCGTTCAAAACTGGAAAGAAGCATTCTGAGAAACTGCTCTGTGTTCTCTGAATTCATCTCACAGAGTTACATCTTTCCCTTCAAGAAGCCTTTCGCCTAGGCTGTTCTTCTGGAACTGGCAAAGGGATATTTGGAAGCCCTTAGAGGGCTACGGTGAAAAAGGAAATATCTTCCGTTCAAAAGTGGAAAGAAGATTTCTGAGAAACTGCTCTGTGTTCGGTTAGTTCAACTCACAGAGTTACATCTTTCCCTACAAGAAGCCTTTCGCTAAGGCTGTTCTAGTGGAACTGGCAAAGGGATATTTGGAAACCCATAGAGGGCTATGGTGAAAAAGGAAATATCTTCCGTTCAATACTGGAAAGAAGCTTTCTGAGAAACTGCTCTGTGTTCTGTTAGTTCATCTCACACAGTTACATCTTTCCCTTCAAGAAGCCTTTCCTTAAGGCTGTTCTTGTGGAACTGGCAAAGGGATATATGGAAGCCCATAGAGGGCTATGGTTAGAAAGGAAATATCTTCCGTTCAAAACTGGAAAGAAGCTTTCTGAGAAACTGCTCTGTGTTCTCTGAATTCATCTCACAGAGTTACATCTTTCCCTTCAAGAAGCCTTTCGCTAAGGCTGTTCTTGTGGAACTGGCAACGGGATAATAGGAAGCCCATAGAGGGCTATGGTGAAAAAGGAAATATCTCCCGTTCAAAACTGGAAAGAAGCTTTCTGAGAAACTGCTCTGTGTTCTCTGAATTCATCTCACATAGTTACAAATTTCCCTTCAAGAAGCCTTTCGCTAAGGCTGTTCTTGTGGAATTGGCAAAGGGATATTTGGAAGCCCATAGAGGGCTATGGTGAAAAAGGAAATATCTTCCGTTCAAACTGGAAAGAAGCTTTCTGAGAAACTGCTCTGTGTTCTGTTAATTCATCTCACAGAGATACATCTTTCCCTTCAAGAAGCCTTTCGCTAAGGCTGTTCTTGTGGAACTGGCAAAGGGATATTTGGAAGCCCATAGAGGGCTATGGTGAAAAAGGAAATATCTTCCGTTCAAAACTGGAACGAAGCTTTCTGAGAAACTGTTCTGTGTTCTGTTAGTTCATCTCACAGAGTTACATCTTTCCCTTCAAGAATCCTTTCGCTAAGGCTGTTCTTGTGGAATTAGCAAAGGGATATTTGGAAGCCCTTAGAGGGCTATGGTGAAAAAGGAAATATCTTCCGTTCAAAACTGGAAAGAAACTTTCTGGGAAACTGCTCTGTGTTCTCTGAATTCTTCTCAAAGAGTTACATCTTTCCCTTCAAGAAGCCTTTCGCTAAGGCTGTTCTTTTGGAACTGGCAAAGGGATATTTGGAAACCCATAGAGGGCTATGGTGAAAAAGGAAATATCTTCCGTTCAAAACTGGGAAGAAGCTTTCTGAGAAACTGCTCTGTGTTCTCTGAATTCATCTCACAGAGTTACATCTTTCCCTTCAAGAAGCCTTTCGCTAAGGCTGTTCTTCTGGAACTGGCAAAGCGATATTTGGAAGCCCATAGACGGCTATGGTGAAAAAGGAAATATCTTCCGTTCAAAACTGGAAAGAAGCTTTCTGAGAAACTGCTCTGTGTTCTCTGAATTCTTCTCACAGAGTTACATCTATCCCTTCAAGAAGCCTTTCGCTAAGGCTGTTCTTGTGGGACTGGCAAAGGGATATTTGGAAGCCCATAGAGGGCTAGGGTGAAAAAGGAAATATCTTCCGTTCAAAACTGGAAAGAAGCTTTCTGAGAAACTGCTCTGTGTTCTGTTAATCCATCTCACAGAGTTACATCTTTCCCTTCAAGAAGCCTTTCGCTAAGGCTGTTCTTCTGGAATTGGCAAAGGGATATTTGGAAGCCCATAGAGGGCTACGGTGAAAAAGGAAATATCTTCCGTTCAAAACTGGAAAGAAGCTTTCTGAGAAACTGCTCTGTGTTCTGTTAGTTCATCTCACAGAGTTACATCTTTCCCTTCAAGAAGCCTTTCGCTAAGGCTGTTCTTGTTTAACTGGCAAAGGGATATTTGGAAGCCCATAGAGGGCTATGGTGAGAAAGGAAATATCTTCCGTTCAAAACTGGAAAGAAGCTTTCTGAGAAACTGCTCTGTGGTCTCTGAATTCATATCACAGAGCTACATCTTTACCTTCAAGAAGCCTTTCGCTAAGGCTGTTCTTGCGGAATTGGCAAAGGGATATTTGGAAGCCCATAGAGGGCTATGGTGAAAAAGCAAATATCTTCCGTTCAAAACTGGAAAGAAGCTTTCTGAGAAACTGCTCTGTGTTCTGTTAATTCATCTCACGGAGATACATCTTTCCCTTCAAGAGGCCTTTTGCTAAGGCTGTTCTTATGGAATAGGCAAAGGGATATTTTGAAGCCCATAGAGGGCTATGGTGAAAAAGGAAATATCTTCCGTTGAAAACTGGAAAGAAGCTTTCTGAGAAACTGCTCTGTGTTCTCTGAATTCATCTCACAGAGTTACATCTTTCCCTTCAAGAAGCCTTTCGCTAAGGCTGTTCTTCTGGAATTGGCAAAGGGATATTTGGAAGCCCATAGAGGGCTATGGTGAAAAAGGAAATATCTTCCGTTCAAAACTGGAAAGAAGCTTTCTGAGAAACTGCTCTGTGTTCTGTTAGTTCATCTCACAGAGTTACATCTTTCCCTTCAAGAATCCTTTCGCTAAGGCTGTTCTTCTGGAATTGGCAAAGGGATATTTGGAAGCCCATAGAGGGCTAGGGTGAAAAAGGAAATATCTTCCGTTCAAAACTGGAAAGAAGCTTTCTGAGAAACTGCTCTGTGTTCTGTTAATCCATCTCACAGAGTTACATCTTTCCCTTCAAGAAGCCTTTCGCTAAGGCTGTTCTTGTGGAATTGGCAAAGGGATATTTGGAAGCCCATAGAGGGCTATGGTGAAAAAGGAAATATCTTCCGTTCAAAACTGGAAAGAAGCTTTCTGAGAAACTGCTCTGTGTTCTGTTAGTTCATCTCACAGAGTTACATCTTTCCCTTCAAGAAGCCTTTCGCTAAGGCTGTTCTTGTGGAACTGGCAAAGGGATACTTGGAAGCCCATAGAGGGCTATGGTGAGAAAGGAAATATCTTCCGTTCAAAACTGGAAAGAAGCTTTCTGAGAAACTGCTCTGTGTTCTCTGAATTCATCTCACAGAGATTCATCTTTCCCTTCAAGTAGCCTTTCGCTAAGGCTGTTCTTATGGAACTGGCAAAGGGATATTTGGAAGCCCATAGAGGGCTATGGTGAAAAAGGAAATATCTCCCGTTCAAAACTGGAAAGAAGCTTTCTGAGAAACTGCTCTGTGTTCTCTGAATTCATCTCACAGAGTTACATCTTTCCCTTCAAGAAGCCTTTCGCTAAGGCTGTTCTTGTGGAATTGGCAAAGGGATATTTGGAAGCCCATAGAGGGCTATGGTGAAAAAGGAAATATCTTCCGTTCAAAACTGGAAAGAAGCTTTCTGAGAAACTGTTCTGTGTTCTGTTAGTTCATCTCACAGAGTTACATCTTTCCCTTCAAGAAGCCTTTCGCTAAGGCTGTTCTTGTGGAATTAGCAAAGGGATATTTGGAAGCCCTTAGAGGGCTATGGTGAAAAAGGAAATATCTCCCGTTCAAAACTGGAAAGAAGCTTTCTGAGAAACTGTTCTGTGTTCTCTGAATTCATCTCACAGAGTTACATCTTTCCCTTCAAGAAGCCTTTCGCTAAGGCTGTTCTTGTGGAACTGGCAAAGGGATATTTCGAAGCTCATAGAGGGCTCTGCTGAAAAAGGAAATATCTTCCGTTCAAAACTGGAAAGAAGCATTCTGAGAAACTGCTCTGTGTTCTCTGAATTCATCTCACAGAGTCACATCTATCCCTTCAAGAAGCCTTTCGCTAAGGCTGTTCTTGTGGGACTGGAAAGGGATATTTGGAAGCCCATAGAGGGCTATGGTGAAAAAGAAAATATCTTCCGTTCAAAACTGGAAAGAAGCTTTCTGAGAAACTGCTCTGTGTTCTGTTAATTCATATCACCGAGCTACATCTTTCCCTTCAAGAAGCCTTTCGCTAAGGCTGTTCTTGTGGAATTGGCTAAGTGATATTTGGAAGCCCATAAAGGGCTATGGTGAAAAAGGTAATATCTTCCGTTCAAAACTGGAAAGAAGCTTTCTGAGAAACTGTTCTGTGTTCTGTTAGTTCATCTCACAGAGTTACATCTTTCCCTTCAAGAAGACTTTCGCTAAGGCTGTTCTTGTGGAACTGGCAAGGGGATATTGGGAAGCCCTTAGAGGGCTATGGTGAAAAAGGAAATATCTTCCGTTCAAGACTGGAAAGAAGATTTCTGAGCAACTGCTCTGTGTTCTCTGAATTCATCTCACAGAGTTACATCTTTCCCTTCAAGAAGCCTTTCGCCTAGGCTGTTCTTATGGAACTGGCAAAGGGATATTTGGAAGCCCATAGAGGGCTATGGTGAAAAAGGAAATATCTTCCTTTCAAAACTGGAAAGAAGCTTTCTGAGAAACTGCTCTGTGTTCTGTTAATTCATCTCACAGAGATACATCTTTCCCTTCAAGAGGCCTTTTGCTAAGGCTGTTCTTATGGAATTGGCAAAGGGATATTTTGAAGCCCATAGAGGGCTATGGTGAAAAAGGAAATATCTTCCGTTCAAAACTGGAAAGAAGCTTTCTGAGAAACTGCTCTGTGTTCTCTGAATTCATCTCACAGAGTTACATCTTTCCCTTCAAGAAGCCTTTCGCTAAGGCTGTTCTTCTGGAATTGGCAAAGGGATATTTGGAAGCCCATAGAGGGCTATGGTGAAAAAGGAAATATCTTCCGTTCAAAACTGGAAAGAAGCTTTCTGAGAAACTGCTCTGTGTTCTGTTAATTCATCTCACAGAGTTACATCTTTCCCTTCAAGAAGCCTTTCGCTAAGGCTGTTCTTGTGGAATTGGCAAAGTGATATTTGGAAGCCCATAGAGGGCTATGGTGAAAAAGGAAATATCTTCCGTTCAAAACTGGAAAGAAGCTTTCTGAGAAACTGTTCTGTGTTCTGTTAGTTCATCTCACAGAGTTACATCTTTCCCTTCAAGAAGCCTTTCGCTAAGGCTGTTCTTGTGGAACTGGCAAAGGGATATTTCGAAGCTCATAGAGGGCTATGGTGAAAAAGGAAATATCTTCGGTTCAAAACTGGAAAGAAGCTTTCTGAGAAACTGCTCTGTGTTCTCTGAATTCATTTCACAGAGTTACATCTTTCCCTTCAAGAAGCCTTTCGCTAAGGCTGTTCTTGTGGAACTAGCAGAGGGATATTTGGAAGCCCTTAGAGGGCTATGGTGAAAAAGGAAATATCTTCCGTTCAAAACTCTAAAGAAGATTTCTGAGAAACTGCTCTGTGTTCTGTTAGTTCAACTCACAGAGTTACATCTTTCCCTACAAGAAGCCTTTCGCTAAGGCTGTTCTAGTGGAACTGGCAAAGGGATATTTGGAAACCCATAGAGGGCTATGGTGAAAAAGGAAATATCTTACGTTCAAAACTGGAAAGAAGCTTTCTGAGAAACTGCTCTGTGTTCTCTGAATTCATCTCACAGAGTTACATCTTTCCCTTCAAGAAGCCTTTCGCTAAGGCTGTTCTTGTGGAACTGGCAAAGGGATATTTGGAAGCCCATAGAGGGCTATGGTGAAAAAGGAAATATCTCCCGTTCAAAACTGGAAAGAAGCTTTCTGAGAAACTGCTCTGTGTTCTCTGAATTCATCTCACAGAGTTACATCTTTCCCTTCAAGAAGCCTTTCGCTAAGGCTGTTCTTGTGGAATTGGCAAAGGGATATTTGGAAGCCCATAGAGGGCTATGGTGAAAAAGGAAATATCTTCCGTTCAAAACTAGAAGGAAGCTTTCTGAGAAACTGTTCTGTGTTCTGTTAGTTCATCTCACAGAGTTACTTCTTTCCCTTCAAGAAGCCTTTCGCTAAGGCTGTTCTTGTGGAATTAGCAAAGGGATATTTGGAAGCCCTTAGAGGGCTATGGTGAAAAAGGAAATATCTTCCGTTCAAAACTGGAAAGAAGCTTTCTGAGAAACTGCTCTGTGTTCTCTGAATTCATCTCACAGAGTTACATCTTTCCCTTCAAGAAGCCTTTCGCCTAGGCTGTTCTTCTGGAACTGGCAAAGGGATATTTGGAAGCCCTTAGAGGGCTACGGTGAAAAAGGAAATATCTTCCGTTCAAAAGTGGAAAGAAGATTTCTGAGAAACTGCTCTGTGTTCGGTTAGTTCAACTCACAGAGTTACATCTTTCCCTACAAGAAGCCTTTCGCTAAGGCTGTTCTAGTGGAACTGGCAAAGGGATATTTGGAAACCCATAGAGGGCTATGGTGAAAAAGGAAATATCTTCCGTTCAATACTGGAAAGAAGCTTTCTGAGAAACTGCTCTGTGTTCTGTTAGTTCATCTCACACAGTTACATCTTTCCCTTCAAGAAGCCTTTCCTTAAGGCTGTTCTTGTGGAACTGGCAAAGGGATATATGGAAGCACATAGAGGGCTATGGTTAGAAAGGAAATATCTTCCGTTCAAAACTGGAAAGAAGCTTTCTGAGAAACTGCTCTGTGTTCTCTGAATTCATCTCACAGAGTTACATCTTTCCCTTCAAGAAGCCTTTCGCTAAGGCTGTTCTTGTGGAACTGGCAACGGGATAATAGGAAGCCCATAGAGGGCTATGGTGAAAAAGGAAATATCTCCCGTTCAAAACTGGAAAGAAGCTTTCTGAGAAACTGCTCTGTGTTCTCTGAATTCATCTCACATAGTTACAAATTTCCCTTCAAGAAGCCTTTCGCTAAGGCTGTTCTTGTGGAATTGGCAAAGGGATATTTTGAAGCCCATACAGGGCTATGGTGAAAAAGGAATTATCTTCCGTTCAAACTGGAAAGAAGCTTTCTGAGAAACTGCTCTGTGTTCTGTTAATTCATCTCACAGAGATACATCTTTCCCTTCAAGAAGCCTTTCGCTAAGGCTGTTCTTGTGGAACTGGCAAAGGGATATTTGGAAGCCCATAGAGGGCTATGGTGAAAAAGGAAATATCTTCCGTTCAAAACTGGAACGAAGCTTTCTGAGAAACTGTTCTGTGTTCTGTTAGTTCATCTCACAGAGTTACATCTTTCCCTTCAAGAATCCTTTCGCTAAGGCTGTTCTTGTGGAATTAGCAAAGGGATATTTGGAAGCCCTTAGAGGGCTATGGTGAAAAAGGAAATATCTTCCGTTCAAAACTGGAAAGAAACTTTCTGGGAAACTGCTCTGTGTTCTCTGAATTCTTCTCAAAGAGTTACATCTTTCCCTTCAAGAAGCCTTTCGCTAAGGCTGTTCTTTTGGAACTGGCAAAGGGATATTTGGAAACCCATAGAGGGCTATGGTGAAAAAGGAAATATCTTCCGTTCAAAACTGGGAAGAAGCTTTCTGAGAAACTGCTCTGTGTTCTCTGAATTCATCTCACAGAGTTACATCTTTCCCTTCAAGAAGCCTTTCGCTAAGGCTGTTCTTCTGGAACTGGCAAAGCGATATTTGGAAGCCCATAGACGGCTATGGTGAAAAAGGAAATATCTTCCGTTCAAAACTGGAAAGAAGCTTTCTGAGAAACTGCTCTGTGTTCTCTGAATTCTTCTCACAGAGTTACATCTATCCCTTCAAGAAGCCTTTCGCTAAGGCTGTTCTTGTGGGACTGGCAAAGGGATATTTGGAAGCCCATAGAGGGCCAGGGTGAAAAAGGAAATATCTTCCGTTCAAAACTGGAAAGAAGCTTTCTGAGAAACTGCTCTGTGTTCTGTTAATCCATCTCACAGAGTTACATCTTTCCCTTCAAGAAGCCTTTCGCTAAGGCTGTTCTTCTGGAATTGGCAAAGGGATATTTGGAAGCCCATAGAGGGATACGGTGAAAAAGGAAATATCTTCCGTTCAAAACTGGAAAGAAGCTTTCTGAGAAACTGCTCTGTGTTCTGTTAGTTCATCTCACAGAGTTACATCTTTCCCTTCAAGAAGCCTTTCGCTAAGGCTGTTCTTGTTTAACTGGCAAAGGGATATTTGGAAGCCCATAGAGGGCTATGGTGAGAAAGGAAATATCTTCCGTTCAAAACTGGAAAGAAGCTTTCTGAGAAACTGCTCTGTGGTCTCTGAATTCATATCACAGAGCTACATCTTTACCTTCAAGAAGCCTTTCGCTAAGGCTGTTCTTGCGGAATTGGCAAAGGGATATTTGGAAGCCCATAGAGGGCTATGGTGAAAAAGCAAATATCTTCCGTTCAAAACTGGAAAGAAGCTTTCTGAGAAAGTGCTCTGTGTTCTGTTAATTCATCTCACGGAGATACATCTTTCCCTTCAAGAGGCCTTTTGCTAAGGCTGTTCTTATGGAATTGGCAAAGGGATATTTTGAAGCCCATAGAGGGCTATGGTGAAAAAGGAAATATCTTCCGTTGAAAACTGGAAAGAAGCTTTCTGAGAAACTGCTCTGTGTTCTCTGAATTCATCTCACAGAGTTACATCTTTCCCTTCAAGAAGCCTTTCGCTAAGGCTGTTCTTCTGGAATTGGCAAAGGGATATTTGGAAGCCCATAGAGGGCTATGGTGAAAAAGGAAATATCTTCCGTTCAAAACTGGAAAGAAGCTTTCTGAGAAACTGCTCTGTGTTCTGTTAGTTCATCTCACAGAGTTACATCTTTCCCTTCAAGAATCCTTTCGCTAAGGCTGTTCTTCTGGAATTGGCAAAGGGATATTTGGAAGCCCATAGAGGGCTAGGGTGAAAAAGGAAATATCTTCCGTTCAAAACTGGAAAGAAGCTTTCTGAGAAACTGCTCTGTGTTCTGTTAATCCATCTCACAGAGTTACATCTTTCCCTTCAAGAAGCCTTTCGCTAAGGCTGTTCTTGTGGAATTGGCAAAGGGATATTTGGAAGCCCATAGAGGGCTATGGTGAAAAAGGAAATATCTTCCGTTCAAAACTGGAAAGAAGCTTTCTGAGAAACTGCTCTGTGTTCTGTTAGTTCATCTCACAGAGTTACATCTTTCCCTTCAAGAAGCCTTTCGCTAAGGCTGTTCTTGTGGAAGTGGCAAAGGGATATTTGGAAGCCCATAGAGGGCTATGGTGAGAAAGGAAATATCTTCCGTTCAAAACTGGAAAGAAGCTTTCTGAGAAACTGCTCTGTGTTCTCTGAATTCATCTCACAGAGATTCATCTTTCCCTTCAAGTAGCCTTTCGCTAAGGCTGTTCTTATGGAACTGGCAAAGGGATATTTGGAAGCCCATAGAGGGCTATGGTGAAAAAGGAAATATCTCCCGTTCAAAACTGGAAAGAAGCTTTCTGAGAAACTGCTCTGTGTTCTCTGAATTCATCTCACAGAGTTACATCTTTCCCTTCAAGAAGCCTTTCGCTAAGGCTGTTCTTGTGGAATTGGCAAAGGGATATTTGGAAGCCCATAGAGGGCTATGGTGAAAAAGGAAATATCTTCCGTTCAAAACTGGAAAGAAGCTTTCTGAGAAACTGTTCTGTGTTCTGTTAGTTCATCTCACAGAGTTACATCTTTCCCTTCAAGAAGCCTTTCGCTAAGGCTGTTCTTGTGGAATTAGCAAAGGGATATTTGGAAGCCCTTAGAGGGCTATGGTGAAAAAGGAAATATCTCCCGTTCAAAACTGGAAAGAAGCTTTCTGAGAAACTGGTCTGTGTTCTCTGAATTCATCTCACAGAGTTACATCTTTCCCTTCAAGAAGCCTTTCGCTAAGGCTGTTCTTGTGGAACTGGCAAAGGGATATTTCGAAGCTCATAGAGGGCTCTGCTGAAAAAGGAAATATCTTCCGTTCAAAACTGGAAAGAAGCATTCTGAGAAACTGCTCTGTGTTCTCTGAATTCATCTCACAGAGTTACATCTATCCCTTCAAGAAGCCTTTCGCTAAGGCTATTCTTGTGGGACTGTCAAAGGGATATTTGGAAGCCCATAGAGGGCTACGGTGAAAAAGAAAATATATTCCGTTCAAAACTGGAAAGAAGCTTTCTGAGAAACTGCTCTGTGTTCTGTTAATTCATATCACAGAGCTACATCTTTCCCTTCAAGAAGCCTTTCGCTAAGGCTGTTCTTGTGGAATTGGCAAAGTGATATTTGGAAGCCCATAAAGGGCTATGGTGAAAAAGGTAATATCTTCCGTTCAAAACTGGAAAGAAGCTTTCTGAGAAACTGTTCTGTGTTCTGTTAGTTCATCTCACAGAGTTACATCTTTCCCTTCAAGAAGCCTTTCGCTAAGGCTGTTCTTGTGGAACTGGCAAAGGGATATTTGGAAGCCCTTAGAGGCCTATGGTGAAAAAGGAAATAACTTCCGTTCAAAACTGGAAAGAAGATTTCTGAGAAACTGCTCTGTGTTCTGTTAGTTCATCTCACAGAGTTACATCTTTCCCTACAAGAAGCCTTTCGCTAAGGCTGTTCTAGTGGAACTGGCAAAGGGATATTTGGAAACCCATAGATGGCTATGGTGAAAAAGGAAATATCTTCCGTTCAAAACTGGAAAGAAGCTTTCTGAGAAACTGCTCTGTGTTCTGTTAGTTCATCTCACACAGTTACATCTTTCCCTTCAAGAAGCCTTTCCTTAAGGCTGTTCTTGTGGAACTGGGAAAGGGATATTTGGAAGCCCTTAGCGGGCTATGGTGAAAAAGGAAATATCTTCCGTTCAAAACTGGAAAGAAGCTTTCTGAGAAACTGCTCTGTGTTCTGTTAATTCATCTCACAGAGTTACATCTTTCCCTTCAAGAAGCCTTTCGCTAAGGCTGTTCTTGTGGAATTGGCAAAGTGATATTTGGAAGCCCATAGAGGGCTATGGTGAAAAAGGAAATATCTTCCGTTCAAAACTGGAAAGAAGCTTTCTGAGAAACTGTTCTGTGTTCTGTTAGTTCATCTCACAGAGTTACATCTTTCCCTTCAAGAAGCCTTTCGCTAAGGCTGTTCTTGTGGAACTGGCAAAGGGATATTTCGAAGCTCATAGAGGGCTATGGTGAAAAAGGAAATATCTTCGGTTCAAAACTGGAAAGAAGCTTTCTGAGAAACTGCTCTGTGTTCTCTGAATTCATTTCACAGAGTTACATCTTTCCCTTCAAGAAGCCTTTCGCTAAGGCTGTTCTTGTGGAACTAGCAGAGGGATATTTGGAAGCCCTTAGAGGGCTATGGTGAAAAAGGAAATATCTTCCGTTCAAAACTCTAAAGAAGATTTCTGAGAAACTGCTCTGTGTTCTGTTAGTTCAACTCACAGAGTTACATCTTTCCCTACAAGAAGCCTTTCGCTAAGGCTGTTCTAGTGGAACTGGCAAAGGGATATTTGGAAACCCATAGAGGGCTATGGTGAAAAAGGAAATATCTTACGTTCAAAACTGGAAAGAAGCTTTCTGAGAAACTGCTCTGTGTTCTCTGAATTCATCTCACAGAGTTACATCTTTCCCTTCAAGAAGCCTTTCGCTAAGGCTGTTCTTGTGGAACTGGCAAAGGGATATTTGGAAGCCCATAGAGGGCTATGGTGAAAAAGGAAATATCTCCCGTTCAAAACTGGAAAGAAGCTTTCTGAGAAACTGCTCTGTGTTCTCTGAATTCATCTCACAGAGTTACATCTTTCCCTTCAAGAAGCCTTTCGCTAAGGCTGTTCTTGTGGAATTGGCAAAGGGATATTTGGAAGCCCATAGAGGGCTATGGTGAAAAAGGAAATATCTTCCGTTCAAAACTAGAAGGAAGCTTTCTGAGAAACTGTTCTGTGTTCTGTTAGTTCATCTCACAGAGTTACTTCTTTCCCTTCAAGAAGCCTTTCGCTAAGGCTGTTCTTGTGGAATTAGCAAAGGGATATTTGGAAGCCCTTAGAGGGCTATGGTGAAAAAGGAAATATCTTCCGTTCAAAACTGGAAAGAAGCTTTCTGAGAAACTGCTCTGTGTTCTCTGAATTCATCTCACAGAGTTACATCTTTCCCTTCAAGAAGCCTTTCGCCTAGGCTGTTCTTCTGGAACTGGCAAAGGGATATTTGGAAGCCCTTAGAGGGCTACGGTGAAAAAGGAAATATCTTCCGTTCAAAAGTGGAAAGAAGATTTCTGAGAAACTGCTCTGTGTTCGGTTAGTTCAACTCACAGAGTTACATCTTTCCCTACAAGAAGCCTTTCGCTAAGGCTGTTCTAGTGGAACTGGCAAAGGGATATTTGGAAACCCATAGAGGGCTATGGTGAAAAAGGAAATATCTTCCGTTCAATACTGGAAAGAAGCTTTCTGAGAAACTGCTCTATGTTCTGTTAGTTCATCTCACACAGTTACATCTTTCCCTTCAAGAAGCCTTTCCTTAAGGCTGTTCTTGTGGAACTGGCAAAGGGATATATGGAAGCCCATAGAGGGCTATGGTTAGAAAGGAAATATCTTCCGTTCAAAACTGGAAAGAAGCTTTCTGAGAAACTGCTCTGTGTTCTCTGAATTCATCTCACAGAGTTACATCTTTCCCTTCAAGAAGCCTTTCGCTAAGGCTGTTCTTGTGGAACTGGCAACGGGATAATAGGAAGCCCATAGAGGGCTATGGTGAAAAAGGAAATATCTCCCGTTCAAAACTGGAAAGAAGCTTTCTGAGAAACTGCTCTGTGTTCTCTGAATTCATCTCACATAGTTACAAATTTCCCTTCAAGAAGCCTTTCGCTAAGGCTGTTCTTGTGGAATTGGCAAAGGGATATTTTGAAGCCCATACAGGGCTATGGTGAAAAAGGAATTATCTTCCGTTCAAACTGGAAAGAAGCTTTCTGAGAAACTGCTCTGTGTTCTGTTAATTCATCTCACAGAGATACATCTTTCCCTTCAAGAAGCCTTTCGCTAAGGCTGTTCTTGTGGAACTGGCAAAGGGATATTTGGAAGCCCATAGAGGGCTATGGTGAAAAAGGAAATATCTTCCGTTCAAAACTGGAACGAAGCTTTCTGAGAAACTGTTCTGTGTTCTGTTAGTTCATCTCACAGAGTTACATCTTTCCCTTCAAGAATCCTTTCGCTAAGGCTGTTCTTGTGGAATTAGCAAAGGGATATTTGGAAGCCCTTAGAGGGCTATGGTGAAAAAGGAAATATCTTCCGTTCAAAACTGGAAAGAAACTTTCTGGGAAACTGCTCTGTGTTCTCTGAATTCTTCTCAAAGAGTTACATCTTTCCCTTCAAGAAGCCTTTCGCTAAGGCTGTTCTTTTGGAACTGGCAAAGGGATATTTGGAAACCCATAGAGGGCTATGGTGAAAAAGGAAATATCTTCCGTTCAAAACTGGGAAGAAGCTTTCTGAGAAACTGCTCTGTGTTCTCTGAATTCATCTCACAGAGTTACATCTTTCCCTTCAAGAAGCCTTTCGCTAAGGCTGTTCTTCTGGAACTGGCAAAGCGATATTTGGAAGCCCATAGACGGCTATGGTGAAAAAGGAAATATCTTCCGTTCAAAACTGGAAAGAAGCTTTCTGAGAAACTGCTCTGTGTTCTCTGAATTCTTCTCACAGAGTTACATCTATCCCTTCAAGAAGCCTTTCGCTAAGGCTGTTCTTGTGGGACTGGCAAAGGGATATTTGGAAGCCCATAGAGGGCTAGGGTGAAAAAGGAAATATCTTCCGTTCAAAACTGGAAAGAAGCTTTCTGAGAAACTGCTCTGTGTTCTGTTAATCCATCTCACAGAGTTACATCTTTCCCTTCAAGAAGCCTTTCGCTAAGGCTGTTCTTCTGGAATTGGCAAAGGGATATTTGGAAGCCCATAGAGGGATACGGTGAAAAAGGAAATATCTTCCGTTCAAAACTGGAAAGAAGCTTTCTGAGAAACTGCTCTGTGTTCTGTTAGTTCATCTCACAGAGTTACATCTTTCCCTTCAAGAAGCCTTTCGCTAAGGCTGTTCTTGTTTAACTGGCAAAGGGATATTTGGAAGCCCATAGAGGGCTATGGTGAGAAAGGAAATATCTTCCGTTCAAAACTGGAAAGAAGCTTTCTGAGAAACTGCTCTGTGGTCTCTGAATTCATATCACAGAGCTACATCTTTACCTTCAAGAAGCCTTTCGCTAAGGCTGTTCTTGCGGAATTGGCAAAGGGATATTTGGAAGCCCATAGAGGGCTATGGTGAAAAAGCAAATATCTTCCGTTCAAAACTGGAAAGAAGCTTTCTGAGAAACTGCTCTGTGTTCTGTTAATTCATCTCACGGAGATACATCTTTCCCTTCAAGAGGCCTTTTGCTAAGGCTGTTCTTATGGAATTGGCAAAGGGATATTTTGAAGCCCATAGAGGGCTATGGTGAAAAAGGAAATATCTTCCGTTGAAAACTGGAAAGAAGCTTTCTGAGAAACTGCTCTGTGTTCTCTGAATTCATCTCACAGAGTTACATCTTTCCCTTCAAGAAGCCTTTCGCTAAGGCTGTTCTTCTGGAATTGGCAAAGGGATATTTGGAAGCCCATAGAGGGCTATGGTGAAAAAGGAAATATCTTCCGTTCAAAACTGGAAAGAAGCTTTCTGAGAAACTGCTCTGTGTTCTGTTAGTTCATCTCACAGAGTTACATCTTTCCCTTCAAGAATCCTTTCGCTAAGGCTGTTCTTCTGGAATTGGCAAAGGGATATTTGGAAGCCCATAGAGGGCTAGGGTGAAAAAGGAAATATCTTCCGTTCAAAACTGGAAAGAAGCTTTCTGAGAAACTGCTCTGTGTTCTGTTAATCCATCTCACAGAGTTACATCTTTCCCTTCAAGAAGCCTTTCGCTAAGGCTGTTCTTGTGGAATTGGCAAAGGGATATTTGGAAGCCCATAGAGGGCTATGGTGAAAAAGGAAATATCTTCCGTTCAAAACTGGAAAGAAGCTTTCTGAGAAACTGCTCTGTGTTCTGTTAGTTCATCTCACAGAGTTACATCTTTCCCTTCAAGAAGCCTTTCGCTAAGGCTGTTCTTGTGGAAGTGGCAAAGGGATATTTGGAAGCCCATAGAGGGCTATGGTGAGAAAGGAAATATCTTCCGTTCAAAACTGGAAAGAAGCTTTCTGAGAAACTGCTCTGTGTTCTCTGAATTCATCTCACAGAGATTCATCTTTCCCTTCAAGTAGCCTTTCGCTAAGGCTGTTCTTATGGAACTGGCAAAGGGATATTTGGAAGCCCATAGAGGGCTATGGTGAAAAAGGAAATATCTCCCGTTCAAAACTGGAAAGAAGCTTTCTGAGAAACTGCTCTGTGTTCTCTGAATTCATCTCACAGAGTTACATCTTTCCCTTCAAGAAGCCTTTCGCTAAGGCTGTTCTTGTGGAATTGGCAAAGGGATATTTGGAAGCCCATAGAGGGCTATGGTGAAAAAGGAAATATCTTCCGTTCAAAACTGGAAAGAAGCTTTCTGAGAAACTGTTCTGTGTTCTGTTAGTTCATCTCACAGAGTTACATCTTTCCCTTCAAGAAGCCTTTCGCTAAGGCTGTTCTTGTGGAATTAGCAAAGGGATATTTGGAAGCCCTTAGAGGGCTATGGTGAAAAAGGAAATATCTCCCGTTCAAAACTGGAAAGAAGCTTTCTGAGAAACTGGTCTGTGTTCTCTGAATTCATCTCACAGAGTTACATCTTTCCCTTCAAGAAGCCTTTCGCTAAGGCTGTTCTTGTGGAACTGGCAAAGGGATATTTCGAAGCTCATAGAGGGCTCTGCTGAAAAAGGAAATATCTTCCGTTCAAAACTGGAAAGAAGCATTCTGAGAAACTGCTCTGTGTTCTCTGAATTCATCTCACAGAGTTACATCTATCCCTTCAAGAAGCCTTTCGCTAAGGCTATTCTTGTGGGACTGTCAAAGGGATATTTGGAAGCCCATAGAGGGCTACGGTGAAAAAGAAAATATATTCCGTTCAAAACTGGAAAGAAGCTTTCTGAGAAACTGCTCTGTGTTCTGTTAATTCATATCACAGAGCTACATCTTTCCCTTCAAGAAGCCTTTCGCTAAGGCTGTTCTTGTGGAATTGGCAAAGTGATATTTGGAAGCCCATAAAGGGCTATGGTGAAAAAGGTAATATCTTCCGTTCAAAACTGGAAAGAAGCTTTCTGAGAAACTGTTCTGTGTTCTGTTAGTTCATCTCACAGAGTTACATCTTTCCCTTCAAGAAGCCTTTCGCTAAGGCTGTTCTTGTGGAACTGGCAAAGGGATATTTGGAAGCCCTTAGAGGGCTATGGTGAAAAAGGAAATAACTTCCGTTCAAAACTGGAAAGAAGATTTCTGAGAAACTGCTCTGTGTTCTGTTAGTTCATCTCACAGAGTTACATCTTTCCCTACAAGAAGCCTTTCGCTAAGGCTGTTCTAGTGGAACTGGCAAAGGGATATTTGGAAACCCATAGATGGCTATGGTGAAAAAGGAAATATCTTCCGTTCAAAACTGGAAAGAAGCTTTCTGAGAAACTGCTCTGTGTTCTGTTAGTTCATCTCACACAGTTACATCTTTCCCTTCAAGAAGCCTTTCCTTAAGGCTGTTCTTGTGGAACTGGCAAAGGGATATTTGGAAGCCCTTAGCGGGCTATGGTGAAAAAGGAAATATCTTCCGTTCAAAACTGGAAAGATGCTTTCTGAGAAACTGCTCTGTGTTCTCTGAATTCATCTCACAGAGTTACATCTTTCCCTTCAAGAAGCCTTTCGCTAAGGCTGTTCTTGTGGAACTGGCAAAGGGATATTTGGAAGCCCATAGAGGGCTATGGTGAAAAAGGAAATATCTCCCGTTCAAAACTGGAAAGAAGCTTTCTGAGAAACTGCTCTGTGTTCTCTGAATTCATCTCACAGAGTTACATCTTTCCCTTCAAGAAGCCTTTCGCTAAGGCTGTTCTTGTGGAATTGGCAAAGGGATATTTGGAAGCCCATAGAGGGCTATGGTGAAAAAGGAAATATCTTCCGTTCAAAACTGGAAGGAAGCTTTCTGAGAAACTGTTCTGTGTTCTGTTAGTTCATCTCACAGAGTTACATCTTTCCCTTCAAGAAGCCTTTCGCTAAGGCTGTTCTTGTGGAATTAGCAAAGGGATATTTGGAAGCCCTTAGAGGGCTATGGTGAAAAAGGAAATATCTTCCGTTCAAAACTGGAAAGAAGCTTTCTGAGAAACTGCTCTGTGTTCTCTGAATTCATCTCACAGAGTTACATCTTTCCCTTCAAGAAGCCTTCCGCCTAGGCTGTTCTTCTGGAACTGGCAAAGGGATATTTGGAAGCCCTTAGAGGGCTACGGTGAAAAAGGAAATATCTTCCGTTCAAAACTGGAAAGAAGCTTTCTGAGAAACTGCTCTGTATTCTGTTAATTCATATCACAGAGCTACATCTTTCCCTTCAAGAAGCCTTTCGCTAAGGCTGTTCTTGCGGAATTGGCAAAGGGATATTTGGAAGCACATAGAGGGCTATGGTGAAAAAGGAAATATCTTCCGTTCAAAACTGGAAAGAAGCTTTCTGAGAAACTGCTCTGTGTTCTCTGAATTCATCTCACAGCGTTACATCTTTCCCTTCAAGAATCCTTTCGCTAAGGCTGTTCTTCTGGAATTTGCAAAGGGATATTTGGAAGCCCATAGAGGGCTATGGTGAAAAAGGAAATATCTTCCGTTCAAAACTGGAAAGAAGCTTTCTGAGAAACTGCTCTGTGTTCTCTGAATTCATCTCACAGAGTTACATCTTTCTCTTCAAGAAGCCTTTCGCTAAGGCTGTTCTTGTGGAACTGGCAAAGGGATATTTCGAAGCTCATAGAGGGCTACGCTGAAAAAGGAAATATCTTCCGTTCAAAACTGGAAAGAAGCATTCTGAGAAACTGCTCTGTGTTCTCTGAATTCATCTCACAGAGTCACATCTATCCCTTCCAGAAGCCTTTCGCTAAGGCTGTTCTTGTGGGACTGGAAAGGGATATTTGGAAGCCCATAGAGGGCTATGGTGAAAAAGAAAATATCTTCCGTTCAAAACTGGAAAGAAGCTTTCTGAGAAACTGCTCTGTGTTCTGTTAATTCATATCACAGAGCTACATCTTTCCCTTCAAGAAGCGTTTCGCTAAGGCTGTTCTTGTGGAATTGGCAAAGTGATATTTGGAAGCCCATAAAGGGCTATGGTGAAAAAGGTAATATCTTCCGTTCAAAACTCGAAAGAAGCTTTCTGAGAAACTGTTCTGTGTTCTGTTAGTTCATCTCACAGAGTTACATCTTTCCCTTCAAGAAGCCTTTCGCTAAGGCTGTTCTTGTGGAACTGGCAAGGGGATATTGGGAAGCCCTTAGAGGGCTATGGTGAAAAAGGAAATATCTTCCGTTCAAAACTGGAAAGAAGATTTCTGAGAAACTGCTCTGTGTTCTCTGAATTCATCTCACAGAGTTACATCTTTCCCTTCAAGAAGCCTTTCGCCTAGGCTGTTCTTCTGGAACTGGCAAAGGGATATTTGGAAGCCCATAGAGGGCTATGGTGAAAAAGGAAATATCTTCCGTTCAAAACTGGAAAGAAGCTTTCTGAGAAACTGCTCTGTGTTCTGTTAGTTCATCTCACACAGTTACATCTTTCCCTTCAAGAAGCCTTTCCTTAAGGCTGTTCTTGTGGAACTGGCAAAGGGATATTTGGAAGCCCTTAGAGGGCTATGGTGAAAAAGGAAATATCTTCCGTTCAAAACTGGAAAGAAGCTTTCTGAGAAACTGCTCTGTGTTCTCTGAATTCATCTCACAGAGTTACATCTTTCCCTTCAAGAAGCCTTTCGCTAAGGCTGTTCTTGTGGAACTGGCAAAGGGATATTTGGAAGCCCATAGAGGGCTATGGTGAAAAAGGAAATATCTCCCGTTCAAAACTGGAAAGAAGCTTTCTGAGAAACTGCTCTGTGTTCTCTGAATTCATCTCACAGAGTTACATCTTTCCCTTCAAGAAGCCTTTCGCTAAGGCTGTTCTTGTGGAATTGGCAAAGGGATATTTGGAAGCCCATAGAGGGCTATGGTGAAAAAGGAAATATCTTCCGTTCAAAACTGGAAGGAAGCTTTCTGAGAAACTGTTCTGTGTTCTGTTAGTTCATCTCACAGAGTTACATCTTTCCCTTCAAGAAGCCTTTCGCTAAGGCTGTTCTTGTGGAATTAGCAAAGGGATATTTGGAAGCCCTTAGAGGGCTATGGTGAAAAAGGAAATATCTTCCGTTCAAAACTGGAAAGAAGCTTTCTGAGAAACTGCTCTGTGTTCTCTGAATTCATCTCACAGAGTTACATCTTTCCCTTCAAGAAGCCTTTCGCCTAGGCTGTTCTTCTGGAACTGGCAAAGGGATATTTGGAAGCCCTTAGAGGGCTACGGTGAAAAAGGAAATATCTTCCGTTCAAAAGTGGAAAGAAGATTTCTGAGAAACTGCTCTGTGTTCGGTTAGTTCAACTCACAGAGTTACATCTTTCCCTACAAGACGCCTTTCGCTAAGGCTGTTCTAGTGGAACTGGCAAAGGGATATTTGGAAACCCATAGAGGGCTATGGTAAAAAGGAAATATCTTCCGTTCAATACTGGAAAGAAGCTTTCTGAGAAACTGCTCTGTGTTCTCTGAATTCATCTCACAGAGTTACATCTTTCCCTTCAAGAAGCCTTTCGCCTAGGCTGTTCTTCTGGAACTGTCAAAGGGATATTTGGAAGCCCATAGAGGGCTATGGTGAAAAAGGAAATATCTTCCGTTCAAAACTGGAAAGAAGCTTTCTGAGAAACTGCTCTGTGTTCTGTTAATTCATATCACAGAGCTACATCTTTCCCTTCAAGAAGCCTTTCGCTAAGGCTGTTCTTGCGGAATTGGCAAAGGGATATTTGGAAGCCCATAGAGGGCTATGGTGAAAAAGGAAATATCTTCCGTTCAAAACTGGAAAGAAGCTTTCTGAGAAACTGCTCTGTGTTCTCTGAATTCATCTCACAGAGTTACATCTTTCCCTTCAAGAATCCTTTCGCTAAGGCTGTTCTTCTGGAATTTGCAAAGGGATATTTGGAAGCCCATAGAGGGCTATGGTGAAAAAGGAAATAGCTTCCGTTCAAAACTGGAAAGAAGCTTTCTGAGAAACTGCTCTGTGTTCTGTTAGTTCATCTCACAGAGTTACATCTTTCCCTTCGAGAAGCCTTTCGCTAAGGCTGTTCTTCTGGAATTGGCAAAGGGATATTTGGAAGCCCATAGAGGGCTATGGTGAAAAAGGAAATATCTTCCGTTCAAAACTGGAAAGAAGCTTTCTGAGAAACTGCTCTGTGTTCTGTTAATCCATCTCACAGAGTTACATCTTTCCCTTCAAGAAGGCTTTCGCTAAGGCTGTTCTTGTGGAATTGGCAAAGGGATATTTGGAAGCCCATAGAGGGCTATGGTGAAAAAGGAAATATCTCCCGTTCAAAACTGGAAAGAAGCTTTCTGAGAAACTGCTCTGTGTTCTCTGAATTCATCTCACAGAGTTACACCTTTCCCTTCAAGAAGCCTTTCGCTAAGGCTGTTCTTGTGGAATTGGCAAAGGGATATTTGGAAGCCCATAGAGGGCTATGGTGAAAAAGGAAATATCTTCCGTTCAAAACTGGAAAGAAGCTTTCTGAGAAACTGTTCTTTGTTCTGTTAGTTCATCTCACAGAGTTACATCTTTCCCTTCATGAAGCCTTTCGCTAAGGCTGTTCTTGTGGAATTAGCAAAGGGATATTTGGAAGCCCTTAGAGGGCTATGGTGAAAAAGGAAATATCTTCCGTTCAAAACTGGAAAGAAGCTTTCTGAGAAACTGCTCTGTGTTCTCTGAATTCATCTCACAGAGTTACATCTTTCTCTTCAAGAGGCCTTTCGCTAAGGCTGTTCTTGTGGAACTGGCAAAGGGATATTTCGAAGCTCATAGAGGGCTACGCTGAAAAAGGAAATATCTTCCGTTCAAAACTGGAAAGAAGCATTCTGAGAAACTGCTCTGTGTTCTCTGAATTCATCTCACAGAGTCACATCTATCCCTTCCAGAAGCCTTTCGCTAAGGCTGTTCTTGTGGGACTGGAAAGGGATATTTGGAAGCCCATAGAGGGCTATGGTGAAAAAGAAAATATCTTCCGTTCAAAACTGGAAAGAAGCTTTCTGAGAAACTGCTCTGTGTTCTGTTAATTCATATCACAGAGCTACATCTTTCCCTTCAAGAAGCGTTTCGCTAAGGCTGTTCTTGTGGAATTGGCAAAGTGATATTTGGAAGCCCATAAAGGGCTATGGTGAAAAAGGTAATATCTTCCGTTCAAAACTCGAAAGAAGCTTTCTGAGAAACTGTTCTGTGTTCTGTTAGTTCATCTCACAGAGTTACATCTTTCCCTTCAAGAAGCCTTTCGCTAAGGCTGTTCTTGTGGAACTGGCAAGGGGATATTGGGAAGCCCTTAGAGGGCTATGGTGAAAAAGGAAATATCTTCCGTTCAAAACTGGAAAGAAGATTTCTGAGAAACTGCTCTGTGTTCTCTGAATTCATCTCACAGAGTTACATCTTTCCCTTCAAGAAGCCTTTCGCCTAGGCTGTTCTTCTGGAACTGGCAAAGGGATATTTGGAAGCCCATAGAGGGCTATGGTGAAAAAGGAAATATCTTCCGTTCAAAACTGGAAAGAAGCTTTCTGAGAAACTGCTCTGTGTTCTGTGAATTCATATCACAGAGCTACATCTTTACCTTCAAGAAGCCTTTCGCTAAGGCTGTTCTTGCGGAATTGGCAAAGGCATATTTGGAAGCCCATAGAGGGCTATGGTGAAAAAGGAAATATCTTCCGTTCAAAACTGGAAAGAAGCTTTCTGAGAAACTGCTCTGTGTTCTGTTAGTTCATCTCACAGAGTTACATCTTTCCCTTCAAGAAGCCTTTCGCTAAGGCTGTTCTTGTGCAACTGGCAAAGGGATATTTGGAAGCCCATAGAGGGCTATGGTGAGAAAGGAAATATCTTCCGTTCAAAACTGGAAAGAAGCTTTCTGAGAAACTGCTCTGTGTTCTCTGAATTCATCTCACAGAGATTCATCTTTCCCTTCAAGTAGCCTTTCGCTAAGGCTGTTCTTGTGGAACTGGCAAAGGGATATTTGGAAGCCCATAGAGGGCTATGGTGAAAAAGGAAATATCTCCCGTTCAAAACTGGAAAGAAGCTTTCTGAGAAACTGCTCTGTGTTCTCTGAATTCATCTCACAGAGTTACATCTTTCCCTTCAAGAAGCCTTTCGCTAAGGCTGTTCTTGTGGAATTGGCAAAGGGATATTTGGAAGCCCGTAGAAGGCTATGGTGAAAAAGGAAATATCTTCCGTTCAAAACTGGAAAGAAGCTTTCTGAGAAACTGTTCTGTGTTCTGTTAGTTCATCTCACAGAGTTACATCTTTCCCTTCAAGAAGCCTTTCGCTAAGGCTGTTCTTTTGGAATTAGCAAAGGGATATTTGGAAGCCCTTAGAGGGCTATGGTGAAAAAGGAAATATCTTCCGTTCAAAACTGGAAAGAAGCTTTCTGAGAAACTGCTCTGTGTTCTCTGAATTCATCTCACAGAGTTACATCTTTCCCTTCAAGAAGCCTTTCGCTAAGGCTGTTCTTGTGGAATTAGCAAAGGGATATTTGGAAGCCCTTAGAGGGCTATGGTGAAAAAGGAAATATCTTCCGTTCAAAACTGGAAAGAAGCTTTCTGAGAAACTGCTCTGTGTTCTCTGAATTCATCTCACAGAGTTACATCTTTCCCTTCAAGAAGCCTTTCGCCTAGGCTGTTCTTATGGAACTGGCAAAGGGATATTTGGAAGCCCATAGAGGGCTATGGTGAAAAAGGAAATATCTCCCGTTCAAAACTGGAAAGAAGCTTTCTGAGAAACTGCTCTGTGTTCTCTGAATTCATCTCACAGAGTTACATCTTTCCCTTCAAGAAGCCTTTCGCTAAGGCTGTTCTTGTGGAATTGGCAAAGTGATATTTGGAAGCCCATAGAGGGCTATGGTGAAAAAGGAAATATCTTCCGTTCAAAACTGGAAGGAAGCTTTCTGAGAAACTGTTCTGTGTTCTGTTAGTTCATCTCACAGAGTTACATCTTTCCCTTCAAGAAGCCTTTCGCTAAGGCTGTTCTTGTGGAATTAGCAAAGGGATATTTGGAAGCCCTTAGAGGGCTATGGTGAAAAAGGAAATATCTTCCGTTCAAAACTGGAAAGAAGCTTTCTGAGAAACTGCTCTGTGTTCTCTGAATTCATCTCACAGAGTTACATCTTTCCCTTCAAGAAGCCTTTCGCCTAGGCTGCTCTTCTGGAACTGGCAAAGGGATATTTGGAAGCCCAAAGAGGGCTATGGTGAAAAAGGAAATATCTTCCGTTCAAAACTGGAAAGAAGCTTTCTGAGAAACTGCTCTGTGTTCTGTGAATTCATATCACAGAGCTACATCTTTACCTTCAAGAAGCCTTTCGCTAAGGCTGTTCTTGCGGAATTGGCAAAGGGATATTTGGAAGCCCATAGAGGGTTATGGTGAAAAAGGAAATATCTTCCGTTCAAAACTGGAAAGAAGCTTTCTGAGAAACTGCTCTGTGTTCTGTTAATTCATCTCACGGAGATACATCTTTCCCTTCAAGAGGCCTTTTGCTAAGGCTGTTCTTATGGAATTGGCAAAGGGATATTTTGAAGCCCATAGAGGGCTATGGTGAAAAAGGAAATATCTTCCGTTGAAAACTGGAAAGAAGCTTTCTGAGAAACTGCTCTGTGTTCTCTGAATTCATCTCACAGAGTTACATCTTTCCCTTCAAGAAGCCTTTCGCTAAGGCTGTTCTTCTGGAATTGGCAAAGCGATATTTGAAAGCCCATAGAGGGCTATGGTGAAAAAGGAAATATCTTCCGTTCAAAACTGGAAAGAAGCTTTCTGAGAAACTGCTCTGGTTCTGTTAGTTCATCTCACAGAGTTACATCTTTCCCTTCAAGAATCCTTTCGCTAAGGCTGTTCTTCTGGAATTGGCAAAGGGATATTTGGAAGCCCATAGAGGGCTAGGGTGAAAAAGGAAATATCTTCCGTTCAAAACTGGAAAGAAGCTTTCTGAGAAACTGCTCTGTGTTCTGTTAATCCATCTCACAGAGTTACATCTTTCCCTTCAAGAAGCCTTTCGCTAAGGCTGTTCTTGTGGAATTGGCAAAGGGATATTTGGAAGCCCATAGAGGGCTATGGTGAAAAAGGAAATATCTTCCGTTCAAAACTGGAAAGAAGCTTTCTGAGAAACTGTTCTGTGTTCTGCTAGTTCATCTCACAGAGTTACATCTTTCCCTTCAAGAAGCCTTTCGCTAAGGCTGTTCTTGTGGAACTGGCAAAGGGATATTTGGAAGCCCAAAGAGGGCTATGGTGAGAAAGGAAATATCTTCCGTTCAAAACTGGAAAGAAGCTTTCTGAGAAACTGCTCTGTGTTCTCTGAATTCATCTCACAGAGATTCATCTTTCCCTTCAAGTAGCCTTTCGCTAAGGCTGTTCTTATGGAACTGGCAAAGGGATATTTGGAAGCCCATAGAGGGCTATGGTGAAAAAGGAAATATCTCCCGTTCAAAACTGGAAAGAAGCTTTCTGAGAAACTGCTCTGTGTTCTCTGAATTCATCTCACAGAGTTACATCTTTCCCTTCAAGAAGCCTTTCGCTAAGGCTGTTCTTGTGGAATTGGCAAAGGGATATTTGGAAGCCCATAGAGGGCTATGGTGAAAAAGGAAATATCTTCCGTTCAAAACTGGAAAGAAGCTTTCTGAGAAACTGTTCTGTGTTCTGTTAGTTCATCTCACAGAGTTACATCTTTCCCTTCAAGAAGCCTTTCGCTAAGGCTGTTCTTGTGGAATTAGCAAAGGGATATTTGGAAGCCCTTAGAGGGCTATGGTGAAAAAGGAAATATCTTCCGTTCAAAACTGGAAAGAAGCTTTCTGAGAAACTGCTCTGTGTTCTCTGAATTCATCTCACAGAGTTACATCTTTCTCTTCAAGAAGCCTTTCGCTAAGGCTGTTCTTGTGGAACTGGCAAATGGATATTTCGAAGCTCATAGAGGGCTACGCTGAAAAAGGAAATATCTTCCGTTCAAAACTGGAAAGAAGCATTCTGAGAAACTGCTCTGTGTTCTCTGAATTCATCTCACAGAGTCACATCTATCCCTTCAAGAAGCCTTTCGCTAAGGCTGTTCTTGTGGGACTGGAAAGGGATATTTGGAAGCCCATAGAGGGCTATGGTGAAAAAGAAAATATCTTCCGTTCAAAACTGGAAAGAAGCTTTCTGAGAAACTGCTCTGTGTTCTGTTAATTCATATCACAGAGCTACATCTTTCCCTTCAAGAAGCGTTTCGCTAAGGCTGTTCTTGTGGAATTGGCAAAGTGATATTTGGAAGCCCATAAAGGGCTATGGTGAAAAAGGTAATATCTTCCGTTCAAAACTCGAAAGAAGCTTTCTGAGAAACTGTTCTGTGTTCTGTTAGTTCATCTCACAGAGTTACATCTTTCCCTTCAAGAAGCCTTTCGCTAAGGCTGTTCTTGTGGAACTGGCAAGGGGATATTGGGAAGCCCTTAGAGGGCTATGGTGAAAAAGGAAATATCTTCCGTTCAAAACTGGAAAGAAGATTTCTGAGAAACTGCTCTGTGTTCTCTGAATTCATCTCACAGAGTTACATCTTTCCCTTCAAGAAGCCTTTCGCCTAGGCTGTTCTTCTGGAACTGGCAAAGGGATATTTGGAAGCCCATAGAGGGCTATGGTGAAAAAGGAAATATCTTCCGTTCAAAACTGGAAAGAAGCTTTCTGAGAAACTGCTCTGTGTTCTGTGAATTCATATCACAGAGCTACATCTTTACCTTCAAGAAGCCTTTCGCTAAGGCTGTTCTTGCGGAATTGGCAAAGGGATATTTGGAAGCCCATAGAGGGCTATGGTGAAAAAGGAAATATCTTCCGTTCAAAACTGGAAAGAAGCTTTCTGAGAAACTGCTCTGTGTTCTGTTAATTCATCTCACGGAGATACATCTTTCCCTTCAAGAGGCCTTTTGCTAAGGCTGTTCTTATGGAATTGGCAAAGGGATATTTTGAAGCCCATAGAGGGCTATGGTGAAAAAGGAAATATCTTCCGTTGAAAACTGGAAAGAAGCTTTCTGAGAAACTGCTCTGTGTTCTCTGAATTCATCTCACAGAGTTACATCTTTCCCTTCAAGAAGCCTTTCGCTAAGGCTGTTCTTCTGGAATTGGCAAAGGGATATTTGGAAGCCCATAGAGGGCTATGGTGAAAAAGGAAATATCTTCCGTTCAAAACTGGAAAGAAGCTTTCTGAGAAACTGCTCTGTGTTCTGTTAGTTCATCTCACAGAGTTACATCTTTCCCTTCAAGAAGCCTTTCGCTAAGGCTGTTCTTCTGGAATTGGCAAAGGGATATTTGGAAGCCCATAGAGGGCTAGGGTGAAAAAGGAAATATCTTCCGTTCAAAACTGGAAAGAAGCTTTCTGAGAAACTGCTCTGTGTTCTGTTAATCCATCTCTCAGAGTTACATCTTTCCCTTCAAGAAGCCTTTCGCTAAGGCTGTTCTTGTGGAATTGGCAAAGGGATATTTGGAAGCCCATAGAGGGCTATGGTGAAAAAGGAAATATCTTCCGTTCAAAACTGGAAAGAAGCTTTCTGAGAAACTGCTCTGTGTTCTGTTAGTTCATCTCACAGAGTTACATCTTTCCCTTCAAGAAGCCTTTCGCTAAGGCTGTTCTTGTGCAACTGGCAAAGGGATATTTGGAAGCCCATAGAGGGCTATGGTGAGAAAGGAAATATCTTCCGTTCAAAACTGGAAAGAAGCTTTCTGAGAAACTGCTCTGTGTTCTCTGAATTCATCTCACAGAGATTCATCTTTCCCTTCAAGTAGCCTTTCGCTAAGGCTGTTCTTGTGGAACTGGCAAAGGGATATTTGGAAGCCCATAGAGGGCTATGGTGAAAAAGGAAATATCTTCCTTTCAAAACTGGAAAGAAGCTTTCTGAGAAACTGCTCTGTGTTCTGTTAATTCATATCACAGAGCTACATCTTTCCCTTCAAGAAGCCTTTCGCTAAGGCTGTTCTTGCGGAATTGGCAAAGGGATAATTGGAAGCCCATAGAGGGCTATGGTGAAAAAGGAAATATCTTCCGTTCAAAACTGGAAAGAAGCTTTCGGAGAAACTGCTCTGTGTTCTGTTAATTCATCTCACAGAGATACATCTTTCCCTTCAAGAGGCCTTTTGCTAAGGCTGTTCTTATGGAATTGGCAAAGGGATATTTTGAAGCCCATAGAGGGCTATGGTGAAAAAGGAAATATCTTCCGTTCAAAACTGGAAAGAAGCATTCTGAGAAACTGCTCTGTGTTCTCTGAATTCATCTCACAGAGTTACATCTTTCCCTTCAAGAATCCTTTCGCTAAGGCTGTTCTTCTGGAATTTGCAAAGGGATATTTGGAAGCCCATAGAGGGCTATGGTGAAAAAGGAAATACCTTCCGTTCAAAACTGGAAAGAAGCTTTCTGAGAAACTGCTCTGTGTTCTGTGAATTCATATCACAGAGCTACATCTTTACCTTCAAGAAGCCTTTCGCTAAGGCTGTTCTTGCGGAATTGGCAAAGGGATATTTGGAAGCCCATAGAGGGCTATGGTGAAAAAGGAAATATCTTCCGTTCAAAACTGGAAAGAAGCTTTGTGAGAAACTGGTCTGTGTTCTCTGAATTCATCTCACAGAGTTACATCTTTCCCTTCAAGAAGCCTTTCGCTAAGGCTGTTCTTGTGGAACTGGCAAAGGGATATTTCGAAGCTCATAGAGGGCTATGGTGAAAAAGGAAATAACTTCGGTTCAAAACTGCAAAGAAGCTTTCTGAGAAACTGCTCTGTGTTCTGTTAATCCATCTCACAGAGTTACATCTTTCCCTTCAAGAAGACTTTCGCTAAGGCTGTTCTTGTGGAACTGGCAAAGGGATATTTGGAAGCCCTTAGAGGGCTATGGTGAAAAAGGAAATATCTTCCGTTCAAAAGTGGAAAGAAGATTTCTGAGAAACTGCTCTGTGTTCGGTTAGTTCAACTCACAGAGTTACATCTTTCCCTACAAGAAGCCTTTCGCTAAGGCTCTTCTAGTGGAACTGGCAAAGGGATATTTGGAAACCCATAGAGGGCTATGGTGAAAAAGGAAATATCTTCCGTTCAATACTGGAAAGAAGCTTTCTGAGAAACTGCTCTGTGTTCCCTGAATTCATCTCACAGAGTTACATCTTTCCCTTCATGAAGCCTTTCGCCTAGGCTGTTCTTCTGGAACTGTCAAAGGGATATTTGGAAGCCCGTAGAAGGCTATGGTGAAAAAGGAAATATCTTCCGTTCAAAACTGGAAAGAAGCTTTCTGAGAAACTGTTCTGTGTTCTGTTAGTTCATCTCACAGAGTTACATCTTTCCCTTCAAGAAGCCTTTCGCTAAGGCTGTTCTTTTGGAATTAGCAAAGGGATATTTGGAAGCCCTTAGAGGGCTATGGTGAAAAAGGAAATATCTTCCGTTCAAAACTGGAAAGAAGCTTTCTGAGAAACTGCTCTGTGTTCTCTGAATTCATCTCACAGAGTTACATCTTTCCCTTCAAGAAGCCTTTCGCCTAGGTTGTTCTTATGGAACTGGCAAAGGGATATTTGGAAGCCCATAGAGGGCTATGGTGAAAAAGGAAATATCTCCCGTTCAAAACTGGAAAGAAGCTTTCTGAGAAACTGCTCTGTGTTCTCTGAATTCATCTCACAGAGTTACATCTTTCCCTTCAAGAAGCCTTTCGCTAAGGCTGTTCTTGTGGAATTGGCAAAGTGATATTTGGAAGCCCATAGAGGGCTATGGTGAAAAAGGAAATATCTTCCGTTCAAAACAGGAAGGAAGCTTTCTGAGAAACTGTTCTGTGTTCTGTTAGTTCATCTCACAGAGTTACATCTTTCCCTTCAAGAAGCCTTTCGCTAAGGCTGTTCTTGTGGAATTAGCAAAGGGATATTTGGAAGCCCTTAGAGGGCTATGGTGAAAAAGGAAATATCTTCCGTTCAAAACTGGAAAGAAGCTTTCTGAGAAACTGCTCTGTGTTCTCTGAATTCATCTCACAGAGTTACATCTTTCCCTTCAAGAAGCCTTTCGCCTAGGCTGCTCTTCTGGAACTGGCAAAGGGATATTTGGAAGCCCAAAGAGGGCTATGGTGAAAAAGGAAATATCTTCCGTTCAAAACTGGAAAGAAGCTTTCTGAGAAACTGCTCTGTGTTCTGTGAATTCATATCACAGAGCTACATCTTTACCTTCAAGAAGCCTTTCGCTAAGGCTGTTCTTGCGGAATTGGCAAAGGGATATTTGGAAGCCCATAGAGGGTTATGGTGAAAAAGGAAATATCTTCCGTTCAAAACTGGAAAGAAGCTTTCTGAGAAACTGCTCTGTGTTCTGTTAATTCATCTCACGGAGATACATCTTTCCCTTCAAGAGGCCTTTTGCTAAGGCTGTTCTTATGGAATTGGCAAAGGGATATTTTGAAGCCCATAGAGGGCTATGGTGAAAAAGGAAATATCTTCCGTTGAAAACTGGAAAGAAGCTTTCTGAGAAACTGCTCTGTGTTCTCTGAATTCATCTCACAGAGTTACATCTTTCCCTTCAAGAAGCCTTTCGCTAAGGCTGTTCTTGTGGAATTGGCAAAGTGATATTTGGAAGCCCATAGAGGGCTATGGTGAAAAAGGAAATATCTTCCGTTCAAAACAGGAAGGAAGCTTTCTGAGAAACTGTTCTGTGTTCTGTTAGTTCATCTCACAGAGTTACATCTTTCCCTTCAAGAAGCCTTTCGCTAAGGCTGTTCTTGTGGAATTAGCAAAGGGATATTTGGAAGCCCTTAGAGGGCTATGGTGAAAAAGGAAATATCTTCCGTTCAAAACTGGAAAGAAGCTTTCTGAGAAACTGCTCTGTGTTCTCTGAATTCATCTCACAGAGTTACATCTTTCCCTTCAAGAAGCCTTTCGCCTAGGCTGCTCTTCTGGAACTGGCAAAGCGATATTTGGAAGCCCGAAGAGGGCTATGGTGAAAAAGGAAATATCTTCCGTTCAAAACTGGAAAGAAGCTTTCTGAGAAACTGCTCTGTGTTCTGTGAATTCATATCACAGAGCTACATCTTTACCTTCAAGAAGCCTTTCGCTAAGGCTGTTCTTGCGGAATTGGCAAAGGGATATTTGGAAGCCCATAGAGGGTTATGGTGAAAAAGGAAATATCTTCCGTTCAAAACTGGAAAGAAGCTTTCTGAGAAACTGCTCTGTGTTCTGTTAATTCATCTCACGGAGATACATCTTTCCCTTCAAGAGGCCTTTTGCTAAGGCTGTTCTTATGGAATTGGCAAAGGGATATTTTGAAGCCCATAGAGGGCTATGGTGAAAAAGGAAATATCTTCCGTTCAAAACTGGAAAGAAGATTTCTGAGAAACTGCTCTGTGTTCGGTTAGTTCAACTCACAGAGTTACATCTTTCCCTACAAGAAGCCTTTCGCTAAGGCTGTTCTAGTGGAACTGGCAAAGGGATATTTGGAAACCCATAGAGGGCTATGGTGAAAAAGGAAATATCTTCCGTTCAATACTGGAAAGAAGCTTTCTGAGAAACTGCTCTGTGTTCTGTTAGTTCATCTCACACAGTTACATCTTTCCCTTCAAGAAGCCTTTCGCTAAGGCTGTTCTTGTGGAACTGGCAAAGGGATATTTGGAAGCCCATAGAGGGCTATGGTGAAAAAGGAAATATCTTCCGTTCAAAACTGGAACGAAGCTTTCTGAGAAACTGTTCTGTGTTCTGTTAGTTCATCTCACAGAGTTACATCTTTCCCTTCAAGAATCCTTTCGCTAAGGCTGTTCTTGTGGAATTAGCAAAGGGATATTTGGAAGCCCTTAGAGGGCTATGGTGAAAAAGGAAATATCTTCCGTTCAAAACTGGAAAGAAACTTTCTGGGAAACTGCTCTGTGTTCTCTGAATTCTTCTCAAAGAGTTACATCTTTCCCTTCAAGAAGCCTTTCGCTAAGGCTGTTCTTTTGGAACTGGCAAAGGGATATTTGGAAACCCATAGAGGGCTATGGTGAAAAAGGAAATATCTTCCGTTCAAAACTGGGAAGAAGCTTTCTGAGAAACTGCTCTGTGTTCTCTGAATTCATCTCACAGAGTTACATCTTTCCCTTCAAGAAGCCTTTCGCTAAGGCTGTTCTTCTGGAACTGGCAAAGCGATATTTGGAAGCCCATAGACGGCTATGGTGAAAAAGGAAATATCTTCCGTTCAAAACTGGAAAGAAGCTTTCTGAGAAACTGCTCTGTGTTCTCTGAATTCTTCTCACAGAGTTACATCTATCCCTTCAAGAAGCCTTTCGCTAAGGCTGTTCTTGTGGGACTGGCAAAGGGATATTTGGAAGCCCATAGAGGGCTAGGGTGAAAAAGGAAATATCTTCCGTTCAAAACTGGAAAGAAGCTTTCTGAGAAACTGCTCTGTGTTCTGTTAATCCATCTCACAGAGTTACATCTTTCCCTTCAAGAAGCCTTTCGCTAAGGCTGTTCTTCTGGAATTGGCAAAGGGATATTTGGAAGCCCATAGAGGGCTACGGTGAAAAAGGAAATATCTTCCGTTCAAAACTGGAAAGAAGCTTTCTGAGAAACTGCTCTGTGTTCTGTTAGTTCATCTCACAGAGTTACATCTTTCCCTTCAAGAAGCCTTTCGCTAAGGCTGTTCTTGTTTAACTGGCAAAGGGATATTTGGAAGCCCATAGAGGGCTATGGTGAGAAAGGAAATATCTTCCGTTCAAAACTGGAAAGAAGCTTTCTGAGAAACTGCTCTGTGGTCTCTGAATTCATATCACAGAGCTACATCTTTACCTTCAAGAAGCCTTTCGCTAAGGCTGTTCTTGCGGAATTGGCAAAGGGATATTTGGAAGCCCATAGAGGGCTATGGTGAAAAAGCAAATATCTTCCGTTCAAAACTGGAAAGAAGCTTTCTGAGAAACTGCTCTGTGTTCTGTTAATTCATCTCACGGAGATACATCTTTCCCTTCAAGAGGCCTTTTGCTAAGGCTGTTCTTATGGAATAGGCAAAGGGATATTTTGAAGCCCATAGAGGGCTATGGTGAAAAAGGAAATATCTTCCGTTGAAAACTGGAAAGAAGCTTTCTGAGAAACTGCTCTGTGTTCTCTGAATTCATCTCACAGAGTTACATCTTTCCCTTCAAGAAGCCTTTCGCTAAGGCTGTTCTTCTGGAATTGGCAAAGGGATATTTGGAAGCCCATAGAGGGCTATGGTGAAAAAGGAAATATCTTCCGTTCAAAACTGGAAAGAAGCTTTCTGAGAAACTGCTCTGTGTTCTGTTAGTTCATCTCACAGAGTTACATCTTTCCCTTCAAGAATCCTTTCGCTAAGGCTGTTCTTCTGGAATTGGCAAAGGGATATTTGGAAGCCCATAGAGGGCTAGGGTGAAAAAGGAAATATCTTCCGTTCAAAACTGGAAAGAAGCTTTCTGAGAAACTGCTCTGTGTTCTGTTAATCCATCTCACAGAGTTACATCTTTCCCTTCAAGAAGCCTTTCGCTAAGGCTGTTCTTGTGGAATTGGCAAAGGGATATTTGGAAGCCCATAGAGGGCTATGGTGAAAAAGGAAATATCTTCCGTTCAAAACTGGAAAGAAGCTTTCTGAGAAACTGCTCTGTGTTCTGTTAGTTCATCTCACAGAGTTACATCTTTCCCTTCAAGAAGCCTTTCGCTAAGGCTGTTCTTGTGGAACTGGCAAAGGGATACTTGGAAGCCCATAGAGGGCTATGGTGAGAAAGGAAATATCTTCCGTTCAAAACTGGAAAGAAGCTTTCTGAGAAACTGCTCTGTGTTCTCTGAATTCATCTCACAGAGATTCATCTTTCCCTTCAAGTAGCCTTTCGCTAAGGCTGTTCTTATGGAACTGGCAAAGGGATATTTGGAAGCCCATAGAGGGCTATGGTGAAAAAGGAAATATCTCCCGTTCAAAACTGGAAAGAAGCTTTCTGAGAAACTGCTCTGTGTTCTCTGAATTCATCTCACAGAGTTACATCTTTCCCTTCAAGAAGCCTTTCGCTAAGGCTGTTCTTGTGGAATTGGCAAAGGGATATTTGGAAGCCCATAGAGGGCTATGGTGAAAAAGGAAATATCTTCCGTTCAAAACTGGAAAGAAGCTTTCTGAGAAACTGTTCTGTGTTCTGTTAGTTCATCTCACAGAGTTACATCTTTCCCTTCAAGAAGCCTTTCGCTAAGGCTGTTCTTGTGGAATTAGCAAAGGGATATTTGGAAGCCCTTAGAGGGCTATGGTGAAAAAGGAAATATCTCCCGTTCAAAACTGGAAAGAAGCTTTCTGAGAAACTGGTCTGTGTTCTCTGAATTCATCTCACAGAGTTACATCTTTCCCTTCAAGAAGCCTTTCGCTAAGGCTGTTCTTGTGGAACTGGCAAAGGGATATTTCGAAGCTCATAGAGGGCTCTGCTGAAAAAGGAAATATCTTCCGTTCAAAACTGGAAAGAAGCATTCTGAGAAACTGCTCTGTGTTCTCTGAATTCATCTCACAGAGTCACATCTATCCCTTCAAGAAGCCTTTCGCTAAGGCTGTTCTTGTGGGACTGGAAAGGGATATTTGGAAGCCCATAGAGGGCTATGGTGAAAAAGAAAATATCTTCCGTTCAAAACTGGAAAGAAGCTTTCTGAGAAACTGCTCTGTGTTCTGTTAATTCATATCACAGAGCTACATCTTTCCCTTCAAGAAGCCTTTCGCTAAGGCTGTTCTTGTGGAATTGGCAAAGTGATATTTGGAAGCCCATAAAGGGCTATGGTGAAAAAGGTAATATCTTCCGTTCAAAACTGGAAAGAAGCTTTCTGAGAAACTGTTCTGTGTTCTGTTAGTTCATCTCACAGAGTTACATCTTTCCCTTCAAGAAGCCTTTCGCTAAGGCTGTTCTTGTGGAACTGGCAAGGGGATATTGGGAAGCCCTTAGAGGGCTATGGTGAAAAAGGAAATATCTTCCGTTCAAGACTGGAAAGAAGATTTCTGAGCAACTGCTCTGTGTTCTCTGAATTCATCTCACAGAGTTACATCTTTCCCTTCAAGAAGCCTTTCGCCTAGGCTGTTCTTATGGAACTGGCAAAGGGATATTTGGAAGCCCATAGAGGGCTATGGTGAAAAAGGAAATATCTTCCTTTCAAAACTGGAAAGAAGCTTTCTGAGAAACTGCTCTGTGTTCTGTTAATTCATCTCACAGAGATACATCTTTCCCTTCAAGAGGCCTTTTGCTAAGGCTGTTCTTATGGAATTGGCAAAGGGATATTTTGAAGCCCATAGAGGGCTATGGTGAAAAAGGAAATATCTCCCGTTCAAAACTGGAAAGAAGCTTTCTGAGAAACTGCTCTGTGTTCTCTGAATTCATCTCACAGAGTTACATCTTTCCCTTCACGAAGCCTTTCGCTAAGGCTGTTCTTGTGGAACTGGCAAAGGGATATTTGGAAGCCCATAGAGGGCTATGGTGAAAAAGGAAATATCTCCCGTTCAAAACTGGAAAGAAGCTTTCTGAGAAACTGCTCTGTGTTCTCTGAATTCATCTCACAGAGTTACATCTTTCCCTTCAAGAAGCCTTTCGCTAAGGCTGTTCTTGTGGAATTGGCAAAGGGATATTTGGAAGCCCATAGAGGGCTATGGTGAAAAAGGAAATATCTTCCGTTCAAAACTAGAAGGAAGCTTTCTGAGAAACTGTTCTGTGTTCTGTTAGTTCATCTCACAGAGTTACATCTTTCCCTTCAAGAAGCCTTTCGCTAAGGCTGTTCTTGTGGAATTAGCAAAGGGATATTTGGAAGCCCTTAGAGGGCTATGGTGAAAAAGGAAATATCTTCCGTTCAAAACTGGAAAGAAGCTTTCTGAGAAACTGCTCTGTGTTCTCTGAATTCATCTCACAGAGTTACATCTTTCCCTTCAAGAAGCCTTTCGCCTAGGCTGTTCTTCTGGAACTGGCAAAGGGATATTTGGAAGCCCTTAGAGGGCTACGGTGAAAAAGGAAATATCTTCCGTTCAAAAGTGGAAAGAAGATTTCTGAGAAACTGCTCTGTGTTCGGTTAGTTCAACTCACAGAGTTACATCTTTCCCTACAAGAAGCCTTTCGCTAAGGCTGTTCTAGTGGAACTGGCAAAGGGATATTTGGAAACCCATAGAGGGCTATGGTGAAAAAGGAAATATCTTCCGTTCAATACTGGAAAGAAGCTTTCTGAGAAACTGCTCTGTGTTCTGTTAGTTCATCTCACACAGTTACATCTTTCCCTTCAAGAAGCCTTTCCTTAAGGCTGTTCTTGTGGAACTGGCAAAGGGATATATGGAAGCCCATAGAGGGCTATGGTTAGAAAGGAAATATCTTCCGTTCAAAACTGGAAAGAAGCTTTCTGAGAAACTGCTCTGTGTTCTCTGAATTCATCTCACAGAGTTACATCTTTCCCTTCAAGAAGCCTTTCGCTAAGGCTGTTCTTGTGGAACTGGCAACGGGATAATAGGAAGCCCATAGAGGGCTATGGTGAAAAAGGAAATATCTCCCGTTCAAAACTGGAAAGAAGCTTTCTGAGAAACTGCTCTGTGTTCTCTGAATTCATCTCACATAGTTACAAATTTCCCTTCAAGAAGCCTTTCGCTAAGGCTGTTCTTGTGGAATTGGCAAAGGGATATTTTGAAGCCCATACAGGGCTATGGTGAAAAAGGAATTATCTTCCGTTCAAACTGGAAAGAAGCTTTCTGAGAAACTGCTCTGTGTTCTGTTAATTCATCTCACAGAGATACATCTTTCCCTTCAAGAAGCCTTTCGCTAAGGCTGTTCTTGTGGAACTGGCAAAGGGATATTTGGAAGCCCATAGAGGGCTATGGTGAAAAAGGAAATATCTTCCGTTCAAAACTGGAACGAAGCTTTCTGAGAAACTGTTCTGTGTTCTGTTAGTTCATCTCACAGAGTTACATCTTTCCCTTCAAGAATCCTTTCGCTAAGGCTGTTCTTGTGGAATTAGCAAAGGGATATTTGGAAGCCCTTAGAGGGCTATGGTGAAAAAGGAAATATCTTCCGTTCAAAACTGGAAAGAAACTTTCTGGGAAACTGCTCTGTGTTCTCTGAATTCTTCTCAAAGAGTTACATCTTTCCCTTCAAGAAGCCTTTCGCTAAGGCTGTTCTTTTGGAACTGGCAAAGGGATATTTGGAAACCCATAGAGGGCTATGGTGAAAAAGGAAATATCTTCCGTTCAAAACTGGGAAGAAGCTTTCTGAGAAACTGCTCTGTGTTCTCTGAATTCATCTCACAGAGTTACATCTTTCCCTTCAAGAAGCCTTTCGCTAAGGCTGTTCTTCTGGAACTGGCAAAGCGATATTTGGAAGCCCATAGACGGCTATGGTGAAAAAGGAAATATCTTCCGTTCAAAACTGGAAAGAAGCTTTCTGAGAAACTGCTCTGTGTTCTCTGAATTCTTCTCACAGAGTTACATCTATCCCTTCAAGAAGCCTTTCGCTAAGGCTGTTCTTGTGGGACTGGCAAAGGGATATTTGGAAGCCCATAGAGGGCTAGGGTGAAAAAGGAAATATCTTCCGTTCAAAACTGGAAAGAAGCTTTCTGAGAAACTGCTCTGTGTTCTGTTAATCCATCTCACAGAGTTACATCTTTCCCTTCAAGAAGCCTTTCGCTAAGGCTGTTCTTCTGGAATTGGCAAAGGGATATTTGGAAGCCCATAGAGGGCTACGGTGAAAAAGGAAATATCTTCCGTTCAAAACTGGCAAAGGGATATTTGGAAGCCCATAGAGGGCTATGGTGAGAAAGGAAATATCTTCCGTTCAAAACTGGAAAGAAGCTTTCTGAGAAACTGCTCTGTGGTCTCTGAATTCATATCACAGAGCTACATCTTTACCTTCAAGAAGCCTTTCGCTAAGGCTGTTCTTGCGGAATTGGCAAAGGGATATTTGGAAGCCCATAGAGGGCTATGGTGAAAAAGCAAATATCTTCCGTTCAAAACTGGAAAGAAGCTTTCTGAGAAACTGCTCTGTGTTCTGTTAATTCATCTCACGGAGATACATCTTTCCCTTCAAGAGGCCTTTTGCTAAGGCTGTTCTTATGGAATTGGCAAAGGGATATTTTGAAGCCCATAGAGGGCTATGGTGAAAAAGGAAATATCTTCCGTTGAAAACTGGAAAGAAGCTTTCTGAGAAACTGCTCTGTGTTCTCTGAATTCATCTCACAGAGTTACATCTTTCCCTTCAAGAAGCCTTTCGCTAAGGCTGTTCTTCTGGAATTGGCAAAGGGATATTTGGAAGCCCATAGAGGGCTATGGTGAAAAAGGAAATATCTTCCGTTCAAAACTGGAAAGAAGCTTTCTGAGAAACTGCTCTGTGTTCTGTTAGTTCATCTCACAGAGTTACATCTTTCCCTTCAAGAATCCTTTCGCTAAGGCTGTTCTTCTGGAATTGGCAAAGGGATATTTGGAAGCCCATAGAGGGCTAGGGTGAAAAAGGAAATATCTTCCGTTCAAAACTGGAAAGAAGCTTTCTGAGAAACTGCTCTGTGTTCTGTTAATCCATCTCACAGAGTTACATCTTTCCCTTCAAGAAGCCTTTCGCTAAGGCTGTTCTTGTGGAATTGGCAAAGGGATATTTGGAAGCCCATAGAGGGCTATGGTGAAAAAGGAAATATCTTCCGTTCAAAACTGGAAAGAAGCTTTCTGAGAAACTGCTCTGTGTTCTGTTAGTTCATCTCACAGAGTTACATCTTTCCCTTCAAGAAGCCTTTCGCTAAGGCTGTTCTTGTGGAAGTGGCAAAGGGATATTTGGAAGCCCATAGAGGGCTATGGTGAGAAAGGAAATATCTTCCGTTCAAAACTGGAAAGAAGCTTTCTGAGAAACTGCTCTGTGTTCTCTGAATTCATCTCACAGAGATTCATCTTTCCCTTCAAGTAGCCTTTCGCTAAGGCTGTTCTTATGGAACTGGCAAAGGGATATTTGGAAGCCCATAGAGGGCTATGGTGAAAAAGGAAATATCTCCCGTTCAAAACTGGAAAGAAGCTTTCTGAGAAACTGCTCTGTGTTCTCTGAATTCATCTCACAGAGTTACATCTTTCCCTTCAAGAAGCCTTTCGCTAAGGCTGTTCTTGTGGAATTGGCAAAGGGATATTTGGAAGCCCATAGAGGGCTATGGTGAAAAAGGAAATATCTTCCGTTCAAAACTGGAAAGAAGCTTTCTGAGAAACTGTTCTGTGTTCTGTTAGTTCATCTCACAGAGTTACATCTTTCCCTTCAAGAAGCCTTTCGCTAAGGCTGTTCTTGTGGAATTAGCAAAGGGATATTTGGAAGCCCTTAGAGGGCTATGGTGAAAAAGGAAATATCTCCCGTTCAAAACTGGAAAGAAGCTTTCTGAGAAACTGGTCTGTGTTCTCTGAATTCATCTCACAGAGTTACATCTTTCCCTTCAAGAAGCCTTTCGCTAAGGCTGTTCTTGTGGAACTGGCAAAGGGATATTTCGAAGCTCATAGAGGGCTCTGCTGAAAAAGGAAATATCTTCCGTTCAAAACTGGAAAGAAGCATTCTGAGAAACTGCTCTGTGTTCTCTGAATTCATCTCACAGAGTTACATCTATCCCTTCAAGAAGCCTTTCGCTAAGGCTATTCTTGTGGGACTGTCAAAGGGATATTTGGAAGCCCATAGAGGGCTACGGTGAAAAAGAAAATATATTCCGTTCAAAACTGGAAAGAAGCTTTCTGAGAAACTGCTCTGTGTTCTGTTAATTCATATCACAGAGCTACATCTTTCCCTTCAAGAAGCCTTTCGCTAAGGCTGTTCTTGTGGAATTGGAAAAGTGATATTTGGAAGCCCATAAAGGGCTATGGTGAAAAAGGTAATATCTTCCGTTCAAAACTGGAAAGAAGCTTTCTGAGAAACTGTTCTGTGTTCTGTTAGTTCATCTCACAGAGTTACATCTTTCCCTTCAAGAAGCCTTTCGCTAAGGCTGTTCTTGTGGAACTGGCAAAGGGATATTTGGAAGCCCTTAGAGGGCTATGGTGAAAAAGGAAATAACTTCCGTTCAAAACTGGAAAGAAGATTTCTGAGAAACTGCTCTGTGTTCTGTTAGTTCATCTCACAGAGTTACATCTTTCCCTACAAGAAGCCTTTCGCTAAGGCTGTTCTAGTGGAACTGGCAAAGGGATATTTGGAAACCCATAGATGGCTATGGTGAAAAAGGAAATATCTTCCGTTCAAAACTGGAAAGAAGCTTTCTGAGAAACTGCTCTGTGTTCTGTTAGTTCATCTCACACAGTTACATCTTTCCCTTCAAGAAGCCTTTCCTTAAGGCTGTTCTTGTGGAACTGGCAAAGGGATATTTGGAAGCCCTTAGCGGGCTATGGTGAAAAAGGAAATATCTTCCGTTCAAAACTGGAAAGATGCTTTCTGAGAAACTGCTCTGTGTTCTCTGAATTCATCTCACAGAGTTACATCTTTCCCTTCAAGAAGCCTTTCGCTAAGGCTGTTCTTGTGGAACTGGCAAAGGGATATTTGGAAGCCCATAGAGGGCTATGGTGAAAAAGGAAATATCTCCCGTTCAAAACTGGAAAGAAGCTTTCTGAGAAACTGCTCTGTGTTCTCTGAATTCATCTCACAGAGTTACATCTTTCCCTTCAAGAAGCCTTTCGCTAAGGCTGTTCTTGTGGAATTGGCAAAGGGATATTTGGAAGCCCATAGAGGGCTATGGTGAAAAAGGAAATATCTTCCGTTCAAAACTGGAAGGAAGCTTTCTGAGAAACTGTTCTGTGTTCTGTTAGTTCATCTCACAGAGTTACATCTTTCCCTTCAAGAAGCCTTTCGCTAAGGCTGTTCTTGTGGAATTAGCAAAGGGATATTTGGAAGCCCTTAGAGGGCTATGGTGAAAAAGGAAATATCTTCCGTTCAAAACTGGAAAGAAGCTTTCTGAGAAACTGCTCTGTGTTCTCTGAATTCATCTCACAGAGTTACATCTTTCCCTTCAAGAAGCCTTTCGCCTAGGCTGTTCTTCTGGAACTGGCAAAGGGATATTTGGAAGCCCTTAGAGGGCTACGGTGAAAAAGGAAATATCTTCCGTTCAAAACTGGAAAGAAGCTTTCTGAGAAACTGCTCTGTATTCTGTTAATTCATATCACAGAGCTACATCTTTCCCTTCAAGAAGCCTTTCGCTAAGGCTGTTCTTGCGGAATTGGCAAAGGGATATTTGGAAGCACATAGAGGGCTATGGTGAAAAAGGAAATATCTTCCGTTCAAAACTGGAAAGAAGCTTTCTGAGAAACTGCTCTGTGTTCTCTGAATTCATCTCACAGAGTTACATCTTTCCCTTCAAGAATCCTTTCGCTAAGGCTGTTCTTCTGGAATTTGCAAAGGGATATTTGGAAGCCCATAGAGGGCTATGGTGAAAAAGGAAATATCTTCCGTTCAAAACTGGAAAGAAGCTTTCTGAGAAACTGCTCTGTGTTCTCTGAATTCATCTCACAGAGTTACATCTTTCTCTTCAAGAAGCCTTTCGCTAAGGCTGTTCTTGTGGAACTGGCAAAGGGATATTTCGAAGCTCATAGAGGGCTACGCTGAAAAAGGAAATATCTTCCGTTCAAAACTGGAAAGAAGCATTCTGAGAAACTGCTCTGTGTTCTCTGAATTCATCTCACAGAGTCACATCTATCCCTTCCAGAAGCCTTTCGCTAAGGCTGTTCTTGTGGGACTGGAAAGGGATATTTGGAAGCCCATAGAGGGCTATGGTGAAAAAGAAAATATCTTCCGTTCAAAACTGGAAAGAAGCTTTCTGAGAAACTGCTCTGTGTTCTGTTAATTCATATCACAGAGCTACATCTTTCCCTTCAAGAAGCGTTTCGCTAAGGCTGTTCTTGTGGAATTGGCAAAGTGATATTTGGAAGCCCATAAAGGGCTATGGTGAAAAAGGTAATATCTTCCGTTCAAAACTCGAAAGAAGCTTTCTGAGAAACTGTTCTGTGTTCTGTTAGTTCATCTCACAGAGTTACATCTTTCCCTTCAAGAAGCCTTTCGCTAAGGCTGTTCTTGTGGAACTGGCAAGGGGATATTGGGAAGCCCTTAGAGGGCTATGGTGAAAAAGGAAATATCTTCCGTTCAAAACTGGAAAGAAGATTTCTGAGAAACTGCTCTGTGTTCTCTGAATTCATCTCACAGAGTTTCATCTTTCCCTTCAAGAAGCCTTTCGCCTAGGCTGTTCTTCTGGAACTGGCAAAGGGATATTTGGAAGCCCATAGAGGGCTATGGTGAAAAAGGAAATATCTTCCGTTCAAAACTGGAAAGAAGCTTTCTGAGAAACTGCTCTGTGTTCTGTTAGTTCATCTCACACAGTTACATCTTTCCCTTCAAGAAGCCTTTCCTTAAGGCTGTTCTTGTGGAACTGGCAAAGGGATATTTGGAAGCCCTTAGAGGGCTATGGTGAAAAAGGAAATATCTTCCGTTCAAAACTGGAAAGAAGCTTTCTGAGAAACTGCTCTGTGTTCTCTGAATTCATCTCACAGAGTTACATCTTTCCCTTCAAGAAGCCTTTCGCTAAGGCTGTTCTTTTGGAACTGGCAAAGGGATATTTGGAAGCCCATAGAGGGCTATGGTGAAAAAGGAAATATCTCCCGTTCAAAACTGGAAAGAAGCTTTCTGAGAAACTGCTCTGTGTTCTCTGAATTCATCTCACAGAGTTACATCTTTCCCTTCAAGAAGCCTTTCGCTAAGGCTGTTCTTGTGGAATTGGCAAAGGGATATTTGGAAGCCCATAGAGGGCTATGGTGAAAAAGGAAATATCTTCCGTTCAAAACTGGAAGGAAGCTTTCTGAGAAACTGTTCTGTGTTCTGTTAGTTCATCTCACAGAGTTACATCTTTCCCTTCAAGAAGCCTTTCGCTAAGGCTGTTCTTGTGGAATTAGCAAAGGGATATTTGGAAGCCCTTAGAGGGCTATGGTGAAAAAGGAAATATCTTCCGTTCAAAACTGGAAAGAAGCTTTCTGAGAAACTGCTCTGTGTTCTCTGAATTCATCTCACAGAGTTACATCTTTCCCTTCAAGAAGCCTTTCGCCTAGGCTGTTCTTCTGGAACTGGCAAAGGGATATTTGGAAGCCCTTAGAGGGCTACGGTGAAAAAGGAAATATCTTCCGTTCAAAAGTGGAAAGAAGATTTCTGAGAAACTGCTCTGTGTTCGGTTAGTTCAACTCACAGAGTTATATCTTTCCCTACAAGAAGCCTTTCGCTAAGGCTGTTCTAGTGGAACTGGCAAAGGGATATTTGGAAACCCATAGAGGGCTATGGTGAAAAAGGAAATATCTTCCGTTCAATACTGGAAAGAAGCTTTCTGAGAAACTGCTCTGTGTTCTCTGAATTCATCTCACAGAGTTACATCTTTCCCTTCAAGAAGCCTTTCGCCTAGGCTGTTCTTCTGGAACTGTCAAAGGGATATTTGGAAGCCCATAGAGGGCTATGGTGAAAAAGGAAATATCTTCCGTTCAAAACTGGAAAGAAGCTTTCTGAGAAACTGCTCTGTGTTCTGTTAATTCATATCACAGAGCTACATCTTTCCCTTCAAGAAGCCTTTCGCTAAGGCTGTTCTTGCGGAATTGGCAAAGGGATATTTGGAAGCCCATAGAGGGCTATGGTGAAAAAGGAAATATCTTCCGTTCAAAACTGGAAAGAAGCTTTCTGAGAAACTGCTCTGTGTTCTCTGAATTCATCTCACAGAGTTACATCTTTCCCTTCAAGAATCCTTTCGCTAAGGCTGTTCTTCTGGAATTTGCAAAGGGATATTTGGAAGCCCATAGAGGGCTATGGTGAAAAAGGAAATAGCTTCCGTTCAAAACTGGAAAGAAGCTTTCTGAGAAACTGCTCTGTGTTCTGTTAGTTCATCTCACAGAGTTACATCTTTCCCTTCGAGAAGCCTTTCGCTAAGGCTGTTCTTCTGGAATTGGCAAAGGGATATTTGGAAGCCCATAGAGGGCTATGGTGAAAAAGGAAATATCTTCCGTTCAAAACTGGAAAGAAGCTTTCTGAGAAACTGCTCTGTGTTCTGTTAATCCATCTCACAGAGTTACATCTTTCCCTTCAAGAAGGCTTTCGCTAAGGCTGTTCTTGTGGAATTGGCAAAGGGATATTTGGAAGCCCATAGAGGGCTATGGTGAAAAAGGAAATATCTCCCGTTCAAAACTGGAAAGAAGCTTTCTGAGAAACTGCTCTGTGTTCTCTGAATTCATCTCACAGAGTTACACCTTTCCCTTCAAGAAGCCTTTCGCTAAGGCTGTTCTTGTGGAATTGGCAAAGGGATATTTGGAAGCCCATAGAGGGCTATGGTGAAAAAGGAAATATCTTCCGTTCAAAACTGGAAAGAAGCTTTCTGAGAAACTGTTCTTTGTTCTGTTAGTTCATCTCACAGAGTTACATCTTTCCCTTCATGAAGCCTTTCGCTAAGGCTGTTCTTGTGGAATTAGCAAAGGGATATTTGGAAGCCCTTAGAGGGCTATGGTGAAAAAGGAAATATCTTCCGTTCAAAACTGGAAAGAAGCTTTCTGAGAAACTGCTCTGTGTTCTCTGAATTCATCTCACAGAGTTACATCTTTCTCTTCAAGAAGCCTTTCGCTAAGGCTGTTCTTGTGGAACTGGCAAAGGGATATTTCGAAGCTCATAGAGGGCTACGCTGAAAAAGGAAATATCTTCCGTTCAAAACTGGAAAGAAGCATTCTGAGAAACTGCTCTGTGTTCTCTGAATTCATCTCACAGAGTCACATCTATCCCTTCCAGAAGCCTTTCGCTAAGGCTGTTCTTGTGGGACTGGAAAGGGATATTTGGAAGCCCATAGAGGGCTATGGTGAAAAAGAAAATATCTTCCGTTCAAAACTGGAAAGAAGCTTTCTGAGAAACTGCTCTGTGTTCTGTTAATTCATATCACAGAGCTACATCTTTCCCTTCAAGAAGCGTTTCGCTAAGGCTGTTCTTGTGGAATTGGCAAAGTGATATTTGGAAGCCCATAAAGGGCTATGGTGAAAAAGGTAATATCTTCCGTTCAAAACTCGAAAGAAGCTTTCTGAGAAACTGTTCTGTGTTCTGTTAGTTCATCTCACAGAGTTACATCTTTCCCTTCAAGAAGCCTTTCGCTAAGGCTGTTCTTGTGGAACTGGCAAGGGGATATTGGGAAGCCCTTAGAGGGCTATGGTGAAAAAGGAAATATCTTCCGTTCAAAACTGGAAAGAAGATTTCTGAGAAACTGCTCTGTGTTCTCTGAATTCATCTCACAGAGTTACATCTTTCCCTTCAAGAAGCCTTTCGCCTAGGCTGTTCTTCTGGAACTGGCAAAGGGATATTTGGAAGCCCATAGAGGGCTATGGTGAAAAAGGAAATATCTTCCGTTCAAAACTGGAAAGAAGCTTTCTGAGAAACTGCTCTGTGTTCTGTGAATTCATATCACAGAGCTACATCTTTACCTTCAAGAAGCCTTTCGCTAAGGCTGTTCTTGCGGAATTGGCAAAGGGATATTTGGAAGCCCATAGAGGGCTATGGTGAAAAAGGAAATATCTTCCGTTCAAAACTGGAAAGAAGCTTTCTGAGAAACTGCTCTGTGTTCTGTTAGTTCATCTCACAGAGTTACATCTTTCCCTTCAAGAAGCCTTTCGCTAAGGCTGTTCTTGTGCAACTGGCAAAGGGATATTTGGAAGCCCATAGAGGGCTATGGTGAGAAAGGAAATATCTTCCGTTCAAAACTGGAAAGAAGCTTTCTGAGAAACTGCTCTGTGTTCTCTGAATTCATCTCACAGAGATTCATCTTTCCCTTCAAGTAGCCTTTCGCTAAGGCTGTTCTTGTGGAACTGGCAAAGGGATATTTGGAAGCCCATAGAGGGCTATGGTGAAAAAGGAAATATCTCCCGTTCAAAACTGGAAAGAAGCTTTCTGAGAAACTGCTCTGTGTTCTCTGAATTCATCTCACAGAGTTACATCTTTCCCTTCAAGAAGCCTTTCGCTAAGGCTGTTCTTGTGGAATTGGCAAAGGGATATTTGGAAGCCCGTAGAAGGCTATGGTGAAAAAGGAAATATCTTCCGTTCAAAACTGGTAAGAAGCTTTCTGAGAAACTGTTCTGTGTTCTGTTAGTTCATCTCACAGAGTTACATCTTTCCCTTCAAGAAGCCTTTCGCTAAGGCTGTTCTTTTGGAATTAGCAAAGGGATATTTGGAAGCCCTTAGAGGGCTATGGTGAAAAAGGAAATATCTTCCGTTCAAAACTGGAAAGAAGCTTTCTGAGAAACTGCTCTGTGTTCTCTGAATTCATCTCACAGAGTTACATCTTTCCCTTCAAGAAGCCTTTCGCCTAGGCTGTTCTTATGGAACTGGCAAAGGGATATTTGGAAGCCCATAGAGGGCTATGGTGAAAAAGGAAATATCTCCCGTTCAAAACTGGAAAGAAGCTTTCTGAGAAACTGCTCTGTGTTCTCTGAATTCATCTCACAGAGTTACATCTTTCCCTTCAAGAAGCCTTTCGCTAAGGCTGTTCTTGTGGAATTGGCAAAGTGATATTTGGAAGCCCATAGAGGGCTATGGTGAAAAAGGAAATATCTTCCGTTCAAAACTGGAAGGAAGCTTTCTGAGAAACTGTTCTGTGTTCTGTTAGTTCATCTCACAGAGTTACATCTTTCCCTTCAAGAAGCCTTTCGCTAAGGCTGTTCTTGTGGAATTAGCAAAGGGATATTTGGAAGCCCTTAGAGGGCTATGGTGAAAAAGGAAATATCTTCCGTTCAAAACTGGAAAGAAGCTTTCTGAGAAACTGCTCTGTGTTCTCTGAATTCATCTCACAGAGTTACATCTTTCCCTTCAAGAAGCCTTTCGCCTAGGCTGCTCTTCTGGAACTGGCAAAGGGATATTTGGAAGCCCAAAGAGGGCTATGGTGAAAAAGGAAATATCTTCCGTTCAAAACTGGAAAGAAGCTTTCTGAGAAACTGCTCTGTGTTCTGTGAATTCATATCACAGAGCTACATCTTTACCTTCAAGAAGCCTTTCGCTAAGGCTGTTCTTGCGGAATTGGCAAAGGGATATTTGGAAGCCCATAGAGGGTTATGGTGAAAAAGGAAATATCTTCCGTTCAAAACTGGAAAGAAGCTTTCTGAGAAACTGCTCTGTGTTCTGTTAATTCATCTCACGGAGATACATCTTTCCCTTCAAGAGGCCTTTTGCTAAGGCTGTTCTTATGGAATTGGCAAAGGGATATTTTGAAGCCCATAGAGGGCTATGGTGAAAAAGGAAATATCTTCCGTTGAAAACTGGAAAGAAGCTTTCTGAGAAACTGCTCTGTGTTCTCTGAATTCATCTCACAGAGTTACATCTTTCCCTTCAAGAAGCCTTTCGCTAAGGCTGTTCTTCTGGAATTGGCAAAGCGATATTTGAAAGCCCATAGAGGGCTATGGTGAAAAAGGAAATATCTTCCGTTCAAAACTGGAAAGAAGCTTTCTGAGAAACTGCTCTGGTTCTGTTAGTTCATCTCACAGAGTTACATCTTTCCCTTCAAGAATCCTTTCGCTAAGGCTGTTCTTCTGGAATTGGCAAAGGGATATTTGGAAGCCCATAGAGGGCTAGGGTGAAAAAGGAAATATCTTCCGTTCAAAACTGGAAAGAAGCTTTCTGAGAAACTGCTCTGTGTTCTGTTAATCCATCTCACAGAGTTACATCTTTCCCTTCAAGAAGCCTTTCGCTAAGGCTGTTCTTGTGGAATTGGCAAAGGGATATTTGGAAGCCCATAGAGGGCTATGGTGAAAAAGGAAATATCTTCCGTTCAAAACTGGAAAGAAGCTTTCTGAGAAACTGTTCTGTGTTCTGCTAGTTCATCTCACAGAGTTACATCTTTCCCTTCAAGAAGCCTTTCGCTAAGGCTGTTCTTGTGGAACTGGCAAAGGGATATTTGGAAGCCCAAAGAGGGCTATGGTGAGAAAGGAAATATCTTCCGTTCAAAACTGGAAAGAAGCTTTCTGAGAAACTGCTCTGTGTTCTCTGAATTCATCTCACAGAGATTCATCTTTCCCTTCAAGTAGCCTTTCGCTAAGGCTGTTCTTATGGAACTGGCAAAGGGATATTTGGAAGCCCATAGAGGGCTATGGTGAAAAAGGAAATATCTCCCGTTCAAAACTGGAAAGAAGCTTTCTGAGAAACTGCTCTGTGTTCTCTGAATTCATCTCACAGAGTTACATCTTTCCCTTCAAGAAGCCTTTCGCTAAGGCTGTTCTTGTGGAATTGGCAAAGGGATATTTGGAAGCCCATAGAGGGCTATGGTGAAAAAGGAAATATCTTCCGTTCAAAACTGGAAAGAAGCTTTCTGAGAAACTGTTCTGTGTTCTGTTAGTTCATCTCACAGAGTTACATCTTTCCCTTCAAGAAGCCTTTCGCTAAGGCTGTTCTTGTGGAATTAGCAAAGGGATATTTGGAAGCCCTTAGAGGGCTATGGTGAAAAAGGAAATATCTTCCGTTCAAAACTGGAAAGAAGCTTTCTGAGAAACTGCTCTGTGTTCTCTGAATTCATCTCACAGAGTTACATCTTTCTCTTCAAGAAGCCTTTCGCTAAGGCTGTTCTTGTGGAACTGGCAAAGGGATATTTCGAAGCTCATAGAGGGCTACGCTGAAAAAGGAAATATCTTCCGTTCAAAACTGGAAAGAAGCATTCTGAGAAACTGCTCTGTGTTCTCTGAATTCATCTCACAGAGTCACATCTATCCCTTCAAGAAGCCTTTCGCTAAGGCTGTTCTTGTGGGACTGGAAAGGGATATTTGGAAGCCCATAGAGGGCTATGGTGAAAAAGAAAATATCTTCCGTTCAAAACTGGAAAGAAGCTTTCTGAGAAACTGCTCTGTGTTCTGTTAATTCATATCACAGAGCTACATCTTTCCCTTCAAGAAGCGTTTCGCTAAGGCTGTTCTTGTGGAATTGGCAAAGTGATATTTGGAAGCCCATAAAGGGCTATGGTGAAAAAGGTAATATCTTCCGTTCAAAACTCGAAAGAAGCTTTCTGAGAAACTGTTCTGTGTTCTGTTAGTTCATCTCACAGAGTTACATCTTTCCCTTCAAGAAGCCTTTCGCTAAGGCTGTTCTTGTGGAACTGGCAAGGGGATATTGGGAAGCCCTTAGAGGGCTATGGTGAAAAAGGAAATATCTTCCGTTCAAAACTGGAAAGAAGATTTCTGAGAAACTGCTCTGTGTTCTCTGAATTCATCTCACAGAGTTACATCTTTCCCTTCAAGAAGCCTTTCGCCTAGGCTGTTCTTCTGGAACTGGCAAAGGGATATTTGGAAGCCCATAGAGGGCTATGGTGAAAAAGGAAATATCTTCCGTTCAAAACTGGAAAGAAGCTTTCTGAGAAACTGCTCTGTGTTCTGTGAATTCATATCACAGAGCTACATCTTTACCTTCAAGAAGCCTTTCGCTAAGGCTGTTCTTGCGGAATTGGCAAAGGGATATTTGGAAGCCCATAGAGGGCTATGGTGAAAAAGGAAATATCTTCCGTTCAAAACTGGAAAGAAGCTTTCTGAGAAACTGCTCTGTGTTCTGTTAATTCATCTCACGGAGATACATCTTTCCCTTCAAGAGGCCTTTTGCTAAGGCTGTTCTTATGGAATTGGCAAAGGGATATTTTGAAGCCCATAGTGGGCTATGGTGAAAAAGGAAATATCTTCCGTTGAAAACTGGAAAGAAGCTTTCTGAGAAACTGCTCTGTGTTCTCTGAATTCATCTCACAGAGTTACATCTTTCCCTTCAAGAAGCCTTTCGCTAAGGCTGTTCTTCTGGAATTGGCAAAGGGATATTTGGAAGCCCATAGAGGGCTATGGTGAAAAAGGAAATATCTTCCGTTCAAAACTGGAAAGAAGCTTTCTGAGAAACTGCTCTGTGTTCTGTTAGTTCATCTCACAGAGTTACATCTTTCCCTTCAAGAAGCCTTTCGCTAAGGCTGTTCTTGTGGAATTGGCAAAGGGATATTTGGAAGCCCATAGAGGGCTATGGTGAAAAAGGAAATATCTTCCGTTCAAAACTGGAAAGAAGCTTTCTGAGAAACTGCTCTGTGTTCTGTTAGTTCATCTCACAGAGTTACATCTTTCCCTTCAAGAAGCCTTTCGCTAAGGCTGTTCTTGTGCAACTGGCAAAGGGATATTTGGAAGCCCATAGAGGGCTATGGTGAGAAAGGAAATATCTTCCGTTCAAAACTGGAAAGAAGCTTTCTGAGAAACTGCTCTGTGTTCTCTGAATTCATCTCACAGAGATTCATCTTTCCCTTCAAGTAGCCTTTCGCTAAGGCTGTTCTTGTGGAACTGGCAAAGGGATATTTGGAAGCCCATAGAGGGCTATGTTGAAAAAGGAAATATCTTCCTTTCAAAACTGGAAAGAAGCTTTCTGAGAAACTGCTCTGTGTTCTGTTAATTCATATCACAGAGCTACATCTTTCCCTTCAAGAAGCCTTTCGCTAAGGCTGTTCTTGCGGAATTGGCAAAGGGATAATTGGAAGCCCATAGAGGGCTATGGTGAAAAAGGAAATATCTTCCGTTCAAAACTGGAAAGAAGCTTTCGGAGAAACTGCTCTGTGTTCTGTTAATTCATCTCACAGAGATACATCTTTCCCTTCAAGAGGCCTTTTGCTAAGGCTGTTCTTATGGAATTGGCAAAGGGATATTTTGAAGCCCATAGAGGGCTATGGTGAAAAAGGAAATATCTTCCGTTCAAAACTGGAAAGAAGCATTCTGAGAAACTGCTCTGTGTTCTCTGAATTCATCTCACAGAGTTACATCTTTCCCTTCAAGAATCCTTTCGCTAAGGCTGTTCTTCTGGAATTTGCAAAGGGATATTTGGAAGCCCATAGAGGGCTATGGTGAAAAAGGAAATACCTTCCGTTCAAAACTGGAAAGAAGCTTTCTGAGAAACTGCTCTGTGTTCTGTGAATTCATATCACAGAGCTACATCTTTACCTTCAAGAAGCCTTTCGCTAAGGCTGTTCTTGCGGAATTGGCAAAGGGATATTTGGAAGCCCATAGAGGGCTATGGTGAAAAAGGAAATATCTTCCGTTCAAAACTGGAAAGAAGCTTTGTGAGAAACTGGTCTGTGTTCTCTGAATTCATCTCACAGAGTTACATCTTTCCCTTCAAGAAGCCTTTCGCTAAGGCTGTTCTTGTGGAACTGGCAAAGGGATATTTCGAAGCTCATAGAGGGCTATGGTGAAAAAGGAAATAACTTCGGTTCAAAACTGCAAAGAAGCTTTCTGAGAAACTGCTCTGTGTTCTGTTAATCCATCTCACAGAGTTACATCTTTCCCTTCAAGAAGACTTTCGCTAAGGCTGTTCTTGTGGAACTGGCAAAGGGATATTTGGAAGCCCTTAGAGGGCTATGGTGAAAAAGGAAATATCTTCCGTTCAAAAGTGGAAAGAAGATTTCTGAGAAACTGCTCTGTGTTCGGTTAGTTCAACTCACAGAGTTACATCTTTCCCTACAAGAAGCCTTTCGCTAAGGCTCTTCTAGTGGAACTGGCAAAGGGATATTTGGAAACCCATAGAGGGCTATGGTGAAAAAGGAAATATCTTCCGTTCAATACTGGAAAGAAGCTTTCTGAGAAACTGCTCTGTGTTCCCTGAATTCATCTCACAGAGTTACATCTTTCCCTTCATGAAGCCTTTCGCCTAGGCTGTTCTTCTGGAACTGTCAAAGGGATATTTGGAAGCCCGTAGAAGGCTATGGTGAAAAAGGAAATATCTTCCGTTCAAAACTGGAAAGAAGCTTTCTGAGAAACTGTTCTGTGTTCTGTTAGTTCATCTCACAGAGTTACATCTTTCCCTTCAAGAAGCCTTTCGCTAAGGCTGTTCTTTTGGAATTAGCAAAGGGATATTTGGAAGCCCTTAGAGGGCTATGGTGAAAAAGGAAATATCTTCCGTTCAAAACTGGAAAGAAGCTTTCTGAGAAACTGCTCTGTGTTCTCTGAATTCATCTCACAGAGTTACATCTTTCCCTTCAAGAAGCCTTTCGCCTAGGCTGTTCTTATGGAACTGGCAAAGGGATATTTGGAAGCCCATAGAGGGCTATGGTGAAAAAGGAAATATCTCCCGTTCAAAACTGGAAAGAAGCTTTCTGAGAAACTGCTCTGTGTTCTCTGAATTCATCTCACAGAGTTACATCTTTCCCTTCAAGAAGCCTTTCGCTAAGGCTGTTCTTGTGGAATTGGCAAAGTGATATTTGGAAGCCCATAGAGGGCTATGGTGAAAAAGGAAATATCTTCCGTTCAAAACAGGAAGGAAGCTTTCTGAGAAACTGTTCTGTGTTCTGTTAGTTCATCTCACAGAGTTACATCTTTCCCTTCAAGAAGCCTTTCGCTAAGGCTGTTCTTGTGGAATTAGCAAAGGGATATTTGGAAGCCCTTAGAGGGCTATGGTGAAAAAGGAAATATCTTCCGTTCAAAACTGGAAAGAAGCTTTCTGAGAAACTGCTCTGTGTTCTCTGAATTCATCTCACAGAGTTACATCTTTCCCTTCAAGAAGCCTTTCGCCTAGGCTGCTCTTCTGGAACTGGCAAAGGGATATTTGGAAGCCCAAAGAGGGCTATGGTGAAAAAGGAAATATCTTCCGTTCAAAACTGGAAAGAAGCTTTCTGAGAAACTGCTCTGTGTTCTGTGAATTCATATCACCGAGCTACATCTTTACCTTCAAGAAGCCTTTCGCTAAGGCTGTTCTTGCGGAATTGGCAAAGGGATATTTGGAAGCCCATAGAGGGTTATGGTGAAAAAGGAAATATCTTCCGTTCAAAACTGGAAAGAAGCTTTCTGAGAAACTGCTCTGTGTTCTGTTAATTCATCTCACGGAGATACATCTTTCCCTTCAAGAGGCCTTTTGCTAAGGCTGTTCTTATGGAATTGGCAAAGGGATATTTTGAAGCCCATAGAGGGCTATGGTGAAAAAGGAAATATCTTCCGTTGAAAACTGGAAAGAAGCTTTCTGAGAAACTGCTCTGTGTTCTCTGAATTCATCTCACAGAGTTACATCTTTCCCTTCAAGAAGCCTTTCGCTAAGGCTGTTCTTGTGGAATTGGCAAAGGGATATTTGGAAGCCCATAGAGGGCTATGGTGAAAAAGGAAATATCTTCCGTTCAAAACTGGAAAGAAGCTTTCTGAGAAACTGTTCTGTGTTCTGTTAGTTCATCTCACAGAGTTACATCTTTCCCTTCAAGAAGCCTTTCGCTAAGGCTGTTCTTGTGGAATTAGCAAAGGGATATTTGGAAGCCCTTAGAGGGCTATGGTGAAAAAGGAAATATCTTCCGTTCAAAACTGGAAAGAAGCTTTCTGAGAAACTGCTCTGTGTTCTCTGAATTCATCTCACAGAGTTACATCTTTCTCTTCAAGAAGCCTTTCGCTAAGGCTGTTCTTGTGGAACTGGCAAAGGGATATTTCGAAGCTCATAGAGGGCTACGCTGAAAAAGGAAATATCTTCCGTTCAAAACTGGAAAGAAGCATTCTGAGAAACTGCTCTGTGTTCTCTGAATTCATCTCACAGAGTCACATCTATCCCTTCAAGAAGCCTTTCGCTAAGGCTGTTCTTGTGGGACTGGAAAGGGATATTTGGAAGCCCATAGAGGGCTATGGTGAAAAAGAAAATATCTTCCGTTCAAAACTGGAAAGAAGCTTTCTGAGAAACTGCTCTGTGTTCTGTTAATTCATATCACAGAGCTACATCTTTCCCTTCAAGAAGCGTTTCGCTAAGGCTGTTCTTGTGGAATTGGCAAAGTGATATTTAGAAGCCCATAAAGGGCTATGGTGAAAAAGGTAATATCTTCCGTTCAAAACTCGAAAGAAGCTTTCTGAGAAACTGTTCTGTGTTCTGTTAGTTCATCTCACAGAGTTACATCTTTCCCTTCAAGAAGCCTTTCGCTAAGGCTGTTCTTGTGGAACTGGCAAGGGGATATTGGGAAGCCCTTAGAGGGCTATGGTGAAAAAGGAAATATCTTCCGTTCAAAACTGGAAAGAAGATTTCTGAGAAACTGCTCTGTGTTCTCTGAATTCATCTCACAGAGTTACATCTTTCCCTTCAAGAAGCCTTTCGCCTAGGCTGTTCTTCTGGAACTGGCAAAGTGATATTTGGAAGCCCATAGAGGGCTATGGTGAAAAAGGAAATATCTTCCGTTCAAAACTGGAAAGAAGCTTTCTGAGAAACTGCTCTGTGTTCTGTGAATTCATATCACAGAGCTACATCTTTACCTTCAAGAAGCCTTTCGCTAAGGCTGTTCTTGCGGAATTGGCAAAGGGATATTTGGAAGCCCATAGAGGGCTATGGTGAAAAAGGAAATATCTTCCGTTCAAAACTGGAAAGAAGCTTTCTGAGAAACTGCTCTGTGTTCTGTTAATTCATCTCACGGAGATACATCTTTCCCTTCAAGAGGCCTTTTGCTAAGGCTGTTCTTATGGAATTGGCAAAGGGATATTTTGAAGCCCATAGAGGGCTATGGTGAAAAAGGAAATATCTTCCGTTGAAAACTGGAAAGAAGCTTTCTGAGAAACTGCTCTGTGTTCTCTGAATTCATCTCACAGAGTTACATCTTTCCCTTCAAGAAGCCTTTCGCTAAGGCTGTTCTTCTGGAATTGGCAAAGGGATATTTGGAAGCCCATAGAGGGCTATGGTGAAAAAGGAAATATCTTCCGTTCAAAACTGGAAAGAAGCTTTCTGAGAAACTGCTCTGTGTTCTGTTAGTTCATCTCACAGAGTTACATCTTTCCCTTCAAGAAGCCTTTCGCTAAGGCTGTTCTTGTGGAATTGGCAAAGGGATATTTGGAAGCCCATAGAGGGCTATGGTGAAAAAGGAAATATCTTCCGTTCAAAACTGGAAAGAAGCTTTCTGAGAAACTGCTCTGTGTTCTGTTAGTTCATCTCACAGAGTTACATCTTTCCCTTCAAGAAGCCTTTCGCTAAGGCTGTTCTTGTGCAACTGGCAAAGGGATATTTGGAAGCCCATAGAGGGCTATGGTGAGAAAGGAAATATCTTCCGTTCAAAACTGGAAAGAAGCTTTCTGAGAAACTGCTCTGTGTTCTCTGAATTCATCTCACAGAGATTCATCTTTCCCTTCAAGTAGCCTTTCGCTAAGGCTGTTCTTGTGGAACTGGCAAAGGGATATTTGGAAGCCCATAGAGGGCTATGTTGAAAAAGGAAATATCTTCCTTTCAAAACTGGAAAGAAGCTTTCTGAGAAACTGCTCTGTGTTCGGTTAATTCATATCACAGAGCTACATCTTTCCCTTCAAGAAGCCTTTCGCTAAGGCTGTTCTTGCGGAATTGGCAAAGGGATAATTGGAAGCCCATAGAGGGCTATGGTGAAAAAGGAAATATCTTCCGTTCAAAACTGGAAAGAAGCTTTCGGAGAAACTGCTCTGTGTTCTGTTAATTCATCTCACAGAGATACATCTTTCCCTTCAAGAGGCCTTTTGCTAAGGCTGTTCTTATGGAATTGGCAAAGGGATATTTTGAAGCCCATAGAGGGCTATGGTGAAAAAGGAAATATCTTCCGTTCAAAACTGGAAAGAAGCATTCTGAGAAACTGCTCTGTGTTCTCTGAATTCATCTCACAGAGTTACATCTTTCCCTTCAAGAATCCTTTCGCTAAGGCTGTTCTTCTGGAATTTGCAAAGGGATATTTGGAAGCCCATAGAGGGCTATGGTGAAAAAGGAAATACCTTCCGTTCAAAACTGGAAAGAAGCTTTCTGAGAAACTGCTCTGTGTTCTGTGAATTCATATCACAGAGCTACATCTTTACCTTCAAGAAGCCTTTCGCTAAGGCTGTTCTTGCGGAATTGGCAAAGGGATATTTGGAAGCCCATAGAGGGCTATGGTGAAAAAGGAAATATCTTCCGTTCAAAACTGGAAAGAAGCTTTGTGAGAAACTGGTCTGTGTTCTCTGAATTCATCTCACAGAGTTACATCTTTCCCTTCAAGAAGCCTTTCGCTAAGGCTGTTCTTGTGGAACTGGCAAAGGGATATTTCGAAGCTCATAGAGGGCTATGGTGAAAAAGGAAATAACTTCGGTTCAAAACTGCAAAGAAGCTTTCTGAGAAACTGCTCTGTGTTCTGTTAATCCATCTCACAGAGTTACATCTTTCCCTTCAAGAAGACTTTCGCTAAGGCTGTTCTTGTGGAACTGGCAAAGGGATATTTGGAAGCCCTTAGAGGGCTATGGTGAAAAAGGAAATATCTTCCGTTCAAAAGTGGAAAGAAGATTTCTGAGAAACTGCTCTGTGTTCGGTTAGTTCAACTCACAGAGTTACATCTTTCCCTACAAGAAGCCTTTCGCTAAGGCTCTTCTAGTGGAACTGGCAAAGGGATATTTGGAAACCCATAGAGGGCTATGGTGAAAAAGGAAATATCTTCCGTTCAATACTGGAAAGAAGCTTTCTGAGAAACTGCTCTGTGTTCCCTGAATTCATCTCACAGAGTTACATCTTTCCCTTCATGAAGCCTTTCGCCTAGGCTGTTCTTCTGGAACTGTCAAAGGGATATTTGGAAGCCCGTAGAAGGCTATGGTGAAAAAGGAAATATCTTCCGTTCAAAACTGGAAAGAAGCTTTCTGAGAAACTGTTCTGTGTTCTGTTAGTTCATCTCACAGAGTTACATCTTTCCCTTCAAGAAGCCTTTCGCTAAGGCTGTTCTTTTGGAATTAGCAAAGGGATATTTGGAAGCCCTTAGAGGGCTATGGTGAAAAAGGAAATATCTTCCGTTCAAAACTGGAAAGAAGCTTTCTGAGAAACTGCTCTGTGTTCTCTGAATTCATCTCACAGAGTTACATCTTTCCCTTCAAGAAGCCTTTCGCCTAGGCTGTTCTTATGGAACTGGCAAAGGGATATTTGGAAGCCCATAGAGGGCTATGGTGAAAAAGGAAATATCTCCCGTTCAAAACTGGAAAGAAGCTTTCTGAGAAACTGCTCTGTGTTCTCTGAATTCATCTCACAGAGTTACATCTTTCCCTTCAAGAAGCCTTTCGCTAAGGCTGTTCTTGTGGAATTGGCAAAGTGATATTTGGAAGCCCATAGAGGGCTATGGTGAAAAAGGAAATATCTTCCGTTCAAAACAGGAAGGAAGCTTTCTGAGAAACTGTTCTGTGTTCTGTTAGTTCATCTCACAGAGTTACATCTTTCCCTTCAAGAAGCCTTTCGCTAAGGCTGTTCTTGTGGAATTAGCAAAGGGATATTTGGAAGCCCTTAGAGGGCTATGGTGAAAAAGGAAATATCTTCCGTTCAAAACTGGAAAGAAGCTTTCTGAGAAACTGCTCTGTGTTCTCTGAATTCATCTCACAGAGTTACATCTTTCCCTTCAAGAAGCCTTTCGCCTAGGCTGCTCTTCTGGAACTGGCAAAGGGATATTTGGAAGCCCAAAGAGGGCTATGGTGAAAAAGGAAATATCTTCCGTTCAAAACTGGAAAGAAGCTTTCTGAGAAACTGCTCTGTGTTCTGTGAATTCATATCACAGAGCTACATCTTTACCTTCAAGAAGCCTTTCGCTAAGGCTGTTCTTGCGGAATTGGCAAAGGGATATTTGGAAGCCCATAGAGGGTTATGGTGAAAAAGGAAATATCTTCCGTTCAAAACTGGAAAGAAGCTTTCTGAGAAACTGCTCTGTGTTCTGTTAATTCATCTCACGGAGATACATCTTTCCCTTCAAGAGGCCTTTTGCTAAGGCTGTTCTTATGGAATTGGCAAAGGGATATTTTGAAGCCCATAGAGGGCTATGGTGAAAAAGGAAATATCTTCCGTTGAAAACTGGAAAGAAGCTTTCTGAGAAACTGCTCTGTGTTCTCTGAATTCATCTCACAGAGTTACATCTTTCCCTTCAAGAAGCCTTTCGCTAAGGCTGTTCTTGTGGAATTGGCAAAGTGATATTTGGAAGCCCATAGAGGGCTATGGTGAAAAAGGAAATATCTTCCGTTCAAAACAGGAAGGAAGCTTTCTGAGAAACTGTTCTGTGTTCTGTTAGTTCATCTCACAGAGTTACATCTTTCCCTTCAAGAAGCCTTTCGCTAAGGCTGTTCTTGTGGAATTAGCAAAGGGATATTTGGAAGCCCTTAGAGGGCTATGGTGAAAAAGGAAATATCTTCCGTTCAAAACTGGAAAGAAGCTTTCTGAGAAACTGCTCTGTGTTCTCTGAATTCATCTCACAGAGTTACATCTTTCCCTTCAAGAAGCCTTTCGCCTAGGCTGCTCTTCTGGAACTGGCAAAGGGATATTTGGAAGCCCGAAGAGGGCTATGGTGAAAAAGGAAATATCTTCCGTTCAAAACTGGAAAGAAGCTTTCTGAGAAACTGCTCTGTGTTCTGTGAATTCATATCACAGAGCTACATCTTTACCTTCAAGAAGCCTTTCGCTAAGGCTGTTCTTGCGGAATTGGCAAAGGGATATTTGGAAGCCCATAGAGGGTTATGGTGAAAAAGGAAATATCTTCCGTTCAAAACTGGAAAGAAGCTTTCTGAGAAACTGCTCTGTGTTCTGTTAATTCATCTCACGGAGATACATCTTTCCCTTCAAGAGGCCTTTTGCTAAGGCTGTTCTTATGGAATTGGCAAAGGGATATTTTGAAGCCCATAGAGGGCTATGGTGAAAAAGGAAATATCTTCCGTTGAAAACTGGAAAGAAGCTTTCTGAGAAACTGCTCTGTGTTCTCTGAATTCATCTCACAGAGTTACATCTTTCCCTTCAAGAAGCCTTTCGCTAAGGCTGTTCTTCTGGAATTGGCAAAGCGATATTTGGAAGCCCATAGAGGGCTATGGTGAAAAAGGAAATATCTTCCGTTCAAAACTGGAAAGAAGCTTTCTGAGAAACTGCTCTGGTTCTGTTAGTTCATCTCACAGAGTTACATCTTTCCCTTCAAGAATCCTTTCGCTAAGGCTGTTCTTCTGGAATTGGCAAAGGGATATTTGGAAGCCCATAGAGGGCTAGGGTGAAAAAGGAAATATCTTCCGTTCAAAACTGGAAAGAAGCATTCTGAGAAACTGCTCTGTGTTCTGTTAATCCATCTCACAGAGTTACATCTTTCCCTTCAAGAAGCCTTTCGCTAAGGCTGTTCTTGTGGAATTGGCAAAGGGATATTTGGAAGCCCATAGAGGGCTATGGTGAAAAAGGAAATATCTTCCGTTCAAAACTGGAAAGAAGCTTTCTGAGAAACTGTTCTGTGTTCTGCTAGTTCATCTCACAGAGTTACATCTTTCCCTTCAAGAAGCCTTTCGCTAAGGCTGTTCTTGTGGAACTGGCAAAGGGATATTTGGAAGCCCAAAGAGGGCTATGGTGAGAAAGGAAATATCTTCCGTTCAAAACTGGAAAGAAGCTTTCTGAGAAACTGCTCTGTGTTCTCTGAATTCATCTCACAGAGATTCATCTTTCCCTTCAAGTAGCCTTTCGCTAAGGCTGTTCTTATGGAACTGGCAAAGGGATATTTGGAAGCCCATAGAGGGCTATGGTGAAAAAGGAAATATCTCCCGTTCAAAACTGGAAAGAAGCTTTCTGAGAAACTGCTCTGTGTTCTCTGAATTCATCTCACAGAGTTACATCTTTCCCTTCAAGAAGCCTTTCGCTAAGGCTGTTCTTGTGGAATTGGCAAAGGGATATTTGGAAGCCCATAGAGGGCTATGGTGAAAAAGGAAATATCTTCCGTTCAAAACTGGAAAGAAGCTTTCTGAGAAACTGTTCTGTGTTCTGTTAGTTCATCTCACAGAGTTACATCTTTCCCTTCAAGAAGCCTTTCGCTAAGGCTGTTCTTGTGGAATTAGCAAAGGGATATTTGGAAGCCCTTAGAGGGCTATGGTGAAAAAGGAAATATCTTCCGTTCAAAACTGGAAAGAAGCTTTCTGAGAAACTGCTCTGTGTTCTCTGAATTCATCTCACAGAGTTACATCTTTCTCTTCAAGAAGCCTTTCGCTAAGGCTGTTCTTGTGGAACTGGCAAAGGGATATTTCGAAGCTCATAGAGGGCTACGCTGAAAAAGGAAATATCTTCCGTTCAAAACTGGAAAGAAGCATTCTGAGAAACTGCTCTGTGTTCTCTGAATTCATCTCACAGAGTCACATCTATCCCTTCAAGAAGCCTTTCGCTAAGGCTGTTCTTGTGGGACTGGAAAGGGATATTTGGAAGCCCATAGAGGGCTATGGTGAAAAATAAAATATCTTCCGTTCAAAACTAGAAAGAAGCTTTCTGAGAAACTGCTCTGTGTTCTGTTAATTCATATCACAGAGCTACATCTTTCCCTTCAAGAAGCGTTTCGCTAAGGCTGTTCTTGTGGAATTGGCAAAGTGATATTTGGAAGCCCATAAAGGGCTATGGTGAAAAAGGTAATATCTTCCGTTCAAAACTCGAAAGAAGCTTTCTGAGAAACTCTTCTGTGTTCTGTTAGTTCATCTCACAGAGTTACATCTTTCCGTTCAAGAAGCCTTTCGCTAAGGCTGTTCTTGTGGAACTGGCAAGGGGATATTGGGAAGCCCTTAGAGGGCTATGGTGAAAAAGGAAATATCTTCCGTTCAAAACTGGAAAGAAGATTTCTGAGAAACTGCTCTGTGTTCTCTGAATTCATCTCACAGAGTTACATCTTTCCCTTCAAGAAGCCTTTCGCCTAGGCTGTTCTTCTGGAACTGGCAAAGGGATATTTGGAAGCCCATAGAGGGCTATGGTGAAAAAGGAAATATCTTCCGTTCAAAACTGGAAAGAAGCTTTCTGAGAAACTGCTCTGTGTTCTGTGAATTCATATCACAGAGCTACATCTTTACCTTCAAGAAGCCTTTCGCTAAGGCTGTTCTTGCGGAATTGGCAAAGGGATATTTGGAAGCCCATAGAGGGCTATGGTGAAAAAGGAAATATCTTCCGTTCAAAACTGGAAAGAAGCTTTCTGAGAAACTGCTCTGTGTTCTGTTAATTCATCTCACGGAGATACATCTTTCCCTTCAAGAGGCCTTTTGCTAAGGCTGTTCTTATGGAATTGGCAAAGGGATATTTTGAAGCCCATAGAGGGCTATGGTGAAAAAGGAAATATCTTCCGTTGAAAACTGGAAAGAAGCTTTCTGAGAAACTGCTCTGTGTTCTCTGAATTCATCTCACAGAGTTACATCTTTCCCTTCAAGAAGCCTTTCGCTAAGGCTGTTCTTCTGGAATTGGCAAAGGGATATTTGGAAGCCCATAGAGGGCTATGGTGAAAAAGGAAATATCTTCCGTTCAAAACTGGAAAGAAGCTTTCTGAGAAACTGCTCTGTGTTCTGTTAGTTCATCTCACAGAGTTACATCTTTCCCTTCAAGAAGCCTTTCGCTAAGGCTGTTCTTCTGGAATTGGCAAAGGGATATTTGGAAGCCCATAGAGGGCTAGGGTGAAAAAGGAAATATCTTCCGTTCAAAACTGGAAAGAAGCTTTCTGAGAAACTGCTCTGTGTTCTGTTAATCCATCTCTCAGAGTTACATCTTTCCCTTCAAGAAGCCTTTCGCTAAGGCTGTTCTTGTGGAATTGGCAAAGGGATATTTGGAAGCCCATAGAGGGCTATGGTGAAAAAGGAAATATCTTCCGTTCAAAACTGGAAAGAAGCTTTCTGAGAAACTGCTCTGTGTTCTGTTAGTTCATCTCACAGAGTTACATCTTTCCCTTCAAGAAGCCTTTCGCTAAGGCTGTTCTTGTGCAACTGGCAAAGGGATATTTGGAAGCCCATAGAGGGCTATGGTGAGAAAGGAAATATCTTCCGTTCAAAACTGGAAAGAAGCTTTCTGAGAAACTGCTCTGTGTTCTCTGAATTCATCTCACAGAGATTCATCTTTCCCTTCAAGTAGCCTTTCGCTAAGGCTGTTCTTGTGGAACTGGCAAAGGGATATTTGGAAGCCCATAGAGGGCTATGTTGAAAAAGGAAATATCTTCCTTTCAAAACTGGAAAGAAGCTTTCTGAGAAACTGCTCTGTGTTCTGTTAATTCATATCACAGAGCTACATCTTTCCCTTCAAGAAGCCTTTCGCTAAGGCTGTTCTTGCGGAATTGGCAAAGGGATAATTGGAAGCCCATAGAGGGCTATGGTGAAAAAGGAAATATCTTCCGTTCAAAACTGGAAAGAAGCTTTCGGAGAAACTGCTCTGTGTTCTGTTAATTCATCTCACAGAGATACATCTTTCCCTTCAAGAGGCCTTTTGCTAAGGCTGTTCTTATGGAATTGGCAAAGGGATATTTTGAAGCCCATAGAGGGCTATGGTGAAAAAGGAAATATCTTCCGTTCAAAACTGGAAAGAAGCATTCTGAGAAACTGCTCTGTGTTCTCTGAATTCATCTCACAGAGTTACATCTTTCCCTTCAAGAATCCTTTCGCTAAGGCTGTTCTTCTGGAATTTGCAAAGGGATATTTGGAAGCCCATAGAGGGCTATGGTGAAAAAGGAAATAGCTTCCGTTCAAAACTGGAAAGAAGCTTTCTGAGAAACTGCTCTGTGTTCTGTGAATTCATATCACAGAGCTACATCTTTACCTTCAAGAAGCCTTTCGCTAAGGCTGTTCTTGCGGAATTGGCAAAGGGATATTTGGAAGCCCATAGAGGGCTATGGTGAAAAAGGAAATATCTTCCGTTCAAAACTGGAAAGAAGCTTTGTGAGAAACTGGTCTGTGTTCTCTGAATTCATCTCACAGAGTTACATCTTTCCCTTCAAGAAGCCTTTCGCTAAGGCTGTTCTTGTGGAACTGGCAAAGGGATATTTCGAAGCTCATAGAGGGCTATGGTGAAAAAGGAAATAACTTCGGTTCAAAACTGCAAAGAAGCTTTCTGAGAAACTGCTCTGTGTTCTGTTAATCCATCTCACAGAGTTACATCTTTCCCTTCAAGAAGACTTTCGCTAAGGCTGTTCTTGTGGAACTGGCAAAGGGATATTTGGAAGCCCTTAGAGGGCTATGGTGAAAAAGGAAATATCTTCCGTTCAAAAGTGGAAAGAAGATTTCTGAGAAACTGCTCTGTGTTCGGTTAGTTCAACTCACAGAGTTACATCTTTCCCTACAAGAAGCCTTTCGCTAAGGCTCTTCTAGTGGAACTGGCAAAGGGATATTTGGAAACCCATAGAGGGCTATGGTGAAAAAGGAAATATCTTCCGTTCAATACTGGAAAGAAGCTTTCTGAGAAACTGCTCTGTGTTCCCTGAATTCATCTCACAGAGTTACATCTTTCCCTTCATGAAGCCTTTCGCCTAGGCTGTTCTTCTGGAACTGTCAAAGGGACATTTGGAAGCCCGTAGAAGGCTATGGTGAAAAAGGAAATATCTTCCGTTCAAAACTGGAAAGAAGCTTTCTGAGAAACTGTTCTGTGTTCTGTTAGTTCATCTCACAGAGTTACATCTTTCCCTTCAAGAAGCCTTTCGCTAAGGCTGTTCTTTTGGAATTAGCAAAGGGATATTTGGAAGCCCTTAGAGGGCTATGGTGAAAAAGGAAATATCTTCCGTTCAAAACTGGAAAGAAGCTTTCTGAGAAACTGCTCTGTGTTCTCTGAATTCATCTCACAGAGTTACATCTTTCCCTTCAAGAAGCCTTTCGCCTAGGCTGTTCTTATGGAACTGGCAAAGGGATATTTGGAAGCCCATAGAGGGCTATGGTGAAAAAGGAAATATCTCCCGTTCAAAACTGGAAAGAAGCTTTCTGAGAAACTGCTCTGTGTTCTCTGAATTCATCTCACAGAGTTACATCTTTCCCTTCAAGAAGCCTTTCGCTAAGGCTGTTCTTGTGGAATTGGCAAAGTGATATTTGGAAGCCCATAGAGGGCTATGGTGAAAAAGGAAATATCTTCCGTTCAAAACAGGAAGGAAGCTTTCTGAGAAACTGTTCTGTGTTCTGTTAGTTCATCTCACAGAGTTACATCTTTCCCTTCAAGAAGCCTTTCGCTAAGGCTGTTCTTGTGGAATTAGCAAAGGGATATTTGGAAGCCCTTAGAGGGCTATGGTGAAAAAGGAAATATCTTCCGTTCAAAACTGGAAAGAAGCTTTCTGAGAAACTGCTCTGTGTTCTCTGAATTCATCTCACAGAGTTACATCTTTCCCTTCAAGAAGCCTTTCGCCTAGGCTGCTCTTCTGGAACTGGCAAAGGGATATTTTGAAGCCCATAGAGGGCTATGGTGAAAAAGGAAATATCTTCCGCTGAAAACTGGAAAGAAGCTTTCTGAGAAACTGCTCTGTGTTCTGTTAGTTCATCTCACAGGGTTACATCTTTCCCTTCAGGAAGCCTTTCGCTAAGGCTGTTCTTCTGGAATTGGCAAAGGGATATTTGGAAGCCCATAGAGGGCTAGGGTGAAAAAGGAAATATCTTCCGTTCAAAACTGGAAAGAAGCTTTCTGAGAAACTGCTCTGTGTTCTGTTAATCCATCTCTCAGAGTTACATCTTTCCCTTCAAGAAGCCTTTCGCTAAGGCTGTTCTTGTGGAATTGGCAAAGGGATATTTGGAAGCCCATAGAGGGCTATGGTGAAAAAGGAAATATCTTCCGTTCAAAACTGGAAAGAAGCTTTCTGAGAAACTGCTCTGTGTTCTGTTAGTTCATCTCACAGAGTTACATCTTTCCCTTCAAGAAGTCTTTCGCTAAGGCTGTTCTTGTGCAACTGGCAAAGGGATATTTGGAAGCCCATAGAGGGCTATGGTGAGAAAGGAAATATCTTCCGTTCAAAACTGGAAAGAAGCTTTCTGAGAAACTGCTCTGTGTTCTCTGAATTCATCTCACAGAGATTCATCTTTCCCTTCAAGTAGCCTTTCGCTAAGGCTGTTCTTGTGGAACTGGCAAAGGGATATTTGGAAGCCCATAGAGGGCTATGGTGAAAAAGGAAATATCTCCCGTTCAAAACTGGAAAGAAGCTTTCTGAGAAATTGCTCTGTGTTCTCTGAATTCATCTCACAGAGTTACATCTTTCCCTTCAAGAGGCCTTTTGCTAAGGCTGTTCTTATGGAATTGGCAAAGGGATATTTTGAAGCCCATAGAGGGCTATGGTGAAAAAGGAAATATCTTCCGTTCAAAACTGGAAAGAAGCATTCTGAGAAACTGCTCTGTGTTCTCTGAATTCATCTCACAGAGTTACATCTTTCCCTTCAAGAAGCCTTTCGCTAAGGCTGTTCTTTTGGAATTAGCAAAGGGATATTTGGAAGCCCTTAGAGGGCTATGGTGAAAAAGGAAATATCTTCCGTTCAAAACTGGAAAGAAGCTTTCTGAGAAACTGCTCTGTGTTCTCTGAATTCATCTCACAGAGTTACATCTTTCCCTTCAAGAAGCCTTTCGCTAAGGCTGTTCTTGTGGAATTAGCAAAGGGATATTTGGAAGCCCTTAGAGGGCTATGGTGAAAAAGGAAATATCTTCCGTTCAAAACTGGAAAGAAGCTTTCTGAGAAACTGCTCTGTGTTCTCTGAATTCATCTCACAGAGTTACATCTTTCCCTTCAAGAAGCCTTTCGCCTAGGCTGTTCTTATGGAACTGGCAAAGGGATATTTGGAAGCCCATAGAGGGCTATGTTGAAAAAGGAAATATCTTCCTTTCAAAACTGGAAAGAAGCTTTCTGAGAAACTGCTCTGTGTTCTGTTAATTCATATCACAGAGCTACATCTTTCCCTTCAAGAAGCCTTTCGCTAAGGCTGTTCTTGCGGAATTGGCAAAGGGATATTTGGAAGCCCATAGAGGGCTATGGTGAAAAAGGAAATATCTTCCGTTCAAAACTGGAAAGAAGCTTTCGGAGAAACTGCTCTGTGTTCTGTTAATTCATCTCACAGAGATACATCTTTCCCTTCAAGAGGCCTTTTGCTAAGGCTGTTCTTATGGAATTGGCAAAGGGATATTTTGAAGCCCATAGAGGGCTATGGTGAAAAAGGAAATATCTTCCGTTCAAAACTGGAAAGAAGCATTCTGAGAAACTGCTCTGTGTTCTCTGAATTCATCTCACAGAGTTACATCTTTCCCTTCAGGAAGCATTTCGTTAAGGCTGTTCTTGTGGAATTGGCAAAGGGATATTTGGAAGCCCATAGAGGGCTATGGTGAAAAAGGAAATATCTTCCGTTCAAAACTGGAAAGAAGCTTTCTGAGAAACTGCTCTGTGTTCTGTTAATTCATCTCACAGAGTTACATCTTTCCCTTCAAGAAGCCTTTCGCTAAGGCTGTTCTTGTGGAATTGGCAAAGGGATATTTGGAAGCCCATAGAGGACTATGGTGAAAAAGGAAATATCTTCCGTTCAAAACTGGAAAGAAGCTTTCTGAGAAACTGTTCTGTGTTCTGTTAGTTCATCTCACAGAGTTACATCTTTCCCTTCAAGAAGCCTTTCGCTAAGGCTGTTCTTGTGGAATTAGCAAAGGGATATTTGGAAGCCCTTAGAGGGCTATGGTGAAAAAGGAAATATCTTCCGTTCAAAACTGGAAAGAAGCTTTGTGAGAAACTGGTCTGTGTTCTCTGAATTCATCTCACAGAGTTACATCTTTCCCTTCAAGAAGCCTTTCGCTAAGGCTGTTCTTGTGGAACTGGCAAAGGGATATTTCGAAGCTCATAGAGGGCTATGGTGAAAAAGGAAATAACTTCGGTTGAAAACTGCAAAGAAGCTTTCTGAGAAACTGCTCTGTGTTCTGTTAATCCATCTCACAGAGTTACATCTTTCCCTTCAAGAAGACTTTCGCTAAGGCTGTTCTTGTGGAACTGGCAAAGGGATATTTGGAAGCCCTTAGAGGGCTATGGTGAAAAAGGAAATATCTTCCGTTCAAAAGTGGAAAGAAGATTTCTGAGAAACTGCTCTGTGTTCGGTTAGTTCAACTCACAGAGTTACATCTTTCCCTACAAGAAGCCTTTCGCTAAGGCTCTTCTAGTGGAACTGGCAAAGGGATATTTGGAAACCCATAGAGGGCTATGGTGAAAAAGGAAATATCTTCCGTTCAATACTGGAAAGAAGCTTTCTGAGAAACTGCTCTTTGTTCCCTGAATTCATCTCACAGAGTTACATCTTTCCCTTCATGAAGCCTTTCGCCTAGGCTGTTCTTCTGGAACTGTCAAAGGGATATTTGGAAGCCCATAGAGGGCTATGGTGAAAAAGGAAATATCTTCCGTTCAAAACTGGAAAGAAGCTTTCTGAGAAACTGCTCTGTGTTCTGTTAATTCATATCACAGAGCTACATCTTTCCCTTCATGAAGCCTTTCGCTAAGGCTGTTCTTGCGGAATTGGCAAAGGGATATTTGGAAGCCCATAGAGGGCTATGGTGAAAAAGGAAATATCTTCCGTTCAAAACTGGAAAGAAGCTTTCTGAGAAACTGCTCTGTGTTCTCTGAATTCATCTCACAGAGTTACATCTTTCCCTTCAAGAAGCCTTTCGCTAAGGCTGTTCTTGTGGAATTGGCAAAGTGATATTTGGAAGCCCATAGAGGGCTATGGTGAAAAAGGAAATATCTTCCGTTCAAAACTGGAAGGAAGCTTTCTGAGAAACTGTTCTGTGTTCTGTTAGTTCATCTCACAGAGTTACATCTTTCCCTTCAAGAAGCCTTTCGCTAAGGCTGTTCTTGTGGAATTAGCAAAGGGATATTTGGAAGCCCTTAGAGGGCTATGGTGAAAAAGGAAATATCTTCCGTTCAAAACTGGAAAGAAGCTTTCTGAGAAACTGCTCTGTGTTCTCTGAATTCATCTCACAGTGTTACATCTTTCCCTTCAAGAAGCCTTTCGCCTAGGCTGTTCTTCTGGAACTGGCAAAGGGATATTTGGAAGCCCAAAGAGGGCTATGGTGAAAAAGGAAATATCTTCCGTTCAAAACTGGAAAGAAGCTTTCTGAGAAACTGCTCTGTGTTCTGTGAATTCATATCACAGAGCTACATCTTTACCTTCAAGAAGCCTTTCGCTAAGGCTGTTCTTTCGGAATTGGCAAAGGGATATTTGGAAGCCCATAGAGGGCTATGGTGAAAAAGGTAATATCTTCCGTTCAAAACTGGAAAGAAGCTTTCTGAGAAACTGCTCTGTGTTCTGTTAATTCATCTCTCGGAGATACATCTTTCCCTTCAAGAGGCCTTTTGCTAAGGCTGTTCTTATGGAATTGGCAAAGGGATATTTTGAAGCCCATAGAGGGCTAGGGTGAAAAAGGAAATATCTTCCGTTCAAAACTGGAAAGAAGCTTTCTGAGAAACTGCTCTGTGTTCTGTTAATCCATCTCACAGAGTTACATCTTTCCCTTCAAGAAGCCTTTCGCTAAGGCTGTTCTTGTGGAATTGGCAAAGGGATATTTGGAAGCCCATAGAGGGCTATGGTGAAAAAGGAAATATCTTCCGTTCAAAACTGGAAAGAAGCTTTCTGAGAAACTGTTCTGTGTTCTGTTAGTTCATCTCACAGAGTTACATCTTTCCCTTCAAGAAGCCTTTCGCTAAGGCTGTTCTTGTGGAACTGGCAAAGGGATATTTGGAAACACATAGAGGGCTATGGTGAAAAAGGAAATATCTTCCGTTCAATACTGGAAAGAAGCTTTCTGAGAAACTGCTCTGTGTTCTCTGAATTCATCTCACAGTGTTACATCTTTCCCTTCAAGAAGCCTTTCGCCTAGGCTGTTCTTCTGGAACTGGCAAAGGGATATTTGGAAGCCCAAAGAGGGCTATGGTGAAAAAGGAAATATCTTCCGTTCAAAACTGGAAAGAAGCTTTCTGAGAAACTGCTCTGTGTTCTGTGAATTCATATCACAGAGCTACATCTTTCCCTTCAAGAGGCCTTTTGCTAAGGCTGTTCTTATGAAATTGGCAAAGGGATATTTTGAAGCCCATAGAGGGCTAGGGTGAAAAAGGAAATATCTTCCGTTCAAAACTGGAAAGAAGCTTTCTGAGAAACTGCTCTGTGTTCTGTTAATCCATCTCACAGAGTTACATCTTTCCCTTCAAGAAGCCTTTCGCTAAGGCTGTTCTTGTGGAATTGGCAAAGGGATATTTGGAAGCCCATAGAGGGCTATGGTGAAAAAGGAAATATCTTCCGTTCAAAACTGGAAAGAAGCTTTCTGAGAAACTGTTCTGTGTTCTGTTAGTTCATCTCACAGAGTTACATCTTTCCCTTCAAGAAGCCTTTCGCTAAGGCTGTTCTTGTGGAACTGGCAAAGGGATATTTGGAAGCCCAAAGAGGGCTATGGTGAGAAAGGAAATATCTTCCGTTCAAAACTGGAAAGAAGCTTTCTGAGAAACTGCTCTGTGTTCTCTGAATTCATCTCACAGAGATTCATCTTTCCCTTCAAGTAGCCTTTCGCTAAGGCTGTTCTTATGGAACTGGCAAAGGGATATTTGGAAGCCCATAGAGGGCTATGGTGAAAAAGGAAATATCTCCCGTTCAAAACTGGAAAGAAGCTTTCTGAGAAACTGCTCTGTGTTCTCTGAATTCATCTCACAGAGTTACATCTTTCCCTTCAAGAAGCCTTTCGCTAAGGCTGTTCTTGTGGAATTGGCAAAGGGATATTTGGAAGCCCATAGAGGGCTATGGTGAAAAAGGAAATATCTCCCGTTCAAAACTGGAAAGAAGCTTTCTGAGAAACTGCTCTGTGTTCTGTTAATTCATATCACAGAGCTACATCTTTCCCTTCAAGAAGCGTTTCGCTAAGGCTGTTCTTGTGGAATTGGCAAAGTGATATTTGGAAGCCCATAAAGGGCTATGGTGAAAAAGGTAATATCTTCCGTTCAAAACTCGAAAGAAGCTTTCTGAGAAACTGTTCTGTGTTCTGTTAGTTCATCTCACAGAGTTACATCTTTCCCTTCAAGAAGCCTTTCGCTAAGGCTGTTCTTGTGGAACTGGCAAGGGGATATTGGGAAGCCCTTAGAGGGCTATGGTGAAAAAGGAAATATCTTCCGTTCAAAACTGGAAAGAAGATTTCTGAGAAACTGCTCTGTGTTCTCTGAATTCATCTCACAGAGTTACATCTTTCCCTTCAAGAAGCCTTTCTCCTAGGCTGTTCTTGTGGAACTGGCAAAGGGATATTTGGAAGCCCATAGAGGGCTATGGTGAAAAAGGAAATATCTTCCGTTCAAAACTGGAAAGAAGCTTTCTGAGAAACTGCTCTGTGTTCTGTTAATTCATATCAAAGAGCTACATCTTTCCCTTCAAGAAGCCTTTCGCTAAGGCTGTTCTTGCGGAATTGGCAAAGGGATATTTGGAAGCCCATAGAGGGCTATGGTGAAAAAGGAAATATCTTCCGTTCAAAACTGGAAAGAAGCTTTCGGAGAAACTGCTCTGTGTTCTGTTAATTCATCTCACAGAGATGCATCTTTCCCTTCAAGAGGCCTTTTGCTAAGGCTGTTCTTATGGAATTGGCAAAGGGATATTTTGAAGCCCATAGAGGGCTATGGTGAAAAAAGAAATATCTTCCGTTCAAAACTGGAAAGAAGCATTCTGAGAAACTGCTCTGTGTTCTCTGAATTCATCTCACAGAGTTACATCTTTCCCTTCAAGAAGCCTTTCGCTAAGGCTGTTCTTGTGGAATTGGCAAAGGGATATTTGGAAGCCCATAGAGGGCTATGGTGAAAAAGGAAATATCTTCCGTTCAAAACTGGAAAGAAGCTTTCTGAGAAACTGCTCTGTGTTCTGTTAATTCATCTCACAGAGTTACATCTTTCCCTTCAAGAAGCCTTTCGCTAAGGCTGTTCTTGTGGAATTGGCAAAGGGATATTTGGAAGCCCATAGAGGACTATGGTGAAAAAGGAAATATCTTCCGTTCAAAACTGGAAAGAAGCTTTCTGAGAAACTGTTCTGTGTTCTGTTAGTTCATCTCACAGAGTTACATCTTTCCCTTCAAGAAGCCTTTCGCTAAGGCTGTTCTTGTGGAATTAGCAAAGGGATATTTGGAAGCCCTTAGAGGGCTATGGTGAAAAAGGAAATATCTTCCGTTCAAAACTGGAAAGAAGCTTTGTGAGAAACTGGTCTGTGTTCTCTGAATTCATCTCACAGAGTTACATCTTTCCCTTCAAGAAGCCTTTCGCTAAGGCTGTTCTTGTGGAACTGGCAAAGGGATATTTCGAAGCTCATAGAGGGCTATGGTGAAAAAGGAAATAACTTCGGTTGAAAACTGCAAAGAAGCTTTCTGAGAAACTGCTCTGTGTTCTGTTAATCCATCTCACAGAGTTACATCTTTCCCTTCAAGAAGACTTTCGCTAAGGCTGTTCTTGTGGAACTGGCAAAGGGATATTTGGAAGCCCTTAGAGGGCTATGGTGAAAAAGGAAATATCTTCCGTTCAAAAGTGGAAAGAAGATTTCTGAGAAACTGCTCTGTGTTCGGTTAGTTCAACTCACAGAGTTACATCTTTCCCTACAAGAAGCCTTTCGCTAAGGCTCTTCTAGTGGAACTGGCAAAGGGATATTTGGAAACACATAGAGGGCTATGGTGAAAAAGGAAATATCTTCCGTTCAATACTGGAAAGAAGCTTTCTGAGAAACTGCTCTGTGTTCTCTGAATTCATCTCACAGTGTTACATCTTTCCCTTCAAGAAGCCTTTCGCCTAGGCTGTTCTTCTGGAACTGGCAAAGGGATATTTGGAAGCCCAAAGAGGGCTATGGTGAAAAAGGAAATATCTTCCGTTCAAAACTGGAAAGAAGCTTTCTGAGAAACTGCTCTGTGTTCTGTGAATTCATATCACAGAGCTACATCTTTCCCTTCAAGAGGCCTTTTGCTAAGGCTGTTCTTATGAAATTGGCAAAGGGATATTTTGAAGCCCATAGAGGGCTAGGGTGAAAAAGGAAATATCTTCCGTTCAAAACTGGAAAGAAGCTTTCTGAGAAACTGCTCTGTGTTCTGTTAATCCATCTCACAGAGTTACATCTTTCCCTTCAAGAAGCCTTTCGCTAAGGCTGTTCTTGTGGAATTGGCAAAGGGATATTTGGAAGCCCATAGAGGGCTATGGTGAAAAAGGAAATATCTTCCGTTCAAAACTGGAAAGAAGCTTTCTGAGAAACTGTTCTGTGTTCTGTTAGTTCATCTCACAGAGTTACATCTTTCCCTTCAAGAAGCCTTTCGCTAAGGCTGTTCTTGTGGAACTGGCAAAGGGATATTTGGAAGCCCAAAGAGGGCTATGGTGAGAAAGGAAATATCTTCCGTTCAAAACTGGAAAGAAGCTTTCTGAGAAACTGCTCTGTGTTCTCTGAATTCATCTCACAGAGATTCATCTTTCCCTTCAAGTAGCCTTTCGCTAAGGCTGTTCTTATGGAACTGGCAAAGGGATATTTGGAAGCCCATAGAGGGCTATGGTGAAAAAGGAAATATCTCCCGTTCAAAACTGGAAAGAAGCTTTCTGAGAAACTGCTCTGTGTTCTCTGAATTCATCTCACAGAGTTACATCTTTCCCTTCAAGAAGCCTTTCGCTAAGGCTGTTCTTGTGGAATTGGCAAAGGGATATTTGGAAGCCCATAGAGGGCTATGGTGAAAAAGGAAATATCTCCCGTTCAAAACTGGAAAGAAGCTTTCTGAGAAACTGCTCTGTGTTCTGTTAATTCATATCACAGAGCTACATCTTTCCCTTCAAGAAGCGTTTCGCTAAGGCTGTTCTTGTGGAATTGGCAAAGTGATATTTGGAAGCCCATAAAGGGCTATGGTGAAAAAGGTAATATCTTCCGTTCAAAACTCGAAAGAAGCTTTCTGAGAAACTGTTCTGTGTTCTGTTAGTTCATCTCACAGAGTTACATCTTTCCCTTCAAGAAGCCTTTCGCTAAGGCTGTTCTTGTGGAACTGGCAAGGGGATATTGGGAAGCCCTTAGAGGGCTATGGTGAAAAAGGAAATATCTTCCGTTCAAAACTGGAAAGAAGATTTCTGAGAAACTGCTCTGTGTTCTCTGAATTCATCTCACAGAGTTACATCTTTCCCTTCAAGAAGCCTTTCTCCTAGGCTGTTCTTGTGGAACTGGCAAAGGGATATTTGGAAGCCCATAGAGGGCTATGGTGAAAAAGGAAATATCTTCCGTTCAAAACTGGAAAGAAGCTTTCTGAGAAACTGCTCTGTGTTCTGTTAATTCATATCAAAGAGCTACATCTTTCCCTTCAAGAAGCCTTTCGCTAAGGCTGTTCTTGCGGAATTGGCAAAGGGATATTTGGAAGCCCATAGAGGGCTATGGTGAAAAAGGAAATATCTTCCGTTCAAAACTGGAAAGAAGCTTTCGGAGAAACTGCTCTGTGTTCTGTTAATTCATCTCACAGAGATGCATCTTTCCCTTCAAGAGGCCTTTTGCTAAGGCTGTTCTTATGGAATTGGCAAAGGGATATTTTGAAGCCCATAGAGGGCTATGGTGAAAAAAGAAATATCTTCCGTTCAAAACTGGAAAGAAGCATTCTGAGAAACTGCTCTGTGTTCTCTGAATTCATCTCACAGAGTTACATCTTTCCCTTCAAGAAGCCTTTCGCTAAGGCTGTTCTTGTGGAATTGGCAAAGGGATATTTGGAAGCCCATAGAGGGCTATGGTGAAAAAGGAAATATCTTCCGTTCAAAACTGGAAAGAAGCTTTCTGAGAAACTGCTCTGTGTTCTGTTAATTCATCTCACAGAGTTACATCTTTCCCTTCAAGAAGCCTTTCGCTAAGGCTGTTCTTGTGGAATTGGCAAAGGGATATTTGGAAGCCCATAGAGGACTATGGTGAAAAAGGAAATATCTTCCGTTCAAAACTGGAAAGAAGCTTTCTGAGAAACTGTTCTGTGTTCTGTTAGTTCATCTCACAGAGTTACATCTTTCCCTTCAAGAAGCCTTTCGCTAAGGCTGTTCTTGTGGAATTAGCAAAGGGATATTTGGAAGCCCTTAGAGGGCTATGGTGAAAAAGGAAATATCTTCCGTTCAAAACTGGAAAGAAGCTTTGTGAGAAACTGGTCTGTGTTCTCTGAATTCATCTCACAGAGTTACATCTTTCCCTTCAAGAAGCCTTTCGCTAAGGCTGTTCTTGTGGAACTGGCAAAGGGATATTTCGAAGCTCATAGAGGGCTATGGTGAAAAAGGAAATAACTTCGGTTGAAAACTGCAAAGAAGCTTTCTGAGAAACTGCTCTGTGTTCTGTTAATCCATCTCACAGAGTTACATCTTTCCCTTCAAGAAGACTTTCGCTAAGGCTGTTCTTGTGGAACTGGCAAAGGGATATTTGGAAGCCCTTAGAGGGCTATGGTGAAAAAGGAAATATCTTCCGTTCAAAAGTGGAAAGAAGATTTCTGAGAAACTGCTCTGTGTTCGGTTAGTTCAACTCACAGAGTTACATCTTTCCCTACAAGAAGCCTTTCGCTAAGGCTCTTCTAGTGGAACTGGCAAAGGGATATTTGGAAACACATAGAGGGCTATGGTGAAAAAGGAAATATCTTCCGTTCAATACTGGAAAGAAGCTTTCTGAGAAACTGCTCTGTGTTCTCTGAATTCATCTCACAGTGTTACATCTTTCCCTTCAAGAAGCCTTTCGCCTAGGCTGTTCTTCTGGAACTGGCAAAGGGATATTTGGAAGCCCAAAGAGGGCTATGGTGAAAAAGGAAATATCTTCCGTTCAAAACTGGAAAGAAGCTTTCTGAGAAACTGCTCTGTGTTCTGTGAATTCATATCACAGAGCTACATCTTTCCCTTCAAGAGGCCTTTTGCTAAGGCTGTTCTTATGAAATTGGCAAAGGGATATTTTGAAGCCCATAGAGGGCTAGGGTGAAAAAGGAAATATCTTCCGTTCAAAACTGGAAAGAAGCTTTCTGAGAAACTGCTCTGTGTTCTGTTAATCCATCTCACAGAGTTACATCTTTCCCTTCAAGAAGCCTTTCGCTAAGGCTGTTCTTGTGGAATTGGCAAAGGGATATTTGGAAGCCCATAGAGGGCTATGGTGAAAAAGGAAATATCTTCCGTTCAAAACTGGAAAGAAGCTTTCTGAGAAACTGTTCTGTGTTCTGTTAGTTCATCTCACAGAGTTACATCTTTCCCTTCAAGAAGCCTTTCGCTAAGGCTGTTCTTGTGGAACTGGCAAAGGGATATTTGGAAGCCCAAAGAGGGCTATGGTGAGAAAGGAAATATCTTCCGTTCAAAACTGGAAAGAAGCTTTCTGAGAAACTGCTCTGTGTTCTCTGAATTCATCTCACAGAGATTCATCTTTCCCTTCAAGTAGCCTTTCGCTAAGGCTGTTCTTATGGAACTGGCAAAGGGATATTTGGAAGCCCATAGAGGGCTATGGTGAAAAAGGAAATATCTCCCGTTCAAAACTGGAAAGAAGCTTTCTGAGAAACTGCTCCGTGTTCTCTGAATTCATCTCACAGAGTTACATCTTTCCCTTCAAGAAGCCTTTCGCTAAGGCTGTTCTTGTGGAATTGGCAAAGGGATATTTGGAAGCCCATAGAGGGCTATGGTGAAAAAGGAAATATCTCCCGTTCAAAACTGGAAAGAAGCTTTCTGAGAAACTGCTCTGTGTTCTGTTAATTCATATCACAGAGCTACATCTTTCCCTTCAAGAAGCGTTTCGCTAAGGCTGTTCTTGTGGAATTGGCAAAGTGATATTTGGAAGCCCATAAAGGGCTATGGTGAAAAAGGAAATATCTTCCGTTCAAAACTCGAAAGAAGCTTTCTGAGAAACTGTTCTGTGTTCTGTTAGTTCATCTCACAGAGTTACATCTTTCCCTTCAAGAAGCCTTTCGCTAAGGCTGTTCTTGTGGAACTGGCAAGGGGATATTGGGAAGCCCTTAGAGGGCTATGGTGAAAAAGGAAATATCTTCCGTTCAAAACTGGAAAGAAGCTTTCTGAGAAACTGCTCTGTGTTCTGTGAATTCATATCACAGAGCTACATCTTTACCTTCAAGAAGCCTTTCGCTAAGGCTGTTCTTGCGGAATTGGCAAAGGGATATTTGGAAGCCCATAGAGGGCTATGGTGAAAAAGGAAATATCTTCCGTTCAAAACTGGAAAGAAGCTTTCTGAGAAACTGCTCTGTGTTCTGTTAATTCATCTCACGGAGATACATCTTTCCCTTCAAGAGGCCTTTTGCTAAGGCTGTTCTTATGCAATTGGCAAAGGGATATTTTGAAGCCCATAGAGGGCTATGGTGAAAAAGGAAATATCTTCCGCTGAAAACTGGAAAGAAGCTTTCTGAGAAACTGCTCTGTGTTCTGTTAGTTCATCTCACAGGGTTACATCTTTCCCTTCAGGAAGCCTTTCGCTAAGGCTGTTCTTCTGGAATTGGCAAAGGGATATTTGGAAGCCCATAGAGGGCTAGGGTGAAAAAGGAAATATCTTCCGTTCAAAACTGGAAAGAAGCTTTCTGAGAAACTGCTCTGTGTTCTGTTAATCCATCTCTCAGAGTTACATCTTTCCCTTCAAGAAGCCTTTCGCTAAGGCTGTTCTTGTGGAATTGGCAAAGGGATATTTGGAAGCCCATAGAGGGCTATGGTGAAAAAGGAAATATCTTCCGTTCAAAACTGGAAAGAAGCTTTCTGAGAAACTGCTCTGTGTTCTGTTAGTTCATCTCACAGAGTTACATCTTTCCCTTCAAGAAGCCTTTCGCTAAGGCTGTTCTTGTGCAACTGGCAAAGGGATATTTGGAAGCCCATAGAGGGCTATGGTGAGAAAGGAAATATCTTCCGTTCAAAACTGGAAAGAAGCTTTCTGAGAAACTGCTCTGTGTTCTCTGAATTCATCTCACAGAGATTCATCTTTCCCTTCAAGTAGCCTTTCGCTAAGGCTGTTCTTGTGGAACTGGCAAAGGGATATTTGGAAGCCCATAGAGGGCTATGGTGAAAAAGGAAATATCTCCCGTTCAAAACTGGAAAGAAGCTTTCTGAGAAATTGCTCTGTGTTCTCTGAATTCATCTCACAGAGTTACATCTTTCCCTTCAAGAGGCCTTTTGCTAAGGCTGTTCTTATGGAATTGGCAAAGGGATATTTTGAAGCCCATAGAGGGCTATGGTGAAAAAGGAAATATCTTCCGTTCAAAACTGGAAAGAAGCATTCTGAGAAACTGCTCTGTGTTCTCTGAATTCATCTCACAGAGTTACATCTTTCCCTTCAAGAAGCCTTTCGCTAAGGCTGTTCTTTTGGAATTAGCAAAGGGATATTTGGAAGCCCTTAGAGGGCTATGGTGAAAAAGGAAATATCTTCCGTTCAAAACTGGAAAGAAGCTTTCTGAGAAACTGCTCTGTGTTCTCTGAATTCATCTCACAGAGTTACATCTTTCCCTTCAAGAAGCCTTTCGCTAAGGCTGTTCTTGTGGAATTAGCAAAGGGATATTTGGAAGCCCTTAGAGGGCTATGGTGAAAAAGGAAATATCTTCCGTTCAAAACTGGAAAGAAGCTTTCTGAGAAACTGCTCTGTGTTCTCTGAATTCATCTCACAGAGTTACATCTTTCCCTTCAAGAAGCCTTTCGCCTAGGCTGTTCTTATGGAACTGGCAAAGGGATATTTGGAAGCCCATAGAGGGCTATGTTGAAAAAGGAAATATCTTCCTTTCAAAACTGGAAAGAAGCTTTCTGAGAAACTGCTCTGTGTTCTGTTAATTCATATCACAGAGCTACATCTTTCCCTTCAAGAAGCCTTTCGCTAAGGCTGTTCTTGCGGAATTGGCAAAGGGATATTTGGAAGCCCATAGAGGGCTATGGTGAAAAAGGAAATATCTTCCGTTCAAAACTGGAAAGAAGCTTTCGGAGAAACTGCTCTGTGTTCTGTTAATTCATCTCACAGAGATACATCTTTCCCTTCAAGAGGCCTTTTGCTAAGGCTGTTCTTATGGAATTGGCAAAGGGATATTTTGAAGCCCATAGAGGGCTATGGTGAAAAAGGAAATATCTTCCGTTCAAAACTGGAAAGAAGCATTCTGAGAAACTGCTCTGTGTTCTCTGAATTCATCTCACAGAGTTACATCTTTTCCTTCAAGAAGCATTTCGCTAAGGCTGTTCTTGTGGAATTGGCAAAGGGATATTTGGAAGCCCATAGAGGGCTATGGTGAAAAAGGAAATATCTTCCGTTCAAAACTGGAAAGAAGCTTTCTGAGAAACTGCTCTGTGTTCTGTTAATTCATCTCACAGAGTTACATCTTTCCCTTCAAGAAGCCTTTCGCTAAGGCTGTTCTTGTGGAATTGGCAAAGGGATATTTGGAAGCCCATAGAGGACTATGGTGAAAAAGGAAATATCTTCCGTTCAAAACTGGAAAGAAGCTTTCTGAGAAACTGTTCTGTGTTCTGTTAGTTCATCTCACAGAGTTACATCTTTCCCTTCAAGAAGCCTTTCGCTAAGGCTGTTCTTGTGGAATTAGCAAAGGGATATTTGGAAGCCCTTAGAGGGCTATGGTGAAAAAGGAAATATCTTCCGTTCAAAACTGGAAAGAAGCTTTGTGAGAAACTGGTCTGTGTTCTCTGAATTCATCTCACAGAGTTACATCTTTCCCTTCAAGAAGCCTTTCGCTAAGGCTGTTCTTGTGGAACTGGCAAAGGGATATTTCGAAGCTCATAGAGGGCTATGGTGAAAAAGGAAATAACTTCGGTTGAAAACTGCAAAGAAGCTTTCTGAGAAACTGCTCTGTGTTCTGTTAATCCAACTCACAGAGTTACATCTTTCCCTTCAAGAAGACTTTCGCTAAGGCTGTTCTTGTGGAACTGGCAAAGGGATATTTGGAAGCCCTTAGAGGGCTATGGTGAAAAAGGAAATATCTTCCGTTCAAAAGTGGAAAGAAGATTTCTGAGAAACTGCTCTGTGTTCGGTTAGTTCAACTCACAGAGTTACATCTTTCCCTACAAGAAGCCGTTCGCTAAGGCTCTTCTAGTGGAACTGGCAAAGGGATATTTGGAAACCCATAGAGGGCTATGGTGAAAAAGGAAATATCTTCCGTTCAATACTGGAAAGAAGCTTTCTGAGAAACTGCTCTTTGTTCCCTGAATTCATCTCACAGAGTTACATCTTTCCCTTCATGAAGCCTTTCGCCTAGGCTGTTCTTCTGGAACTGTCAAAGGGATATTTGGAAGCCCATAGAAGGCTATGGTGAAAAAGGAAATATCTTCCGTTCAAAACTGGAAAGAAGCTTTCTGAGAAACTGCTCTGTGTTCTGTTAATTCATATCACAGAGCTACATCTTTCCCTTCATGAAGCCTTTCGCTAAGGCTGTTCTTGCGGAATTGGCAAAGGGATATTTGGAAGCCCATAGAGGGCTATGGTGAAAAAGGAAATATCTTCCGTTCAAAACTGGAAAGAAGCTTTCTGAGAAACTGCTCTGTGTTCTCTGAATTCATCTCACAGAGTTACATCTTTCCCTTCAAGAAGCCTTTCGCTAAGGCTGTTCTTGTGGAATTGGCAAAGTGATATTTGGAAGCCCATAGAGGGCTATGGTGAAAAAGGAAATATCTTCCGTTCAAAACTGGAAGGAAGCTTTCTGAGAAACTGTTCTGTGTTCTGTTAGTTCATCTCACAGAGTTACATCTTTCCCTTCAAGAAGCCTTTCGCTAAGGCTGTTCTTGTGGAATTAGCAAAGGGATATTTGGAAGCCCTTAGAGGGCTATGGTGAAAAAGGAAATATCTTCCGTTCAAAACTGGAAAGAAGCTTTCTGAGAAACTGCTCTGTGTTCTCTGAATTCATCTCACAGTGTTACATCTTTCCCTTCAAGAAGCCTTTCGCCTAGGCTGTTCTTCTGGAACTGGCAAAGGGATATTTGGAAGCCCAAAGAGGGCTATGGTGAAAAAGGAAATATCTTCCGTTCAAAACTGGAAAGAAGCTTTCTGAGAAACTGCTCTGTGTTCTGTGAATTCATATCACAGAGCTACATCTTTACCTTCAAGAAGCCTTTCGCTAAGGCTGTTCTTTCGGAATTGGCAAAGGGATATTTGGAAGCCCATAGAGGGCTATGGTGAAAAAGGTAATATCTTCCGTTCAAAACTGGAAAGAAGCTTTCTGAGAAACTGCTCTGTGTTCTGTTAATTCATCTCTCGGAGATACATCTTTCCCTTCAAGAGGCCTTTTGCTAAGGCTGTTCTTATGGAATTGGCAAAGGGATATTTTGAAGCCCATAGAGGGCTAGGGTGAAAAAGGAAATATCTTCCGTTCAAAACTGGAAAGAAGCTTTCTGAGAAACTGCTCTGTGTTCTGTTAATCCATCTCACAGAGTTACATCTTTCCCTTCAAGAAGCCTTTCGCTAAGGCTGTTCTTGTGGAATTGGCAAAGGGATATTTGGAAGCCCATAGAGGGCTATGGTGAAAAAGGAAATATCTTCCGTTCAAAACTGGAAAGAAGCTTTCTGAGAAACTGTTCTGTGTTCTGTTAGTTCATCTCACAGAGTTACATCTTTCCCTTCAGGAAGCCTTTCGCTAAGGCTGTTCTTGTGGAACTGGCAAAGGGATATTTGGAAGCCCAAAGAGGGCTATGGTGAGAAAGGAAATATCTTCCGTTCAAAACTGGAAAGAAGCTTTCTGAGAAACTGCTCTGTGTTCTCTGAATTCATCTCACAGAGATTCATCTTTCCCTTCAAGTAGCCTTTCGCTAAGGCTGTTCTTATGGAACTGGCAAAGGGATATTTGGAAGCCCATAGAGGGCTATGGTGAAAAAGGAAATATCTCCCGTTCAAAACTGGAAAGAAGCTTTCTGAGAAACTGCTCTGTGTTCTCTGAATTCATCTCACAGAGTTACATCTTTCCCTTCAAGAAGCCTTTCGCTAAGGCTGTTCTTGTGGAATTGGCAAAGGGATATTTGGAAGCCCATAGAGGGCTATGGTGAAAAAGGAAATATCTTCCGTTCAAAACTGGAAAGAAGCTTTCTGAGAAACTGTTCTGTGTTCTGTTAGTTCATCTCACAGAGTTACATCTTTCCCTTCAAGAAGCCTTTCGCTAAGGCTGTTCTTGTGGAATTAGCAAAGGGATATTTGGAAGCCCTTAGAGGGCTATGGTGAAAAAGGAAATATCTTCCGTTCAAAACTGGAAAGAAGCTTTCTGAGAAACTGCTCTGTGTTCTCTGAATTCATCTCACAGAGTTACATCTTTCTCTTCAAGAAGCCTTTCGCTAAGGCTGTTCTTGTGGAACTGGCAAAGGGATATTTCGAAGCTCATAGAGGGCTACGCTGAAAAAGGAAATATCTTCCGTTCAAAACTGGAAAGAAGCATTCTGAGAAACTGCTCTGTGTTCTCTGAATTCATCTCACAGAGTCACATCTATCCCTTCAAGAAGCCTTTCGCTAAGGCTGTTCTTGTGGGACTGGAAAGGGATATTTGGAAGCCCATAGAGGGCTATGGTGAAAAAGAAAATATCTTCCGTTCAAAACTGGAAAGAAGCTTTCTGAGAAACTGCTCTGTGTTCTGTTAATTCATTTCACAGAGCTACATCTTTCCCTTCAAGAAGCGTTTCGCTAAGGCTGTTCTTGTGGATTTGCAAAGTGATATTTGGAAGCCCATAAAGGGCTATGGTGAAAAAGGTAATATCTTCCGTTCAAAACTCGAAAGAAGCTTTCTGAGAAACTGTTCTGTGTTCTGTTAGTTCATCTCACAGAGTTACATCTTTCCCTTCAAGAAGCCTTTCGCTAAGGCTGTTCTTGTGGAACTGGCAAGGGGATATTGGGAAGCCCTTAGAGGGCTATGGTGAAAAAGGAAATATCTTCCGTTCAAAACTGGAAAGAAGATTTCTGAGAAACTGCTCTGTGTTCTCTGAATTCATCTCACAGAGTTACATCTTTCCCTTCAAGAAGCCTTTCGCCTAGGCTGTTCTTCTGGAACTGGCAAAGGGATATTTGGAAGCCCATAGAGGGCTATGGTGAAAAAGGAAATATCTTCCGTTCAAAACTGGAAAGAAGCTTTCTGAGAAACTGCTCTGTGTTCTGTGAATTCATATCACAGAGCTACATCTTTACCTTCAAGAAGCCTTTCGCTAAGGCTGTTCTTGCGGAATTGGCAAAGGGATATTTGGAAGCCCATAGAGGGCTATGGTGAAAAAGGAAATATCTTCCGTTCAAAACTGGAAAGAAGCTTTCTGAGAAACTGCTCTGTGTTCTGTTAATTCATCTCACGGAGATACATCTTTCCCTTCAAGAGGCCTTTTGCTAAGGCTGTTCTTATGGAATTGGCAAAGGGATATTTTGAAGCCCATAGAGGGCTATGGTGAAAAAGGAAATATCTTCCGTTGAAAACTGGAAAGAAGCTTTCTGAGAAACTGCTCTGTGTTCTCTGAATTCATCTCACAGAGTTACATCTTTCCCTTCAAGAAGCCTTTCGCTAAGGCTGTTCTTCTGGAATTGGCAAAGGGATATTTGGAAGCCCATAGAGGGCTATGGTGAAAAAGGAAATATCTTCCGTTCAAAACTGGAAAGAAGCTTTCTGAGAAACTGCTCTGTGTTCTGTTAGTTCATCTCACAGAGTTACATCTTTCCCTTCAAGAAGCCTTTCGCTAAGGCTGTTCTTCTGGAATTGGCAAAGGGATATTTGGAAGCCCATAGAGGGCTAGGGTGAAAAAGGAAATACCTTCCGTTCAAAACTGGAAAGAAGCTTTCTGAGAAACTGCTCTGTGTTCTGTTAATCCATCTCTCAGAGTTACATCTTTCCCTTCAAGAAGCCTTTCGCTAAGGCTGTTCTTGTGGAATTGGCAAAGGGATATTTGGAAGCCCTTAGAGGGCTATGGTGAAAAAGGAAATATCTTCCGTTCAAAACTGGAAAGAAGATTTCTGAGAAACTGCTCTGTGTTCTGTTAGTTCATCTCACAGAGTTACATCTTTCCCTTCAAGAAGCCTTTCGCTAAGGCTGTTCTTTTGGAATTAGCAAAGGGATATTTGGAAGCCCTTAGAGGGCTATGGTGAAAAAGGAAATATCTTCCGTTCAAAACTGGAAAGAAGCTTTCTGAGAAACTGCTCTGTGTTCTCTGAATTCATCTCACAGAGTTACATCTTTCCCTTCAAGAAGCCTTTCGCTAAGGCTGTTCTTGTGGAATTGGCAAAGGGATATTTGGAAGCCCTTAGAGGGCTATGGTGAAAAAGGAAATATCTTCCGTTCAAAAGTGGAAAGAAGATTTCTGAGAAACTGCTCTGTGTTCGGTTAGTTCAACTCACAGAGTTACATCTTTCCCTACAAGAAGCCTTTCGCTAAGGCTCTTCTAGTGGAACTGGCAAAGGGATATTTGGAAACCCATAGAGGGCTATGGTGAAAAAGGAAATATCTTCCGTTCAATACTGGAAAGAAGCTTTCTGAGAAACTGCTCTGTGTTCTCTGAATTCATCTCACAGTGTTACATCTTTCCCTTCAAGAAGCCTTTCGCCTAGGCTGTTCTTCTGGAACTGGCAAAGGGATATTTGGAAGCCCAAAGAGGGCTATGGTGAAAAAGGAAATATCTTCCGTTCAAAACTGGAAAGAAGCTTTCTGAGAAACTGCTCTGTGTTCTGTGAATTCATATCACAGAGCTACATCTTTACCTTCAAGAAGCCTTTCGCTAAGGCTGTTCTTTCGGAATTGGCAAAGGGATATTTGGAAGCCCATAGAGGGCTATGGTGAAAAAGGTAATATCTTCCGTTCAAAACTGGAAAGAAGCTTTCTGAGAAACTGCTCTGTGTTCTGTTAATTCATCTCTCGGAGATACATCTTTCCCTTCAAGAGGCCTTTTGCTAAGGCTGTTCTTATGGAATTGGCAAAGGGATATTTTGAAGCCCATAGAGGGCTAGGGTGAAAAAGGAAATATCTTCCGTTCAAAACTGGAAAGAAGCTTTCTGAGAAACTGCTCTGTGTTCTGTTAATCCATCTCACAGACTTACATCTTTCCCTTCAAGAAGCCTTTCGCTAAGGCTGTTCTTGTGGAATTGGCAAAGGGATATTTGGAAGCCCATAGAGGGCTATGGTGAAAAAGGAAATATCTCCCGTTCAAAACTGGAAAGAAGCTTTCTGAGAAACTGTTCTGTGTTCTGTTAGTTCATCTCACAGAGTTACATCTTTCCCTTCAAGAAGCCTTTCGCTAAGGCTGTTCTTGTGGAACTGGCAAAGGGATATTTGGAAGCCCAAAGAGGGCTATGGTGAGAAAGGAAATATCTTCCGTTCAAAACTGGAAAGAAGCTTTCTGAGAAACTGCTCTGTGTTCTCTGAAGTCATCTCACAGAGTTATATCTTTCTCTTCAAGAAGCCTTTCGCTAAGGCTGTTCTTGTGGAACTGGCAAAGGGATATTTCGAAGCTCATAGAGGGCTACGCTGAAAAAGGAAATATCTTCCGTTCAAAACTGGAAAGAAGCATTCTGAGAAACTGCTCTGTGTTCTCTGAATTCATCTCACAGAGTCACATCTATCCCTTCAAGAAGCCTTTCGCTAAGGCTGTTCTTGTGGGACTGGAAAGGGATATTTGGAAGCCCATAGAGGGCTATGGTGAAAAAGAAAATATCTTCCGTTCAAAACTGGAAAGAAGCTTTCTGAGAAACTGCTCTGTGTTCTGTTAATTCATATCACAGAGCTACATCTTTCCCTTCAAGAAGCGTTTCGCTAAGGCTGTTCTTGTGGAATTGGCAAAGTGATATTTGGAAGCCCATAAAGGGCTATGGTGAAAAAGGTAACATCTTCCGTTCAAAAGTCGAAAGAAGCTTTCTGAGAAACTGTTCTGTGTTCTGTTAGTTCATCTCACAGAGTTACATCTTTCCCTTCAAGAAGCCTTTCGCTAAGGCTGTTCTTGTGGAACTGGCAAGGGGATATTGGGAAGCCCTTAGAGGGCTATGGTGAAAAAGGAAATATCTTCCGTTCAAAACTGGAAAGAAGATTTCTGAGAAACTGCTCTGTGTTCTCTGAATTCATCTCACAGAGTTACATCTTTCCCTTCAAGAAGCCTTTCTCCTAGGCTGTTCTTGTGGAACTGGCAAAGGGATATTTGGAAGCCCATAGAGGGCTATGGTGAAAAAGGAAATATCTTCCGTTCAAAACTGGAAAGAAGCTTTCTGAGAAACTGCTCTGTGTTCTGTTAATTCATATCAAAGAGCTACATCTTTCCCTTCAAGAAGCCTTTCGCTAAGGCTGTTCTTGCGGAATTGGCAAAGGGATATTTGGAAGCCCATAGAGGGCTATGGTGAAAAAGGAAATATCTTCCGTTCAAAACTGGAAAGAAGCTTTCGGAGAAACTGCTCTGTGTTCTGTTAATTCATCTCACAGAGATGCATCTTTCCCTTCAAGAGGCCTTTTGCTAAGGCTGTTCTTATGGAATTGGCAAAGGGATATTTTGAAGCCCATAGAGGGCTATGGTGAAAAAAGAAATATCTTCCGTTCAAAACTGGAAAGAAGCATTCTGAGAAACTGCTCTGTGTTCTCTGAATTCATCTCACAGAGTTACATCTTTCCCTTCAAGAAGCCTTTCGCTAAGGCTGTTCTTGTGGAATTGGCAAAGGGATATTTGGAAGCCCATAGAGGGCTATGGTGAAAAAGGAAATATCTTCCGTTCAAAACTGGAAAGAAGCTTTCTGAGAAACTGCTCTGTGTTCTGTTAATTCATCTCACAGAGTTACATCTTTCCCTTCAAGAAGCCTTTCGCTAAGGCTGTTCTTGTGGAATTGGCAAAGGGATATTTGGAAGCCCATAGAGGACTATGGTGAAAAAGGAAATATCTTCCGTTCAAAACTGGAAAGAAGCTTTCTGAGAAACTGTTCTGTGTTCTGTTAGTTCATCTCACAGAGTTACATCTTTCCCTTCAAGAAGCCTTTCGCTAAGGCTGTTCTTGTGGAATTAGCAAAGGGATATTTGGAAGCCCTTAGAGGGCTATGGTGAAAAAGGAAATATCTTCCGTTCAAAACTGGAAAGAAGCTTTGTGAGAAACTGGTCTGTGTTCTCTGAATTCATCTCACAGAGTTACATCTTTCCCTTCAAGAAGCCTTTCGCTAAGGCTGTTCTTGTGGAACTGGCAAAGGGATATTTCGAAGCTCATAGAGGGCTATGGTGAAAAAGGAAATAACTTCGGTTGAAAACTGCAAAGAAGCTTTCTGAGAAACTGCTCTGTGTTCTGTTAATCCATCTCACAGAGTTACATCTTTCCCTTCAAGAAGACTTTCGCTAAGGCTGTTCTTGTGTAACTGGCAAAGGGATATTTGGAAGCCCTTAGAGGGCTATGGTGAAAAAGGAAATATCTTCCGTTCAAAAGTGGAAAGAAGATTTCTGAGAAACTGCTCTGTGTTCGGTTAGTTCAACTCACAGAGTTACATCTTTCCCTACAAGAAGCCTTTCGCTAAGGCTCTTCTAGTGGAACTGGCAAAGGGATATTTGGAAACACATAGAGGGCTATGGTGAAAAAGGAAATATCTTCCGTTCAATACTGGAAAGAAGCTTTCTGAGAAACTGCTCTGTGTTCTCTGAATTCATCTCACAGTGTTACATCTTTCCCTTCAAGAAGCCTTTCGCCTAGGCTGTTCTTCTGGAACTGGCAAAGGGATATTTGGAAGCCCAAAGAGGGCTATGGTGAAAAAGGAAATATCTTCCGTTCAAAACTGGAAAGAAGCTTTCTGAGAAACTGCTCTGTGTTCTGTGAATTCATATCACAGAGCTACATCTTTCCCTTCAAGAGGCCTTTTGCTAAGGCTGTTCTTATGAAATTGGCAAAGGGATATTTTGAAGCCCATAGAGGGCTAGGGTGAAAAAGGAAATATCTTCCGTTCAAAACTGGAAAGAAGCTTTCTGAGAAACTGCTCTGTGTTCTGTTAATCCATCTCACAGAGTTACATCTTTCCCTTCAAGAAGCCTTTCGCTAAGGCTGTTCTTGTGGAATTGGCAAAGGGATATTTGGAAGCCCATAGAGGGCTATGGTGAAAAAGGAAATATCTTCCGTTCAAAACTGGAAAGAAGCTTTCTGAGAAACTGTTCTGTGTTCTGTTAGTTCATCTCACAGAGTTACATCTTTCCCTTCAAGAAGCCTTTCGCTAAGGCTGTTCTTGTGGAACTGGCAAAGGGATATTTGGAAGCCCAAAGAGGGCTATGGTGAGAAAGGAAATATCTTCCGTTCAAAACTGGAAAGAAGCTTTCTGAGAAACTGCTCTGTGTTCTCTGAATTCATCTCACAGAGATTCATCTTTCCCTTCAAGTAGCCTTTCGCTAAGGCTGTTCTTATGGAACTGGCAAAGGGATATTTGGAAGCCCATAGAGGGCTATGGTGAAAAAGGAAATATCTCCCGTTCAAAACTGGAAAGAAGCTTTCTGAGAAACTGCTCCGTGTTCTCTGAATTCATCTCACAGAGTTACATCTTTCCCTTCAAGAAGCCTTTCGCTAAGGCTGTTCTTGTGGAATTGGCAAAGGGATATTTGGAAGCCCATAGAGGGCTATGGTGAAAAAGGAAATATCTCCCGTTCAAAACTGGAAAGAAGCTTTCTGAGAAACTGCTCTGTGTTCTGTTAATTCATATCACAGAGCTACATCTTTCCCTTCAAGAAGCGTTTCGCTAAGGCTGTTCTTGTGGAATTGGCAAAGTGATATTTGGAAGCCCATAAAGGGCTATGGTGAAAAAGGAAATATCTTCCGTTCAAAACTCGAAAGAAGCTTTCTGAGAAACTGTTCTGTGTTCTGTTAGTTCATCTCACAGAGTTACATCTTTCCCTTCAAGAAGCCTTTCGCTAAGGCTGTTCTTGTGGAACTGGCAAGGGGATATTGGGAAGCCCTTAGAGGGCTATGGTGAAAAAGGAAATATCTTCCGTTCAAAACTGGAAAGAAGCTTTCTGAGAAACTGCTCTGTGTTCTGTGAATTCATATCACAGAGCTACATCTTTACCTTCAAGAAGCCTTTCGCTAAGGCTGTTCTTGCGGAATTGGCAAAGGGATATTTGGAAGCCCATAGAGGGCTATGGTGAAAAAGGAAATATCTTCCGTTCAAAACTGGAAAGAAGCTTTCTGAGAAACTGCTCTGTGTTCTGTTAATTCATCTCACGGAGATACATCTTTCCCTTCAAGAGGCCTTTTGCTAAGGCTGTTCTTATGCAATTGGCAAAGGGATATTTTGAAGCCCATAGAGGGCTATGGTGAAAAAGGAAATATCTTCCGTTGAAAACTGGAAAGAAGCTTTCTGAGAAACTGCTCTGTGTTCTGTTAGTTCATCTCACAGGGTTACATCTTTCCCTTCAGGAAGCCTTTCGCTAAGGCTGTTCTTCTGGAATTGGCAAAGGGATATTTGGAAGCCCATAGAGGGCTAGGGTGAAAAAGGAAATATCTTCCGTTCAAAACTGGAAAGAAGCTTTCTGAGAAACTGCTCTGTGTTCTGTTAATCCATCTCTCAGAGTTACATCTTTCCCTTCAAGAAGCCTTTCGCTAAGGCTGTTCTTGTGGAATTGGCAAAGGGATATTTGGAAGCCCATAGAGGGCTATGGTGAAAAAGGAAATATCTTCCGTTCAAAACTGGAAAGAAGCTTTCTGAGAAACTGCTCTGTGTTCTGTTAGTTCATCTCACAGAGTTACATCTTTCCCTTCAAGAAGCCTTTCGCTAAGGCTGTTCTTGTGCAACTGGCAAAGGGATATTTGGAAGCCCATAGAGGGCTATGGTGAGAAAGGAAATATCTTCCGTTCAAAACTGGAAAGAAGCTTTCTGAGAAACTGCTCTGTGTTCTCTGAATTCATCTCACAGAGATTCATCTTTCCCTTCAAGTAGCCTTTCGCTAAGGCTGTTCTTGTGGAACTGGCAAAGGGATATTTGGAAGCCCATAGAGGGCTATGGTGAAAAAGGAAATATCTCCCGTTCAAAACTGGAAAGAAGCTTTCTGAGAAATTGCTCTGTGTTCTCTGAATTCATCTCACAGAGTTACATCTTTCCCTTCAAGAGGCCTTTTGCTAAGGCTGTTCTTATGGAATTGGCAAAGGGATATTTTGAAGCCCATAGAGGGCTATGGTGAAAAAGGAAATATCTTCCGTTCAAAACTGGAAAGAAGCATTCTGAGAAACTGCTCTGTGTTCTCTGAATTCATCTCACAGAGTTACATCTTTCCCTTCAAGAAGCCTTTCGCTAAGGCTGTTCTTTTGGAATTAGCAAAGGGATATTTGGAAGCCCTTAGAGGGCTATGGTGAAAAAGGAAATATCTTCCGTTCAAAACTGGAAAGAAGCTTTCTGAGAAACTGCTCTGTGTTCTCTGAATTCATCTCACAGAGTTACATCTTTCCCTTCAAGAAGCCTTTCGCTAAGGCTGTTCTTGTGGAATTAGCAAAGGGATATTTGGAAGCCCTTAGAGGGCTATGGTGAAAAAGGAAATATCTTCCGTTCAAAACTGGAAAGAAGCTTTCTGAGAAACTGCTCTGTGTTCTCTGAATTCATCTCACAGAGTTACATCTTTCCCTTCAAGAAGCCTTTCGCCTAGGCTGTTCTTATGGAACTGGCAAAGGGATATTTGGAAGCCCATAGAGGGCTATGTTGAAAAAGGAAATATCTTCCTTTCAAAACTGGAAAGAAGCTTTCTGAGAAACTGCTCTGTGTTCTGTTAATTCATATCACAGAGCTACATCTTTCCCTTCAAGAAGCCTTTCGCTAAGGCTGTTCTTGCGGAATTGGCAAAGGGATATTTGGAAGCCCATAGAGGGCTATGGTGAAAAAGGAAATATCTTCCGTTCAAAACTGGAAAGAAGCTTTCGGAGAAACTGCTCTGTGTTCTGTTAATTCATCTCACAGAGATACATCTTTCCCTTCAAGAGGCCTTTTGCTAAGGCTGTTCTTATGGAATTGGCAAAGGGATATTTTGAAGCCCATAGAGGGCTATGGTGAAAAAGGAAATATCTTCCGTTCAAAACTGGAAAGAAGCATTCTGAGAAACTGCTCTGTGTTCTCTGAATTCATCTCACAGAGTTACATCTTTCCCTTCAAGAAGCATTTCGCTAAGGCTGTTCTTGTGGAATTGGCAAAGGGATATTTGGAAGCCCATAGAGGGCTATGGTGAAAAAGGAAATATCTTCCGTTCAAAACTGGAAAGAAGCTTTCTGAGAAACTGCTCTGTGTTCTGTTAATTCATCTCACAGAGTTACATCTTTCCCTTCAAGAAGCCTTTCGCTAAGGCTGTTCTTGTGGAATTGGCAAAGGGATATTTGGAAGCCCATAGAGGACTATGGTGAAAAAGGAAATATCTTCCGTTCAAAACTGGAAAGAAGCTTTCTGAGAAACTGTTCTGTGTTCTGTTAGTTCATCTCACAGAGTTACATCTTTCCCTTCAAGAAGCCTTTCGCTAAGGCTGTTCTTGTGGAATTAGCAAAGGGATATTTGGAAGCCCTTAGAGGGCTATGGTGAAAAAGGAAATATCTTCCGTTCAAAACTGGAAAGAAGCTTTGTGAGAAACTGGTCTGTGTTCTCTGAATTCATCTCACAGAGTTACATCTTTCCCTTCAAGAAGCCTTTCGCTAAGGCTGTTCTTGTGGAACTGGCAAAGGGATATTTCGAAGCTCATAGAGGGCTATGGTGAAAAAGGAAATAACTTCGGTTGAAAACTGCAAAGAAGCTTTCTGAGAAACTGCTCTGTGTTCTGTTAATCCATCTCACAGAGTTACATCTTTCCCTTCAAGAAGACTTTCGCTAAGGCTGTTCTTGTGGAACTGGCAAAGGGATATTTGGAAGCCCTTAGAGGGCTATGGTGAAAAAGGAAATATCTTCCGTTCAAAAGTGGAAAGAAGATTTCTGAGAAACTGCTCTGTGTTCGGTTAGTTCAACTCACAGAGTTACATCTTTCCCTACAAGAAGCCTTTCGCTAAGGCTCTTCTAGTGGAACTGGCAAAGGGATATTTGGAAACCCATAGAGGGCTATGGTGAAAAAGGAAATATCTTCCGTTCAATACTGGAAAGAAGCTTTCTGAGAAACTGCTCTTTGTTCCCTGAATTCATCTCACAGAGTTACATCTTTCCCTTCATGAAGCCTTTCGCCTAGGCTGTTCTTCTGGAACTGTCAAAGGGATATTTGGAAGCCCATAGAGGGCTATGGTGAAAAAGGAAATATCTTCCGTTCAAAACTGGAAAGAAGCTTTCTGAGAAACTGCTCTGTGTTCTGTTAATTCATATCACAGAGCTACATCTTTCCCTTCATGAAGCCTTTCGCTAAGGCTGTTCTTGCGGAATTGGCAAAGGGATATTTGGAAGCCCATAGAGGGCTATGGTGAAAAAGGAAATATCTTCCGTTCAAAACTGGAAAGAAGCTTTCTGAGAAACTGCTCTGTGTTCTCTGAATTCATCTCACAGAGTTACATCTTTCCCTTCAAGAAGCCTTTCGCTAAGGCTGTTCTTGTGGAATTGGCAAAGTGATATTTGGAAGCCCATAGAGGGCTATGGTGAAAAAGGAAATATCTTCCGTTCAAAACTGGAAGGAAGCTTTCTGAGAAACTGTTCTGTGTTCTGTTAGTTCATCTCACAGAGTTACATCTTTCCCTTCAAGAAGCCTTTCGCTAAGGCTGTTCTTGTGGAATTAGCAAAGGGATATTTGGAAGCCCTTAGAGGGCTATGGTGAAAAAGGAAATATCTTCCGTTCAAAACTGGAAAGAAGCTTTCTGAGAAACTGCTCTGTGTTCTCTGAATTCATCTCACAGTGTTACATCTTTCCCTTCAAGAAGCCTTTCGCCTAGGCTGTTCTTCTGGAACTGGCAAAGGGATATTTGGAAGCCCAAAGAGGGCTATGGTGAAAAAGGAAATATCTTCCGTTCAAAACTGGAAAGAAGCTTTCTGAGAAACTGCTCTGTGTTCTGTGAATTCATATCACAGAGCTACATCTTTACCTTCAAGAAGCCTTTCGCTAAGGCTGTTCTTTCGGAATTGGCAAAGGGATATTTGGAAGCCCATAGAGGGCTATGGTGAAAAAGGTAATATCTTCCGTTCAAAACTGGAAAGAAGCTTTCTGAGAAACTGCTCTGTGTTCTGTTAATTCATCTCTCGGAGATACATCTTTCCCTTCAAGAGGCCTTTTGCTAAGGCTGTTCTTATGGAATTGGCAAAGGGATATTTTGAAGCCCATAGAGGGCTAGGGTGAAAAAGGAAATATCTTCCGTTCAAAACTGGAAAGAAGCTTTCTGAGAAACTGCTCTGTGTTCTGTTAATCCATCTCACAGAGTTACATCTTTCCCTTCAAGAAGCCTTTCGCTAAGGCTGTTCTTGTGGAATTGGCAAAGGGATATTTGGAAGCCCATAGAGGGCTATGGTGAAAAAGGAAATATCTTCCGTTCAAAACTGGAAAGAAGCTTTCTGAGAAACTGTTCTGTGTTCTGTTAGTTCATCTCACAGAGTTACATCTTTCCCTTCAAGAAGCCTTTCGCTAAGGCTGTTCTTGTGGAACTGGCAAAGGGATATTTGGAAGCCCAAAGAGGGCTATGGTGAGAAAGGAAATATCTTCCGTTCAAAACTGGAAAGAAGCTTTCTGAGAAACTGCTCTGTGTTCTCTGAATTCATCTCACAGAGATTCATCTTTCCCTTCAAGTAGCCTTTCGCTAAGGCTGTTCTTATGGAACTGGCAAAGGGATATTTGGAAGCCCATAGAGGGCTATGGTGAAAAAGGAAATATCTCCCGTTCAAAACTGGAAAGAAGCTTTCTGAGAAACTGCTCTGTGTTCTCTGAATTCATCTCACAGAGTTACATCTTTCCCTTCAAGAAGCCTTTCGCTAAGGCTGTTCTTGTGGAATTGGCAAAGGGATATTTGGAAGCCCATAGAGGGCTATGGTGAAAAAGGAAATATCTTCCGTTCAAAACTGGAAAGAAGCTTTCTGAGAAACTGTTCTGTGTTCTGTTAGTTCATCTCACAGAGTTACATCTTTCCCTTCAAGAAGCCTTTCGCTAAGGCTGTTCTTGTGGAATTAGCAAAGGGATATTTGGAAGCCCTTAGAGGGCTATGGTGAAAAAGGAAATATCTTCCGTTCAAAACTGGAAAGAAGCTTTCTGAGAAACTGCTCTGTGTTCTCTGAATTCATCTCACAGAGTTACATCTTTCTCTTCAAGAAGCCTTTCGCTAAGGCTGTTCTTGTGGAACTGGCAAAGGGATATTTCGAAGCTCATAGAGGGCTACGCTGAAAAAGGAAATATCTTCCGTTCAAAACTGGAAAGAAGCATTCTGAGAAACTGCTCTGTGTTCTCTGAATTCATCTCACAGAGTCACATCTATCCCTTCAAGAAGCCTTTCGCTAAGGCTGTTCTTGTGGGACTGGAAAGGGATATTTGGAAGCCCATAGAGGGCTATGGTGAAAAAGAAAATATCTTCCGTTCAAAACTGGAAAGAAGCTTTCTGAGAAACTGCTCTGTGTTCTGTTAATTCATTTCACAGAGCTACATCTTTCCCTTCAAGAAGCGTTTCGCTAAGGCTGTTCTTGTGGATTTGCAAAGTGATATTTGGAAGCCCATAAAGGGCTATGGTGAAAAAGGTAATATCTTCCGTTCAAAACTCGAAAGAAGCTTTCTGAGAAACTGTTCTGTGTTCTGTTAGTTCATCTCACAGAGTTACATCTTTCCCTTCAAGAAGCCTTTCGCTAAGGCTGTTCTTGTGGAACTGGCAAGGGGATATTGGGAAGCCCTTAGAGGGCTATGGTGAAAAAGGAAATATCTTCCGTTCAAAACTGGAAAGAAGATTTCTGAGAAACTGCTCTGTGTTCTCTGAATTCATCTCACAGAGTTACATCTTTCCCTTCAAGAAGCCTTTCGCCTAGGCTGTTCTTCTGGAACTGGCAAAGGGATATTTGGAAGCCCATAGAGGGCTATGGTGAAAAAGGAAATATCTTCCGTTCAAAACTGGAAAGAAGCTTTCTGAGAAACTGCTCTGTGTTCTGTGAATTCATATCACAGAGCTACATCTTTACCTTCAAGAAGCCTTTCGCTAAGGCTGTTCTTGCGGAATTGGCAAAGGGATATTTGGAAGCCCATAGAGGGCTATGGTGAAAAAGGAAATATCTTCCGTTCAAAACTGGAAAGAAGCTTTCTGAGAAACTGCTCTGTGTTCTGTTAATTCATCTCACGGAGATACATCTTTCCCTTCAAGAGGCCTTTTGCTAAGGCTGTTCTTATGGAATTGGCAAAGGGATATTTTGAAGCCCATAGAGGGCTATGGTGAAAAAGGAAATATCTTCCGTTGAAAACTGGAAAGAAGCTTTCTGAGAAACTGCTCTGTGTTCTCTGAATTCATCTCACAGAGTTACATCTTTCCCTTCAAGAAGCCTTTCGCTAAGGCTGTTCTTCTGGAATTGGCAAAGGGATATTTGGAAGCCCATAGAGGGCTATGGTGAAAAAGGAAATATCTTCCGTTCAAAACTGGAAAGAAGCTTTCTGAGAAACTGCTCTGTGTTCTGTTAGTTCATCTCACAGAGTTACATCTTTCCCTTCAAGAAGCCTTTCGCTAAGGCTGTTCTTCTGGAATTGGCAAAGGGATATTTGGAAGCCCATAGAGGGCTAGGGTGAAAAAGGAAATACCTTCCGTTCAAAACTGGAAAGAAGCTTTCTGAGAAACTGCTCTGTGTTCTGTTAATCCATCTCTCAGAGTTACATCTTTCCCTTCAAGAAGCCTTTCGCTAAGGCTGTTCTTGTGGAATTGGCAAAGGGATATTTGGAAGCCCTTAGAGGGCTATGGTGAAAAAGGAAATATCTTCCGTTCAAAACTGGAAAGAAGATTTCTGAGAAACTGCTCTGTGTTCTGTTAGTTCATCTCACAGAGTTACATCTTTCCCTTCAAGAAGCCTTTCGCTAAGGCTGTTCTTTTGGAATTAGCAAAGGGATATTTGGAAGCCCTTAGAGGGCTATGGTGAAAAAGGAAATATCTTCCGTTCAAATCTGGAAAGAAGCTTTCTGAGAAACTGCTCTGTGTTCTCTGAATTCATCTCACAGAGTTACATCTTTCCCTTCAAGAAGCCTTTCGCTAAGGCTGTTCTTGTGGAATTGGCAAAGGGATATTTGGAAGCCCTTAGAGGGCTATGGTGAAAAAGGAAATATCTTCCGTTCAAAAGTGGAAAGAAGATTTCTGAGAAACTGCTCTGTGTTCGGTTAGTTCAACTCACAGAGTTACATCTTTCCCTACAAGAAGCCTTTCGCTAAGGCTCTTCTAGTGGAACTGGCAAAGGGATATTTGGAAACCCATAGAGGGCTATGGTGAAAAAGGAAATATCTTCCGTTCAATACTGGAAAGAAGCTTTCTGAGAAACTGCTCTGTGTTCTCTGAATTCATCTCACAGTGTTACATCTTTCCCTTCAAGAAGCCTTTCGCCTAGGCTGTTCTTCTGGAACTGGCAAAGGGATATTTGGAAGCCCAAAGAGGGCTATGGTGAAAAAGGAAATATCTTCCGTTCAAAAATGGAAAGAAGCTTTCTGAGAAACTGCTCTGTGTTCTGTGAATTCATATCACAGAGCTACATCTTTACCTTCAAGAAGCCTTTCGCTAAGGCTGTTCTTTCGGAATTGGCAAAGGGATATTTGGAAGCCCATAGAGGGCTATGGTGAAAAAGGTAATATCTTCCGTTCAAAACTGGAAAGAAGCTTTCTGAGAAACTGCTCTGTGTTCTGTTAATTCATCTCTCGGAGATACATCTTTCCCTTCAAGAGGCCTTTTGCTAAGGCTGTTCTTATGGAATTGGCAAAGGGATATTTTGAAGCCCATAGAGGGCTAGGGTGAAAAAGGAAATATCTTCCGTTCAAAACTGGAAAGAAGCTTTCTGAGAAACTGCTCTGTGTTCTGTTAATCCATCTCACAGACTTACATCTTTCCCTTCAAGAAGCCTTTCGCTAAGGCTGTTCTTGTGGAATTGGCAAAGGGATATTTGGAAGCCCATAGAGGGCTATGGTGAAAAAGGAAATATCTCCCGTTCAAAACTGGAAAGAAGCTTTCTGAGAAACTGTTCTGTGTTCTGTTAGTTCATCTCACAGAGTTACATCTTTCCCTTCAAGAAGCCTTTCGCTAAGGCTGTTCTTGTGGAACTGGCAAAGGGATATTTGGAAGCCCAAAGAGGGCTATGGTGAGAAAGGAAATATCTTCCGTTCAAAACTGGAAAGAAGCTTTCTGAGAAACTGCTCTGTGTTCTCTGAAGTCATCTCACAGAGTTATATCTTTCTCTTCAAGAAGCCTTTCGCTAAGGCTGTTCTTGTGGAACTGGCAAAGGGATATTTCGAAACTCATAGAGGGCTACGCTGAAAAAGGAAATATCTTCCGTTCAAAACTGGAAAGAAGCATTCTGAGAAACTGCTCTGTGTTCTCTGAATTCATCTCACAGAGTCACATCTATCCCTTCAAGAAGCCTTTCGCTAAGGCTGTTCTTGTGGGACTGGAAAGGGATATTTGGAAGCCCATAGAGGGCTATGGTGAAAAAGAAAATATCTTCCGTTCAAAACTGGAAAGAAGCTTTCTGAGAAACTGCTCTGTGTTCTGTTAATTCATATCACAGAGCTACATCTTTCCCTTCAAGAAGCGTTTCGCTAAGGCTGTTCTTGTGGAATTGGCAAAGTGATATTTGGAAGCCCATAAAGGGCTATGGTGAAAAAGGTAACATCTTCCGTTCAAAAGTCGAAAGAAGCTTTCTGAGAAACTGTTCTGTGTTCTGTTAGTTCATCTCACAGAGTTACATCTTTCCCTTCAAGAAGCCTTTCGCTAAGGCTGTTCTTGTGGAACTGGCAAGGGGATATTGGGAAGCCCTTAGAGGGCTATGGTGAAAAAGGAAATATCTTCCGTTCAAAACTGGAAAGAAGATTTCTGAGAAACTGCTCTGTGTTCTCTGAATTCATCTCACAGAGTTACATCTTTCCCTTCAAGAAGCCTTTCGCCTAGGCTGTTCTTCTGGAACTGGCAAAGGGATATTTGGAAGCCCATAGAGGGCTATGGTGAAAAAGGAAATATCTTCCGTTCAAAACTGGAAAGAAGCTTTCTGAGAAACTGCTCTGTGTTCTGTGAATTCATATCACAGAGCTACATCTTTACCTTCAAGAAGCCTTTCGCTAAGGCTGTTCTTGCGGAATTGGCAAAGGGATATTTGGAAGCCCATAGAGGGCTATGGTGAAAAAGGAAATATCTTCCGTTCAAAACTGGAAAGAAGCTTTCTGAGAAACTGCTCTGTGTTCTGTTAATTCATCTCACGGAGATACATCTTTCCCTTCAAGAGGCCTTTTGCTAAGGCTGTTCTTATGGAATTGGCAAAGGGATATTTTGAAGCCCATAGAGGGCTATGGTGAAAAAGGAAATATCTTCCGTTGAAAACTGGAAAGAAGCTTTCTGAGAAACTGCTCTGTGTTCTCTGAATTCATCTCACAGAGTTACATCTTTCCCTTCAAGAAGCCTTTCGCTAAGGCTGTTCTTCTGGAATTGGCCAAGGGATATTTGGAAGCCCATAGAGGGCTATGGTGAAAAAGGTAATATCTTCCGTTCAAAACTGGAAAGAAGCTTTCTGAGAAACTGCTCTGTGTTCTGTTAGTTCATCTCACAGAGTTACATCTTTCCCTTCAAGAAGCCTTTCACTAAGGCTGTTCTTCTGGAATTGGCAAAGGGATATTTGGAAGCCCATAGAGGGCTAGGGTGAGAAAGGAAATATCTTCCGTTCAAAACTGGAAAGAAGCTTTCTGAGAAACTGCTCTGTGTTCTGTTAATCCATCTCTCAGAGTTACATCTTTCCCTTCAAGAAGCCTTTCGCTAAGGCTGTTCTTGTGGAATTGGCAAAGGGATATTTGGAAGCCCATAGAGGGCTATGGTGAAAAAGGAAATATCTTCCGTTCAAAACTGGAAAGAAGCTTTCTGAGAAACTGCTCTGTGTTCTGTTAGTTCATCTCACAGAGTTACATCTTTCCCTTCAAGAAGCCTTTCGCTAAGGCTGTTCTTGTGGAACTGGCAAAGGGATATTTGGAAGCCCATAGAGGGCTATGGTGAGAAAGGAAATATCTTCCGTTCAAAACTGGAAAGAAGCTTTCTGAGAAACTGCTCTGTGTTCTCTGAATTCATCTCACAGAGATTCATCTTTCCCTTCAAGTAGCCTTTCGCTAAGGCTGTTCTTGTGGAACTGGCAAAGGGATATTTGGAAGCCCATAGAGGGCTATGGTGAAAAAGGAAATATCTCCCGTTCAAAACTGGAAAGAAGCTTTCTGAGAAACTGCTCTGTGTTCTCTGAATTCATCTCACAGAGTTACATCTTTCCCTTCAAGAAGCCTTTCGCTAAGGCTGTTCTTGTGGAATTGGCAAAGGGATATTTGGAAGCCCGTAGAAGGCTATGGTGAAAAAGGAAATATCTTCCGTTCAAAACTGGAAAGAAGCTTTCTGAGAAACTGTTCTGTGTTCTGTTAGTTCATCTCACAGAGTTACATCTTTCCCTTCAAGAAGCCTTTCGCTAAGGCTGTTCTTGTGGAATTAGCAAAGGGATATTTGGAAGCCCTTAGAGGGCTATGGTGAAAAAGGAAATATCTTCCGTTCAAAACTGGAAAGAAGCTTTCTGAGAAACTGCTCTGTGTTCTCTGAATTCATCTCACAGAGTTACATCTTTCCCTTCAAGAAGCCTTTCGCCTAGGCTGTTCTTATGGAACTGGCAAAGGGATATTTGGAAGCCCATAGAGGGCTATGGTGAAAAAGGAAATATCTTCCTTTCAAAACTGGAAAGAAGCTTTCTGAGAAACTGCTCTGTGTTCTGTTAATTCATATCACAGAGCTACATCTTTCCCTTCAAGAAGCCTTTCGCTAAGGCTGTTCTTGCGGAATTGGCAAAGGGATATTTGGAAGCCCTTAGAGGGCTATGGTGAAAAAGGAAATATCTTCCGTTCAAAACTGGAAAGAAGCTTTCGGAGAAACTGCTCTGTGTTCTGTTAATTCATCTCACAGAGATACATCTTTCCCTTCAAGAGGCCTTTTGCTAAGGCTGTTCTTATGGAATTGGCAAAGGGATATTTTGAAGCCCATAGAGGGCTATGGTGAAAAAGGAAATATCTTCCGTTCAAAACTGGAAAGAAGCATTCTGAGAAACTGCTCTGTGTTCTCTGAATTCATCTCACAGAGTTACATCTTTCCCTTCAAGAAGCCTTTCCCTAAGGCTGTTCTTGTGGAATTGGCAAAGGGATATTTGGAAGCCCATAGAGGGCTATGGTGAAAAAGGAAATATCTTCCGTTCAAAACTGGAAAGAAGCTTTCTGAGAAACTGCTCTGTGTTCTGTTAATTCATCTCACAGAGTAACATCTTTCCCTTCAAGAAGCCTTTCGCTAAGGCTGTTCTTGTGGAATTGGCAACGGGATATTTGGAAGCCCATGGAGGACTATGGTGAAAAAGGAAATATCTTCCGTTCAAAACTGGAAAGAAGCTTTCTGAGAAACTGCTCTGTGTTCTCTGAATTCATCTCACAGAGTTACATCTTTCCCTTCAAGAAGCCTTTCGCTAAGGCTGTTCTTGTGGAATTAGCAAAGGGATATTTGGAAGCCCTTAGAGGGCTATGGTGAAAAAGGAAATATCTTCCGTTCAAAACTGGAAAGAAGCTTTCTGAGAAACTGCTCTGTGTTCTCTGAATTCATCTCACAGAGTTACATCTTTCCCTTCAAGAAGCCTTTCGCCTAGGCTGTTCTTATGGAACTGGCAAAGGGATATTTGGAAGCCCATAGAGGGCTATGGTGAAAAAGGAAATATCTTCCTTTCAAAACTGGAAAGAAGCTTTCTGAGAAACTGCTCTGTGTTCTGTTAATTCATATCACAGAGCTACATCTTTCCCTTCAAGAAGCCTTTCGCTAAGGCTGTTCTTGCGGAATTGGCAAAGGGATATTTGGAAGCCCATAGAGGGCTATGGTGAAAAAGGAAATATCTTCCGTTCAAAACTGGAAAGAAGCTTTCGGAGAAACTGCTCTGTGTTCTGTTAATTCATCTCACAGAGATACATCTTTCCCTTCAAGAGGCCTTTTGCTAAGGCTGTTCTTATGGAATTGGCAAAGGGATATTTTGAAGCCCATAGAGGGCTATGGTGAAAAAGGAAATATCTTCCGTTCAAAACTGGAAAGAAGCATTCTGAGAAACTGCTCTGTGTTCTCTGAATTCATCTCACAGAGTTACATCTTTCCCTTCAAGAAGCCTTTCGCTAAGGCTGTTCTTGTGGAATTGGCAAAGGGATATTTGGAAGCCCATAGAGGGCTATGGTGAAAAAGGTAATATCTTCCGTTCAAAACTGGAAAGAAGCTTTCTGAGAAACTGCTCTGTGTTCTGTTAATTCATCTCACAGAGTTACATCTTTCCCTTCAAGAAGCCTTTCGCTAAGGCTGTTCTTGTGGAATTGGCAAAGGGATATTTGGAAGCCCATAGAGGACTATGGTGAAAAAGGAAATATCTTCCGTTCAAAACTGGAAAGAAGCTTTCTGAGAAACTGTTCTGTGTTTTGTTAGTTCATCTCACAGAGTTACATCTTTCCCTTCAAGAAGCCTTTCGCTAAGGCTGTTCTTGTGGAATTAGCAAAGGGATATTTGGAAGCCCTTAGAGGGCTATGGTGAAAAAGGAAATATCTTCCGTTCAAAACTGGAAAGAAGCTTTGTGAGAAACTGGTCTGTGTTCTCTGAATTCATCTCACAGAGTTACATCTTTCACTTCAAGAAGCCTTTCGCTAAGGCTGTTCTTGTGGAACTGGCAAAGGGATATTTCGAAGCTCATAGAGGGCTATGGTGAAAAAGGAAATAACTTCGGTTGAAAACTGCAAAGAAGCTTTCTGAGAAACTGCTCTGTTTTCTGTTAATCCATCTCACAGAGTTACATCTTTCCCTTCAAGAAGACTTCCGCTAAGGCTGTTCTTGTGGAACTGGCAAGGGATATTTGGAGGCCCTTAGAGGGCTATGGTGAAAAAGGAAATATCTTCCGTTCAAAAGTGAAAAGAAGATTTCTGAGAAACTGCTCTGTGTTCGGTTAGTTCAACTCACAGAGTTACATCTTTCCCTACAAGAAGCCTTTCGCTAAGGCTCTTCTAGTGGAACTGGCAAAGGGATATTTGGAAACCCATAGAGGGCTATGGTGAAAAAGGAAATATCTTCCGTTCAATACTGGAAAGAAGCTTTCTGAGAAACTGCTCTGTGTTCTCTGAATTCATCTCACAGTGTTACATCTTTCCCTTCAAGAAGCCTTTCGCCTAGGCTGTTCTTCTGGAACTGGCAAAGGGATATTTGGAAGCCCAAAGAGGGCTATGGTGAAAAAGGAAATATCTTCCGTTCAAAACTGGAAAGAAGCTTTCTGAGAAACTGCTCTGTGTTCTGTGAATTCATATCACAGAGCTACATCTTTACCTTCAAGAAGCCTTTCGCTAAGGCTGTTCTTTCGGAATTGGCAAAGGGATATTTGGAAGCCCATAGAGGGCTATGGTGAAAAAGGTAATATCTTCCGTTCAAAACTGGAAAGAAGCTTTCTGAGAAACTGCTCTGTGTTCTGTTAATTCATCTCTCGGAGATACATCTTTCCCTTCAAGAGGCCTTTTGCTAAGGCTGTTCTTATGGAATTGGCAAAGGGATATTTTGAAGCCCATAGAGGGCTAGGGTGAAAAAGGAAATATCTTCCGTTCAAAACTGGAAAGAAGCTTTCTGAGAAACTGCTCTGTGTTCTGTTAATCCATCTCACAGAGTTACATCTTTCCCTTCAAGAAGCCTTTCGCTAAGGCTGTTCTTGTGGAATTGGCAAAGGGATATTTGGAAGCCCATAGAGGGCTATGGTGAAAAAGGAAATATCTTCCGTTCAAAACTGGAAAGAAGCTTTCTGAGAAACTGTTCTGTGTTCTGTTAGTTCATCTCACAGAGTTACATCTTTCCCTTCAAGAAGCCTTTCGCTAAGGCTGTTCTTGTGGAACTGGCAAAGGGATATTTGGAAGCCCAAAGAGGGCTATGGTGAGAAAGGAAATATCTTCCGTTCAAAACTGGAAAGAAGCTTTCTGAGAAACTGCTCTGTGTTCTCTGAAATCATCTCACAGAGTTATATCTTTCTCTTCAAGAAGCCTTTCGCTAAGGCTGTTCTTGTGGAACTGGCAAAGGGATATTTCGAAGCTCATAGAGGGCTACGCTGAAAAAGGAAATATCTTCCGTTCAAAACTGGAAAGAAGCATTCTGAGAAACTGCTCTGTGTTCTCTGAATTCATCTCACAGAGTCACATCTATCCCTTCAAGAAGCCTTTCGCTAAGGCTGTTCTTGTGGGACTGGAAAGGGATATTTGGAAGCCCATAGAGGGCTATGGTGAAAAAGAAAATATCTTCCGTTCAAAACTGGAAAGAAGCTTTCTGAGAAACTGCTCTGTGTTCTGTTAATTCATATCACAGAGCTACATCTTTCCCTTCAAGAAGCGTTTCGCTAAGGCTGTTCTTGTGGAATTGGCAAAGTGATATTTGGAAGCCCATAAAGGGCTATGGTGAAAAAGGTAATATCTTCCGTTCAAAAGTCGAAAGAAGCTTTCTGAGAAACTGTTCTGTGTTCTGTTAGTTCATCTCACAGAGTTACATCTTTCCCTTCAAGAAGCCTTTCGCTAAGGCTGTTCTTGTGGAACTGGCAAGGGGATATTGGGAAGCCCTTAGAGGGCTATGGTGAAAAAGGAAATATCTTCCGTTCAAAACTGGAAAGAAGATTTCTGAGAAACTGCTCTGTGTTCTCTGAATTCATCTCACAGAGTTACATCTTTCCCTTCAAGAAGCCTTTCGCCTAGGCTGTTCTTCTGGAACTGGCAAAGGGATATTTGGAAGCCCATAGAGGGCTATGGTGAAAAAGGAAATATCTTCCGTTCAAAACTGGAAAGAAGCTTTCTGAGAAACTGCTCTGTGTTCTGTGAATTCATATCACAGAGCTACATCTTTACCTTCAAGAAGCCTTTCGCTAAGGCTGTTCTTGCGGAATTGGCAAAGGGATATTTGGAAGCCCATAGAGGGCTATGGTGAAAAAGGAAATATCTTCCGTTCAAAACTGGAAAGAAGCTTTCTGAGAAACTGCTCTGTGTTCTGTTAATTCATCTCACGGAGATACATCTTTCCCTTCAAGAGGCCTTTTGCTAAGGCTGTTCTTATGGAATTGGCAAAGGGATATTTTGAAGCCCATAGAGGGCTATGGTGAAAAAGGAAATATCTTCCGTTGAAAACTGGAAAGAAGCTTTCTGAGAAACTGCTCTGTGTTCTCTGAATTCATCTCACAGAGTTACATCTTTCCCTTCAAGAAGCCTTTCGCTAAGGCTGTTCTTCTGGAATTGGCCAAGGGATATTTGGAAGCCCATAGAGGGCTATGGTGAAAAAGGTAATATCTTCCGTTCAAAACTGGAAAGAAGCTTTCTGAGAAACTGCTCTGTGTTCTGTTAGTTCATCTCACAGAGTTACATCTTTCCCTTCAAGAAGCCTTTCGCTAAGGCTGTTCTTCTGGAATTGACAAAGGGATATTTGGAAGCCCATAGAGGGCTAGGGTGAAAAAGGAAATATCTTCCGTTCAAAACTGGAAAGAAGCTTTCTGAGAAACTGCTCTGTGTTCTGTTAATCCATCTCTCAGAGTTACATCTTTCCCTTCAAGAAGCCTTTCGCTAAGGCTGTTCTTGTGGAATTGGCAAAGGGATATTTGGAAGCCCATAGAGGGCTATGGTGAAAAAGGAAATATCTTCCGTTCAAAACTGGAAAGAAGCTTTCTGAGAAACTGCTCTGTGTTCTGTTAGTTCATCTCACAGAGTTACATCTTTCCCTTCAAGAAGCCTTTCGCTAAGGCTGTTCTTGTGGAACTGGCAAAGGGATATTTGGAAGCCCATAGAGGGCTATGGTGAGAAAGGAAATATCTTCCGTTCAAAACTGGAAAGAAGCTTTCTGAGAAACTGCTCTGTGTTCTCTGAATTCATCTCACAGAGATTCATCTTTCCCTTCAAGTAGCCTTTCGCTAAGGCTGTTCTTGTGGAACTGGCAAAGGGATATTTGGAAGCCCATAGAGGGCTATGGTGAAAAAGGAAATATCTCCCGTTCAAAACTGGAAAGAAGCTTTCTGAGAAACTGCTCTGTGTTCTCTGAATTCATCTCACAGAGTTACATCTTTCCCTTCAAGAAGCCTTTCGCTAAGGCTGTTCTTGTGGAATTGGCAAAGGGATATTTGGAAGCCCGTAGAAGGCTATGGTGAAAAAGGAAATATCTTCCGTTCAAAACTGGAAAGAAGCTTTCTGAGAAACTGTTCTGTGTTCTGTTAGTTCATCTCACAGAGTTACATCTTTCCCTTCAAGAAGCCTTTCGCTAAGGCTGTTCTTGTGGAATTAGCAAAGGGATATTTGGAAGCCCTTAGAGGGCTATGGTGAAAAAGGAAATATCTTCCGTTCAAAACTGGAAAGAAGCTTTCTGAGAAACTGCTCTGTGTTCTCTGAATTCATCTCACAGAGTTACATCTTTCCCTTCAAGAAGCCTTTCGCCTAGGCTGTTCTTATGGAACTGGCAAAGGGATATTTGGAAGCCCATAGAGGGCTATGGTGAAAAAGGAAATATCTTCCTTTCAAAACTGGAAAGAAGCTTTCTGAGAAACTGCTCTGTGTTCTGTTAATTCATATCACAGAGCTACATCTTTCCCTTCAAGAAGCCTTTCGCTAAGGCTGTTCTTGCGGAATTGGCAAAGGGATATTTGGAAGCCCATAGAGGGCTATGGTGAAAAAGGAAATATCTTCCGTTCAAAACTGGAAAGAAGCTTTCGGAGAAACTGCTCTGTGTTCTGTTAATTCATCTCACAGAGATACATCTTTCCCTTCAAGAGGCCTTTTGCTAAGGCTGTTCTTATGGAATTGGCAAAGGGATATTTTGAAGCCCATAGAGGGCTATGGTGAAAAAGGAAATATCTTCCGTTCAAAACTGGAAAGAAGCATTCTGAGAAACTGCTCTGTGTTCTCTGAATTCATCTCACAGAGTTACATCTTTCCCTTCAAGAAGCCTTTCCCTAAGGCTGTTCTTGTGGAATTGGCAAAGGGATATTTGGAAGCCCATAGAGGGCTATGGTGAAAAAGGAAATATCTTCCGTTCAAAACTGGAAAGAAGCTTTCTGAGAAACTGCTCTGTGTTCTGTTAATTCATCTCACAGAGTTACATCTTTCCCTTCAAGAAGCCTTTCGCTAAGGCTGTTCTTGTGGAATTAGCAAAGGGATATTTGGAAGCCCTTAGAGGGCTATGGTGAAAAAGGAAATATCTTCCGTTCAAAACTGGAAAGAAGCTTTGTGAGAAACTGGTCTGTGTTCTCTGAATTCATCTCACAGAGTTACATCTTTCCCTTCAAGAAGCCTTTCGCTAAGGCTGTTCTTGTGGAACTGGCAAAGGGATATTTCGAAGCTCATAGAGGGCTATGGTGAAAAAGGAAATAACTTCGGTTCAAAACTGCAAAGAAGCTTTCTGAGAAACTGCTCTGTGTTCTGTTAATCCATCTCACAGTGTTACATCTTTCCCTTCAAGAAGACTTTCGCTAAGGCTGTTCTTGTGGAACTGGCAAAGGGATATTTGGAAGCCCTTAGAGGGCTATGGTGAAAAAGGAAATATCTTCCGTTCAAAAGTGGAAAGAAGATTTCTGAGAAACTGCTCTGTGTTCGGTTAGTTCAACTCACAGAGTTACATCTTTCCCTACAAGAAGCCTTTCGCTAAGGCTCTTCTAGTGGAACTGGCAAAGGGATATTTGGAAACCCATAGAGGGCTATGGTGAAAAAGGAAATATCTTCCGTTCAATACTGGAAAGAAGCTTTCTGAGAAACTGCTCTGTGTTCCCTGAATTCATCTCACAGAGTTACATCTTTCCCTTCATGAAGCCTTTCGCCTAGGCTGTTCTTCTGGAACTGTCAAAGGGATATTTGGAAGCCCATAGAGGGCTATGGTGAAAAAGGAAATATCTTCCGTTCAAAACTGGAAAGAAGCTTTCTGAGAAACTGCTCTGTGTTCTGTTAATTCATATCACAGAGCTACATCTTTCCCTTCAAGAAGCCTTTCGCTAAGGTTGTTCTTGCGGAATTGGCAAAGGGATATTTGGAAGCCCATAGAGGGCTATGGTGAAAAAGGAAATATCTTCCGTTGAAAACTGGAAAGAAGCTTTCTGAGAAACTGCTCTGTGTTCTCTGAATTCATCTCACAGAGTTACATCTTTCCCTTCAAGAAGCCTTTCGCTAAGGCTGTTCTTCTGGAATTGGCAAAGGGATATTTGGAAGCCCATAGAGGGCTATGGTGAAAAAGGTAATATCTTCCGTTCAAAACTGGAAAGAAGCTTTCTGAGAAACTGCTCTGTGTTCTGTTAGTTCATCTCACAGAGTTACATCTTTCCCTTCAAGAAGCCTTTCGCTAAGGCTGTTCTTCTGGAATTGGCAAAGGGATATTTGGAAGCCCATAGAGGGCTAGGGTGAAAAAGGAAATATCTTCCGTTCAAAACTGGAAAGAAGCTTTCTGAGAAACTGCTCTGTGTTCTGTTAATCCATCTCTCAGAGTTACATCTTTCCCTTCAAGAAGCCTTTCGCTAAGGCTGTTCTTGTGGAATTGGCAAAAGGATATTTGGAAGCCCATAGAGGGCTATGGTGAAAAAGGAAATATCTTCCGTTCAAAACTGGAAAGAAGCTTTCTGAGAAACTGCTCTGTGTTCTGTTAGTTCATCTCACAGAGTTACATCTTTCCCTTCAAGAAGCCTTTCGCTAAGGCTGTTCTTGTGGAACTGGCAAAGGGATATTTGGAAGCCCATAGAGGGCTATGGTGAGAAAGGAAATATCTTCCGTTCAAAACTGGAAAGAAGCTTTCTGAGAAACTGCTCTGTGTTCTCTGAATTCATCTCACAGAGATTCATCTTTCCCTTCAAGTAGCCTTTCGCTAAGGCTGTTCTTGTGGAACTGGCAAAGGGATATTTGGAAGCCCATAGAGGGCTATGGTGAAAAAGGAAATATCTCCCGTTCAAAACTGGAAAGAAGCTTTCTGAGAAACTGCTCTGTGTTCTCTGAATTCATCTCACAGAGTTACATCTTTCCCTTCAAGAAGCCTTTCGCTAAGGCTGTTCTTGTGGAATTGGCAAAGGGATATTTGGAAGCCCGTAGAAGGCTATGGTGAAAAAGGAAATATCTTCCGTTCAAAACTGGAAAGAAGCTTTCTGAGAAACTGTTCTGTGTTCTGTTAGTTCATCTCACAGAGTTACATCTTTCCCTTCAAGAAGCCTTTCGCTAAGGCTGTTCTTGTGGAATTAGCAAAGGGATATTTGGAAGCCCTTAGAGGGCTATGGTGAAAAAGGAAATATCTTCCGTTCAAAACTGGAAAGAAGCTTTCTGAGAAACTGCTCTGTGTTCTCTGAATTCATCTCACAGAGTTACATCTTTCCCTTCAAGAAGCCTTTCGCCTAGGCTGTTCTTATGGAACTGGCAAAGGGATATTTGGAAGCCCATAGAGGGCTATGGTGAAAAAGGAAATATCTTCCTTTCAAAACTGGAAAGAAGCTTTCTGAGAAACTGCTCTGTGTTCTGTTAATTCATATCACAGAGCTACATCTTTCCCTTCAAGAAGCCTTTCGCTAAGGCTGTTCTTGCGGAATTGGCAAAGGGATATTTGGAAGCCCATAGAGGGCTATGGTGAAAAAGGAAATATCTTCCGTTCAAAACTGGAAAGAAGCTTTCGGAGAAACTGCTCTGTGTTCTGTTAATTCATCTCACAGAGATACATCTTTCCCTTCAAGAGGCCTTTTGCTAAGGCTGTTCTTATGGAATTGGCAAAGGGATATTTTGAAGCCCATAGAGGGCTATGGTGAAAAAGGAAATATCTTCCGTTCAAAACTGGAAAGAAGCATTCTGAGAAACTGCTCTGTGTTCTGTTAATCCATCTCACAGAGTTACATCTTTCCCTTCAAGAAGACTTTCGCTAAGGCTGTTCTTGTGGAACTGGCAAAGGGATATTTGGAAGCCCTTAGAGGGCTATGGTGAAAAAGGAAATATCTTCCGTTCAAAAGTGGAAAGAAGATTTCTGAGAAACTGCTCTGTGTTCGGTTAGTTCAACTCACAGAGTTACATCTTTCCCTACAAGAAGCCTTTCGCTAAGGCTCTTCTAGTGGAACTGGCAAAGGGATATTTGGAAACCCATAGAGGGCTATGGTGAAAAAGGAAATATCTTCCGTTCAATACTGGAAAGAAGCTTTCTGAGAAACTGCTCTGTGTTCCCTGAATTCATCTCACAGAGTTACATCTTTCCCTTCATGAAGCCTTTCGCCTAGGCTGTTCTTCTGGAACTGTCAAAGGGATATTTGGAAGCCCATAGAGGGCTATGGTGAAAAAGAAAATATCTTCCGTTCAAAACTGGAAAGAAGCTTTCTGAGAAACTGCTCTGTGTTCTGTTAATTCATATCACAGAGCTACATCTTTCCCTTCAAGAAGCGTTTCGCTAAGGCTGTTCTTGTGGAATTGGCAAAGTGATATTTGGAAGCCCATAAAGGGCTATGGTGAAAAAGGTAATATCTTCCGTTCAAAAGTCGAAAGAAGCTTTCTGAGAAACTGTTCTGTGTTCTGTTAGTTCATCTCACAGAGTTACATCTTTCCCTTCAAGAAGCCTTTCGCTAAGGCTGTTCTTGTGGAACTGGCAAGGGGATATTGGGAAGCCCTTAGAGGGCTATGGTGAAAAAGGAAATATCTTCCGTTCAAAACTGGAAAGAAGATTTCTGAGAAACTGCTCTGTGTTCTCTGAATTCATCTCACAGAGTTACATCTTTCCCTTCAAGAAGCCTTTCGCCTAGGCTGTTCTTCTGGAACTGGCAAAGGGATATTTGGAAGCCCATAGAGGGCTATGGTGAAAAAGGAAATATCTTCCGTTCAAAACTGGAAAGAAGCTTTCTGAGAAACTGCTCTGTGTTCTGTGAATTCATATCACAGAGCTACATCTTTACCTTCAAGAAGCCTTTCGCTAAGGCTGTTCTTGCGGAATTGGCAAAGGGATATTTGGAAGCCCATAGAGGGCTATGGTGAAAAAGGAAATATCTTCCGTTCAAAACTGGAAAGAAGCTTTCTGAGAAACTGCTCTGTGTTCTGTTAATTCATCTCACGGAGATACATCTTTCCCTTCAAGAGGCCTTTTGCTAAGGCTGTTCTTATGGAATTGGCAAAGGGATATTTTGAAGCCCATAGAGGGCTATGGTGAAAAAGGAAATATCTTCCGTTGAAAACTGGAAAGAAGCTTTCTGAGAAACTGCTCTGTGTTCTCTGAATTCATCTCACAGAGTTACATCTTTCCCTTCAAGAAGCCTTTCGCTAAGGCTGTTCTTCTGGAATTGGCCAAGGGATATTTGGAAGCCCATAGAGGGCTATGGTGAAAAAGGTAATATCTTCCGTTCAAAACTGGAAAGAAGCTTTCTGAGAAACTGCTCTGTGTTCTGTTAGTTCATCTCACAGAGTTACATCTTTCCCTTCAAGAAGCCTTTCGCTAAGGCTGTTCTTCTGGAATTGGCAAAGGGATATTTGGAAGCCCTTAGAGGGCTAGGGTGAAAAAGGAAATATCTTCCGTTCAAAACTGGAAAGAAGCTTTCTGAGAAACTGCTCTGTGTTCTGTTAATCCATCTCTCAGAGTTACATCTTTCCCTTCAAGAAGCCTTTCGCTAAGGCTGTTCTTGTGGAATTGGCAAAGGGATATTTGGAAGCCCATAGAGGGCTATGGTGAAAAAGGAAATATCTTCCGTTCAAAACTGGAAAGAAGCTTTCTGAGAAACTGCTCTGTGTTCTGTTAGTTCATCTCACAGAGTTACATCTTTCCCTTCAAGAAGCCTTTCGCTAAGGCTGTTCTTGTGGAATTGGCAAAGGGATATTTGGAAGCCCGTAGAAGGCTATGGTGAAAAAGGAAATATCTTCCGTTCAAAACTGGAAAGAAGCTTTCTGAGAAACTGTTCTGTGTTCTGTTAGTTCATCTCACAGAGTTACATCTTTCCCTTCAAGAAGCCTTTCGCTAAGGCTGTTCTTGTGGAATTAGCAAAGGGATATTTGGAAGCCCTTAGAGGGCTATGGTGAAAAAGGAAATATCTTCCGTTCAAAACTGGAAAGAAGCTTTCTGAGAAACTGCTCTGTGTTCTCTGAATTCATCTCACAGAGTTACATCTTTCCCTTCAAGAAGCCTTTCGCCTAGGCTGTTCTTATGGAACTGGCAAAGGGATATTTGGAAGCCCATAGAGGGCTATGGTGAAAAATGAAATATCTTCCTTTCAAAACTGGAAAGAAGCTTTCTGAGAAACTGCTCTGTGTTCTGTTAATTCATATCACAGAGCTACATCTTTCCCTTCAAGAAGCCTTTCGCTAAGGCTGTTCTTGCGGAATTGGCAAAGGGATATTTGGAAGCCCATAGAGGGCTATGGTGAAAAAGGAAATATCTTCCGTTCAAAACTGGAAAGAAGCTTTCGGAGAAACTGCTCTGTGTTCTGTTAATTCATCTCACAGAGATACATCTTTCCCTTCAAGAGGCCTTTTGCTAAGGCTGTTCTTATGGAATTGGCAAAGAGATATTTTGAAGCCCATAGAGGGCTATGGTGAAAAAGGAAATATCTTCCGTTCAAAACTGGAAAGAAGCATTCTGAGAAACTGCTCTGTGTTCTCTGAATTCATCTCACAGAGTTACATCTTTCCCTTCAAGAAGCCTTTCCCTAAGGCTGTTCTTGTGGAATTGGCAAAGGGATATTTGGAAGCCCATAGAGGGCTATGGTGAAAAAGGAAATATCTTCCGTTCAAAACTGGAAAGAAGCTTTCTGAGAAACTGCTCTGTGTTCTGTTAATTCATCTCACAGAGTTACATCTTTCCCTTCAAGAAGCCTTTCGCTAAGGCTGTTCTTGTGGAATTAGCAAAGGGATATTTGGAAGCCCTTAGAGGGCTATGGTGAAAAAGGAAATATCTTCCGTTCAAAACTGGAAAGAAGCTTTGTGAGAAACTGGTCTGTGTTCTCTGAATTCATCTCACAGAGTTACATCTTTCCCTTCAAGAAGCCTTTCGCTAAGGCTGTTCTTGTGGAACTGGCAAAGGGATATTTCGAAGCTCATAGAGGGCTATGGTGAAAAAGGAAATAACTTCGGTTCAAAACTGCAAAGAAGCTTTCTGAGAAACTGCTCTGTGTTCTGTTAATCCATCTCACAGTGTTACATCTTTCCCTTCAAGAAGACTTTCGCTAAGGCTGTTCTTGTGGAACTGGCAAAGGGATATTTGGAAGCCCTTAGAGGGCTATGGTGAAAAAGGAAATATCTTCCGTTCAAAAGTGGAAAGAAGATTTCTGAGAAACTGCTCTGTGTTCGGTTAGTTCAACTCACAGAGTTACATCTTTCCCTACAAGAAGCCTTTCGCTAAGGCTCTTCTAGTGGAACTGGCAAAGGGATATTTGGAAACCCATAGAGGGCTATGGTGAAAAAGGAAATATCTTCCGTTCAATACTGGAAAGAAGCTTTCTGAGAAACTGCTCTGTGTTCCCTGAATTCATCTCACAGAGTTACATCTTTCCCTTCATGAAGCCTTTCGCCTAGGCTGTTCTTCTGGAACTGTCAAAGGGATATTTGGAAGCCCATAGAGGGCTATGGTGAAAAAGGAAATATCTTCCGTTCAAAACTGGAAAGAAGCTTTCTGAGAAACTGCTCTGTGTTCTGTTAATTCATATCACAGAGCTACATCTTTCCCTTCAAGAAGCCTTTCGCTAAGGTTGTTCTTGCGGAATTGGCAAAGGGATATTTGGAAGCCCATAGAGGGCTATGGTGAAAAAGGAAATATCTTCCGTTGAAAACTGGAAAGAAGCTTTCTGAGAAACTGCTCTGTGTTCTCTGAATTCATCTCACAGAGTTACATCTTTCCCTTCAAGAAGCCTTTCGCTAAGGCTGTTCTTCTGGAATTGGCAAAGGGATATTTGGAAGCCCATAGAGGGCTATGGTGAAAAAGGTAATATCTTCCGTTCAAAACTGGAAAGAAGCTTTCTGAGAAACTGTTCTGTGTTCTGCTAGTTCATCTCACAGAGTTACATCTTTCCCTTCAAGAAGCCTTTCGCTAAGGCTGTTCTTCTGGAATTGGCAAAGGGATATTTGGAAGCCCATAGAGAGCTAGGGTGAAAAAGGAAATATCTTCCGTTCAAAACTGGAAAGAAGCTTTCTGAGAAACTGCTCTGTGTTCTATTAATCCATCTCTCAGAGTTACATCTTTCCCTTCAAGAAGCCTTTCGCTAAGGCTGTTCTTGTGGAATTGGCAAAGGGATATTTGGAAGCCCATAGAGGGCTATGGTGAAAAAGGAAATATCTTCCGTTCAAAACTGGAAAGAAGCTTTCTGAGAAACTGCTCTGTGTTCTGTTAGTTCATCTCACAGAGTTACATCTTTCCCTTCAAGAAGCCTTTCGCTAAGGCTGTTCTTGTGGAACTGGCAAAGGGATATTTGGAAGCCCATAGAGGGCTATGGTGAGAAAGGAAATATCTTCCGTTCAAAACTGGAAAGAAGCTTTCTGAGAAACTGCTCTGTGTTCTCTGAATTCATCTCACAGAGATTCATCTTTCCCTTCAAGTAGCCTTTCGCTAAGGCTGTTCTTGTGGAACTGGCAAAGGGATATTTGGAAGCCCATAGAGGGCTATGGTGAAAAAGGAAATATCTCCCGTTCAAAACTGGAAAGAAGCTTTCTGAGAAACTGCTCTGTGTTCTCTGAATTCATCTCACAGAGTTACATCTTTCCCTTCAAGAAGCCTTTCGCTAAGGCTGTTCTTGTGGAATTGGCAAAGGGATATTTGGAAGCCCGTAGAAGGCTATGGTGAAAAAGGAAATATCTTCCGTTCAAAACTGGAAAGAAGCTTTCTGAGAAACTGTTCTGTGTTCTGTTAGTTCATCTCACAGAGTTACATCTTTCCCTTCAAGAAGCCTTTCGCTAAGGCTGTTCTTGTGGAATTGGCAAAGGGATATTTGGAAGCCCGTAGAAGGCTATGGTGAAAAAGGAAATATCTTCCGTTCAAAACTGGAAAGAAGCTTTCTGAGAAACTGTTCTGTGTTCTGTTAGTTCATCTCACAGAGTTACATCTTTCCCTTCAAGAAGCCTTTCGCTAAGGCTGTTCTTGTGGAATTAGCAAAGGGATATTTGGAAGCCCTTAGAGGGCTATGGTGAAAAAGGAAATATCTTCCGTTCAAAACTGGAAAGAAGCTTTCTGAGAAACTGCTCTGTGTTCTCTGAATTCATCTCACAGAGTTACATCTTTCCCTTCAAGAAGCCTTTCGCCTAGGCTGTTCTTATGGAACTGGCAAAGGGATATTTGGAAGCCCATAGAGGGCTATGGTGAAAAAGGAAATATCTTCCTTTCAAAACTGGAAAGAAGCTTTCTGAGAAACTGCTCTGTGTTCTGTTAATTCATATCACAGAGCTACATCTTTCCCTTCAAGAAGCCTTTCGCTAAGGCTGTTCTTGCGGAATTGGCAAAGGGATATTTGGAAGCCCATAGAGGGCTATGGTGAAAAAGGAAATATCTTCCGTTCAAAACTGGAAAGAAGCTTTCGGAGAAACTGCTCTGTGTTCTGTTAATTCATCTCACAGAGAAACATCTTTCCCTTCAAGAGGCCTTTTGCTAAGGCTGTTCTTATGGAATTGGCAAAGGGATATTTTGAAGCCCATAGAGGGCTATGGTGAAAAAGGAAATATCTTCCGTTCAAAACTGGAAAGAAGCATTCTGAGAAACTGCTCTGTGTTCTCTGAATTCATCTCACAGAGTTACATCTTTCCCTTCAAGAAGCCTTTCCCTAAGGCTGTTCTTGTGGAATTGGCAAAGGGATATTTGGAAGCCCATAGAGGGCTATGGTGAAAAAGGAAATATCTTCCGTTCAAAACTGGAAAGAAGCTTTCTGAGAAACTGCTCTGTGTTCTGTTAATTCATCTCACAGAGTTACATCTTTCCCTTCAAGAAGCCTTTCGCTAAGGCTGTTCTTGTGGAATTAGCAAAGGGATATTTGGAAGCCCTTAGAGGGCTATGGTGAAAAAGGAAATATCTTCCGTTCAAAACTGGAAAGAAGCTTTGTGAGAAACTGGTCTGTGTTCTCTGAATTCATCTCACAGAGTTACATCTTTCCCTTCAAGAAGCCTTTCGCTAAGGCTGTTCTTGTGGAACTGGCAAAGGGATATTTCGAAGCTCATAGAGGGCTATGGTGAAAAAGGAAATAACTTCGGTTCAAAACTGCAAAGAAGCTTTCTGAGAAACTGCTCTGTGTTCTGTTAATCCATCTCACAGTGTTACATCTTTCCCTTCAAGAAGACTTTCGCTAAGGCTGTTCTTGTGGAACTGGCAAAGGGATATTTGGAAGCCCTTAGAGGGCTATGGTGAAAAAGGAAATATCTTCCGTTCAAAAGTGGAAAGAAGATTTCTGAGAAACTGCTCTGTGTTCGGTTAGTTCAACTCACAGAGTTACATCTTTCCCTACAAGAAGCCTTTCGCTAAGGCTCTTCTAGTGGAACTGGCAAAGGGATATTTGGAAACCCATAGAGGGCTATGGTGAAAAAGGAAATATCTTCCGTTCAATACTGGAAAGAAGCTTTCTGAGAAACTGCTCTGTGTTCCCTGAATTCATCTCACAGAGTTACATCTTTCCCTTCATGAAGCCTTTCGCCTAGGCTGTTCTTCTGGAACTGTCAAAGGGATATTTGGAAGCCCATAGAGGGCTATGGTGAAAAAGGAAATATCTTCCGTTCAAAACTGGAAAGAAGCTTTCTGAGAAACTGCTCTGTGTTCTGTTAATTCATATCACAGAGCTACATCTTTCCCTTCAAGAAGCCTTTCGCTAAGGTTGTTCTTGCGGAATTGGCAAAGGGATATTTGGAAGCCCATAGAGGGCTATGGTGAAAAAGGAAATATCTTCCGTTGAAAACTGGAAAGAAGCTTTCTGAGAAACTGCTCTGTGTTCTCTGAATTCATCTCACAGAGTTACATCTTTCCCTTCAAGAAGCCTTTCGCTAAGGCTGTTCTTCTGGAATTGGCAAAGGGATATTTGGAAGCCCATAGAGGGCTATGGTGAAAAAGGTAATATCTTCCGTTCAAAACTGGAAAGAAGCTTTCTGAGAAACTGCTCTGTGTTCTGTTAGTTCATCTCACAGAGTTACATCTTTCCCTTCAAGAAGCCTTTCGCTAAGGCTGTTCTTCTGGAATTGGCAAAGGGATATTTGGAAGCCCATAGAGGGCTAGGGTGAAAAAGGAAATATCTTCCGTTCAAAACTGGAAAGAAGCTTTCTGAGAAACTGCTCTGTGTTCTGTTAATCCATCTCTCAGAGTTACATCTTTCCCTTCAAGAAGCCTTTCGCTAAGGCTGTTCTTGTGGAATTGGCAAAAGGATATTTGGAAGCCCATAGAGGGCTATGGTGAAAAAGGAAATATCTTCCGTTCAAAACTGGAAAGAAGCTTTCTGAGAAACTGCTCTGTGTTCTGTTAGTTCATCTCACAGAGTTACATCTTTCCCTTCAAGAAGCCTTTCGCTAAGGCTGTTCTTGTGGAACTGGCAAAGGGATATTTGGAAGCCCATAGAGGGCTATGGTGAGAAAGGAAATATCTTCCGTTCAAAACTGGAAAGAAGCTTTCTGAGAAACTGCTCTGTGTTCTCTGAATTCATCTCACAGAGATTCATCTTTCCCTTCAAGTAGCCTTTCGCTAAGGCTGTTCTTGTGGAACTGGCAAAGGGATATTTGGAAGCCCATAGAGGGCTATGGTGAAAAAGGAAATATCTCCCGTTCAAAACTGGAAAGAAGCTTTCTGAGAAACTGCTCTGTGTTCTCTGAATTCATCTCACAGAGTTACATCTTTCCCTTCAAGAAGCCTTTCGCTAAGGCTGTTCTTGTGGAATTGGCAAAGGGATATTTGGAAGCCCGTAGAAGGCTATGGTGAAAAAGGAAATATCTTCCGTTCAAAACTGGAAAGAAGCTTTCTGAGAAACTGTTCTGTGTTCTGTTAGTTCATCTCACAGAGTTACATCTTTCCCTTCAAGAAGCCTTTCGCTAAGGCTGTTCTTGTGGAATTAGCAAAGGGATATTTGGAAGCCCTTAGAGGGCTATGGTGAAAAAGGAAATATCTTCCGTTCAAAACTGGAAAGAAGCTTTCTGAGAAACTGCTCTGTGTTCTCTGAATTCATCTCACAGAGTTACATCTTTCCCTTCAAGAAGCCTTTCGCCTAGGCTGTTCTTATGGAACTGGCAAAGGGATATTTGGAAGCCCATAGAGGGCTATGGTGAAAAAGGAAATATCTTCCTTTCAAAACTGGAAAGAAGCTTTCTGAGAAACTGCTCTGTGTTCTGTTAATTCATATCACAGAGCTACATCTTTCCCTTCAAGAAGCCTTTCGCTAAGGCTGTTCTTGCGGAATTGGCAAAGGGATATTTGGAAGCCCATAGAGGGCTATGGTGAAAAAGGAAATATCTTCCGTTCAAAACTGGAAAGAAGCTTTCGGAGAAACTGCTCTGTGTTCTGTTAATTCATCTCACAGAGATACATCTTTCCCTTCAAGAGGCCTTTTGCTAAGGCTGTTCTTATGGAATTGGCAAAGGGATATTTTGAAGCCCATAGAGGGCTATGGTGAAAAAGGAAATATCTTCCGTTCAAAACTGGAAAGAAGCATTCTGAGAAACTGCTCTGTGTTCTGTTAATCCATCTCACAGAGTTACATCTTTCCCTTCAAGAAGACTTTCGCTAAGGCTGTTCTTGTGGAACTGGCAAAGGGATATTTGGAAGCCCTTAGAGGGCTATGGTGAAAAAGGAAATATCTTCCGTTCAAAAGTGGAAAGAAGATTTCTGAGAAACTGCTCTGTGTTCGGTTAGTTCAACTCACAGAGTTACATCTTTCCCTACAAGAAGCCTTTCGCTAAGGCTCTTCTAGTGGAACTGGCAAAGGGATATTTGGAAACCCATAGAGGGCTATGGTGAAAAAGGAAATATCTTCCTTTCAATACTGGAAAGAAGCTTTCTGAGAAACTGCTCTGTGTTCCCTGAATTCATCTCACAGAGTTACATCTTTCCCTTCATGAAGCCTTTCGCCTAGGCTGTTCTTCTGGAACTGTCAAAGGGATATTTGGAAGCCCATAGAGGGCTATGGTGAAAAAGAAAATATCTTCCGTTCAAAACTGGAAAGAAGCTTTCTGAGAAACTGCTCTGTGTTCTGTTAATTCATATCACAGAGCTACATCTTTCCCTTCAAGAAGCGTTTCGCTAAGGCTGTTCTTGTGGAATTGGCAAAGTGATATTTGGAAGCCCATAAAGGGCTATGGTGAAAAAGGTAATATCTTCCGTTCAAAAGTCGAAAGAAGCTTTCTGAGAAACTGTTCTGTGTTCTGTTAGTTCATCTCACAGAGTTACATCTTTCCCTTCAAGAAGCCTTTCGCTAAGGCTGTTCTTGTGGAACTGGCAAGGGGATATTGGGAAGCCCTTAGAGGGCTATGGTGAAAAAGGAAATATCTTCCGTTCAAAACTGGAAAGAAGATTTCTGAGAAACTGCTCTGTGTTCTCTGAATTCATCTCACAGAGTTACATCTTTCCCTTCAAGAAGCCTTTCGCCTAGGCTGTTCTTCTGGAACTGGCAAAGGGATATTTGGAAGCCCATAGAGGGCTATGGTGAAAAAGGAAATATCTTCCGTTCAAAACTGGAAAGAAGCTTTCTGAGAAACTGCTCTGTGTTCTGTGAATTCATATCACAGAGCTACATCTTTACCTTCAAGAAGCCTTTCGCTAAGGCTGTTCTTGCGGAATTGGCAAAGGGATATTTGGAAGCCCATAGAGGGCTATGGTGAAAAAGGAAATATCTTCCGTTCAAAACTGGAAAGAAGCTTTCTGAGAAACTGCTCTGTGTTCTGTTAATTCATCTCACGGAGATACATCTTTCCCTTCAAGAGGCCTTTTGCTAAGGCTGTTCTTATGGAATTGGCAAAGGGATATTTTGAAGCCCATAGAGGGCTATGGTGAAAAAGGAAATATCTTCCGTTGAAAACTGGAAAGAAGCTTTCTGAGAAACTGCTCTGTGTTCTCTGAATTCATCTCACAGAGTTACATCTTTCCCTTCAAGAAGCCTTTCGCTAAGGCTGTTCTTCTGGAATTGGCCAAGGGATATTTGGAAGCCCATAGAGGGCTATGGTGAAAAAGGTAATATCTTCCGTTCAAAACTGGAAAGAAGCTTTCTGAGAAACTGCTCTGTGTTCTGTTAGTTCATCTCACAGAGTTACATCTTTCCCTTCAAGAAGCCTTTCGCTAAGGCTGTTCTTCTGGAATTGGCAAAGGGATATTTGGAAGCCCTTAGAGGGCTAGGGTGAAAAAGGAAATATCTTCCGTTCAAAACTGGAAAGAAGCTTTCTGAGAAACTGCTCTGTGTTCTGTTAATCCATCTCTCAGAGTTACATCTTTCCCTTCAAGAAGCCTTTCGCTAAGGCTGTTCTTGTGGAATTGGCAAAGGGATATTTGGAAGCCCATAGAGGGCTATGGTGAAAAAGGAAATATCTTCCGTTCAAAACTGGAAAGAAGCTTTCTGAGAAACTGCTCTGTGTTCTGTTAGTTCATCTCACAGAGTTACATCTTTCCCTTCAAGAAGCCTTTCGCTAAGGCTGTTCTTGTGGAATTGGCAAAGGGATATTTGGAAGCCCGTAGAAGGCTATGGTGAAAAAGGAAATATCTTCCGTTCAAAACTGGAAAGAAGCTTTCTGAGAAACTGTTCTGTGTTCTGTTAGTTCATCTCACAGAGTTACATCTTTCCCTTCAAGAAGCCTTTCGCTAAGGCTGTTCTTGTGGAATTAGCAAAGGGATATTTGGAAGCCCTTAGAGGGCTATGGTGAAAAAGGAAATATCTTCCGTTCAAAACTGGAAAGAAGCTTTCTGAGAAACTGCTCTGTGTTCTCTGAATTCATCTCACAGAGTTACATCTTTCCCTTCAAGAAGCCTTTCGCCTAGGCTGTTCTTATGGAACTGGCAAAGGGATATTTGGAAGCCCATAGAGGGCTATGGTGAAAAATGAAATATCTTCCTTTCAAAACTGGAAAGAAGCTTTCTGAGAAACTGCTCTGTGTTCTGTTAATTCATATCACAGAGCTACATCTTTCCCTTCAAGAAGCCTTTCGCTAAGGCTGTTCTTGCGGAATTGGCAAAGGGATATTTGGAAGCCCATAGAGGGCTATGGTGAAAAAGGAAATATCTTCCGTTCAAAACTGGAAAGAAGCTTTCGGAGAAACTGCTCTGTGTTCTGTTAATTCATCTCACAGAGATACATCTTTCCCTTCAAGAGGCCTTTTGCTAAGGCTGTTCTTATGGAATTGGCAAAGGGATATTTTGAAGCCCATAGAGGGCTATGGTGAAAAAGGAAATATCTTCCGTTCAAAACTGGAAAGAAGCATTCTGAGAAACTGCTCTGTGTTCTCTGAATTCATCTCACAGAGTTACATCTTTCCCTTCAAGAAGCCTTTCCCTAAGGCTGTTCTTGTGGAATTGGCAAAGGGATATTTGGAAGCCCATAGAGGGCTATGGTGAAAAAGGAAATATCTTCCGTTCAAAACTGGAAAGAAGCTTTCTGAGAAACTGCTCTGTGTTCTGTTAATTCATCTCACAGAGTTACATCTTTCCCTTCAAGAAGCCTTTCGCTAAGGCTGTTCTTGTGGAATTAGCAAAGGGATATTTGGAAGCCCTTAGAGGGCTATGGTGAAAAAGGAAATATCTTCCGTTCAAAACTGGAAAGAAGCTTTGTGAGAAACTGGTCTGTGTTCTCTGAATTCATCTCACAGAGTTACATCTTTCCCTTCAAGAAGCCTTTCGCTAAGGCTGTTCTTGTGGAACTGGCAAAGGGATATTTCGAAGCTCATAGAGGGCTATGGTGAAAAAGGAAATAACTTCGGTTCAAAACTGCAAAGAAGCTTTCTGAGAAACTGCTCTGTGTTCTGTTAATCCATCTCACAGTGTTACATCTTTCCCTTCAAGAAGACTTTCGCTAAGGCTGTTCTTGTGGAACTGGCAAAGGGATATTTGGAAGCCCTTAGAGGGCTATGGTGAAAAAGGAAATATCTTCCGTTCAAAAGTGGAAAGAAGATTTCTGAGAAACTGCTCTGTGTTCGGTTAGTTCAACTCACAGAGTTACATCTTTCCCTACAAGAAGCCTTTCGCTAAGGCTCTTCTAGTGGAACTGGCAAAGGGATATTTGGAAACCCATAGAGGGCTATGGTGAAAAAGGAAATATCTTCCGTTCAATACTGGAAAGAAGCTTTCTGAGAAACTGCTCTGTGTTCCCTGAATTCATCTCACAGAGTTACATCTTTCCCTTCATGAAGCCTTTCGCCTAGGCTGTTCTTCTGGAACTGTCAAAGGGATATTTGGAAGCCCATAGAGGGCTATGGTGAAAAAGGAAATATCTTCCGTTCAAAACTGGAAAGAAGCTTTCTGAGAAACTGCTCTGTGTTCTGTTAATTCATATCACAGAGCTACATCTTTCCCTTCAAGAAGCCTTTCGCTAAGGTTGTTCTTGCGGAATTGGCAAAGGGATATTTGGAAGCCCATAGAGGGCTATGGTGAAAAAGGAAATATCTTCCGTTGAAAACTGGAAAGAAGCTTTCTGAGAAACTGCTCTGTGTTCTCTGAATTCATCTCACAGAGTTACATCTTTCCCTTCAAGAAGCCTTTCGCTAAGGCTGTTCTTCTGGAATTGGCAAAGGGATATTTGGAAGCCCATAGAGGGCTATGGTGAAAAAGGTAATATCTTCCGTTCAAAACTGGAAAGAAGCTTTCTGAGAAACTGCTCTGTGTTCTGTTAGTTCATCTCACAGAGTTACATCTTTCCCTTCAAGAAGCCTTTCGCTAAGGCTGTTCTTCTGGAATTGGCAAAGGGATATTTGGAAGCCCATAGAGGGCTAGGGTGAAAAAGGAAATATCTTCCGTTCAAAACTGGAAAGAAGCTTTCTGAGAAACTGCTCTGTGTTCTATTAATCCATCTCTCAGAGTTACATCTTTCCCTTCAAGAAGCCTTTCGCTAAGGCTGTTCTTGTGGAATTGGCAAAGGGATATTTGGAAGCCCATAGAGGGCTATGGTGAAAAAGGAAATATCTTCCGTTCAAAACTGGAAAGAAGCTTTCTGAGAAACTGCTCTGTGTTCTGTTAGTTCATCTCACAGAGTTACATCTTTCCCTTCAAGAAGCCTTTCGCTAAGGCTGTTCTTGTGGAACTGGCAAAGGGATATTTGGAAGCCCATAGAGGGCTATGGTGAGAAAGGAAATATCTTCCGTTCAAAACTGGAAAGAAGCTTTCTGAGAAACTGCTCTGTGTTCTCTGAATTCATCTCACAGAGATTCATCTTTCCCTTCAAGTAGCCTTTCGCTAAGGCTGTTCTTGTGGAACTGGCAAAGGGATATTTGGAAGCCCATAGAGGGCTATGGTGAAAAAGGAAATATCTCCCGTTCAAAACTGGAAAGAAGCTTTCTGAGAAACTGCTCTGTGTTCTCTGAATTCATCTCACAGAGTTACATCTTTCCCTTCAAGAAGCCTTTCGCTAAGGCTGTTCTTGTGGAATTGGCAAAGGGATATTTGGAAGCCCGTAGAAGGCTATGGTGAAAAAGGAAATATCTTCCGTTCAAAACTGGAAAGAAGCTTTCTGAGAAACTGTTCTGTGTTCTGTTAGTTCATCTCACAGAGTTACATCTTTCCCTTCAAGAAGCCTTTCGCTAAGGCTGTTCTTGTGGAATTAGCAAAGGGATATTTGGAAGCCCTTAGAGGGCTATGGTGAAAAAGGAAATATCTTCCGTTCAAAACTGGAAAGAAGCTTTCTGAGAAACTGCTCTGTGTTCTCTGAATTCATCTCACAGAGTTACATCTTTCCCTTCAAGAAGCCTTTCGCCTAGGCTGTTCTTATGGAACTGGCAAAGGGATATTTGGAAGCCCATAGAGGGCTATGGTGAAAAAGGAAATATCTTGCTTTCAAAACTGGAAAGAAGCTTTCTGAGAAACTGCTCTGTGTTCTGTTAATTCATATCACAGAGCTACATCTTTCCCTTCAAGAAGCCTTTCGCTAAGGCTGTTCTTGCGGAATTGGCAAAGGGATATTTGGAAGCCCATAGAGGGCTATGGTGAAAAAGGAAATATCTTCCGTTCAAAACTGGAAAGAAGCTTTCGGAGAAACTGCTCTGTGTTCTGTTAATTCATCTCACAGAGATACATCTTTCCCTTCAAGAGGCCTTTTGCTAAGGCTGTTCTTATGGAATTGGCAAAGGGATATTTGGAAGCCCTTAGAGGGCTATGGTGAAAAAGGAAATATCTTCCGTTCAAAACTGGAAAGAAGCTTTGTGAGAAACTGGTCTGTGTTCTCTGAATTCATCTCACAGAGTTACATCTTTCCCTTCAAGAAGCCTTTCGCTAAGGCTGTTCTTGTGGAACTGGCAAAGGGATATTTCGAAGCTCATAGAGGGCTATGGTGAAAAAGGAAATAACTTCGGTTCAAAACTGCAAAGAAGCATTCTGAGAAACTGCTCTGTGTTCTGTTAATCCATCTCACAGAGTTACATCTTTCCCTTCAAGAAGACTTTCGCTAAGGCTGTTCTTGTGGAACTGGCAAAGGGATATTTGGAAGCCCTTAGAGGGCTATGGTGAAAAAGGAAATATCTTCCGTTCAAAAGTGGAAAGAAGATTTCTGAGAAACTGCTCTGTGTTCGGTTAGTTCAACTCACAGAGTTACATCTTTCCCTACAAGAAGCCTTTCGCTAAGGCTCTTCTAGTGGAACTGGCAAAGGGATATTTGGAAACCCATAGAGGGCTATGGTGAAAAAGGAAATATCTTCCGTTCAATACTGGAAAGAAGCTTTCTGAGAAACTGCTCTGTGTTCCCTGAATTCATCTCACAGAGTTACATCTTTCCCTTCATGAAGCCTTTCGCCTAGGCTGTTCTTCTGGAACTGTCAAAGGGATATTTGGAAGCCCATAGAGGGCTATGGTGAAAAAGGAAATATCTTCCGTTCAAAACTGGAAAGAAGCTTTCTGAGAAACTGCTCTGTGTTCTGTTAATTCATATCACAGAGCTACATCTTTCCCTTCAAGAAGCCTTTCGCTAAGGTTGTTCTTGCGGAATTGGCAAAGGGATATTTGGAAGCCCATAGAGGGCTATGGTGAAAAAGGAAATATCTTCCGTTGAAAACTGGAAAGAAGCTTTCTGAGAAACTGCTCTGTGTTCTCTGAATTCATCTCACAGAGTTACATCTTTCCCTTCAAGAAGCCTTTCGCTAAGGCTGTTCTTCTGGAATTGGCAAAGGGATATTTGGAAGCCCATAGAGGGCTATGGTGAAAAAGGTAATATCTTCCGTTCAAAACTGGAAAGAAGCTTTCTGAGAAACTGCTCTGTGTTCTGTTAGTTCATCTCACAGAGTTACATCTTTCCCTTCAAGAAGCCTTTCGCTAAGGCTGTTCTTCTGGAATTGGCAAAGGGATATTTGGAAGCCCATAGAGGGCTAGGGTGAAAAAGGAAATATCTTCCGTTCAAAACTGGAAAGAAGCTTTCTGAGAAACTGCTCTGTGTTCTATTAATCCATCTCTCAGAGTTACATCTTTCCCTTCAAGAAGCCTTTCGCTAAGGCTGTTCTTGTGGAATTGGCAAAGGGATATTTGGAAGCCCATAGAGGGCTATGGTGAAAAAGGAAATATCTTCCGTTCAAAACTGGAAAGAAGCTTTCTGAGAAACTGCTCTGTGTTCTGTTAGTTCATCTCACAGAGTTACATCTTTCCCTTCAAGAAGCCTTTCGCTAAGGCTGTTCTTGTGGAACTGGCAAAGGGATATTTGGAAGCCCATAGAGGGCTATGGTGAGAAAGGAAATATCTTCCGTTCAAAACTGGAAAGAAGCTTTCTGAGAAACTGCTCTGTGTTCTCTGAATTCATCTCACAGAGATTCATCTTTCCCTTCAAGTAGCCTTTCGCTAAGGCTGTTCTTGTGGAACTGGCAAAGGGATATTTGGAAGCCCATAGAGGGCTATGGTGAAAAAGGAAATATCTCCCGTTCAAAACTGGAAAGAAGCTTTCTGAGAAACTGCTCTGTGTTCTGTTAATTCATATCACAGAGCTACATCTTTCCCTTCAAGAAGCCTTTCGCTAAGGCTGTTCTTGCGGAATTGGCAAAGGGATATTTGGAAGCCCATAGAGGGCTATGGTGAAAAAGGAAATATCTTCCGTTCAAAACTGGAAAGAAGCTTTCGGAGAAACTGCTCTGTGTTCTGTTAATTCATCTCACAGAGATACATCTTTCCCTTCAAGAGGCCTTTTGCTAAGGCTGTTCTTATGGAATTGGCAAAGGGATATTTTGAAGCCCATAGAGGGCTATGGTGAAAAAGGAAATATCTTCCGTTCAAAACTGGAAAGAAGCATTCTGAGAAACTGCTCTGTGTTCTCTGAATTCATCTCACAGAGTTACATCTTTCCCTTCAAGAAGCCTTTCGCTAAGGCTGTTCTTGTGGAATTGGCAAAGGGATATTTGGAAGCCCATAGAGGGCTATGGTGAAAAAGGAAATATCTTCCGTTCAAAACTGGAAAGAAGCTTTCTGAGAAACTGCTCTGTGTTCTGTTAATTCATCTCACAGAGTTACATCTTTCCCTTCAAGAAGCCTTTCGCTAACGCTGTTCTTGTGGAATTGGCAAAGGGATATTTGGAAGCCCATGGAGGACTATGGTGAAAAAGGAAATATCTTCCGTTCAAAACTGGAAAGAAGCTTTCTGAGAAACTGTTCTGTGTTCTGTTAGTTCATCTCACAGAGTTACATCTTTCCCTTCAAGAAGCCTTTCGCTAAGGCTGTTCTTGTGGAATTAGCAAAGGGATATTTGGAAGCCCTTAGAGGGCTATGGTGAAAAAGGAAATATCTTCCGTTCAAAACTGGAAAGAAGCTTTGTGAGAAACTGGTCTGTGTTCTCTGAATTCATCTCACAGAGTTACATCTTTCCCTTCAAGAAGCCTTTCGCTAAGGCTGTTCTTGTGGAACTGGCAAAGGGATATTTCGAAGCTCATAGAGGGCTATGGTGAAAAAGGAAATAACTTCGGTTCAAAACTGCAAAGAAGCATTCTGAGAAACTGCTCTGTGTTCTGTTAATCCATCTCACAGAGTTACATCTTTCCCTTCAAGAAGACTTTCGCTAAGGCTGTTCTTGTGGAACTGGCAAAGGGATATTTGGAAGCCCTTAGAGGGCTATGGTGAAAAAGGAAATATCTTCCGTTCAAAAGTGGAAAGAAGATTTCTGAGAAACTGCTCTGTGTTCGGTTAGTTCAACTCACAGAGTTACATCTTTCCCTACAAGAAGCCTTTCGCTAAGGCTCTTCTAGTGGAACTGGCAAAGGGATATTTGGAAACCCATAGAGGGCTATGGTGAAAAAGGAAATATCTTCCGTTCAATACTGGAAAGAAGCTTTCTGAGAAACTGCTCTGTGTTCCCTGAATTCATCTCACAGAGTTACATCTTTCCCTTCATGAAGCCTTTCGCCTAGGCTGTTCTTCTGGAACTGTCAAAGGGATATTTGGAAGCCCATAGAGGGCTATGGTGAAAAAGGAAATATCTTCCGTTCAAAACTGGAAAGAAGCTTTCTGAGAAACTGCTCTGTGTTCTGTTAATTCATATCACAGAGCTACATCTTTCCCTTCAAGAAGCCTTTCGCTAAGGCTGTTCTTGCGGAATTGGCAAAGGGATATTTGGAAGCCCATAGAGGGCTATGGTGAAAAAGGAAATATCTTCCGTTCAAAACTGGAAAGAAGCTTTCTGAGAAACTGCTCTGTGTTCTCTGAATTCATCTCACAGAGTTACATCTTTCCCTTCAAGAAGCCTTTCGCTAAGGCTGTTCTTGTGGAATTGGCAAAGTGATATTTGGAAGCCCATAGAGGGCTATGGTGAAAAAGGAAATATCTTCCGTTCAAAACTGGAAGGAAGCTTTCTGAGAAACTGTTCTGTGTTCTGTTAGTTCATCTCACAGAGTTACATCTTTCCCTTCAAGAAGCCTTTCGCTAAGGCTGTTCTTGTGGAATTAGCAAAGGGATATTTGGAAGCCCTTAGAGGGCTATGGTGAAAAAGGAAATATCTTCCGTTCAAAACTGGAAAGAAGCTTTCTGAGAAACTGCTCTGTGTTCTCTGAATTCATCTCACAGTGTTACATCTTTCCCTTCAAGAAGCCTTTCGCCTAGGCTGTTCTTCTGGAACTGGCAAAGGGATATTTGGAAGCCCAAAGAGGGCTATGGTGAAAAAGGAAATATCTTCCGTTCAAAACTGGAAAGAAGCTTTCTGAGAAACTGCTCTGTGTTCTGTGAATTCATATCACAGAGCTACATCTTTACCTTCAAGAAGCCTTTCGCTAAGGCTGTTCTTTCGGAATTGGCAAAGGGATATTTGGAAGCCCATAGAGGGCTATGGTGAAAAAGGTAATATCTTCCGTTCAAAACTGGAAAGAAGCTTTCTGAGAAACTGCTCTGTGTTCTGTTAATTCGTCTCTCGGAGTTACATCTTTCCCTTCAAGAGGCCTTTTGCTAAGGCTGTTCTTATGGAATTGGCAAAGGGATATTTTGAAGCCCATAGAGGGCTATGGTGAAAAAGGAAATATCTTCCGTTGAAAACTGGAAAGAAGCTTTCTGAGAAACTGCTCTGTGTTCTCTGAATTCATCTCACAGAGTTACATCTTTCCCTTCAAGAAGCCTTTCGCTAAGGCTGTTCTTCTGGAATTGGCAAAGGGATATTTGGAAGCCCATAGAGGGCTATGGTGAAAAAGGAAATATCTTCCGTTCAAAACTGGAAAGAAGCTTTCTGAGAAACTGCTCTGTGTTCTGTTAGTTCATCTCACAGAGTTACATCTTTCCCTTCAAGAAGCCTTTCGCTAAGGCTGTTCTTGTGGAATTAGCAAAGAGATATTTGGAAGCCCTTAGAGGGCTATGGTGAAAAAGGAAATATCTTCCGTTCAAAACTGGAAAGAAGCTTTCTGAGAAACTGCTCTGTGTTCTCTGAATTCATCTCACAGAGTTACATCTTTCCCTTCAAGAAGCCTTTCGCTAAGGCTGTTCTTGTGGAACTGGCAAAGGGATATTTCGAAGCTCATAGAGGGCTCTGCTGAAAAAGGAAATATCTTCCGTTCAAAACTGGAAAGAAGCATTCTGAGAAACTGCTCTGTGTTCTCTGAATTCTTCTCACAGAGTCACATCTATCACTTCAAGAAGCCTTTCGCTAAGGCTGTTCTTGTGGGACTGGAAAGGGATATTTGGAAGCCCATAGAGGGCTATGGTGAAAAAGAAAATATCTTACGTTCAAAACTGGAAAGAAGCTTTCTGAGAAACTGTTCTGTGTTCTGTTAGTTCATCTCACAGAGTTACATCTTGCCCTTCAAGAAGCCTTTCGCTAAGGCTGTTCTTGTGGAATTAGCAAAGGGATATTTGGAAGCCCTTAGAGGGCTATGGTGAAAAAGGAAATATCTTCCGTTCAAAACTGGAAAGAAGCTTTCTGAGAAACTGCTCTGTGTTCTCTGAATTCATTTCACAGAGTTACATCTTTCTCTTCAAGAAGCCTTTCGCTAAGGCTGTTCTTGTGGAACTAGCAAAGGGATATTTGGAAGCCCTTAGAGGGCTATGGTGAAAAAGGAAATATCTTCCGTTCAAAACTGGAAAGAAGATTTCTGAGAAACTGCTCTGTGTTCTGTTAGTTCAACTCACAGAGTTACATCTTTCCCTACAAGAAGCCTATCGCTAAGGCTGTTCTAGTGGAACTGGCAAAGGGATATTTGGAAACCCATAGAGGGCTATGGTGAAAAAGGAAATAACTTACGTTCAATACTGGAAAGAAGCTTTCTGAGAAATTGCTCTGTGTTCTCTGAATTCATCTCACAGAGTTACATCTTTCCCTTCAAGAAGCCTTTCGCTGAGTCTGTTCTTGTGGAACTGGCAAGGGATATATCGAAGCTCATAGAGGGCTATGGTGAAAAAGTAAATATCTTCCGTTCAAAACTGGAAAGAAGCTTTCTGAGAAACTGCTCCGTGTTCTCTGAATTCATCTCACAGAGTTACATCTATCCCTTCAAGAAGCCTTTCGCTAAGGCTGTTCTTGTGGAATTGGCAAAGGGATATTTGGAAGCCCATAGAGCGCTAGGGTGAAAAAGGAAATATCTTCCGTTCAAAACTGGAAAGAAGCTTTCTGAGAAACTGCTCTGTGTTCTGTTAATCCATCTCACAGAGTTACATCTTTCCCTTCAAGAAGCCTTTCGCTAAGGCTGTTCTTGTGGAATTGGCAAAGGGATATTTGGAAGCCCATAGAGTTCTATGGTGAGAAAGGAAATATCTTCCGTTCAAAACTGGAAAGAAGCTTTCTGAGAAACTGCTCTGTGTTCTCTGAATTCATCTCACAGAGTTTCATCTTTCCCTTCAAGTAGCCTTTCGCTAAGGCTGTTCTTGTGGAACTGGCAAAGGGATATTTGGAAGCCCATAGAGGGCTATGGTGAAAAAGGAAATATCTCCCGTTCAAAACTGGAAAGAAGCTTTCTGAGAAACTGCTCTGTGTTCTGTTAGTTCATCTCACAGAGTTACATCTTTCCCTACAAGTAGCCTTTCGCTAAGGCTGTTCTAGTGGAACTGGCAAAGGGATATTTGGAAACCCATAGAGGGCTATGGTGAAAAAGGAGATACCTTCCGTTCAATACTGGAAAGAAGCTTTCTGAGAAACTGCTCTGTGTTCTCTGAGTTCATCTCACAGAGTTACATCTTTCCCGTCAAGAAGCCTTTCGCTAAGGCTGTTCTTGTGGAATTGGCAAAGGGATATTTGGAAGCCCTTAGAGGGCTATGGTGAAAAAGGAAATATCTTCCGTTCAAAACTGGAAAGAAACATTCTGAGAAACTGCTCTGTGTTCTCTGAATTCATCTCACAGAGTTACATCTTTCCCTTAAAGAAGCCTTTCGCTAAGGCTGTTCTTGTGGAACTGGCAAAGGGATATTTGGAACCCCATAGAGGGCTATGGTGAAAAAGGAAATATCTTCCGTTCAAAACTGGAAAGAAACTTTCTGTGAAACTGCTCTGTGTTCTCTGAATTCATCTCACAGAGTTACATCTTTCCCTTCAAGAAGCCTTTCGCTGAGTCTGTTCTTGTGGAACTGGCAAGGGATATATCGAAGCTCATAGAGGGCTATGGTGAAAAAGTAAATATCTTCCGTTCAAAACTGGAAAGAAGCTTTCTGAGAAACTGTTCTGTGTTCTGTTAGTTCATCTCACAGAGTTACATCTTTCCCTTCAAGAATCCTTTCGCTAAGGCTGTTCTTGTGGAATTAGCAAAGTGATATTTGGAAGCCCTTAGAGGGCTATGGTGAAAAAGGAAATATCTTCCGTTCAATACTGGAAGGAAACTTTCTGGGAAACTGCTCTGTGTTCTCTGAATTCTTCTCAAAGAGTTACATCTTTCCCTTCAAGAAGCCTTTCGCTAAGGCTGTTCTTTTGGAACTGGCAAAGGGATATTTGGAAACCCATAGAGGGCTATGGTGAAAAAGGAAATATCTTCCGTTCAAAACTGGAAAGAAGCTTTCTGAGAAACTGCTCTGTGTTCTCTGAATTCATCTCACAGAGTTACATCTTCCCCTTCAAGAAGCCTTTCGCTAAGGCTGTTCTTCTGGAACTGGCAAAGCGATATTTGGAAGCCCATAGACGGTTATGGTGAAAAAGGAAATATCTTCCGTTCAAAACTGGAAAGAAGCTTTCTGAGAAACTGCTCTGTGTTCTCTGAATTCTTCTCACAGAGTTACATCTATCCCTTCAAGAAGCCTTTCGCTAAGGCTGTTCTTGTGGGACTGGCAAAGGGATATTTGGAAGCCCATAGAGGGCTAGGGTGAAAAAGGAAATATCTTCCGTTCAAAACTGGAAAGAAGCTTTCTGAGAAACTGCTCTGTGTTCTGTTAATCCATCTCACAGAGTTACATCTTTCCCTTCAAGAAGCCTTTCGCTAAGGCTGTTCTTCTGGAATTGGCAAAGGGATATTTGGAAGCCCATAGAGGGCTATGGTGAAAAAGGAAATATCTTCCGTTCAAAACTGGAAAGAAGCTTTCTGAGAAACTGCTCTGTGTTCTGTTAGTTCATCTCACAGAGTTACATCTTTCCCTTCAAGAAGCCTTTCGCTAAGGCTGTTCTTGTGGAATTAGCAAAGAGATATTTGGAAGCCCTTAGAGGGCTATGGTGAAAAAGGAAATATCTTCCGTTCAAAACTGGAAAGAAGCTTTCTGAGAAACTGCTCTGTGTTCTCTGAATTCATCTCACAGAGTTACATCTTTCCCTTCAAGAAGCCTTTCGCTAAGGCTGTTCTTGTGGAACTGGCAAAGGGATATTTCGAAGCTCATAGAGGGCTCTGCTGAAAAAGGAAATATCTTCCGTTCAAAACTGGAAAGAAGCATTCTGAGAAACTGCTCTGTGTTCTCTGAATTCATCTCACAGAGTCACATCTATCACTTCAAGAAGCCTTTCGCTAAGGCTGTTCTTGTGGGACTGGAAAGGGATATTTGGAAGCCCATAGAGGGCTATGGTGAAAAAGAAAATATCTTACGTTCAAAACTGGAAAGAAGCTTTCTGAGAAACTGTTCTGTGTTCTGTTAGTTCATCTCACAGAGTTACATCTTGCCCTTCAAGAAGCCTTTCGCTAAGGCTGTTCTTGTGGAATTAGCAAAGGGATATTTGGAAGCCCTTAGAGGGCTATGGTGAAAAAGGAAATATCTTCCGTTCAAAACTGGAAAGAAGCTTTCTGAGAAACTGCTCTGTGTTCTCTGAATTCATTTCACAGAGTTACATCTTTCTCTTCAAGAAGCCTTTCGCTAAGGCTGTTCTTGTGGAACTAGCAAAGGGATATTTGGAAGCCCTTAGAGGGCTATGGTGAAAAAGGAAATATCTTCCGTTCAAAACTGGAAAGAAGATTTCTGAGAAACTGCTCTGTGTTCTGTTAGTTCAACTCACAGAGTTACATCTTTCCCTACAAGAAGCCTATCGCTAAGGCTGTTCTAGTGGAACTGGCAAAGGGATATTTGGAAACCCATAGAGGGCTATGGTGAAAAAGGAAATAACTTACGTTCAATACTGGAAAGAAGCTTTCTGAGAAATTGCTCTGTGTTCTCTGAATTCATCTCACAGAGTTACATCTTTCCCTTCAAGAAGCCTTTCGCTGAGTCTGTTCTTGTGGAACTGGCAAGGGATATATCGAAGCTCATAGAGGGCTATGGTGAAAAAGTAAATATCTTCCGTTCAAAACTGGAAAGAAGCTTTCTGAGAAACTGCTCCGTGTTCTCTGAATTCATCTCACAGAGTTACATCTATCCCTTCAAGAAGCCTTTCGCTAAGGCTGTTCTTGTGGAATTGGCAAAGGGATATTTGGAAGCCCATAGAGCGCTAGGGTGAAAAAGGAAATATCTTCCGTTCAAAACTGGAAAGAAGCTTTCTGAGAAACTGCTCTGTGTTCTGTTAATCCATCTCACAGAGTTACATCTTTCCCTTCAAGAAGCCTTTCGCTAAGGCTGTTCTTGTGGAATTGGCAAAGGGATATTTGGAAGCCCATAGAGTTCTATGGTGAGAAAGGAAATATCTTCCGTTCAAAACTGGAAAGAAGCTTTCTGAGAAACTGCTCTGTGTTCTCTGAATTCATCTCACAGAGTTTCATCTTTCCCTTCAAGTAGCCTTTCGCTAAGGCTGTTCTTGTGGAACTGGCAAAGGGATATTTGGAAGCCCATAGAGGGCTATGGTGAAAAAGGAAATATCTCCCGTTCAAAACTGGAAAGAAGCTTTCTGAGAAACTGCTCTGTGTTCTGTTAGTTCATCTCACAGAGTTACATCTTTCCCTACAAGTAGCCTTTCGCTAAGGCTGTTCTAGTGGAACTGGCAAAGGGATATTTGGAAACCCATAGAGGGCTATGGTGAAAAAGGAGATACCTTCCGTTCAATACTGGAAAGAAGCTTTCTGAGAAACTGCTCTGTGTTCTCTGAGTTCATCTCACAGAGTTACATCTTTCCCGTCAAGAAGCCTTTCGCTAAGGCTGTTCTTGTGGAATTGGCAAAGGGATATTTGGAAGCCCTTAGAGGGCTATGGTGAAAAAGGAAATATCTTCCGTTCAAAACTGGAAAGAAACATTCTGAGAAACTGCTCTGTGTTCTCTGAATTCATCTCACAGAGTTACATCTTTCCCTTAAAGAAGCCTTTCGCTAAGGCTGTTCTTGTGGAACTGGCAAAGGGATATTTGGAACCCCATAGAGGGCTATGGTGAAAAAGGAAATATCTTCCGTTCAAAACTGGAAAGAAACTTTCTGTGAAACTGCTCTGTGTTCTCTGAATTCATCTCACAGAGTTACATCTTTCCCTTCAAGAAGCCTTTCGCTGAGTCTGTTCTTGTGGAACTGGCAAGGGATATATCGAAGCTCATAGAGGGCTATGGTGAAAAAGTAAATATCTTCCGTTCAAAACTGGAAAGAAGCTTTCTGAGAAACTGTTCTGTGTTCTGTTAGTTCATCTCACAGAGTTACATCTTTCCCTTCAAGAATCCTTTCGCTAAGGCTGTTCTTGTGGAATTAGCAAAGTGATATTTGGAAGCCCTTAGAGGGCTATGGTGAAAAAGGAAATATCTTCCGTTCAATACTGGAAGGAAACTTTCTGGGAAACTGCTCTGTGTTCTCTGAATTCTTCTCAAAGAGTTACATCTTTCCCTTCAAGAAGCCTTTCGCTAAGGCTGTTCTTTTGGAACTGGCAAAGGGATATTTGGAAACCCATAGAGGGCTATGGTGAAAAAGGAAATATCTTCCGTTCAAAACTGGAAAGAAGCTTTCTGAGAAACTGCTCTGTGTTCTCTGAATTCATCTCACAGAGTTCCATCTTCCCCTTCAAGAAGCCTTTCGCTAAGGCTGTTCTTCTGGAACTGGCAAAGCGATATTTGGAAGCCCATAGACGGTTATGGTGAAAAAGGAAATATCTTCCGTTCAAAACTGGAAAGAAGCTTTCTGAGAAACTGCTCTGTGTTCTCTGAATTCTTCTCACAGAGTTACATCTATCCCTTCAAGAAGCCTTTCGCTAAGGCTGTTCTTGTGGGACTGGCAAAGGGATATTTGGAAGCCCATAGAGGGCTAGGGTGAAAAAGGAAATATCTTCCGTTCAAAACTGGAAAGAAGCTTTCTGAGAAACTGCTCTGTGTTCTGTTAATCCATCTCACAGAGTTACATCTTTCCCTTCAAGAAGCCTTTCGCTAAGGCTGTTCTTCTGGAATTGGCAAAGGGATATTTGGAAGCCCATAGAGGGCTATGGTGAAAAAGGAAATATCTTCCGTTCAAAACTGGAAAGAAGCTTTCTGAGAAACTGCTCTGTGTTCTGTTAGTTCATCTCACAGAGTTACATCTTTCCCTTCAAGAAGCCTTTCGCTAAGGCTGTTCTTGTTTAACTGGCAAAGGGATATTTGGAAGCCCATAGAGGGCTATGGTGAGAAAGGAAATATCTTCCGTTCAAAACTGGAAAGAAGCTTTCTGAGAAACTGCTCTGTGGTCTCTGAATTCATCTCACAGAGTTTCATCTTTCCCTTCAAGTAGCCTTTCGCTAAGGCTGTTCTTGTGGAACTGGCAAAGGGATATTTGGAAGCCCATAGAGGGCTATGGTGAAAAAGGAATTATCTCCCGTTCAAAACTGGAAAGAAGCTTTCTGAGAAACTGCTCTGTGTTCTCTGAATTCATCTCACAGAGTTACATCTTTCCCTTCAAGAAGCCTTTCGCTAAGGCTGTTCTTGTGGAATTGGCAAAGGGATATTTGGAAGCCCACAAAGGGCTATGGTGAAAAAGGAAATATATTCCGTTCAAAACTGGAAAAAAGCTTTCTGAGAAACTGTTCTGTGTTCTGTTAGTTCATCTCACAGAGTTACATCTTTCCCTTCAAGAAGCCTTTCGCTAAGGCTGTTCTTGTGGAATTAGCAAAGGGATATTTGGAAGCCCTTAGAGGGCTATGGTGAAAAAGTAAATATCTTCCGTTCAAAACTGGAAAGAAGCTTTCTGAGAAACTGCTCTGTGTTCTCTGAATTCATCTCACAGAGTTACATCTTTCCCTTCAAGAAGCCTTTCGCTAAGGCGGTTCTTGTGGAACTGGCAAAGGGATATTTCGAAGCACATAGAGGGCTATGCTGAAAAAGGAAATATCTTCCGTTCAAAACTGGAAAGAAGCATTCTGAGAAACTGCTCTGTGATCTCTGAATTCATCTCACAGAGTCACATCTATCCCTTCAATAAGCCTTTCGCTAAGGCTGTTCTTGTGGGACTGGCAAAGGGATATTTGGAAGCCCATAGAGGGCTATGGTGAAAAAGAAAATATCTTCCGTTCAAAACTGGAAAGAAGCTTTCTGAGAAACTGCTCTGTGTTCTGTGAATTCATATCACAGAGCTACATCTTTACCTTCAAGAAGCCTTTCGCTAAGGCTGTTCTTGCGGAATTGGCAAAGGGATATTTGGAAGCCCATAGAGGGCTATGGTGAAAAAGGAAATATCTTCCGTTCAAAACTGGAAAGAAGCTTTCTGAGAAACTGCTCTGTGTTCTGTTAATTCATCTCACGGAGATACATCTTTCCCTTCAAGAGGCCTTTTGCTAAGGCTGTTCTTATGGAATTGGCAAAGGGATATTTTGAAGCCCATAGAGGGCTATGGTGAAAAAGGAAATATCTTCCGTTGAAAACTGGAAAGAAGCTTTCTGAGAAACTGCTCTGTGTTCTCTGAATTCATCTCACAGAGTTACATCTTTCCCTTCAAGAAGCCTTTCGCTAAGGCTGTTCTTCTGGAATTGGCCAAGGGATATTTGGAAGCCCATAGAGGGCTATGGTGAAAAAGGTAATATCTTCCGTTCAAAACTGGAAAGAAGCTTTCTGAGAAACTGCTCTGTGTTCTGTTAGTTCATCTCACAGAGTTACATCTTTCCCTTCAAGAAGCCTTTCGCTAAGGCTGTTCTTCTGGAATTGGCAAAGGGATATTTGGAAGCCCTTAGAGGGCTAGGGTGAAAAAGGAAATATCTTCCGTTCAAAACTGGAAAGAAGCTTTCTGAGAAACTGCTCTGTGTTCTGTTAATCCATCTCTCAGAGTTACATCTTTCCCTTCAAGAAGCCTTTCGCTAAGGCTGTTCTTGTGGAATTGGCAAAGGGATATTTGGAAGCCCATAGAGGGCTATGGTGAAAAAGGAAATATCTTCCGTTCAAAACTGGAAAGAAGCTTTCTGAGAAACTGCTCTGTGTTCTGTTAGTTCATCTCACAGAGTTACATCTTTCCCTTCAAGAAGCCTTTCGCTAAGGCTGTTCTTGTGGAATTGGCAAAGGGATATTTGGAAGCCCGTAGAAGGCTATGGTGAAAAAGGAAATATCTTCCGTTCAAAACTGGAAAGAAGCTTTCTTAGAAACTGTTCTGTGTTCTGTTAGTTCATCTCACAGAGTTACATCTTTCCCTTCAAGAAGCCTTTCGCTAAGGCTGTTCTTGTGGAATTAGCAAAGGGATATTTGGAAGCCCTTAGAGGGCTATGGTGAAAAAGGAAATATCTTCCGTTCAAAACTGGAAAGAAGCTTTCTGAGAAACTGCTCTGTGTTCTCTGAATTCATCTCACAGAGTTACATCTTTCCCTTCAAGAAGCCTTTCGCCTAGGCTGTTCTTATGGAACTGGCAAAGGGATATTTGGAAGCCCATAGAGGGCTATGGTGAAAAATGAAATATCTTCCTTTCAAAACTGGAAAGAAGCTTTCTGAGAAACTGCTCTGTGTTCTGTTAATTCATATCACAGAGCTACATCTTTCCCTTCAAGAAGCCTTTCGCTAAGGCTGTTCTTGCGGAATTGGCAAAGGGATATTTGGAAGCCCATAGAGGGCTATGGTGAAAAAGGAAATATCTTCCGTTCAAAACTGGAAAGAAGCTTTCGGAGAAACTGCTCTGTGTTCTGTTAATTCATCTCACAGAGATACATCTTTCCCTTCAAGAGGCCTTTTGCTAAGGCTGTTCTTATGGAATTGGCAAAGGGATATTTTGAAGCCCATAGAGGGCTATGGTGAAAAAGGAAATATCTTCCGTTCAAAACTGGAAAGAAGCATTCTGAGAAACTGCTCTGTGTTCTCTGAATTCATCTCACAGAGTTACATCTTTCCCTTCAAGAAGCCTTTCCCTAAGGCTGTTCTTGTGGAATTGGCAAAGGGATATTTGGAAGCCCATAGAGGGCTATGGTGAAAAAGGAAATATCTTCCGTTCAAAACTGGAAAGAAGCTTTCTGAGAAACTGCTCTGTGTTCTGTTAATTCATCTCACAGAGTTACATCTTTCCCTTCAAGAAGCCTTTCGCTAAGGCTGTTCTTGTGGAATTAGCAAAGGGATATTTGGAAGCCCTTAGAGGGCTATGGTGAAAAAGGAAATATCTTCCGTTCAAAACTGGAAAGAAGCTTTGTGAGAAACTGGTCTGTGTTCTCTGAATTCATCTCACAGAGTTACATCTTTCCCTTCAAGAAGCCTTTCGCTAAGGCTGTTCTTGTGGAACTGGCAAAGGGATATTTCGAAGCTCATAGAGGGCTATGGTGAAAAAGGAAATAACTTCGGTTCAAAACTGCAAAGAAGCTTTCTGAGAAACTGCTCTGTGTTCTGTTAATCCATCTCACAGTGTTACATCTTTCCCTTCAAGAAGACTTTCGCTAAGGCTGTTCTTGTGGAACTGGCAAAGGGATATTTGGAAGCCCTTAGAGGGCTATGGTGAAAAAGGAAATATCTTCCGTTCAAAAGTGGAAAGAAGATTTCTGAGAAACTGCTCTGTGTTCGGTTAGTTCAACTCACAGAGTTACATCTTTCCCTACAAGAAGCCTTTCGCTAAGGCTCTTCTAGTGGAACTGGCAAAGGGATATTTGGAAACCCATAGAGGGCTATGGTGAAAAAGGAAATATCTTCCGTTCAATACTGGAAAGAAGCTTTCTGAGAAACTGCTCTGTGTTCCCTGAATTCATCTCACAGAGTTACATCTTTCCCTTCATGAAGCCTTTCGCCTAGGCTGTTCTTCTGGAACTGTCAAAGGGATATTTGGAAGCCCATAGAGGGCTATGGTGAAAAAGGAAATATCTTCCGTTCAAAACTGGAAAGAAGCTTTCTGAGAAACTGCTCTGTGTTCTGTTAATTCATATCACAGAGCTACATCTTTCCCTTCAAGAAGCCTTTCGCTAAGGTTGTTCTTGCGGAATTGGCAAAGGGATATTTGGAAGCCCATAGAGGGCTATGGTGAAAAAGGAAATATCTTCCGTTGAAAACTGGAAAGAAGCTTTCTGAGAAACTGCTCTGTGTTCTCTGAATTCATCTCACAGAGTTACATCTTTCCCTTCAAGAAGCCTTTCGCTAAGGCTGTTCTTCTGGAATTGGCAAAGGGATATTTGGAAGCCCATAGAGGGCTATGGTGAAAAAGGTAATATCTTCCGTTCAAAACTGGAAAGAAGCTTTCTGAGAAACTGCTCTGTGTTCTGTTAGTTCATCTCACAGAGTTACATCTTTCCCTTCAAGAAGCCTTTCGCTAAGGCTGTTCTTCTGGAATTGGCAAAGGGATATTTGGAAGCCCATAGAGGGCTAGGGTGAAAAAGGAAATATCTTCCGTTCAAAACTGGAAAGAAGCTTTCTGAGAAACTGCTCTGTGTTCTATTAATCCATCTCTCAGAGTTACATCTTTCCCTTCAAGAAGCCTTTCGCTAAGGCTGTTCTTGTGGAATTGGCAAAGGGATATTTGGAAGCCCATAGAGGGCTATGGTGAAAAAGGAAATATCTTCCGTTCAAAACTGGAAAGAAGCTTTCTGAGAAACTGCTCTGTGTTCTGTTAGTTCATCTCACAGAGTTACATCTTTCCCTTCAAGAAGCCTTTCGCTAAGGCTGTTCTTGTGGAACTGGCAAAGGGATATTTGGAAGCCCATAGAGGGCTATGGTGAGAAAGGAAATATCTTCCGTTCAAAACTGGAAAGAAGCTTTCTGAGAAACTGCTCTGTGTTCTCTGAATTCATCTCACAGAGATTCATCTTTCCCTTCAAGTAGCCTTTCGCTAAGGCTGTTCTTGTGGAACTGGCAAAGGGATATTTGGAAGCCCATAGAGGGCTATGGTGAAAAAGGAAATATCTCCCGTTCAAAACTGGAAAGAAGCTTTCTGAGAAACTGCTCTGTGTTCTCTGAATTCATCTCACAGAGTTACATCTTTCCCTTCAAGAAGCCTTTCGCTAAGGCTGTTCTTGTGGAATTGGCAAAGGGATATTTGGAAGCCCGTAGAAGGCTATGGTGAAAAAGGAAATATCTTCCGTTCAAAACTGGAAAGAAGCTTTCTGAGAAACTGTTCTGTGTTCTGTTAGTTCATCTCACAGAGTTACATCTTTCCCTTCAAGAAGCCTTTCGCTAAGGCTGTTCTTGTGGAATTAGCAAAGGGATATTTGGAAGCCCTTAGAGGGCTATGGTGAAAAAGGAAATATCTTCCGTTCAAAACTGGAAAGAAGCTTTCTGAGAAACTGCTCTGTGTTCTCTGAATTCATCTCACAGAGTTACATCTTTCCCTTCAAGAAGCCTTTCGCCTAGGCTGTTCTTATGGAACTGGCAAAGGGATATTTGGAAGCCCATAGAGGGCTATGGTGAAAAAGGAAATATCTTGCTTTCAAAACTGGAAAGAAGCTTTCTGAGAAACTGCTCTGTGTTCTGTTAATTCATATCACAGAGCTACATCTTTCCCTTCAAGAAGCCTTTCGCTAAGGCTGTTCTTGCGGAATTGGCAAAGGGATATTTGGAAGCCCATAGAGGGCTATGGTGAAAAAGGAAATATCTTCCGTTCAAAACTGGAAAGAAGCTTTCGGAGAAACTGCTCTGTGTTCTGTTAATTCATCTCACAGAGATACATCTTTCCCTTCAAGAGGCCTTTTGCTAAGGCTGTTCTTATGGAATTGGCAAAGGGATATTTGGAAGCCCTTAGAGGGCTATGGTGAAAAAGGAAATATCTTCCGTTCAAAACTGGAAAGAAGCTTTGTGAGAAACTGGTCTGTGTTCTCTGAATTCATCTCACAGAGTTACATCTTTCCCTTCAAGAAGCCTTTCGCTAAGGCTGTTCTTGTGGAACTGGCAAAGGGATATTTCGAAGCTCATAGAGGGCTATGGTGAAAAAGGAAATAACTTCGGTTCAAAACTGCAAAGAAGCATTCTGAGAAACTGCTCTGTGTTCTGTTAATCCATCTCACAGAGTTACATCTTTCCCTTCAAGAAGACTTTCGCTAAGGCTGTTCTTGTGGAACTGGCAAAGGGATATTTGGAAGCCCTTAGAGGGCTATGGTGAAAAAGGAAATATCTTCCGTTCAAAAGTGGAAAGAAGATTTCTGAGAAACTGCTCTGTGTTCGGTTAGTTCAACTCACAGAGTTACATCTTTCCCTACAAGAAGCCTTTCGCTAAGGCTCTTCTAGTGGAACTGGCAAAGGGATATTTGGAAACCCATAGAGGGCTATGGTGAAAAAGGAAATATCTTCCGTTCAATACTGGAAAGAAGCTTTCTGAGAAACTGCTCTGTGTTCCCTGAATTCATCTCACAGAGTTACATCTTTCCCTTCATGAAGCCTTTCGCCTAGGCTGTTCTTCTGGAACTGTCAAAGGGATATTTGGAAGCCCATAGAGGGCTATGGTGAAAAAGGAAATATCTTCCGTTCAAAACTGGAAAGAAGCTTTCTGAGAAACTGCTCTGTGTTCTGTTAATTCATATCACAGAGCTACATCTTTCCCTTCAAGAAGCCTTTCGCTAAGGTTGTTCTTGCGGAATTGGCAAAGGGATATTTGGAAGCCCATAGAGGGCTATGGTGAAAAAGGAAATATCTTCCGTTGAAAACTGGAAAGAAGCTTTCTGAGAAACTGCTCTGTGTTCTCTGAATTCATCTCACAGAGTTACATCTTTCCCTTCAAGAAGCCTTTCGCTAAGGCTGTTCTTCTGGAATTGGCAAAGGGATATTTGGAAGCCCATAGAGGGCTATGGTGAAAAAGGTAATATCTTCCGTTCAAAACTGGAAAGAAGCTTTCTGAGAAACTGCTCTGTGTTCTGTTAGTTCATCTCACAGAGTTACATCTTTCCCTTCAAGAAGCCTTTCGCTAAGGCTGTTCTTCTGGAATTGGCAAAGGGATATTTGGAAGCCCATAGAGGGCTAGGGTGAAAAAGGAAATATCTTCCGTTCAAAACTGGAAAGAAGCTTTCTGAGAAACTGCTCTGTGTTCTATTAATCCATCTCTCAGAGTTACATCTTTCCCTTCAAGAAGCCTTTCGCTAAGGCTGTTCTTGTGGAATTGGCAAAGGGATATTTGGAAGCCCATAGAGGGCTATGGTGAAAAAGGAAATATCTTCCGTTCAAAACTGGAAAGAAGCTTTCTGAGAAACTGCTCTGTGTTCTGTTAGTTCATCTCACAGAGTTACATCTTTCCCTTCAAGAAGCCTTTCGCTAAGGCTGTTCTTGTGGAACTGGCAAAGGGATATTTGGAAGCCCATAGAGGGCTATGGTGAGAAAGGAAATATCTTCCGTTCAAAACTGGAAAGAAGCTTTCTGAGAAACTGCTCTGTGTTCTCTGAATTCATCTCACAGAGATTCATCTTTCCCTTCAAGTAGCCTTTCGCTAAGGCTGTTCTTGTGGAACTGGCAAAGGGATATTTGGAAGCCCATAGAGGGCTATGGTGAAAAAGGAAATATCTCCCGTTCAAAACTGGAAAGAAGCTTTCTGAGAAACTGCTCTGTGTTCTGTTAATTCATATCACAGAGCTACATCTTTCCCTTCAAGAAGCCTTTCGCTAAGGCTGTTCTTGCGGAATTGGCAAAGGGATATTTGGAAGCCCATAGAGGGCTATGGTGAAAAAGGAAATATCTTCCGTTCAAAACTGGAAAGAAGCTTTCGGAGAAACTGCTCTGTGTTCTGTTAATTCATCTCACAGAGATACATCTTTCCCTTCAAGAGGCCTTTTGCTAAGGCTGTTCTTATGGAATTGGCAAAGGGATATTTTGAAGCCCATAGAGGGCTATGGTGAAAAAGGAAATATCTTCCGTTCAAAACTGGAAAGAAGCATTCTGAGAAACTGCTCTGTGTTCTCTGAATTCATCTCACAGAGTTACATCTTTCCCTTCAAGAAGCCTTTCGCTAAGGCTGTTCTTGTGGAATTGGCAAAGGGATATTTGGAAGCCCATAGAGGGCTATGGTGAAAAAGGAAATATCTTCCGTTCAAAACTGGAAAGAAGCTTTCTGAGAAACTGCTCTGTGTTCTGTTAATTCATCTCACAGAGTTACATCTTTCCCTTCAAGAAGCCTTTCGCTAACGCTGTTCTTGTGGAATTGGCAAAGGGATATTTGGAAGCCCATGGAGGACTATGGTGAAAAAGGAAATATCTTCCGTTCAAAACTGGAAAGAAGCTTTCTGAGAAACTGTTCTGTGTTCTGTTAGTTCATCTCACAGAGTTACATCTTTCCCTTCAAGAAGCCTTTCGCTAAGGCTGTTCTTGTGGAATTAGCAAAGGGATATTTGGAAGCCCTTAGAGGGCTATGGTGAAAAAGGAAATATCTTCCGTTCAAAACTGGAAAGAAGCTTTGTGAGAAACTGGTCTGTGTTCTCTGAATTCATCTCACAGAGTTACATCTTTCCCTTCAAGAAGCCTTTCGCTAAGGCTGTTCTTGTGGAACTGGCAAAGGGATATTTCGAAGCTCATAGAGGGCTATGGTGAAAAAGGAAATAACTTCGGTTCAAAACTGCAAAGAAGCATTCTGAGAAACTGCTCTGTGTTCTGTTAATCCATCTCACAGAGTTACATCTTTCCCTTCAAGAAGACTTTCGCTAAGGCTGTTCTTGTGGAACTGGCAAAGGGATATTTGGAAGCCCTTAGAGGGCTATGGTGAAAAAGGAAATATCTTCCGTTCAAAAGTGGAAAGAAGATTTCTGAGAAACTGCTCTGTGTTCGGTTAGTTCAACTCACAGAGTTACATCTTTCCCTACAAGAAGCCTTTCGCTAAGGCTCTTCTAGTGGAACTGGCAAAGGGATATTTGGAAACCCATAGAGGGCTATGGTGAAAAAGGAAATATCTTCCGTTCAATACTGGAAAGAAGCTTTCTGAGAAACTGCTCTGTGTTCCCTGAATTCATCTCACAGAGTTACATCTTTCCCTTCATGAAGCCTTTCGCCTAGGCTGTTCTTCTGGAACTGTCAAAGGGATATTTGGAAGCCCATAGAGGGCTATGGTGAAAAAGGAAATATCTTCCGTTCAAAACTGGAAAGAAGCTTTCTGAGAAACTGCTCTGTGTTCTGTTAATTCATATCACAGAGCTACATCTTTCCCTTCAAGAAGCCTTTCGCTAAGGCTGTTCTTGCGGAATTGGCAAAGGGATATTTGGAAGCCCATAGAGGGCTATGGTGAAAAAGGAAATATCTTCCGTTCAAAACTGGAAAGAAGCTTTCTGAGAAACTGCTCTGTGTTCTCTGAATTCATCTCACAGAGTTACATCTTTCCCTTCAAGAAGCCTTTCGCTAAGGCTGTTCTTGTGGAATTGGCAAAGTGATATTTGGAAGCCCATAGAGGGCTATGGTGAAAAAGGAAATATCTTCCGTTCAAAACTGGAAGGAAGCTTTCTGAGAAACTGTTCTGTGTTCTGTTAGTTCATCTCACAGAGTTACATCTTTCCCTTCAAGAAGCCTTTCGCTAAGGCTGTTCTTGTGGAATTAGCAAAGGGATATTTGGAAGCCCTTAGAGGGCTATGGTGAAAAAGGAAATATCTTCCGTTCAAAACTGGAAAGAAGCTTTCTGAGAAACTGCTCTGTGTTCTCTGAATTCATCTCACAGTGTTACATCTTTCCCTTCAAGAAGCCTTTCGCCTAGGCTGTTCTTCTGGAACTGGCAAAGGGATATTTGGAAGCCCAAAGAGGGCTATGGTGAAAAAGGAAATATCTTCCGTTCAAAACTGGAAAGAAGCTTTCTGAGAAACTGCTCTGTGTTCTGTGAATTCATATCACAGAGCTACATCTTTACCTTCAAGAAGCCTTTCGCTAAGGCTGTTCTTTCGGAATTGGCAAAGGGATATTTGGAAGCCCATAGAGGGCTATGGTGAAAAAGGTAATATCTTCCGTTCAAAACTGGAAAGAAGCTTTCTGAGAAACTGCTCTGTGTTCTGTTAATTCGTCTCTCGGAGTTACATCTTTCCCTTCAAGAGGCCTTTTGCTAAGGCTGTTCTTATGGAATTGGCAAAGGGATATTTTGAAGCCCATAGAGGGCTATGGTGAAAAAGGAAATATCTTCCGTTGAAAACTGGAAAGAAGCTTTCTGAGAAACTGCTCTGTGTTCTCTGAATTCATCTCACAGAGTTACATCTTTCCCTTCAAGAAGCCTTTCGCTAAGGCTGTTCTTCTGGAATTGGCAAAGGGATATTTGGAAGCCCATAGAGGGCTATGGTGAAAAAGGAAATATCTTCCGTTCAAAACTGGAAAGAAGCTTTCTGAGAAACTGCTCTGTGTTCTGTTAGTTCATCTCACAGAGTTACATCTTTCCCTTCAAGAAGCCTTTCGCTAAGGCTGTTCTTGTGGAATTAGCAAAGAGATATTTGGAAGCCCTTAGAGGGCTATGGTGAAAAAGGAAATATCTTCCGTTCAAAACTGGAAAGAAGCTTTCTGAGAAACTGCTCTGTGTTCTCTGAATTCATCTCACAGAGTTACATCTTTCCCTTCAAGAAGCCTTTCGCTAAGGCTGTTCTTGTGGAACTGGCAAAGGGATATTTCGAAGCTCATAGAGGGCTCTGCTGAAAAAGGAAATATCTTCCGTTCAAAACTGGAAAGAAGCATTCTGAGAAACTGCTCTGTGTTCTCTGAATTCTTCTCACAGAGTCACATCTATCACTTCAAGAAGCCTTTCGCTAAGGCTGTTCTTGTGGGACTGGAAAGGGATATTTGGAAGCCCATAGAGGGCTATGGTGAAAAAGAAAATATCTTACGTTCAAAACTGGAAAGAAGCTTTCTGAGAAACTGTTCTGTGTTCTGTTAGTTCATCTCACAGAGTTACATCTTGCCCTTCAAGAAGCCTTTCGCTAAGGCTGTTCTTGTGGAATTAGCAAAGGGATATTTGGAAGCCCTTAGAGGGCTATGGTGAAAAAGGAAATATCTTCCGTTCAAAACTGGAAAGAAGCTTTCTGAGAAACTGCTCTGTGTTCTCTGAATTCATTTCACAGAGTTACATCTTTCTCTTCAAGAAGCCTTTCGCTAAGGCTGTTCTTGTGGAACTAGCAAAGGGATATTTGGAAGCCCTTAGAGGGCTATGGTGAAAAAGGAAATATCTTCCGTTCAAAACTGGAAAGAAGATTTCTGAGAAACTGCTCTGTGTTCTGTTAGTTCAACTCACAGAGTTACATCTTTCCCTACAAGAAGCCTATCGCTAAGGCTGTTCTAGTGGAACTGGCAAAGGGATATTTGGAAACCCATAGAGGGCTATGGTGAAAAAGGAAATAACTTACGTTCAATACTGGAAAGAAGCTTTCTGAGAAATTGCTCTGTGTTCTCTGAATTCATCTCACAGAGTTACATCTTTCCCTTCAAGAAGCCTTTCGCTGAGTCTGTTCTTGTGGAACTGGCAAGGGATATATCGAAGCTCATAGAGGGCTATGGTGAAAAAGTAAATATCTTCCGTTCAAAACTGGAAAGAAGCTTTCTGAGAAACTGCTCCGTGTTCTCTGAATTCATCTCACAGAGTTACATCTATCCCTTCAAGAAGCCTTTCGCTAAGGCTGTTCTTGTGGAATTGGCAAAGGGATATTTGGAAGCCCATAGAGCGCTAGGGTGAAAAAGGAAATATCTTCCGTTCAAAACTGGAAAGAAGCTTTCTGAGAAACTGCTCTGTGTTCTGTTAATCCATCTCACAGAGTTACATCTTTCCCTTCAAGAAGCCTTTCGCTAAGGCTGTTCTTGTGGAATTGGCAAAGGGATATTTGGAAGCCCATAGAGTTCTATGGTGAGAAAGGAAATATCTTCCGTTCAAAACTGGAAAGAAGCTTTCTGAGAAACTGCTCTGTGTTCTCTGAATTCATCTCACAGAGTTTCATCTTTCCCTTCAAGTAGCCTTTCGCTAAGGCTGTTCTTGTGGAACTGGCAAAGGGATATTTGGAAGCCCATAGAGGGCTATGGTGAAAAAGGAAATATCTCCCGTTCAAAACTGGAAAGAAGCTTTCTGAGAAACTGCTCTGTGTTCTGTTAGTTCATCTCACAGAGTTACATCTTTCCCTACAAGTAGCCTTTCGCTAAGGCTGTTCTAGTGGAACTGGCAAAGGGATATTTGGAAACCCATAGAGGGCTATGGTGAAAAAGGAGATACCTTCCGTTCAATACTGGAAAGAAGCTTTCTGAGAAACTGCTCTGTGTTCTCTGAGTTCATCTCACAGAGTTACATCTTTCCCGTCAAGAAGCCTTTCGCTAAGGCTGTTCTTGTGGAATTGGCAAAGGGATATTTGGAAGCCCTTAGAGGGCTATGGTGAAAAAGGAAATATCTTCCGTTCAAAACTGGAAAGAAACATTCTGAGAAACTGCTCTGTGTTCTCTGAATTCATCTCACAGAGTTACATCTTTCCCTTAAAGAAGCCTTTCGCTAAGGCTGTTCTTGTGGAACTGGCAAAGGGATATTTGGAACCCCATAGAGGGCTATGGTGAAAAAGGAAATATCTTCCGTTCAAAACTGGAAAGAAACTTTCTGTGAAACTGCTCTGTGTTCTCTGAATTCATCTCACAGAGTTACATCTTTCCCTTCAAGAAGCCTTTCGCTGAGTCTGTTCTTGTGGAACTGGCAAGGGATATATCGAAGCTCATAGAGGGCTATGGTGAAAAAGTAAATATCTTCCGTTCAAAACTGGAAAGAAGCTTTCTGAGAAACTGTTCTGTGTTCTGTTAGTTCATCTCACAGAGTTACATCTTTCCCTTCAAGAATCCTTTCGCTAAGGCTGTTCTTGTGGAATTAGCAAAGTGATATTTGGAAGCCCTTAGAGGGCTATGGTGAAAAAGGAAATATCTTCCGTTCAATACTGGAAGGAAACTTTCTGGGAAACTGCTCTGTGTTCTCTGAATTCTTCTCAAAGAGTTACATCTTTCCCTTCAAGAAGCCTTTCGCTAAGGCTGTTCTTTTGGAACTGGCAAAGGGATATTTGGAAACCCATAGAGGGCTATGGTGAAAAAGGAAATATCTTCCGTTCAAAACTGGAAAGAAGCTTTCTGAGAAACTGCTCTGTGTTCTCTGAATTCATCTCACAGAGTTACATCTTCCCCTTCAAGAAGCCTTTCGCTAAGGCTGTTCTTCTGGAACTGGCAAAGCGATATTTGGAAGCCCATAGACGGTTATGGTGAAAAAGGAAATATCTTCCGTTCAAAACTGGAAAGAAGCTTTCTGAGAAACTGCTCTGTGTTCTCTGAATTCTTCTCACAGAGTTACATCTATCCCTTCAAGAAGCCTTTCGCTAAGGCTGTTCTTGTGGGACTGGCAAAGGGATATTTGGAAGCCCATAGAGGGCTAGGGTGAAAAAGGAAATATCTTCCGTTCAAAACTGGAAAGAAGCTTTCTGAGAAACTGCTCTGTGTTCTGTTAATCCATCTCACAGAGTTACATCTTTCCCTTCAAGAAGCCTTTCGCTAAGGCTGTTCTTCTGGAATTGGCAAAGGGATATTTGGAAGCCCATAGAGGGCTATGGTGAAAAAGGAAATATCTTCCGTTCAAAACTGGAAAGAAGCTTTCTGAGAAACTGCTCTGTGTTCTGTTAGTTCATCTCACAGAGTTACATCTTTCCCTTCAAGAAGCCTTTCGCTAAGGCTGTTCTTGTGGAATTAGCAAAGAGATATTTGGAAGCCCTTAGAGGGCTATGGTGAAAAAGGAAATATCTTCCGTTCAAAACTGGAAAGAAGCTTTCTGAGAAACTGCTCTGTGTTCTCTGAATTCATCTCACAGAGTTACATCTTTCCCTTCAAGAAGCCTTTCGCTAAGGCTGTTCTTGTGGAACTGGCAAAGGGATATTTCGAAGCTCATAGAGGGCTCTGCTGAAAAAGGAAATATCTTCCGTTCAAAACTGGAAAGAAGCATTCTGAGAAACTGCTCTGTGTTCTCTGAATTCATCTCACAGAGTCACATCTATCACTTCAAGAAGCCTTTCGCTAAGGCTGTTCTTGTGGGACTGGAAAGGGATATTTGGAAGCCCATAGAGGGCTATGGTGAAAAAGAAAATATCTTACGTTCAAAACTGGAAAGAAGCTTTCTGAGAAACTGTTCTGTGTTCTGTTAGTTCATCTCACAGAGTTACATCTTGCCCTTCAAGAAGCCTTTCGCTAAGGCTGTTCTTGTGGAATTAGCAAAGGGATATTTGGAAGCCCTTAGAGGGCTATGGTGAAAAAGGAAATATCTTCCGTTCAAAACTGGAAAGAAGCTTTCTGAGAAACTGCTCTGTGTTCTCTGAATTCATTTCACAGAGTTACATCTTTCTCTTCAAGAAGCCTTTCGCTAAGGCTGTTCTTGTGGAACTAGCAAAGGGATATTTGGAAGCCCTTAGAGGGCTATGGTGAAAAAGGAAATATCTTCCGTTCAAAACTGGAAAGAAGATTTCTGAGAAACTGCTCTGTGTTCTGTTAGTTCAACTCACAGAGTTACATCTTTCCCTACAAGAAGCCTATCGCTAAGGCTGTTCTAGTGGAACTGGCAAAGGGATATTTGGAAACCCATAGAGGGCTATGGTGAAAAAGGAAATAACTTACGTTCAATACTGGAAAGAAGCTTTCTGAGAAATTGCTCTGTGTTCTCTGAATTCATCTCACAGAGTTACATCTTTCCCTTCAAGAAGCCTTTCGCTGAGTCTGTTCTTGTGGAACTGGCAAGGGATATATCGAAGCTCATAGAGGGCTATGGTGAAAAAGTAAATATCTTCCGTTCAAAACTGGAAAGAAGCTTTCTGAGAAACTGCTCCGTGTTCTCTGAATTCATCTCACAGAGTTACATCTATCCCTTCAAGAAGCCTTTCGCTAAGGCTGTTCTTGTGGAATTGGCAAAGGGATATTTGGAAGCCCATAGAGCGCTAGGGTGAAAAAGGAAATATCTTCCGTTCAAAACTGGAAAGAAGCTTTCTGAGAAACTGCTCTGTGTTCTGTTAATCCATCTCACAGAGTTACATCTTTCCCTTCAAGAAGCCTTTCGCTAAGGCTGTTCTTGTGGAATTGGCAAAGGGATATTTGGAAGCCCATAGAGTTCTATGGTGAGAAAGGAAATATCTTCCGTTCAAAACTGGAAAGAAGCTTTCTGAGAAACTGCTCTGTGTTCTCTGAATTCATCTCACAGAGTTTCATCTTTCCCTTCAAGTAGCCTTTCGCTAAGGCTGTTCTTGTGGAACTGGCAAAGGGATATTTGGAAGCCCATAGAGGGCTATGGTGAAAAAGGAAATATCTCCCGTTCAAAACTGGAAAGAAGCTTTCTGAGAAACTGCTCTGTGTTCTGTTAGTTCATCTCACAGAGTTACATCTTTCCCTACAAGTAGCCTTTCGCTAAGGCTGTTCTAGTGGAACTGGCAAAGGGATATTTGGAAACCCATAGAGGGCTATGGTGAAAAAGGAGATACCTTCCGTTCAATACTGGAAAGAAGCTTTCTGAGAAACTGCTCTGTGTTCTCTGAGTTCATCTCACAGAGTTACATCTTTCCCGTCAAGAAGCCTTTCGCTAAGGCTGTTCTTGTGGAATTGGCAAAGGGATATTTGGAAGCCCTTAGAGGGCTATGGTGAAAAAGGAAATATCTTCCGTTCAAAACTGGAAAGAAACATTCTGAGAAACTGCTCTGTGTTCTCTGAATTCATCTCACAGAGTTACATCTTTCCCTTAAAGAAGCCTTTCGCTAAGGCTGTTCTTGTGGAACTGGCAAAGGGATATTTGGAACCCCATAGAGGGCTATGGTGAAAAAGGAAATATCTTCCGTTCAAAACTGGAAAGAAACTTTCTGTGAAACTGCTCTGTGTTCTCTGAATTCATCTCACAGAGTTACATCTTTCCCTTCAAGAAGCCTTTCGCTGAGTCTGTTCTTGTGGAACTGGCAAGGGATATATCGAAGCTCATAGAGGGCTATGGTGAAAAAGTAAATATCTTCCGTTCAAAACTGGAAAGAAGCTTTCTGAGAAACTGTTCTGTGTTCTGTTAGTTCATCTCACAGAGTTACATCTTTCCCTTCAAGAATCCTTTCGCTAAGGCTGTTCTTGTGGAATTAGCAAAGTGATATTTGGAAGCCCTTAGAGGGCTATGGTGAAAAAGGAAATATCTTCCGTTCAATACTGGAAGGAAACTTTCTGGGAAACTGCTCTGTGTTCTCTGAATTCTTCTCAAAGAGTTACATCTTTCCCTTCAAGGAGCCTTTCGCTAAGGCTGTTCTTTTGGAACTGGCAAAGGGATATTTGGAAACCCATAGAGGGCTATGGTGAAAAAGGAAATATCTTCCGTTCAAAACTGGAAAGAAGCTTTCTGAGAAACTGCTCTGTGTTCTCTGAATTCATCTCACAGAGTTCCATCTTCCCCTTCAAGAAGCCTTTCGCTAAGGCTGTTCTTCTGGAACTGGCAAAGCGATATTTGGAAGCCCATAGACGGTTATGGTGAAAAAGGAAATATCTTCCGTTCAAAACTGGAAAGAAGCTTTCTGAGAAACTGCTCTGTGTTCTCTGAATTCTTCTCACAGAGTTACATCTATCCCTTCAAGAAGCCTTTCGCTAAGGCTGTTCTTGTGGGACTGGCAAAGGGATATTTGGAAGCCCATAGAGGGCTAGGGTGAAAAAGGAAATATCTTCCGTTCAAAACTGGAAAGAAGCTTTCTGAGAAACTGCTCTGTGTTCTGTTAATCCATCTCACAGAGTTACATCTTTCCCTTCAAGAAGCCTTTCGCTAAGGCTGTTCTTCTGGAATTGGCAAAGGGATATTTGGAAGCCCATAGAGGGCTATGGTGAAAAAGGAAATATCTTCCGTTCAAAACTGGAAAGAAGCTTTCTGAGAAACTGCTCTGTGTTCTGTTAGTTCATCTCACAGAGTTACATCTTTCCCTTCAAGAAGCCTTTCGCTAAGGCTGTTCTTGTTTAACTGGCAAAGGGATATTTGGAAGCCCATAGAGGGCTATGGTGAGAAAGGAAATATCTTCCGTTCAAAACTGGAAAGAAGCTTTCTGAGAAACTGCTCTGTGGTCTCTGAATTCATCTCACAGAGTTTCATCTTTCCCTTCAAGTAGCCTTTCGCTAAGGCTGTTCTTGTGGAACTGGCAAAGGGATATTTGGAAGCCCATAGAGGGCTATGGTGAAAAAGGAATTATCTCCCGTTCAAAACTGGAAAGAAGCTTTCTGAGAAACTGCTCTGTGTTCTCTGAATTCATCTCACAGAGTTACATCTTTCCCTTCAAGAAGCCTTTCGCTAAGGCTGTTCTTGTGGATTTGGCAAAGGGATATTTGGAAGCCCACAAAGGGCTATGGTGAAAAAGGAAATATATTCCGTTCAAAACTGGAAAAAAGCTTTCTGAGAAACTGTTCTGTGTTCTGTTAGTTCATCTCACAGAGTTACATCTTTCCCTTCAAGAAGCCTTTCGCTAAGGCTGTTCTTGTGGAATTAGCAAAGGGATATTTGGAAGCCCTTAGAGGGCTATGGTGAAAAAGTAAATATCTTCCGTTCAAAACTGGAAAGAAGCTTTCTGAGAAACTGCTCTGTGTTCTCTGAATTCATCTCACAGAGTTACATCTTTCCCTTCAAGAAGCCTTTCGCTAAGGCGGTTCTTGTGGAACTGGCAAAGGGATATTTCGAAGCACATAGAGGGCTATGCTGAAAAAGGAAATACCTTCCGTTCAAAACTGGAAAGAAGCATTCTGAGAAACTGCTCTGTGATCTCTGAATTCATCTCACAGAGTCACATCTATCCCTTCAATAAGCCTTTCGCTAAGGCTGTTCTTGTGGGACTGGCAAAGGGATATTTGGAAGCCCATAGAGGGCTATGGTGAAAAAGAAAATATCTTCCGTTCAAAACTGGAAAGAAGCTTTCTGAGAAACTGCTCTGTGTTCTGTTAATTCATATCACAGAGCTACATCTTTCCCTTCAAGAAGCCTTTCGCTAAGGCTGTTCTTGTGGAATTGGCAAAGTGATATTTGGAAGCCCATAAAGGGCTATGGTGAAAAAGGAAATATCTTCCGTTCAAAACTGGAAAGAAGCTTTCTGAGAAACTGTTCTGTGTTCTGTTAGTTCATCTCACAGAGTTACATCTTTCCCTTCAAGAAGCCTTTCGCTAAGGCTGTTCTTGTGGAACTGGCAAGGGGATATTGGGAAGCCCTTAGAGGGCTATGGTGAAAAAGGAAATATCTTCCGTTCAAAAGTGGAAACAAGATTTCTGAGAAACTGCTCTGTGGTCTGTTAGTTCATCTCACAGAGTTACATCTTTCCCTACAAGTAGCCTTTCGCTAAGGCTGTTCTAGTGGAACTGGCAAAGGGATATTTGGAAACCCATAGAGGGCTATGTTGAAAAAGGAAATATCTTCCGTTCAATACTGGAAAGAAGCTTTCTGAGAAACTGCTCTGTGTTCTCTGAATTCATCTCACAGAGTTACATCTTTCCCTTCAAGAAGCCTTTCGCTAAGGCTGTTCTTGTGGAACTGGCAAAGGGATATTTGGAAGCCCACAAAGGGCTATGGTGAAAAAGGAAATATATTCCGTTCAAAACTGGAAAAAAGCTTTCTGAGAAACTGTTCTGTGTTCTGTTAGTTCATCCCACAGAGTTACATCTTTCCCTTCAAGAAGCCTTTCGCTAAGGCTGTTCTTGTGGAATTAGCAAAGGGATATTTGGAAGCCCTTAGAGGGCTATGGTGAAAAAGTAAATATCTTCCGTTCAAAACTGGAAAGAAGCTTTCTGAGAAACTGCTCTGTGTTCTCTGAATTCATCTCACAGAGTTACATCTTTCCCTTCAAGAAGCCTTTCGCTAAGGCTGTTCTTGTGGAACTGGCAAAGGGATATTTCGAAGCACATAGAGGGCTATGCTGAAAAAGGAAATATCTTCCGTTCAAAACTGGAAAGAAGCATTCTGAGAAACTGCTCTGTGATCTCTGAATTCATCTCACAGAGTCACATCTATCCCTTCAATAAGCCTTTCGCTAAGGCTGTTCTTGTGGGACTGGCAAAGGGATATTTGGAAGCCCATAGAGGGCTATGGTGAAAAAGAAAATATCTTCCGTTCAAAACTGGAAAGAAGCTTTCTGAGAAACTGCTCTGTGTTCTGTTAATTCATATCACAGAGCTACATCTTTCCCTTCAAGAAGCCTTTCGCTAAGGCTGTTCTTGTGGAATTGGCAAAGTGATATTTGGAAGCCCATAAAGGGCTATGGTGAAAAAGGAAATATCTTCCGTTCAAAACTGGAAAGAAGCTTTCTGAGAAACTGTTCTGTGTTCTGTTAGTTCATCTCACAGAGTTACATCTTTCCCTTCAAGAAGCCTTTCGCTAAGGCTGTTCTTGTGGAACTGGCAAGGGGATATTGGGAAGCCCTTAGAGGGCTATGGTGAAAAAGGAAATATCTTCCGTTCAAAAGTGGAAACAAGATTTCTGAGAAACTGCTCTGTGGTCTGTTAGTTCATCTCACAGAGTTATATCTTTCCCTACAAGTAGCCTTTCGCTAAGGCTGTTCTAGTGGAACTGGCAAAGGGATATTTGGAAACCCATAGAGGGCTATGTTGAAAAAGGAAATATCTTCCGTTCAATACTGGAAAGAAGCTTTCTGAGAAACTGCTCTGTGTTCTCTGAATTCATCTCACAGAGTTACATCTTTCCCTTCAAGAAGCCTTTCGCTGAGTCTGTTCTTGTGGAACTGGCAAGGGATATATCGAAGCTCATAGAGGGCTATGGTGAAAAAGTAAATATCTTCCGTTCAAAACTGGAAAGAAGCTTTCTGAGAAACTGCTCCGTGTTCTCTGAATTCATCTCACAGAGTTACATCTATCCCTTCAAGAAGCCTTTCGCTAAGGCTGTTCTTGTGGAATTGGCAAAGGGATATTTGGAAGCCCATAGAGCGCTAGGGTGAAAAAGGAAATATCTTCCGTTCAAAACTGGAAAGAAGCTTTCTGAGAAACTGCTCTGTGTTCTGTTAATCCATCTCACAGAGTTACATCTTTCCCTTCAAGAAGCCTTTCGCTAAGGCTGTTCTTGTGGAATTGGCAAAGGGATATTTGGAAGCCCATAGAGGGCTATGGTGAGAAAGGAAATATCTTCCGTTCAAAACTGGAAAGAAGCTTTCTGAGAAACTGCTCTGTGTTCTCTGAATTCATCTCACAGAGTTTCATCTTTCCCTTCAAGTAGCCTTTCGCTAAGGCTGTTCTTGTGGAACTGGCAAAGGGATATTTGGAAGCCCATAGAGGGCTATGGTGAAAAAGGAAATATCTCCCGTTCAAAACTGGAAAGAAGCATTCTGAGAAACTGCTCTGTGTTCTCTGAATTCATCTCACAGAGTTACATCTTTCCCTTCAAGAAGCCTTTCGCTAAGGCTGTTCTTGTGGAACTGGTAAAGGGATATTTGGAACCCCATAGAGGGCTATGGTGAAAAAGGAAATATCTTCCGTTCAAAACTGGAAAGAAACTTTCTGTGAAACTGCTCTGTGTTCTCTGAATTCATCTCACAGAGTTACATCTTTCCCTTCAAGAAGCCTTTCGCTGAGTCTGTTCTTGTGGAACTGGCAAGGGATATATCGAAGCTCATAGAGGGCTATGGTGAAAAAGTAAATATCTTCCGTTCAAAACTGGAAAGAAGCTTTCTGAGAAACTGCTCTGTGTTCTCTGAATTCATCTCACAGAGTTTCATCTTTCCCTTCAAGAAGCCTTTCGCTAAGGCTGTTCTTGTGGAACTGGCAAAGGGATATTTGGAAGCCCATAGAGGGCTATGGTGAGAAAGGAAATATCTTCCGTTCAAAACTGGAAAGAAGCTTTCTGAGAAACTGCTCTGTGTTCTCTGAATTCATCTCACAGAGATTCATCTTTCCCTTCAAGTAGCCTTTCGCTAAGGCTGTTCTTGTGGAACTGGCAAAGGGATATTTAGAAGCCCATAGAGGGCTATGGTGAAAAAGGAAATATCTTCCGTTCAAAACTGGAAAGAAGCTTTGTGAGAAACTGGTCTGTGTTCTCTGAATTCATCTCACAGAGTTACATCTTTCCCTTCAAGAACCCTTTCGCTAAGGCTGTTCTTGTGGAATTGACAAAGGGATATTTGGAAGCCGATAGAAGGCTATGGTGAAAAAGGAAATATCTTCCGTTCAAAACTGGAAAGAAGCTTTCTGAGAAACTGTTCTGTGTTCTGTTAGTTCATCTCACAGAGTTACATCTTTCCCTTCAAGAAGCCTTTCGCTAAGGCTGTTCTTGTGGAATTAGCAAAGGGATATTTGGAAGCCCTTAGAGGGCTATGGTGAAAAAGGAAATATCTTCCGTTCAAAACTGGAAAGAAGCTTTCTGAGAAACTGCTCTGTGTTCTCTGAATTCATCTCACAGAGTTACATCTTTCCCTTCAAGAAGCCTTTCGCTAAGGCTGTTCTTGTGGAATTAGCAAAGGGATATTTGGAAGCCCTTAGAGGGCTTTGGTGAAAAAGGAAATATCTTCCTTTCAAAACTGGAAAGAAGCTTTCTGAGAAACTGCTCTGTGTTCTCTGAATTCATCTCACAGAGTTACATCTTTCCCTTCAAGAAGCCTTTCGCCTAGGCTGTTCTTATGGAACTGGCAAAGGGATATTTGGAAGCCCATAGAGGGCTATGTTGAAAAAGGAAATATCTTCCTTTCAAAACTGGAAAGAAGCTTTCTGAGAAACTGCTCTGTGTTCTGTTAATTCATATCACAGAGCTACATCTTTCCCTTCAAGAAGCCTTTCGCTAAGGCTGTTCTTGCGGAATTGGCAAAGGGATATTTGGAAGCCCATAGAGGGCTATGGTGAAAAAGGAAATATCTTCCGTTCAAAACTGGAAAGAAGCTTTCGGAGAAACTGCTCTGTGTTCTGTTAATTCATCTCACAGAGATACATCTTTCCCTTCAAGAGGCCTTTTGCTAAGGCTGTTCTTATGGAATTGGCAAAGGGATATTTTGAAGCCCATAGAGGGCTATGGTGAAAAAGGAAATATCTTCCGTTCAAAACTGGAAGGAAGCATTCTGAGAAACTGCTCTGTGTTCTCTGAATTCATCTCACAGAGTTACATCTTTCACTTCAAGAAGCCTTTCGCTAAGGCTGTTCTTGTGGAATTGGCAAAGGGATATTTGGAAGCCCATAGAGGGCTATGGTGAAAAAGGAAATATCTTCCGTTCAAAACTGGAAAGAAGCTTTCTGAGAAACTGCTCTGTGTTCTGTTAATTCACCTCACAGAGTTACATCTTTCCCTTCAAGAAGCCTTTCGCTAAGGCTGTTCTTGTGGAATTGGCAAAGGGATATTTGGAAGCCCATAGAGGGCTATGGTGAAAAAGGAAATATCTTCCGTTCAAAACTGGAAAGAAGCTTTCTGAGAAACTGTTCTGTGTTCTGTTATTTCATCTCACAGAGTTACATCTTTCCCTACAAGAAGCCTTTCGCTAAGGCTGTTCTAGTGGAACTGGCAAAGGGATATTTGAAAACCCATAGAGGGCTATGGTGAAAAAGGAAATATCTTCCGTTCAATACTGGAAAGAAGCTTTCTGAGAAACTGCTCTGTGTTCCCTGAATTCATCTCACAGAGTTACATCTTTCCCTTCATGAAGCCTTTCGCCTAGGCTGTTCTTCTGGAACTGTCAAAGGGATATTTGGAAGCCCATAGAGGGCTATGGTGAAAAAGGAAATATCTTCCGTTCAAAACTGGAAAGAAGCTTTCTGAGAAACTGCTCTGTGTTCTGTTAATTCATATCACAGAGCTACATCTTTCCCTTCAAGAAGCCTTTCGCTAAGGCTGTTCTTGCGGAATTGGCAAAGGGATATTTGGAAGCCCATAGAGGGCTATGGTGAAAAAGGAAATATCTTCCGTTCAAAACTGGAAAGAAGCTTTCTGAGAAACTGCTCTGTGTTCTCTGAATTCATCTCACAGAGTTACATCTTTCCCTTCAAGAAGCCTTTCGCTAAGGCTGTTCTTGTGGAACTGGCAAAGGGATATTTCGAAGCTCATAGAGGGCTCTGCTGAAAAAGGAAATATCTTCCGTTCAAAACTGGAAAGAAGCATTCTGAGAAACTGCTCTGTGTTCTCTGAATTCATCTCACAGAGTCACATCTATCCCTTCAAGAAGCCTTTCGCTAAGGCTGTTCTTGTGGGACTGGAAAGGGATATTTGGAAGCCCATAGAGGGCTATGGTGAAAAAGAAAATATCTTCCGTTCAAAACTGGAAAGAAGCTTTCTGAGAAACTGCTCTGTGTTCTGTTAATTCATATCACAGAGCTACATCTTTCCCTTCAAGAAGCCTTTCGCTAAGGCTGTTCTTGTGGAATTGGCAAAGTGATATTTGGAAGCCCATAAAGGGCTATGGTGAAAAAGGTAATATCTTCCGTTCAAAACTGGAAAGAAGCTTTCTGAGAAACTGTTCTGTGTTCTGTTAGTTCATCTCACAGAGTTACATCTTTCCCTTCAAGAAGCCTTTCGCTAAGGCTGTTCTTGTCGAACTGGCAAGGGGATATTGGGAAGCCCTTAGAGGGCTATGGTGAAAAAGGAAATATCTTCCGTTCAAGACTGGAAAGAAGCTTTCTGAGAAACTGCTCTGTGTTCTCTGAATTCATCTCACAGAGTTACATCTTTCCCTTCAAGAAGCCTTTCGCTAAGGCTGTTCTTCTGGAATTGGCAAAGGGATATTTGGAAGCCCATAGAGGGCTATGGTGAAAAAGGAAATATCTTCCGTTCAAAACTGGAAAGAAGCTTTCTGAGAAACTGCTCTGTGTTCTGTTAATTCATCTCACAGAGTTACATCTTTCCCTTCAAGAAGCCTTTCGCTAAGGCTGTTCTTGTGGAATTGGCAAAGGGATATTTGGAAGCCCATAGAGGGCTATGGTGAAAAAGGAAATATCTTCCGTTCAAAACTGGAAAGAAGCTTTCTGAGAAACTGTTCTGTGTTCTGTTAGTTCATCTCACAGAGTTACATCTTTCCCTTCAAGAAGCCTTTCGCTAAGGCTGTTCTTGTGGAATTAGCAAAGGGATATTTGGAAGCCCTTAGAGGGCTATGGTGAAAAAGGAAATATCTTCCGTTCAAAACTGGAAAGAAGCTTTCTGAGAAACTGCTCTGTGTTCTCTGAATTCATTTCACAGAGTTACATCTTTCTCTTCAAGAAGCCTTTCGCTAAGGCTGTTCTTGTGGAACTAGCAAAGGGATATTTGGAAGCCCTTAGAGGGCTATGGTGAAAAAGGAAATATCTTCCGTTCAAAACTGGAAAGAAGATTTCTGAGAAACTGCTCTGTGTTCTGTTAGTTCAACTCACAGAGTTACATCTTTCCCTACAAGAAGCCTTTCGCTAAGGCTGTTCTAGTGAAACTGGCAAAGGGATATTTGGAAACCCATAGAGGGCTATGGTGAAAAAGGAAATATCTTACGTTCAATACTGGAAAGAAGCTTTCTGAGAAACTGCTCTGTGTTCTCTGAATTCATCTCACAGAGTTACATCTTTCCCTTCAAGAAGCCTTTCGCCTAGGCTGTTCTTCTGGAACTGTCAAAGGGATATTTGGAAGCCCTTAGAGGGCTATGGTGAAAAAGGTAATATCTTCCGTTCAAAACTGGAAAGAAGCTTTCTGAGAAACTGCTCTGTGTTCTCTGAATTCATCTCACAGAGTTACATCTATCCCTTCAAGAAGCCTTTCGCTAAGGCTATTCTTGTGGGACTGTCAAAGGGATATTTGGAAGCCCATAGAGGGCTATGGTGAAAAAGAAAATATCTTCCGTTCAAAACTGGAAAGAAGCTTTCTGAGAAACTGCTCTGTGTTCTGTTAATTCATATCACAGAGCTACATCTTTCCCTTCAAGAAGCCTTTCGCTAAGGCTGTTCTTGTGGAATTGGCAAAGTGATATTTGGAAGCCCATAAAGGGCTATGGTGAAAAAGGAAATATCTTCCGTTCAAAACTGGAAAGAAGCTTTCTGAGAAACTGTTCTGTGTTCTGTTAGTTCATCTCACAGAGTTACATCTTTCCCTTCAAGAAGACTTTCGCTAAGGCTGTTCTTGTGGAACTGGCAAGGGGATATTGGGAAGCCCTTGGAGGGCTATGGTGAAAAAGGAAATATCTTCCGTTCAAAACTGGAAAGAAGATTTCTGAGAAACTGCTCTGTGGTCTGTTAGTTCATCTCACAGAGGTACATCTTTCCCTACAAGTAGCCTTTCGCTAAGGCTGTTCTAGTGGAACTGGCAAAGGGATATTTGGAAACCCATAGAGGGCTATGTTGAAAAAGGAAATATCTTCCGTTCAATACTGGAAAGAAGCTTTCTGAGAAACTGCTCTGTGTTCTCTGAATTCATCTCACAGAGTTACATCTTTCCCTTCAAGAAGCCTTTCGCTAAGGCTGTTCTTCTGGAATTGGCAAAGGGATATTTGGAAGCCCATAGAGGGCTATGGTGAAAAAGGAAATATCTTCCGTCCAAAACTGGAAAGAAGCTTTCTGAGAAACTGCTCTGTGTTCTCTGAATTCTTCTCACAGAGTTACATCTTTCCCTTCAAGAAGCCATTCGCTAAGGCTGTTCTTGTGGAACTGGCAAAGGGATATTTGGAACCCCATAGAGGGCTATGGTGAAAAAGGAAATATCTTCCGTTTAAAACTGGAAAGAAGCTTTCCTAGAAACTGCTCTGTGTTCTGTTAGTTCATCTCACAGAGTTACATCTTTCCCTTCAAGAAGCCTTTCGCTAAGGCTGTTCTTGTGGAACTGGCAAAGGGATATTTGGAAGCCCATAGAGGGCTATGGTGAAAAAGGAAATATCTTCCGTTCAAAACTGGAAAGAAACTTTCTGTGAAACTGCTCTGTGTTCTCTGAATTCATCTCACAGAGTTACATCTTTCCCTTCAAGAAGCCTTTCGCTGAGTCTGTTCTTGTGGAACTGGCAAGGGATATATCGAAGCTCATAGAGGGCTATGGTGAAAAAGTAAATATCTTCCGTTGAAAACTGGAAAGAAGCTTTCTGAGAAACTGCTCCGTGTTCTCTGAATTCATCTCACAGAGTTACATCTATCCCTTCAAGAAGCCTTTCGCTAAGGCTGTTCTTGTGGAATTGGCAAAGGGATATTTGGTAGCCCATAGAGGGCTAGGGTGAAAAAGGAAATATCTTCCGTTCAAAACTGGAAAGAAGCTTTCTGAGAAACTGCTCTGTGTTCTCTGAATTCATCTCACAGGGTTTCATCTTTCCCTTCAAGTAGCCTTTCGCTAAGGCTGTTCTTGTGGAACTGGCAAAGGGATATTTGGAAGCCCATAGAGGGCTATGGTGAAAAAGGAAATATCTCCCGTTCGAAACTGGAAAGAAGCTTTCTGAGAAACTGCTCTGTGTTCTCTGAATTCATCTCACAGAGTTACATCTTTCCCTTCAAGAAGCCTTTCGCTAAGGCTGTTCTTGTGGAATTGGCAAAGGGATATTTGGAAGCCCATAGAGGTCTATGGTGAAAAAGGAAATATCTACCGTTCAAAACTGGAAAGAAGCTTTCTGAGAAACTGTTCTGTGTTCTGTTAGTTCATCTAACAGAGTTACATCTTTCCCTTCAAGAAGCCTTTCGCTAAGGCTGTTCTTGTGGAATTAGCAAAGGGATATTTGGAAGCCCTTAGAAGGCTTTGGTGAAAAAGGAAATATCTTCCGTTCAAAACTGGAAAGAAGCTTTCTGAGAAACTGCTCTGTGTTCTCTGAATTCATCTCACAGAGTTACATCTTTCCCTTCAAGAAGCCTTTCGCTAAGGCTGTTCTTGTGGAACTGGCAAAGGGATATTTCGAAGCTCATAGAGGGCTATGCTGAAAAAGAAAATATCTTCCGTTCAAAACTGGAAAGAAGCATTCTGAGAAACTGCTCTGTGTTCTCTGAATTCATCTCACAGAGTCACATCTACCCCTTCAAGAAGCCTTTCGCTAAGGCTGTTCTTGTGGGACTGGCAAAGGGATATTTGGAAGCCCATAGAGGGCTATGGTGAAAAAGAAAATATCTTCCGTTCAAAACTGGAAAGAAGCTTTCTGAGAAACTGCTCTGTGTTCTGTTAATTCATATCACAGAGCTACATCTTTCCCTTCAAGAAGCCTTTCGCTAAGGCTGTTCTTGTGGAATTGGCAAAGTGATATTTGGAAGCCCATAAAGGGCTATGGTGAAAAAGGTAATATCTTCCGTTCAAAACTGGAAAGAAGCTTTCTGAGAAACTGTTCTGTGTTCTGTTAGTTCATCTCACAGAGTTACATCTTTCCCTTCAAGAAGCCTTTTGCTAAGGCTGTTCTTGTGGAACTGGCAAGGGGATATTGGGAAGCCCTTAGAGGGCTATGGTGAAAAAGGAAATATCTTCCGTTCAAAACTGGAAAGAAGATTTCTGAGAAACTGCTCTGTGTTCTGTTAGTTCATCTCACAGAGTTACATCTTTCCCTACAAGTAGCCTTTCGCTAAGGCTGTTCTAGTGGAACTGGGAAAGGGATATTTGGAAACCCATAGAGGGCTATGGTGAAAAAGGAGATACCTTCCGTTCAATACTGGAAAGAAGCTTTCTGAGAAACTGCTCTGTGTTCTCTGAATTCATCTCACAGAGTTACATCTTTCCCTTCAAGAAGCCTTTCGCTAAGGCTGTTCTTGTGGAACTGGCAAGGGGATATTGGGAAGCCCTTAGAGGGCTATGGTGAAAAAGGAAATATCTTCCGTTCAAAACTGGAACGAAGCTTTCTGAGAAACTGCTCTGTGTTCTGTTAATCCATCTCACAGAGTTACATCTTTCCCTTCAAGAAGCCTTTCGCTAAGGCTGTTCTTGTGGAATTGGCAAAGGGATATTTGGAAGCCCATAGAGGGCTATGGTGAAAAAGGAAATATCTTCCGTTCAAAACTGGAAAGAAGCTTTCTGAGAAACTGCTCTGTGTTCTGTTAGTTCATCTCACAGAGTTACATCTTTCCCTTCAAGAAGCCTTTCGCTAAGGCTGTTCTTGTGGAACTGGCAAAGGAATATTTGGAACCCCATAGAGGGCTATGGTGAAAAAGGAAATATCTTCCGTTCAAAACTGGAAAGAAGCTTTCCTAGAAACTGCTCTGTGTTCTGTTAGTTCATCTCACAGAGTTACATCTTTCCCTTCAAGAAGCCTTTCGCTAAGGCTGTTCTTGTGGAACTGGCAAAGGGATATTTGGAAGCCCATAGAGGGCTATGGTGAAAAAGGAAATATCTTCCTTCAAAACTGGAAAGAAACTTTCTGTGAAACTGCTCTGTGTTCTCTGAATTCATCTCACAGAGTTACATCTTTCCCTTCAAGAAGCCTTTCGCTGAGTCTGTTCTTGTGGAACTGGCAAGGGATATATCGAAGCTAATAGAGGGCTATGGTGAAAAAGTAAATATCTTCCGTTCAAAACTGGAAAGAAGCTTTCTGAGAAACTGCTCCGTGTTCTCTGAATTCATCTCACAGTGTTACATCTATCCCTTCAAGAAGCCTTTCGCTAAGGCTGTTCTTGTGGGACTGGCAAAGGGATATTTGGAAGCCCATAGAGGGCTAGGGTGAAAAAGGAAATATCTTCCGTTCAAAACTGGAAAGAAGCTTTCTGAGAAACTGCTCTGTTTTCTGTTAATCCATCTCACAGAGTTACATCTTTCCCTTCAAGAAGCCTTTCGCTAAGGCTGTTCTTGTGGAATTGGCAAAGGGATATTTGGAAGCCCATAGAGGGCTATGGTGAGAAAGGAAATATCTTCCGTTCAAAACTGGAAAGAAGCTTTCTGAGAAACTGCTCTGTGTTCTCTGAATTCATCTCACAGAGTTTCATCTTTCCCTTCAAGAAGCCTTTCGCTAAGGTTGTTCTTGTGGAATTAGCAAAGGGATATTTGGAAGCCCATAGAGGGCTATGGTGAGAAAGGAAATATCTTCCGTTCAAAACTGGAAAGATGCTTTCTGAGAAACTGCTCTGTGTTCTCTGAATTCATCTCACAGAGTTACATCTTTCCCTTCAAGAAGCCTTTCGCTAAGGCTGTTCTTGTGGAATTAGCAAAGGGATATTTGGAAGCCCTTAGAATGCTATGGTGAAAAAGGAAATATCTTCCGTTCAAAACTGGAAAGAAGCTTTCTGAGAAACTGCTCTGTGTTCTCTGAATTCATCTCACAGAGTTACATCTTTCCCTTCAAGAAGCCTTTCGCCTAGGCTGTTCTTATGGAACTGGCAAAGGGATATTTGGAAGCCCATAGAGGGCTATGTTGAAAAAGGAAATATCTTCCTTTCAAAACTGGAAAGAAGCTTTCTGAGAAACTGCTCTGTGTTCTGTTAATTCATATCACAGAGCTACATCTTTCCCTTCAAGAAGCCTTTCGCTAAGGCTGTTCTTGCGGAATTGGCAAAGGGATATTTGGAAGCCCATAGAGGGCTATGGTGAAAAAGGAAATATCTTCCGTTCAAAACTGGAAAGAAGCTTTCGGAGAAACTGCTCTGTGTTCTGTTAATTCATCTCACAGAGATACATCTTTCCCTTCAAGAGGCCTTTTGCTAAGTCTGTTCTTATGGAATTGGCAAAGGGATATTTTGAAGCCCATAGAGGGCTATGGTGAAAAAGGAAATATCTTCCGTTCAAAACTGGAAAGAAGCATTCTGAGAAACTGCTCTGTGTTCTCTGAATTCATCTCACAGAGTTACATCTTTCCCTTCAAGAAGCCTCTCGCTAAGGCTGTTCTTGTGGAATTGGCAAAGGGATATTTGGAAGCCCATAGAGGGCTATGGTGAAAAAGGAAATATCTTCCGTTCAAAACTGGAAAGAAGCTTTCTGAGAAACTGCTCTGTGTTCTGTTAATTCATCTCACAGAGTTACATCTTTCCCTTCAAGAAGCCTTTCGCTAAGGCTGTTCTTGTGGAATTGTCAAAGGGATATTTGGAAGCCCATAGAGGGCTATGGTGAAAAAGGAAATATCTTCCGTTCAAAACTGGAAAGAAGCTTTCTGAGAAACTGTTCTGTGTTCTGTTATTTCATCTCACAGAGTTACATCTTTCCCTTCAAGAAGCCTTTCGCTAAGGCTGTTCTTGTGGAATTAGCAAAGGGATATTTGGAAGCCCTTAGAGGGCTATGGTGAAAAAGGAAATATCTTCCGTTCAAAACTGGAAAGAAGCTTTGTGAGAAACTGGTCTGTGTTTTCTGAATTCATCTCACAGTGTTACATCTTTCCCTTCAAGAAGCCTTTCGCAAAGGCTGTTCTTGTGGAACTGGCAAAGGGATATTTCGAAGCTCATAGAGGGCTATGGTGAAAAAGGAAATATCTTCGGTTCAAAACTGCAAAGAAGCTTTCTGAGAAACTGCTCTGTGTTCTGTTAATCCATCTCACAGAGTTACATCTTTCCCTTCAAGAAGCCTTTCGCTAAGGCTGTTCTTGTGGAACTGGCAAAGGGATATTTGGAAGCCCTTAGAGGGCTATGGTGAAAAAGGAAATATCTTCCGTTCAAAAGTGGAAAGAAGATTTCTGAGAAACTGCTCTGTGTTCGGTTAGTTCAACTCACAGAGTTTCATCTTTCCCTACAAGAAGCCTTTCGCTAAGGCTGTTCTAGTGGAACTGGCAAAGGGATATTTGGAAACCCATAGAGGGCTATGGTGAAAAAGGAAATATCTTCCGTTCAATACTGGAAAGAAGCTTTCTGAGAAACTGCTCTGTGTTCCCTGAATTCATCTCACAGAGTTACATCTTTCCCTTCATGAAGCCTTTCGCCTAGGCTGTTCTTCTGGAACTGTCAAAGGGATATTTGGAAGCCCATAGAGGGCTATGGTGAAAAAGGAAATATCTTCCGTTCAAAACTGGAAAGAAGCTTTCTGAGAAACTGCTCTGTATTCTGTTAATTCATATCACAGAGCTACATCTTTCCCTTCAAGAAGCCTTTCGCTAAGGCTGTTCTTGCGGAATTGGCAAAGGGATATTTGGAAGCCCATAGAGGGCTATGGTGAAAAAGGAAATATCTTCCGTTCAAAACTGGAAAGAAGCTTTCTGAGAAACTGCTCTGTGTTCTCTGAATTCATCTCACAGAGTTACATCTTTCCCTTCAAGAAGCCTTTCGCTAAGGCTGTTCTTGTGGAATTGGCAAAGTGATATTTGGAAGCCCATAGAGGGCTATGGTGAAAAAGGAAATATCTTCCGTTCAAAACTGGAAGGAAGCTTTCTGAGAAACTGTTCTGTGTTCTGTTAGTTCATCTCACAGAGTTACATCTTTCCCTTCAAGAAGCCTTTCGCTAAGGCTGTTCTTTTGGAATTAGCAAAGGGATATTTGGAAGCCCTTAGAGGGCTATGGTGAAAAAGGAAATATCTTCCGTTCAAAACTGGAAAGAAGCTTTCTGAGAAACTGCTCTGTGTTCTCTGAATTCATCTCACAGTGTTACATCTTTCCCTTCAAGAAGCCTTTCGCCTAGGCTGTTCTTCTGGAACTGGCAAAGGGATATTTGGAACCCCAAAGAGGGCTATGGTGAAAAAGGAAATATCTTCCGTTCAAAACTGGAAAGAAGCTTTCTGAGAAACTGCTCTGTGTTCTGTGAATTCATATCACAGAGGTACATCTTTACCTTCAAGAAGCCTTTCGCTAAGGCTGTTCTTGCGGAATTGGCAAAGGGATATTTGGAAGCTCATAGAGGGCTATGGTGAAAAAGGTAATATCTTCCGTTCAAAACTGGAAAGAAGCTTTCTGAGAAACTGCTCTGTGTTCTGTTAATTCATCTCTCGGAGATACATCTTTCCCTTCAAGAGGCCTTTTGCTAAGGCTGTTCTTACGGAATTGGCAAAGGGATATTTTGAAGCCCATAGAGGGCTATGGTGAAAAAGGAAATATCTCCCGTTCAAAACTGGAAAGAAGCTTTCGGAGAAACTGCTCTGTGTTCTGTTAATTCATATCACAGAGCTACATCTTTCCCTTCAAGACGCCTTTCGCTAAGGCTGTTCTTGTGGAATTGGCAAAGTGATATTTGGAAGCCCATAGAGGGCTATGGTGAAAAAGGAAATATCTTCCGTTCAAAACTGGAAAGAAGCTTTCTGAGAAACTGTTCTGTGTTCTGTTAGTTCATCTCACAGAGTTACATCTTTCCCTTCAAGAAGCCTTTCGCTAAGGCTGTTCTTGTGGAACTGGCAAAGGGATATTTCGAAGCTCATAGAGGGCTATGCTGAAAAAGGAAATATCTTCCGTTCAAAACTGGAAAGAAGCTTTCTGAGAAACTGCTCTGTGTTCTGTTAATTCATATCACAGAGCTACATCTTTCCCTTCAAGAAGCCTTTCGCTAAGGCTGTTCATGTGGAATTGGCAAAGTGATATTTGGAAGCCCATAAAGGGCTATGGTGAAAAAGGTAATATCTTCCGTTCAAAACTGGAAAGAAGCTTTCTGAGAAACTGTTCTGTGTTCTGTTAGTTCATCTCACAGAGTTACATCTTTCCCTTCAAGAAGCCTTTCGCTAAGGCTGTTCTTGTGGAACTGGCAAGGGGATATTGGGAAGCCCTTAGAGGGCTATGGTGAAAAAGGAAATATCTTCCGTTCAAAACTGGAAAGAAGATTTCTGAGAAACTGCTCTGTGTTCTGTTAGTTCATCTCACAGAGTTACATCTTTCCCTACAAGAAGCCTTTCGCTAAGGCTGTTCTAGTGGAACTGGCAAAGGGATATTTGGAAACCCATAGAGGGCTATGGTGAAAAAGGAAATACCTTCCGTTCAATACTGGAAAGAAGCTTTCTGAGAAACTGCTCTGTGTTCTGTTAATCCATCTCACAGAGTTACATCTTTCCCTTCAAGAAGCCTTTCGCTAAGGCTGTTCTTGTGGAATTGGCAAAGGGATATTTGGAAGCCCATAGAGGGCTATGGTGAAAAAGGAAATATCTTCCGTTCAAAACTGGAAAGAAGCTTTCCTAGAAACTGCTCTGTGTTCTGTTAGTTCATCTCACAGAGTTACATCTTTCCCTTCAAGAAGCCTTTCGCTAAGGCTGTTCTTGTGGAACTGGCAAAGGGATATTTGGAAGCCCATAGAGGGCTATGGTGAAAAAGGAAATATCTTCCGTTCAAAACTGGAAGGAAGCTTTCTGAGAAACTGTTCTGTGTTCTGTTAGTTCATCTCACAGAGTTACATCTTTCCCTTCAAGAAGCCTTTCGCTAAGGCTGTTCTTGTGGAATTAGCAAAGGGATATTTGGAAGCCCTTAGAGGGCTATGGTGAAAAAGGAAATATCTTCCGTTCAAAACTGGAAAGAAGCTTTCTGAGAAACTGCTCTGTGTTCTCTGAATTCATTTCACAGAGTTACATCTTTCTCTTCAAGAAGCCTTTCGCTAAGGCTGTTCTTGTGGAACTAGCAAAGGGATATTTGGAAGCCCTTAGAGGGCTATGGTGAAAAAGGAAATATCTTCCGTTCAAAACTGGAAAGAAGATTTCTGAGAAACTGCTCTGTGTTCTGTTAGTTCAACTCACAGAGTTACATCTTTCCCTACAAGAAGCCTTTCGCTAAGGCTGTTCTAGTGAAACTGGCAAAGGGATATTTGGAAACCCATAGAGGGCTATGGTGAAAAAGGAAATATCTTACGTTCAATACTGGAAAGAAGCTTTCTGAGAAACTGCTCTGTGTTCTCTGAATTCATCTCACAGAGTTACATCTTTCCCTTCAAGAAGCCTTTCGCCTAGGCTGTTCTTCTGGAACTGTCAAAGGGATATTTGGAAGCCCTTAGAGGGCTATGGTGAAAAAGGTAATATCTTCCGTTCAAAACTGGAAAGAAGCTTTCTGAGAAACTGCTCTGTGTTCTGTTAGTTCATCTCACAGAGTTACATCTTTCCCTTCAAGAAGACTTTCGCTAAGGCTGTTCTTGTGGAACTGGCAAGGGGATATTGGGAAGCCCTTGGAGGGCTATGGTGAAAAAGGAAATATCTTCCGTTCAAAACTGGAAAGAAGATTTCTGAGAAACTGCTCTGTGGTCTGTTAGTTCATCTCACAGAGGTACATCTTTCCCTACAAGTAGCCTTTCGCTAAGGCTGTTCTAGTGGAACTGGCAAAGGGATATTTGGAAACCCATAGAGGGCTATGTTGAAAAAGGAAATATCTTCCGTTCAATACTGGAAAGAAGCTTTCTGAGAAACTGCTCTGTGTTCTCTGAATTCATCTCACAGAGTTACATCTTTCCCTTCAAGAAGCCTTTCGCTAAGGCTGTTCTTCTGGAATTGGCAAAGGGATATTTGGAAGCCCATAGAGGGCTATGGTGAAAAAGGAAATATCTTCCGTCCAAAACTGGAAAGAAGCTTTCTGAGAAACTGCTCTGTGTTCTCTGAATTCTTCTCACAGAGTTACATCTTTCCCTTCAAGAAGCCATTCGCTAAGGCTGTTCTTGTGGAACTGGCAAAGGGATATTTGGAACCCCATAGAGGGCTATGGTGAAAAAGGAAATATCTTCCGTTTAAAACTGGAAAGAAGCTTTCCTAGAAACTGCTCTGTGTTCTGTTAGTTCATCTCACAGAGTTACATCTTTCCCTTCAAGAAGCCTTTCGCTAAGGCTGTTCTTGTGGAACTGGCAAAGGGATATTTGGAAGCCCATAGAGGGCTATGGTGAAAAAGGAAATATCTTCCGTTCAAAACTGGAAAGAAACTTTCTGTGAAACTGCTCTGTGTTCTCTGAATTCATCTCACAGAGTTACATCTTTCCCTTCAAGAAGCCTTTCGCTGAGTCTGTTCTTGTGGAACTGGCAAGGGATATATCGAAGCTCATAGAGGGCTATGGTGAAAAAGTAAATATCTTCCGTTGAAAACTGGAAAGAAGCTTTCTGAGAAACTGCTCCGTGTTCTCTGAATTCATCTCACAGAGTTACATCTATCCCTTCAAGAAGCCTTTCGCTAAGGCTGTTCTTGTGGAATTGGCAAAGGGATATTTGGTAGCCCATAGAGGGCTAGGGTGAAAAAGGAAATATCTTCCGTTCAAAACTGGAAAGAAGCTTTCTGAGAAACTGCTCTGTGTTCTCTGAATTCATCTCACAGGGTTTCATCTTTCCCTTCAAGTAGCCTTTCGCTAAGGCTGTTCTTGTGGAACTGGCAAAGGGATATTTGGAAGCCCATAGAGGGCTATGGTGAAAAAGGAAATATCTCCCGTTCGAAACTGGAAAGAAGCTTTCTGAGAAACTGCTCTGTGTTCTCTGAATTCATCTCACAGAGTTACATCTTTCCCTTCAAGAAGCCTTTCGCTAAGGCTGTTCTTGTGGAATTGGCAAAGGGATATTTGGAAGCCCATAGAGGTCTATGGTGAAAAAGGAAATATCTACCGTTCAAAACTGGAAAGAAGCTTTCTGAGAAACTGTTCTGTGTTCTGTTAGTTCATCTAACAGAGTTACATCTTTCCCTTCAAGAAGCCTTTCGCTAAGGCTGTTCTTGTGGAATTAGCAAAGGGATATTTGGAAGCCCTTAGAAGGCTTTGGTGAAAAAGGAAATATCTTCCGTTCAAAACTGGAAAGAAGCTTTCTGAGAAACTGCTCTGTGTTCTCTGAATTCATCTCACAGAGTTACATCTTTCCCTTCAAGAAGCCTTTCGCTAAGGCTGTTCTTGTGGAACTGGCAAAGGGATATTTCGAAGCTCATAGAGGGCTATGCTGAAAAAGAAAATATCTTCCGTTCAAAACTGGAAAGAAGCATTCTGAGAAACTGCTCTGTGTTCTCTGAATTCATCTCACAGAGTCACATCTACCCCTTCAAGAAGCCTTTCGCTAAGGCTGTTCTTGTGGGACTGGCAAAGGGATATTTGGAAGCCCATAGAGGGCTATGGTGAAAAAGAAAATATCTTCCGTTCAAAACTGGAAAGAAGCTTTCTGAGAAACTGCTCTGTGTTCTGTTAATTCATATCACAGAGCTACATCTTTCCCTTCAAGAAGCCTTTCGCTAAGGCTGTTCTTGTGGAATTGGCAAAGTGATATTTGGAAGCCCATAAAGGGCTACGGTGAAAAAGGTAATATCTTCCGTTCAAAACTGGAAAGAAGCTTTCTGAGAAACTGTTCTGTGTTCTGTTAGTTCATCTCACAGAGTTACATCTTTCCCTTCAAGAAGCCTTTTGCTAAGGCTGTTCTTGTGGAACTGGCAAGGGGATATTGGGAAGCCCTTAGAGGGCTATGGTGAAAAAGGAAATATCTTCCGTTCAAAACTGGAAAGAAGATTTCTGAGAAACTGCTCTGTGTTCTGTTAGTTCATCTCACAGAGTTACATCTTTCCCTACAAGTAGCCTTTCGCTAAGGCTGTTCTAGTGGAACTGGGAAAGGGATATTTGGAAACCCATAGAGGGCTATGGTGAAAAAGGAGATACCTTCCGTTCAATACTGGAAAGAAGCTTTCTGAGAAACTGCTCTGTGTTCTCTGAATTCATCTCACAGAGTTACATCTTTCCCTTCAAGAAGCCTTTCGCTAAGGCTGTTCTTGTGGAACTGGCAAGGGGATATTGGGAAGCCCTTAGAGGGCTATGGTGAAAAAGGAAATATCTTCCGTTCAAAACTGGAACGAAGCTTTCTGAGAAACTGCTCTGTGTTCTGTTAATCCATCTCACAGAGTTACATCTTTCCCTTCAAGAAGCCTTTCGCTAAGGCTGTTCTTGTGGAATTGGCAAAGGGATATTTGGAAGCCCATAGAGGGCTATGGTGAAAAAGGAAATATCTTCCGTTCAAAACTGGAAAGAAGCTTTCTGAGAAACTGCTCTGTGTTCTGTTAGTTCATCTCACAGAGTTACATCTTTCCCTTCAAGAAGCCTTTCGCTAAGGCTGTTCTTGTGGAACTGGCAAAGGAATATTTGGAACCCCATAGAGGGCTATGGTGAAAAAGGAAATATCTTCCGTTCAAAACTGGAAAGAAGCTTTCCTAGAAACTGCTCTGTGTTCTGTTAGTTCATCTCACAGAGTTACATCTTTCCCTTCAAGAAGCCTTTCGCTAAGGCTGTTCTTGTGGAACTGGCAAAGGGATATTTGGAAGCCCATAGAGGGCTATGGTGAAAAAGGAAATATCTTCCTTCAAAACTGGAAAGAAACTTTCTGTGAAACTGCTCTGTGTTCTCTGAATTCATCTCACAGAGTTACATCTTTCCCTTCAAGAAGCCTTTCGCTGAGTCTGTTCTTGTGGAACTGGCAAGGGATATATCGAAGCTAATAGAGGGCTATGGTGAAAAAGTAAATATCTTCCGTTCAAAACTGGAAAGAAGCTTTCTGAGAAACTGCTCCGTGTTCTCTGAATTCATCTCACAGTGTTACATCTATCCCTTCAAGAAGCCTTTCGCTAAGGCTGTTCTTGTGGGACTGGCAAAGGGATATTTGGAAGCCCATAGAGGGCTAGGGTGAAAAAGGAAATATCTTCCGTTCAAAACTGGAAAGAAGCTTTCTGAGAAACTGCTCTGTTTTCTGTTAATCCATCTCACAGAGTTACATCTTTCCCTTCAAGAAGCCTTTCGCTAAGGCTGTTCTTGTGGAATTGGCAAAGGGATATTTGGAAGCCCATAGAGGGCTATGGTGAGAAAGGAAATATCTTCCGTTCAAAACTGGAAAGAAGCTTTCTGAGAAACTGCTCTGTGTTCTCTGAATTCATCTCACAGAGTTTCATCTTTCCCTTCAAGAAGCCTTTCGCTAAGGTTGTTCTTGTGGAATTAGCAAAGGGATATTTGGAAGCCCATAGAGGGCTATGGTGAGAAAGGAAATATCTTCCGTTCAAAACTGGAAAGATGCTTTCTGAGAAACTGCTCTGTGTTCTCTGAATTCATCTCACAGAGTTACATCTTTCCCTTCAAGAAGCCTTTCGCTAAGGCTGTTCTTGTGGAATTAGCAAAGGGATATTTGGAAGCCCTTAGAATGCTATGGTGAAAAAGGAAATATCTTCCGTTCAAAACTGGAAAGAAGCTTTCTGAGAAACTGCTCTGTGTTCTCTGAATTCATCTCACAGAGTTACATCTTTCCCTTCAAGAAGCCTTTCGCCTAGGCTGTTCTTATGGAACTGGCAAAGGGATATTTGGAAGCCCATAGAGGGCTATGTTGAAAAAGGAAATATCTTCCTTTCAAAACTGGAAAGAAGCTTTCTGAGAAACTGCTCTGTGTTCTGTTAATTCATATCACAGAGCTACATCTTTCCCTTCAAGAAGCCTTTCGCTAAGGCTGTTCTTGCGGAATTGGCAAAGGGATATTTGGAAGCCCATAGAGGGCTATGGTGAAAAAGGAAATATCTTCCGTTCAAAACTGGAAAGAAGCTTTCGGAGAAACTGCTCTGTGTTCTGTTAATTCATCTCACAGAGATACATCTTTCCCTTCAAGAGGCCTTTTGCTAAGTCTGTTCTTATGGAATTGGCAAAGGGATATTTTGAAGCCCATAGAGGGCTATGGTGAAAAAGGAAATATCTTCCGTTCAAAACTGGAAAGAAGCATTCTGAGAAACTGCTCTGTGTTCTCTGAATTCATCTCACAGAGTTACATCTTTCCCTTCAAGAAGCCTCTCGCTAAGGCTGTTCTTGTGGAATTGGCAAAGGGATATTTGGAAGCCCATAGAGGGCTATGGTGAAAAAGGAAATATCTTCCGTTCAAAACTGGAAAGAAGCTTTCTGAGAAACTGCTCTGTGTTCTGTTAATTCATCTCACAGAGTTACATCTTTCCCTTCAAGAAGCCTTTCGCTAAGGCTGTTCTTGTGGAATTGTCAAAGGGATATTTGGAAGCCCATAGAGGGCTATGGTGAAAAAGGAAATATCTTCCGTTCAAAACTGGAAAGAAGCTTTCTGAGAAACTGTTCTGTGTTCTGTTATTTCATCTCACAGAGTTACATCTTTCCCTTCAAGAAGCCTTTCGCTAAGGCTGTTCTTGTGGAATTAGCAAAGGGATATTTGGAAGCCCTTAGAGGGCTATGGTGAAAAAGGAAATATCTTCCGTTCAAAACTGGAAAGAAGCTTTGTGAGAAACTGGTCTGTGTTTTCTGAATTCATCTCACAGTGTTACATCTTTCCCTTCAAGAAGCCTTTCGCAAAGGCTGTTCTTGTGGAACTGGCAAAGGGATATTTCGAAGCTCATAGAGGGCTATGGTGAAAAAGGAAATATCTTCGGTTCAAAACTGCAAAGAAGCTTTCTGAGAAACTGCTCTGTGTTCTGTTAATCCATCTCACAGAGTTACATCTTTCCCTTCAAGAAGCCTTTCGCTAAGGCTGTTCTTGTGGAACTGGCAAAGGGATATTTGGAAGCCCTTAGAGGGCTATGGTGAAAAAGGAAATATCTTCCGTTCAAAAGTGGAAAGAAGATTTCTGAGAAACTGCTCTGTGTTCGGTTAGTTCAACTCACAGAGTTTCATCTTTCCCTACAAGAAGCCTTTCGCTAAGGCTGTTCTAGTGGAACTGGCAAAGGGATATTTGGAAACCCATAGAGGGCTATGGTGAAAAAGGAAATATCTTCCGTTCAATACTGGAAAGAAGCTTTCTGAGAAACTGCTCTGTGTTCCCTGAATTCATCTCACAGAGTTACATCTTTCCCTTCATGAAGCCTTTCGCCTAGGCTGTTCTTCTGGAACTGTCAAAGGGATATTTGGAAGCCCATAGAGGGCTATGGTGAAAAAGGAAATATCTTCCGTTCAAAACTGGAAAGAAGCTTTCTGAGAAACTGCTCTGTGTTCTGTTAATTCATATCACAGAGCTACATCTTTCCCTTCAAGAAGCCTTTCGCTAAGGCTGTTCTTGCGGAATTGGCAAAGGGATATTTGGAAGCCCATAGAGGGCTATGGTGAAAAAGGAAATATCTTCCGTTCAAAACTGGAAAGAAGCTTTCTGAGAAACTGCTCTGTGTTCTCTGAATTCATCTCACAGAGTTACATCTTTCCCTTCAAGAAGCCTTTCGCTAAGGCTGTTCTTGTGGAATTGGCAAAGTGATATTTGGAAGCCCATAGAGGGCTATGGTGAAAAAGGAAATATCTTCCGTTCAAAACTGGAAGGAAGCTTTCTGAGAAACTGTTCTGTGTTCTGTTAGTTCATCTCACAGAGTTACATCTTTCCCTTCAAGAAGCCTTTCGCTAAGGCTGTTCTTTTGGAATTAGCAAAGGGATATTTGGAAGCCCTTAGAGGGCTATGGTGAAAAAGGAAATATCTTCCGTTCAAAACTGGAAAGAAGCTTTCTGAGAAACTGCTCTGTGTTCTCTGAATTCATCTCACAGTGTTACATCTTTCCCTTCAAGAAGCCTTTCGCCTAGGCTGTTCTTCTGGAACTGGCAAAGGGATATTTGGAACCCCAAAGAGGGCTATGGTGAAAAAGGAAATATCTTCCGTTCAAAACTGGAAAGAAGCTTTCTGAGAAACTGCTCTGTGTTCTGTGAATTCATATCACAGAGGTACATCTTTACCTTCAAGAAGCCTTTCGCTAAGGCTGTTCTTGCGGAATTGGCAAAGGGATATTTGGAAGCTCATAGAGGGCTATGGTGAAAAAGGTAATATCTTCCGTTCAAAACTGGAAAGAAGCTTTCTGAGAAACTGCTCTGTGTTCTGTTAATTCATCTCTCGGAGATACATCTTTCCCTTCAAGAGGCCTTTTGCTAAGGCTGTTCTTACGGAATTGGCAAAGGGATATTTTGAAGCCCATAGAGGGCTATGGTGAAAAAGGAAATATCTCCCGTTCAAAACTGGAAAGAAGCTTTCGGAGAAACTGCTCTGTGTTCTGTTAATTCATATCACAGAGCTACATCTTTCCCTTCAAGACGCCTTTCGCTAAGGCTGTTCTTGTGGAATTGGCAAAGTGATATTTGTAAGCCCATAGAGGGCTATGGTGAAAAAGGAAATATCTTCCGTTCAAAACTGGAAAGAAGCTTTCTGAGAAACTGTTCTGTGTTCTGTTAGTTCATCTCACAGAGTTACATCTTTCCCTTCAAGAAGCCTTTCGCTAAGGCTGTTCTTGTGGAACTGGCAAAGGGATATTTCGAAGCTCATAGAGGGCTATGCTGAAAAAGGAAATATCTTCCGTTCAAAACTGGAAAGAAGCTTTCTGAGAAACTGCTCTGTGTTCTGTTAATTCATATCACAGAGCTACATCTTTCCCTTCAAGAAGCCTTTCGCTAAGGCTGTTCATGTGGAATTGGCAAAGTGATATTTGGAAGCCCATAAAGGGCTATGGTGAAAAAGGTAATATCTTCCGTTCAAAACTGGAAAGAAGCTTTCTGAGAAACTGTTCTGTGTTCTGTTAGTTCATCTCACAGAGTTACATCTTTCCCTTCAAGAAGCCTTTCGCTAAGGCTGTTCTTGTGGAACTGGCAAGGGGATATTGGGAAGCCCTTAGAGGGCTATGGTGAAAAAGGAAATATCTTCCGTTCAAAACTGGAAAGAAGATTTCTGAGAAACTGCTCTGTGTTCTGTTAGTTCATCTCACAGAGTTACATCTTTCCCTACAAGAAGCCTTTCGCTAAGGCTGTTCTAGTGGAACTGGCAAAGGGATATTTGGAAACCCATAGAGGGCTATGGTGAAAAAGGAAATACCTTCCGTTCAATACTGGAAAGAAGCTTTCTGAGAAACTGCTCTGTGTTCTGTTAATCCATCTCACAGAGTTACATCTTTCCCTTCAAGAAGCCTTTCGCTAAGGCTGTTCTTGTGGAATTGGCAAAGGGATATTTGGAAGCCCATAGAGGGCTATGGTGAAAAAGGAAATATCTTCCGTTCAAAACTGGAAAGAAGCTTTCCTAGAAACTGCTCTGTGTTCTGTTAGTTCATCTCACAGAGTTACATCTTTCCCTTCAAGAAGCCTTTCGCTAAGGCTGTTCTTGTGGAACTGGCAAAGGGATATTTGGAAGCCCATAGAGGGCTATGGTGAAAAAGGAAATATCTTCCGTTCAAAACTGGAAGGAAGCTTTCTGAGAAACTGTTCTGTGTTCTGTTAGTTCATCTCACAGAGTTACATCTTTCCCTTCAAGAAGCCTTTCGCTAAGGCTGTTCTTGTGGAATTAGCAAAGGGATATTTGGAAGCCCTTAGAGGGCTATGGTGAAAAAGTAAATATCTTCCGTTCAAAACTGGAAAGAAGCTTTCTGAGAAACTGCTCCGTGTTCTCTGAATACATCTCACAGTGTTACATCTATCCCTTCAAGAAGCCTTTCGCTAAGGCTGTTCTTGTGGGACTGGCAAAGGGATATTTGGAAGCCCATAGAGGGCTAGGGTGAAAAAGGAAATATCTTCCGTTCAAAACTGGAAAGAAGCTTTCTGAGAAACTGCTCTGTGTTCTGTTAATTCATCACACAGAGTTACATCTTTCCCTTCAAGAAGCCTTTCGCTAAGGCTGTTCTTGTGGAATTGGCAAAGGGATATTTGGAAGCCCATGGAGGACTATGGTGAAAAAGGAAATATCTTCCGTTCAAAACTGGAAAGAAGCTTTCTGAGAAACTGTTCTGTGTTCTGTTAGTTCATCTCACAGAGTTACATCTTTCCCTTCAAGAAACCTTTCGCTAAGGCTGTTCTTGTGGAATTAGCAAAGGGATATTTGGAAGCCCTTAGAGGGCTATGGTGAAAAAGGAAATATCTTCCGTTCAAAACTGGAAAGAAGCTTTGTGAGAAACTGGTCTGTGTTCTCTGAATTCATCTCACAGAGTTACATCTTTCCCTTCAAGAAGCCTTTCGCTAAGGCTGTTCTTGTGGAACTGGCAAAGGGATATTTCGAAGCTCATAGAGGGCTATGGTGAAAAAGGAAATAACTTCGGTTCAAAACTGCAAAGAAGCTTTCTGAGAAACTGCTCTGTGTTCTGTTAATCCATCTCACAGAGTTACATCTTTCCCTTCAAGAAGACTTTCGCTAAGGCTGTTCTTGTGGAACTGGCAAAGGGATATTTGGAAGCCCTTAGAGGGCTATGGTGAAAAAGGAAATATCTTCCGTTCAAAAGTGGAAAGAAGATTTCTGAGAAACTGCTCTGTGTTCGGTTTGTTCAAATCACAGAGTTACATCTTTCCCTACAAGAAGCCTTTCGCTAAGGCTCTTCTAGTGGAACTGGCAAAGGGATATTTGGAAACCCATAGAGGGCTATGGTGAAAAAGGAAATATCTTCCGTTCAATACTGGAAAGAAGCTTTCTGAGAAACTGCTCTGTGTTCCCTGAATTCATCTCACAGAGTTACATCTTTCCCTTCATGAAGCCTTTCGCCTAGGCTATTCTTCTGGAACTGTCAAAGGGATATTTGGAAGCCCATAGAGGGCTATGGTGAAAAAGGAAATATCTTCCGTTCAAAACTGGAAAGAAGCTTTCTGAGAAACTGCTCTGTGTTCTGTTAATTCATATCACAGAGCTACATCTTTCCCTTCAAGAAGCCTTTCGCTAAGGCTGTTCTTGCGGAATTGGCAAAGGGATATTTGGAAGCCCATAGAGGGCTATGGTGAAAAAGGAAATATCTTCCGTTCAAAACTGGAAAGAAGCTTTCTGAGAAACTGCTCTGTGTTCTCTGAATTCATCTCACAGAGTTACATCTTTCCCTTCAAGAAGCCTTTCGCTAAGGCTGTTCTTGTGGAATTGGCAAAGTGATATTTGGAAGCCCATAGAGGGCTATGGTGAAAAAGGAAATATCTTCCGTTCAAAACTGGAAGGAAGCTTTCTGAGAAACTGTTCTGTGTTCTGTTAGTTCATCTCACAGAGTTACATCTTTCCCTTCAAGAAGCCTTTCGCTAAGGCTGTTCTTGTGGAATTAGCAAAGGGATATTTGGAAGCCCTTAGAGGGCTATGGTGAAAAAGGAAATATCTTCCGTTCAAAACTGGAAAGAAGCTTTCTGAGAAACTGCTCTGTGTTCTCTGAATTCATCTCACAGTGTTACATCTTTCCCTTCAAGAAGCCTTTCGCCTAGGCTGTTCTTCTGGAACTGGCAAAGGGATATTTGGAAGCCCAAAGAGGGCTATGGTGAAAAAGGAAATATCTTCCGTTCAAAACTGGAAAGAAGCTTTCTGAGAAACTGCTCTGTGTTCTGTGAATTCATATCACAGAGCTACATCTTTACCTTCAAGAAGCCTTTCGCTAAGGCTGTTCTTTCGGAATTGGCAAAGGGATATTTGGAAGCCCATAGAGGGCTATGGTGAAAAAGGTAATATCTTCCGTTCAAAACTGGAAAGAAGCTTTCTGAGAAACTGCTCTGTGTTCTGTTAATTCGTCTCTCGGAGTTACATCTTTCCCTTCAAGAGGCCTTTTGCTAAGGCTGTTCTTATGGAATTGGCAAAGGGATATTTTGAATCCCATAGAGGGCTATGGTGAAAAAGGAAATATCTTCCGTTGAAAACTGGAAAGAAGCTTTCTGAGAAACTGCTCTGTGTTCTCTGAATTCATCTCACAGAGTTACATCTTTCCCTTCAAGAAGCCTTTCGCTAAGGCTGTTCTTCTGGAATTGGCAAAGGGATATTTGGAAGCCCATAGAGGGCTATGGTGAAAAAGGAAATATCTTCCGTTCAAAACTGGAAAGAAGCTTTCTGAGAAACTGCTCTGTGTTCTGTTAGTTCATCTCACAGAGTTACATCTTTCCCTTCAAGAATCCTTTCGCTAAGGCTGTTCTTCTGGAATTGGCAAAGGGATATTTGGAAGCCCATAGAGGGCTAGGGTGAAAAAGGAAATATCTTCCGTTCAAAACTGGAAAGAAGCTTTCTGAGAAACTGCTCTGTGTTCTGTTAATCCATCTCACAGAGTTACATCTTTCCCTTCAAGAAGCCTTTCGCTAAGGCTGTTCTTGTGGAATTGGCAAAGGGATATTTGGAAGCCCATAGAGGGCTATGGTGAAAAAGGAATTATCTTCCGTTCAAAACTGGAAAGAAGCTTTCTGAGAAGCTGCTCTGTGTTCTGTTAGTTCATCTCACAGAGTTACATCTTTCCCTTCAAGAAGCCTTTCGCTAAGGCTGTTCTTGTGGAATTAGCAAAGAGATATTTGGAAGCCCTTAGAGGGCTATGGTGAAAAAGGAAATATCTTCCGTTCAAAACTGGAAAGAAGCTTTCTGAGAAACTGCTCTGTGTTCTCTGAATTCATCTCACAGAGTTACATCTTTCCCTTCAAGAAGCCTTTCGCTAAGGCTGTTCTTGTGGAACTGGCAAAGGGATATTTCGAAGCTCATAGAGGGCTCTGCTGAAAAAGGAATTATCTTCCGTTCAAAACTGGAAAGAAGCATTCTGAGAAACTGCTCTGTGTTCTCTGAATTCATCTCACAGAGTCACATCTATCCCTTCAAGAAGCCTTTCGCTAAGGCTGTTCTTGTGGGACTGGAAAGGGATATTTGGAAGCCCATAGAGGGCTATGGTGAAAAAGAAAATATCTTACGTTCAAAACTGGAAAGAAGCTTTCTGAGAAACTGTTCTGTGTTCTGTTAGTTCATCTCACAGAGTTACATCTTTCCCTTCAAGAAGCCTTTCGCTAAGGCTGTTCTTGTGGAATTAGCAAAGGGATATTTGGAAGCCCTTAGAGGGCTATGGTGAAAAAGGAAATATCTTCCGTTCAAAACTGGAAAGAAGCTTTCTGAGAAACTGCTCTGTGTTCTCTGAATTCATCTCACAGTGTTACATCTTTCCCTTCAAGAAGCCATTCGCCTAGGCTGTTCTTCTGGAACTGGCAAAGGGATATTTGGAAGCCCAAAGAGGGCTATGGTGAAAAAGGAAATATCTTCCGTTCAAAACTGGAAAGAAGCTTTCTGAGAAACTGCTCTGTGTTCTGTGAATTCATATCACAGAGCTACATCTTTACCTTCAAGAAGCCTTTCGCTAAGGCTGTTCTTGCGGAATTGGCAAAGGGATATTTGGAAGCTCATAGAGGGCTATGGTGAAAAAGGTAATATCTTCCGTTCAAAACTGGAAAGAAGCTTTCTGAGAAACTGCTCTGTTTTCTGTTAATTCATCTCTCGGAGATACATCTTTCCCTTCAAGAGGCCTTTTGCTAAGGCTGTTCTTATGGAATTGGCAAAGGGATATTTTGAAGCCCATAGAGGGCTATGGTGAAAAAGGAAATATCTTCCGTTGAAAACTGGAAAGAAGCTTTCTGAGAAACTGCTCTGTGTTCTCTGAATTCATCTCACAGAGTTACATCTTTCCCTTCAAGAAGCCTTTCGCTAAGGCTGTTCTTCTGGAATTGGCAAAGGGATATTTGGAAGCCCATAGAGGGCTATGGTGAAAAAGGAAATATCTTCCGTTCAAAACTGGAAAGAAGCTTTCTGAGAAACTGCTCTGTGTTCTGTTAGTTCATCTCACAGAGTTACATCTTTCCCTTCAAGAATCCTTTCGCTAAGGCTGTTCTTCTGGAATTGGCAAAGGGATATTTGGAAGCCCATAGAGGGCTAGGGTGAAAAAGGAAATATCTTCCGTTCAAAATTGGAAAGAAGCTTTCTGAGAAACTGCTCTGTGTTCTGTTAATCCATCTCACAGAGTTACATCTTTCCCTTCAAGAAGCCTTTCGCTAAGGCTGTTCTTGTGGAATTGGCAAAGGGATATTTGGAAGCCCATAGAGGGCTATGGTGAAAAAGGAAATATCTTCCGTTCAAAACTGGAAAGAAGCTTTCTGAGAAACTGTTCTGTGTTCTGTTAGTTCATCTCACAGAGTTACATCTTTCCCTTCAAGAAGCCTTTCGCTAAGGCTGTTCTTGTGGAACTGGCAAAGGGATATTTCGAAGCTCATAGATTGCTATGCTGAAAAAGGAAATATCTTCCGTTCAAAACTGGAAAGAAGCTTTCTGAGAAACTGCTCTGTGTTCTGTTAATTCATATCACAGAGCTACATCTTTCCCTTCAAGAAGCCTTTCGCTAAGGCTGTTCATGTGGAATTGGCAAAGTGATATTTGGAAGCCCATAAAGGGCTATGGTGAAAAAGGTAATATCTTCCGTTCAAAACTGGAAAAAAGATTTCTGAGAAACTGTTCTGTGTTCTGTTATTTCATCTCACAGAGTTACATCTTTCCCTTCAAGAAGCCTTTCGCTAAGGCTGTTCTTGTGGAACTGGCAAGGGGATATTTGGAAGCCCTTAGAGGGCTATGGTGAAAAAGGAAATATCTTCCGTTCAAAACTGGAAAGAAGATTTCTGAGAAACTGCTCTGTGTTCTGTTAGTTCATCTCACAGAGTTACATCTTTCCCTACAAGAAGCCTTTCGCTAAGGCTGTTATAGTGGAACTGGCAAAGGGATATTTGGAAACCCATAGAGGGCTATGGTGAAAAAGGAAATACCTTCCGTTCAATACTGGAAAGAAGCTTTCTGAGAAACTGCTCTGTGTTCTGTTAATCCATCTCACAGAGTTACATCTTTCCCTTCAAGAAGCCTTTCGCTAAGGCTGTTCTTGTGGAATTGGCAAAGGGATATTTGGAAGCCCATAGAGGGCTATGGTGAAAAAGGAAATATCTTCCGTTCAAAACTGGAAAGAAGCTTTCTGAGAAACTGCTCTGTGTTCTGTTAGTTCATCTCACAGAGTTACATCTTTCCCTTCAAGAAGCCTTTCGCTAAGGCTGTTCTTGTGGAACTGGCAAAGGGATATTTGGAACCCCATAGAGGGCTATGGTGAAAAAGGAAATATCTTCCGTTCAAAACTGGAAAGAAGCTTTCCTAGAAACTGCTCTGTGTTCTGTTAGTTCATCTCACAGAGTTACATCTTTCCCTTCAAGAAGCCTTTCGCTAAGGCTGTTCTTGTGGAACTGGCAAAGGGATATTTGGAAGCCCATAGAGGGCTATGGTGAAAAAGGAAATATCTTCCGTTCAAAACTGGAAGGAAGCTTTCTGAGAAACTGTTCTGTGTTCTGTTAGTTCATCTCACAGAGTTACATCTTTCCCTTCAAGAAGCCTTTCGCTAAGGCTGTTCTTGTGGAATTAGCAAAGGGATATTTGGAAGCCCTTAGAGGGCTATGGTGAAAAAGTAAATATCTTCCGTTCAAAACTGGAAAGAAGCTTTCTGAGAAACTGCTGCGTGTTCTCTGAATACATCTCACAGTGTTACATCTATCCCTTCAAGAAGCCTTTCGCTAAGGCTGTTCTTGTGGGACTGGCAAAGGGATATTTGGAAGCCCATAGAGGGCTAGGGTGAAAAAGGAAATATCTTCCGTTCAAAACTGGAAAGAAGCTTTCTGAGAAACTGCTCTGTTTTCTGTTAATCCATCTCACAGAGTTACATCTTTCCCTTCAAGAAGCCTTTCGCTAAGGCTGTTCTTGTGGAATTGACAAAGGGATATTTGGAAGCCCATAGAGGGCTATGGTGAGAAAGGAAATATCTTCCGTTCAAAACTGGAAAGAAGCTTTCTGAGAAACTGCTCTGTGTTCTCTGAATTCATCTCACAGAGTTTCATCTTTCCCTTCAAGAAGCCTTTCGCTAAGGCTGTTCTTGTGGAACTGGCAAAGGGATATTTGGAAGCCCATAGAGGGCTATGGTGAGAAAGGAAATATCTTCCGTTCAAAACTGGAAAGAAGCTTTCTGAGAAACTGCTCTGTGTTCTCTGAATTCATCTCACAGAGATTCATCTTTCCCTTCAAGTAGCCTTTCGCTAAGGCTGTTCTTGTGGAACTGGCAAAGGGATATTTGGAAGCCCATAGAGGGCTATGGTGAAAAAGGAAATATCTCCCGTTCAAAAATGGAAAGAAGCTTTCTGAGAAACTGCTCTGTGTTCTCTGAATTCATCTCACAGAGTTACATCTTTCCCTTCAAGAAGCCTTTCGCTAAGGCTGTTCTTGTGGAATTGGCAAAGGGATATTTGGAAGCCCATAGAAGGCTATGGTGAAAAAGGAAATATCTTCCGTTCAAAACTGGAAAGAAGCTTTCTGAGAAACTGTTCTGTGTTCTGTTAGTTCATCTCACAGAGTTACATCTTTCCCTTCAAGAAGCCTTTCGCTAAGGCTGTTCTTGTGGAATTAGCAAAGGGATATTTGGAAGCCCTTAGAGGGCTATGGTGAAAAAGGAAATATCTTCCGTTCAAAACTGGAAAGAAGCTTTCTGAGAAACTGCTCTGTGTTCTCTGAATTCATCTCACAGAGTTACATCTTTCCCTTCAAGAAAACTTTCGCTAAGGCTGTTCTTGTGGAATTAGCAAAGGGATATTTGGAAGCCCTTAGAATGCTATGGTGAAAAAGGAAATATCTTCCGTTCAAAACTGGAAAGAAGCTTTCTGAGAAACTGCTCTGTGTTCTCTGAATTCATCTCACAGAGTTACATCTTTCCCTTCAAGAAGCCTTTCGCCTAGGCTGTTCTTATGGAACTGGCAAAGGGATATTTGGAAGCCCATAGAGGGCTATGTTGAAAAAGGAAATATCTTCCTTTCAAAACTGGAAAGAAGCTTTCTGAGAAACTGCACTGTGTTCTGTTAATTCATATCACAGAGCTACATCTTTCCCTTCAAGAAGCCTTTCGCTAAGGCTGTTCTTGCGGAATTGGCAAAGGGATATTTGGAAGCCCATAGAGGGCTATGGTGAAAAAGGAAATATCTTCCGTTCAAAACTGGAAAGAAGCTTTCGGAGAAACTGCTCTGTGTTCTGTTAATTCATCTCACAGAGATACATCTTTCCCTTCAAGAGGCCTTTTGCTAAGGCTGTTCTTATGGAATTGGCAAAGGGATATTTTGAAGCCCATAGAGGGCTATGGTGAAAAAGGAAATATCTTCCGTTAAAAACTGGAAAGAAGCATTCTGAGAAACTGCTCTGTGTTCTCTGAATTCATCTCACAGAGTTACATCTTTCCCTTCAAGACGCCTCTCGCTAAGGCTGTTCTTGTGGAATTGGCAAAGGGATATTTGGAAGCCCATAGAGGGCTATGGTGAAAAAGGAAATATCTTCCGTTCAAAACTGGAAAGAAGCTTTCTGAGAAACTGCTCTGTGTTCTGTTAATTCATCTCACAGAGTTACATCTTTCCCTTCAAGAAGCCTTTCGCTAAGGCTGTTCTTGTGGAATTGGCAAAGGGATATTTGGAAGCCCATAGAGGGCTATGGTGAAAAAGGAAATATCTTCCGTTCAAAACTGGAAAGAAGCTTTCTGAGAAACTGTTCTGTGTTCTGTTAGTTCATCTCACAGAGTTACATCTTTCCCTTCAAGAAGCCTTTCGCTAAGGCTGTTCTTGTGGAATTAGCAAAGGGATATTTGGAAGCCCTTAGAGGGCTATGGTGAAAAAGGAAATATCTTCCGTTCAAAACTGGAAAGAAGCTTTGTGAGAAACTGGTCTGTGTTCTCTGAATTCATCTCACAGAGTTACATCTTTCCCTTCAAGAAGCCTTTCGCTAAGGCTGTTCTTGTGGAACTGGCAAAGGGATATTTCGAAGCTCATAGAGGGCTATGGTGAAAAAGGAAATATCTTCGGTTCAAAACTGCAAAGAAGCTTTCTGAGAAACTGCTCTGTGTTCTGTTAATCCATCTCACAGAGTTACATCTTTCCCTTCAAGAAGCCTTTCGCTAAGGCTGTTCTTGTGGAACTGGCAAAGGGATATTTGGAAGCCCTTAGAGGGCTATGGTGAAAAAGGAAATATCTTCCGTTCAAAAGTGGAAAGAAGATTTCTGAGAAACTGCTCTGTGTTCGGTTAGTTCAACTCACAGAGTTTCATCTTTCCCTACAAGAAGCCTTTCGCTAAGGCTGTTCTAGTGGAACTGGCAAAGGGATATTTGGAAACCCATAGAGGGCTATGGTGAAAAAGGAAATATCTTCCGTTCAATACTGGAAAGAAGCTTTCTGAGAAACTGCTCTGTGTTCCCTGAATTCATCTCACAGAGTTACATGTTTCCCTTCATGAAGCCTTTCGCCTAGGCTGTTCTTCTGGAACTGTCAAAGGGATATTTGGAAGCCCATAGAGGGCTATGGTGAAAAAGGAAATATCTTCCGTTCAAAACTGGAAAGAAGCTTTCTGAGAAACTGCTCTGTGTTCTGTTAATTCATATCACAGAGCTACATCTTTCCCTTCAAGAAGCCTTTCGCTAAGGCTGTTCTTGTGGAATTGGCAAAGTGATATTTGGAAGCCCATAAAGGGCTATGGTGAAAAAGGTAATATCTTCCGTTCAAAACTGGAAAGAAGCTTTCTGAGAAACTGTTCTGTGTTCTGTTAGTTCACCTCACAGAGTTACATCTTTCCCTTCAAGAAGCCTTTCGCTAAGGCTGTTCTTGTGGAACTGGCAAGGGGATATTGGGAAGCCCTTAGAGGGCTATGGTGAAAAAGGAAATATCTTCCTTTCAAGACTGGAAAGAAGCTTTCTGAGAAACTGCTCTGTGTTCTCTGAATTCATCTCACAGAGTTACATCTTTCCCTTCAAGAAGCCTTTCGCTAAGGCTGTTCTTCTGGAATTGGCAAAGGGATATTTGGAAGCCCATAGAGGGCTATGGTGAAAAAGGAAATATCTTCCGTTCAAAACTGCAAAGAAGCTTTCTGAGAAACTGCTCTGTGTTCTGTTAATTCATCTCACAGAGTTACATCGTTCCCTTCAAGAAGCTTTTCGCTAAGGCTGTTCTTGTGGAATTGGCAAAGGGATATTTGGAAGCCCATAGAGGGCTATGGTGAAAAAGGAAATATCTTCCGTTCAAAACTGGAAAGAAGCTTTCTAAGAAACTGTTCTGTGTTCTGTTAGTTCATCTCACAGAGTTACATCTTTCCCTTCAAGAAGCCTTTCGCTAAGGCTGTTCTTGTGGAATTAGCAAAGGGATATTTGGAAGCCCTTAGAGGGCTATGGTGAAAAAGGAAATATCTTCCGTTCAAAACTGGAAAGAAGCTTTCTGAGAAACTGCTCTGTGTTCTCTGAATTCATTTCACAGAGTTACATCTTTCTCTTCAAGAAGCCTTTCGCTAAGGCTGTTCTTGTGGAACTAGCAAAGGGATATTTGGAAGCCCTTAGAGGGCTATGGTGAAAAAGGAAATATCTTCCGTTCAAAACTAGAAAGAAGATTTCTGAGAAACTGCTCTGTGTTCTGTTAGTTCAACTCACAGAGTTACATCTTTCCCTACAAGAAGCCTTTCGCTAAGGCTGTTCTAGTGGAACTGGCAAAGGGATATTTGGAAACCCATAGAGGGCTATGGTGAAAAAGGAAATATCTTACGTTCAATACTGGAAAGAAGCTTTCTGAGAAACTGCTCTGTGTTCTCTGAATTCATCTCACAGAGTTACATCTTTCCCTTCAAGAAGCCTTTCGCCTAGGCTGTTCTTCTGGAACTGTCAAAGGGATATTTGGAAGCCCATAGAGGGCTATGGTGAAAAAGGTAATATCTTCCGTTCAAAACTGGAAAGAAGCTTTCTGAGAAACTGCTCTGTGTTCTCTGAATTCATCTCACAGAGTTACATCTATCCCTTCAAGAAGCCTTTCGCTAAGGCTATTCTTGTGGGACTGTCAAAGGGATATTTGGAAGCCCATAGAGGGCTACGGTGAAAAAGAAAATATATTCCGTTCAAAACTGGAAAGAAGCTTTCTGAGAAACTGCTCTGTGTTCTGTTAATTCATATCACAGAGCTACATCTTTCCCTTCAAGAAGCCTTTCGCTAAGGCTGTTCTTGTGGAATAGGCAAAGTGATATTTGGAAGCCCATAAAGGGCTATGGTGAAAAAGGTAATATCTTCCGTTCAATACTGGAAAGAAGCTTTCTGAGAAACTGTTCTGTGTTCTGTTAGTTCATCTCACAGAGTTACATCTTTCCCTTCAAGAAGCCTTTCGCTAAGGCTGTTCTTGTGGAACTGGCAAAGGGATATTTGGAAGCCCTTAGAGGGCTATGGTGAAAAAGGAAATAACTTCCGTTCAAAACTGGAAAGAAGATTTCTGAGAAACTGCTCTGTGTTCTGTTAGTTCATCTCACAGAGTTACATCTTTCCCTACAAGAAGCCTTTCGCTAAGGCTGTTCTAGTGGAACTGGCAAAGGGAGATTTGGAAACCCATAGAGGGCTATGGTGAAAAAGGAAATATCTTCCGTTCAAAACTGGAAAGAAGCTTTCTGAGAAACTGCTCTGTGTTCTGTTATTTCATCTCACACAGTTACATCTTTCCCTTCAAGAAGCCTTTCCTTAAGGCTGTTCTTGTGGAACTGGCAAAGGGATATATGGAAGCCCATAGAGGGCTATGGTTAGAAAGGAAATATCTTCCGTTCAAAACTGGAAAGAAGCTTTCTGAGAAACTGCTCTGTGTTCTCTGAATTCATCTCACAGAGTTACATCTTTCCCTTCAAGAAGCCTTTCGCTAAGGCTGTTCTTGTGGAACTGGCAAAGGGATAATAGGAAGCCCATAGAGGGCTATGGTGAAAAAGGAAATATCTCCCGTTCAAAACTGGAAAGAAGCTTTCTGAGAAACTGCTCTGTGTTCTCTGAATTCATCTCACATAGTTACAAATTTCCCTTCAAGAAGCCTTTCGCTAAGGCTGTTCTTGTGGAATTGGCAAAGGGATATTTTGAAGCCCATACAGGGCTATGGTGAAAAAGGAAATATCTTCCGTTCAAACTGGAAAGAAGCTTTCTGAGAAACTGCTCTGTGTTCTGTTAATTCATCTCACAGAGTTACATCTTTCCCTTCAAGAAGCCTTTCGCTAAGGCTGTTCTTGTGGAACTGGCAAAGGGATATTTGGAAGCCCATAGAGGGCTATGGTGAAAAAGGAAATATCTTCCGTTCAAAACTGGAACGAAGCTTTCTGAGAAACTGTTCTGTGTTCTGTTAGTTCATCTCACAGAGTTACATCTTTCCCTTCGAGAATCCTTTCGCTAAGGCTGTTCTTGTGGAATTAGCAAAGGGATATTTGGAAGCCCTTAGAGGGCTATGGTGAAAAAGGAAATATCTTCCGTTCAAAAGTGGAAAGAAGATTTCTGAGAAACTGCTCTGTGTTCGGTTAGTTCAACTCACAGAGTTACATCTTTCCCAACAAGAAGCCTTTCGCTAAGGCTGTTCTAGTGGAACTGGCAAAGGGATATTTGGAAACCCATAGAGGGCTATGGTGAAAAAGGAAATATCTTCCGTTCAATACTGGAAAGAAGCTTTCTGAGAAACTGCTCTGTGTTCCCTGAATTCATCTCACAGAGTTACATCTTTCCCTTCATGAAGCCTTTCGCCTAGGCTGTTCTTCTGGAACTGTCAAAGGGATATTTGGAAGCCCATAGAGGGCTATGGTGAAAAAGGAAATATCTTCCGTTCAAAACTGGAAAGAAGCTTTCTGAGAAACTGCTATGTGTTCTGTTAATTCATATCACAGAGCTACATCTTTCCCTTCAAGAAGCCTTTCGCTAAGGCTGTTCTTGCGGAATTGGCAAAGGGATATTTGGAAGCCCATAGAGGGCTATGGTGAAAAAGGAAATATCTTCCGTTCAAAACTGGAAAGAAGCTTTCTGAGAAACTGCTCTGTGTTCTCTGAATTAATCTCACAGAGTTACATCTTTCCCTTCAAGAAGCCTTTCGCTAAGGCTGTTCTTGTGGAATTGGCAAAGTGATATTTGGAAGCCCATAGAGGGCTATGGTGAAAAAGGAAATATCTTCCGTTCAAAACTGGAAGGAAGCTTTCTGAGAAACTGTTCTGTGTTCTGTTAGTTCATCTCACAGAGTTACATCTTTCCCTTCAAGAAGCCTTTCGCTAAGGCTGTTCTTGTGGAATTAGCAAAGGGATATTTGGAAGCCCTTAGAGGGCTATGGTGAAAAAGGAAATATCTTCCGTTCAAAACTGGAAAGAAGTTTTCTGAGAAACTGCTCTGTGTTCTCTGATTTCATCTCACAGAGTCACATCTATCCCTTCAAGAAGCCTTTCGCTAAGGCTGTTCTTGTGGGACTGGCAAAGGGATATTTGGAAGCCCGTAGAGGGCTATGGTGAAAAAGAAAATATCTTCCGTTCAAAACTGGAAAGAAGCTTTCTGAGAAATTGCTCTGTGTTCTGTTAATTCATATCACAGAGCTACATCTTTCCCTTCAAGAAGCCTTTCGCTAAGGCTGTTCTTGTGGAATTGGCAAAGTGATATTTGGAAGCCCATAAAGGGCTATGGTGAAAAAGGTAATATCTTCCGTTCAAAACTGGAAAGAAGCTTTCTGAGAAACTCTTCTGTGTTCTGTTAGTTCATCTCACAGAGTTACATCTTTCCCTTCAAGAAGCCTTTCGCTAAGGCTGTTCTTGTGGAACTAGCAAGGGGATATTGGGAAGCCCTTAGAGGGCTATGGTGAAAAAGGAAATATCTTCCGTTCAAAACTGGAAAGAAGATTTCTGAGAAACTGCTCCGTGTTCTGTTAGTTCATCTCACAGAGTTACATCTTTCCCTACAAGTAGCCTTTCGCTAAGGCTGTTCTAGTGGAACTGGCAAAGGGATATTTGGAAACCCATAGAGGGCTATGGTGAAAAAGGAGATACCTTCCGTTCAATACTGGAAAGAAGCTTTCTGAGAAACTGCTCTGTGTTCTCTGAATTCATCTCACAGAGTTACATCTTTCCCTTCAAGAAGCCTTTCGCTAAGGCTGTTCTTGTGGAATTGGCAAAGGGATATTTGGAAGCCCTTAGAGGGCTATGGTGAAAAAGGAAATAACTTCCGTTCAATACTGGAAAGAAGCTTTCTGAGAAACTGCTCTGTGTTCTCTGAATTCATCTCACAGAGTTACATCTTTCCCTTCAAGAAGCCTTTCGCTAAGGCTGTTCTTGTGGAACTGGCAAAGGGATATTTCGAAGCTCATAGAGGGCTATGGTGAAAAAGGAAATATCTTCCGTTCAAAACTGGAAAGAAGATTTCTGAGAAACTGCTCTGTGTTCTGTTAGTTAATCTCACAGAGTTACATCTTTCCCTACAAGTAGCCTTTCGCTAAGGCTGTTCTAGTGGAACTGGCAAAGGGATATTTGGAAACCCATAGAGGGCTATGGTGAAAAAGGAGATACCTTCCGTTCAATACTGGAAAGAAGCTTTCTGAGAAACTGCTCTGTGTTCTCTGAATTCATCTCACAGAGTTACATCTTTCCCTTCAAGAAGCCTTTCGCTAAGGCTGTTCTTGTGGAATTGGCAAAGGGATATTTGGAAGCCCTTAGAGGGCTATGGTGAAAAAGGAAATAACTTCCGTTCAAAACTGGAAATAAGCATTCTGAGAAACTGCTCTGTGTTCTCTGAATTCATCTCACAGAGTTACATCTTTCCCTTCAAGAAGCCTTTCGCTAAGGCTGTTCTTGTGGAACTGGCAAAGGGATATTTGGAAGCCCATAGAGGGCTATGGTGAGAAAGGAAATATCTTCCGTTCAAAACTGGAAAGAAGCTTTCTGAGAAACTGCTCTGTGTTCTCTGAATTCATCTCACAGAGTTACATCTTTCCCTTCAAGAAGCCTTCCGCTAAGGCTGTTCTTGTGGAACTGGCAAAGGGATATTTGGAAGCCCATAGAGGGCTATGGTGAAAAAGGAAATATCTCCCGTTCAAAACTGGAAAGAAGCTTTCTGAGAAACTGCTCTGTGTTCTCTGAATTCATCTCACAGAGTTACATCTTTCCCTTCAAGACGCCTTTCGCTAAGGCTGTTCTTCTGGAATTGGCAAAGGGATATTTGGAAGCCCATAGAGGGCTATGGTGAAAAAGGAAATATCTTCCGTTCAAAACTGGAAAGAAGCTTTCTGAGAAACTGTTCTGTGTTCTGTTAGTTCATCTCACAGAGTTACATCTTTCCCTTCAAGAAGCCTTTCGCTAAGGCTGTTCTTGTGGAACTGGCAAAGGGATATTTCGAAGCTCATAGAGGGCTATGCTGAAAAAGGAAATATCTTCCGTTCAAAACTGGAAAGAAGCTTTCTGAGAAACTGCTCTGTGTTCTGTTAATTCATATCACAGAGCTACATCTTTCCCTTCAAGAAGCCTTTCGCTAAGGCTGTTCTTGTGGAATTGGCAAAGTGATATTTGGAAGCCCATAAATGGCTATGGTGAAAAAGGTAATATCTTCCGTTCAAAACTGGAAAGAAGCTTTCTGAGAAACTGTTCTGTGTTCTGTTAGTTCATCTCACAGAGTTATATCTTTCCCTTCAAGAAGCCTTTCGCTAAGGCTGTTCTTGTGGAACTGGCAAGGGGATATTGGGAAGCCCTTAGAGGGCTATGGTGAAAAAGGAAATATCTTCCGTTCAAAACTGGAAAGAAGATTTCTGAGAAACTGCTCTGTGTTCTGTTAGTTCATCTCACAGATTTACATCTTTCCCTACAAGTAGCCTTTCGCTAAGGCTGTTCTAGTGGAACTGGCAAAGGGATATTTGGAAACCCATAGAGGGCTATGGTGAAAAAGGAGATACCTTCCGTTCAATACTGGAAAGAAGCTTTCTGAGAAACTGCTCTGTGTTCTCTGAATTCATCTCACAGAGTTACATCTTTCCCTTCAAGAAGCCTTTCGCTAAGGCTGTTCTTGTGGAATTGGCAAAGGGATATTTGGAAGCCCTTAGAGGGCTATGGTGAAAAAGGAAATAACTTCCGTTCAATACTGGAAAGAAGCTTTCTGAGAAACTGCTCTGTGTTCTCTGAATTCATCTCACAGAGTTACATCTTTCCCTTCAAGAAGCCTTTCGCTAAGGCTGTTCTTGTGGAACTGGCAAGGGGATATTGGGAAGCCCTTAGAGGGCTATGGTGAAAAAGGAAATATCTTCCGTTCAAAACTGGAAAGAAGATTTCTGAGAAACTGCTCTGTGTTCTGTTAGTTCATCTCACAGAGTTACATCTTTCCCTACAAGTAGCCTTTCGCTAAGGCTGTTCTAGTGGAACTGGCAAAGGGATATTTGGAAACCCATAGAGGGCTATGGTGAAAAAGGAGATACCTTCCGTTCAATACTGGAAAGAAGCTTTCTGAGAAACTGCTCTGTGTTCTCTGAATTCATCTCACAGAGTTACATCTTTCCCTTCAAGAAGCCTTTCGCTAAGGCTGTTCTTGTGGAATTGGCAAAGGGATATTTGGAAGCCCTTAGAGGGCTATGGTGAAAAAGGAAATAACTTCCGTTCAAAACTGGAAATAAGCATTCTGAGAAACTGCTCTGTGTTCTCTGAATTCATCTCACAGAGTTACATCTTTCCCTTCAAGAAGCCTTTCGCTAAGGCTGTTCTTGTGGAACTGGCAAAGGGATATTTGGAAGCCCATAGAGGGCTATGGTGAGAAAGGAAATATCTTCCGTTCAAAACTGGAAAGAAGCTTTCTGAGAAACTGCTCTGTGTTCTCTGAATTCATCTCACAGAGTTACATCTTTCCCTTCAAGAAGCCTTTCGCTAAGGCTGTTCTTGTGGAACTGGCAAAGGGATATTTGGAAGCCCATAGAGGGCTATGGTGAAAAAGGAAATATCTCCCGTTCAAAACTGGAAAGAAGCTTTCTGAGAAACTGCTCTGTGTTCTCTGAATTCATCTCACAGAGTTACATCTTTCCCTTCAAGACGCCTTTCGCTAAGGCTGTTCTTGTGGAATTGGCAAAGTGATATTTGGAAGCCCATAGAGGGCTATGGTGAAAAAGGAAATATCTTCCGTTCAAAACTGGAAAGAAGCTTTCTGAGAAACTGTTCTGTGTTCTGTTAGTTCATCTCACAGAGTTACATCTTTCCCTTCAAGAAGCCTTTCGCTAAGGCTGTTCTTGTGGAACTGGCAAAGGGATATTTCGAAGCTCATAGAGGGCTATGCTGAAAAAGGAAATATCTTCCGTTCAAAACTGGAAAGAAGCTTTCTGAGAAACTGCTCTGTGTTCTGTTAATTCATATCACAGAGCTACATCTTTCCCTTCAAGAAGCCTTTCGCTAAGGCTGTTCTTGTGGAATTGGCAAAGTGATATTTGGAAGCCCATAAAGGGCTATGGTGAAAAAGGTAATATCTTCCGTTCAAAACTGGAAAGAAGCTTTCTGAGAAACTGTTCTGTGTTCTGTTAGTTCATCTCACAGAGTTACATCTTTCCCTTCAAGAAGCCTTTCGCTAAGGCTGTTCTTGTGGAACTGGCAAGGGGATATTGGGAAGCCCTTAGAGGGCTATGGTGAAAAAGGAAATATCTTCCTTTCAAAACTGGAAAGAAGGTTTCTGAGAAACTGCTCTGTGTTCTGTTAGTTCATCTCACAGAGTTACATCTTTCCCTACAAGAAGCCTTTCGCTAAGGCTGTTCTAGTGGAACTGGCAAAGGGATATTTGGAAACCCATAGAGGGCTATGGTGAAAAAGGAAATACCTTACGTTCAATACTGGAAAGAAGCTTTCTGAGAAACTGCTCTGTGTTCTGTTAATCCATCTCACAGAGTTACATCTTTCCCTTCAAGAAGCCTTTCGCTAAGGCTGTTCTTGTGGAATTGGCAAAGGGATATTTGGAAGCCCATAGAGGGCTATGGTGAAAAAGGAAATATCTTCCGTTCAAAACTGGAAAGAAGCTTTCTGAGAAACTGCTCTGTGTTCTGTTAGTTCATCTCACAGAGTTACATCTTTCCCTTCAAGAAGCCTTTCGCTAAGGCTGTTCTTGTGGAACTGGCAAAGGGATATTTGGAACCCCATAGAGGGCTATGGTGAAAAAGGAAATATCTTCCGTTCAAAACTGGAAAGAAGCTTTCCTAGAAACTGCTCTGTGTTCTGTTAGTTCATCTCACAGAGTTACATCTTTCCCTTCAAGAAGCCTTTCGCTAAGGCTGTTCTTGTGGAACTGGCAAAGGGATATTTGGAAGCCCATAGAGGGCTAAGGTGAAAAAGGAAATATCTTCCGTTCAAAACTGGAAAGAAACTTTCTGTGAAACTGCTCTGTGTTCTCTGAATTCATCTCACAGAGTTACATCTTTCCCTTCAAGAAGCCTTTCGCTGAGTCTGTTCTTGTGGAACTGGCAAGGGATATATCGAAGCTTATAGAGGGCTATGGTGAAAAAGTAAATATCTTCCGTTCAAAACTGGAAAGAAGCTTTCTGAGAAACTGCTCCGTGTTCTCTGAATTCATCTCACAGAGTTACATCTATCCCTTCAAGAAGCCTTTCGCTAAGGCTGTTCTTGTGGGACTGGCAAAGGGATATTTGGAAGCCCATAGAGGGCTAGGGTGAAAAAGGAAATATCTTCCGTTCAAAACTGGAAAGAAGCTTTCTGAGAAACTGCTCTGTGTTCTGTTAATCCATCTCACAGAGTTACATCTTTCCCTTCAAGAAGCCTTTCGCTAAGGCTGTTCTTGTGGAATTGGCAAAGGGATATTTGGAAGCCCATAGAGGGCTATGGTGAGAAAGGAAATATCTTCCGTTCAAAACTGGAAAGAAGCTTTCTGAGAAACTGCTCTGTGTTCTCTGAATTCATCTCACAGAGTTTCATCTTTCCCTTCAAGAAGCCTTTCGCTAAGGCTGTTCTTGTGGAACTGGCAAAGGGATATTTGGAAGCCCATAGAGGGCTATGGTGAGAAAGGAAATATCTTCCGTTCAAAACTGGAAAGAAGCTTTCTGAGAAACTGCTCTGTGTTCCCTGAATTCATCTCACAGTGTTACATCTTTCCCTTCATGAAGCCTTTCGCCTAGGCTGTTCTTCTGGAACTGTCAAAGGGATATTTGGAAGCCCATAGAGGGCTATGGTGAAAAAGGAAATATCTTCCGTTCAAAACTGGAAAGAAGCTTTCTGAGAAACTGCTCTGTGTTCTCTGAATTCATCTCACAGAGTTACATCTTTCCCTTCAAGAAGCCTTTCGCTAAGGCTGTTCTTGTGGAATTGGCAAAGGGATATTTGGAAGCCCTTAGAGGGCTATGGTGAAAAAGGAAATAACTTCCGTTCAATACTGGAAAGAAGCTTTCTGAGAAACTGTTCTGTGTTCTGTTAGTTCATCTCACAGAGTTACATCTTTCCCTTCAAGAAGCCTTTCGCTAAGGCTGTTCTTGTGGAATTAGCAAAGGGATATTTGGAAGCCCTTAGAGGGCTATGGTGAAAAAGGAAATATCTTCCGTTCAAAACTGGAAAGAAGCTTTCTGAGAAACTGCTCTGTGTTCTCTGAATTCATTTCACAGAGTTACATCTTTCTCTTCAAGAAGCCTTTCGCTAAGGCTGTTCTTGTGGAACTAGCAAAGGGATATTTGGAAGCCCTTAGAGGGCTATGGTGAAAAAGGAAATATCTTCCGTTCAAAACTGGAAAGAGGATTTCTGAGAAACTGCTCTGTGTTCTGTTAGTTCAACTCACAGAGTTACATCTTTCCCTACAAGAAGCCTTTCGCTAAGGCTGTTCTAGTGGAACTGGCAAAGGGATATTTGGAAACCCATAGAGGGCTATGGTGAAAAAGGAAATATCTTACGTTCAATACTGGAAAGAAGCTTTCTGAGAAACTGCTCTGTGTTCTCTGAATTCATCTCACAGAGTTACATCTTTCCCTTCAAGAAGCCTTTCGCCTAGGCTGTTCTTCTGGAACTGTCAAAGGGATATTTGGAAGCCCTTAGAGGGCTATAGTGAAAAAGGTAATATCTTCCCTTCAAAACTGGAAAGAAGCTTTCTGAGAAACTGCTCTGTGTTCTCTGAATTCATCTCACAGAGTTACATCTATCCCTTCAAGAAGCCTTTCGCTAAGGCTGTTCTTGTGGGACTGTCAAAGGGATATTTGGAAGCCCATAGAGGGCTACGGTGAAAAAGAAAATATATTCCGTTCAAAACTGGAAAGAAGCTTTCTGAGAAACTGCTCTGTGTTCTGTTAATTCATATCACAGAGCTACATCTTTCCCTTCAAGAAGCCTTTCGCTAAGGCTGTTCTTGGGGAATAGGCAAAGTGATATTTGGAAGCCCATAGAGGGCTATGGTGAAAAAGGAAATATCTTCCGTTCAAAACTGGAAGGAAGCTTTCTGAGAAACTGTTCTGTGTTCTGTTAGTTCATCTCACAGAGTTACATCTTTCCCTTCAAGAAGCCTTTCGCTAAGGCTGTTCTTGTGGAATTAGCAAAGGGATATTTGGAAGCCCTTAGAGGGCTATGGTGAAAAAGGAAATATCTTCCGTTCAAAACTGGAAAGAAGCTTTCTGAGAAACTGCTCTGTGTTCTCTGAATTCATGTCACAGTGTTACATCTTTCCCTTCAAGAAGCCTTTCGCCTAGGCTGTTCTTCTGGAACTGGCAAAGGGATATTTGGAAGCCCAAAGAGGGCTATGGTGAAAAAGGAAATATCTTCCGTTCAAAACTGGAAAGAAGCTTTCTGAGAAACTGCTCTGTGTTCTGTGAATTCATATCACAGAGCTACATCTTTACCTTCAAGAAGCCTTTCGCTAAGGCTGTTCTTGCGGAATTGGCAAAGGGATATTTGGAAGCCCATAGAGGGCTATGGTGAAAAAGGTAATATCTTCCGTTCAAAACTGGAAAGAAGCTTTCTGAGAAACTGCTCTGTGTTCTGTTAATTCATCTCTCGGAGATACATCTTTCCCTTCAAGAGGCCTTTTGCTAAGGCTGTTCTTATGGAATTGGCAAAGGGATATTTTGAAGCCCATAGAGGGCTATGGTGAAAAAGGAAATATCTTCCGTTGAAAACTGGAAAGAAGCTTTCTGAGAAACTGCTCTGTGTCCTCTGAATTCATCTCACAGAGTTACATCTTTCCCTTCAAGAAGCCTTTCGCTAAGGCTGTTCTTCTGGAATTGGCAAAGGGATATTTGGAAGCCCATAGAGGTCTAGGGTGAAAAAGGAAATATCTTCCGTTCAAAACTGGAAAGAAGCTTTCTGAGAAACTGCTCTGTGTTCTGTTAATCCATCTCACAGAGTTACATCTTTCCCTTCAAGAAGCCTTTCGCTAAGGCTGTTCTTGTGGAATTGGCAAAGGGATATTTGGAAGCCCATAGAGGGCTATGGTGAAAAAGGAAATATCTTCCGTTCAAAACTGGAAAGAAGCTTTCTGAGAAACTGCTCTGTGTTCTGTTAGTTCATCTCACAGAGTTACATCTTTCCCTTCAAGAAGCCTTTCGCTAAGGCTGTTCTTGTGGAATAGGCAAAGTGATATTTGGAAGCCCATAAAGGGCTATGGTGAAAAAGGTAATATCTTCCGTTCAAAACTGGAAAGAAGCTTTCTGAGAAACTGTTCTGTGTTCTGTTAGTTCATCTCACAGAGTTACATCTTTCCCTTCAAGAAGCCTTTCGCTAAGGCTGTTCTTGTGGAACTGGCAAAGGGATATTTGGAAGCCCTTAGAGGGCTATGCTGAAAAAGGAAATAACTTCCGTTCAAAACTGGAAAGAAGATTTCTGAGAAACTGCTCTGTGTTCTGTTAGTTCATCTCACAGAGTTACATCTTTCCCTACAAGAAGCCTTTCGCTAAGGCTGTTCTAGTGGAACTGGCAAAGGGATATTTGGAAACCCATAGAGGGCTATGGTGAAAAAGGAAATATCTTCCGTTCAAAACTGGAAGGAAGCTTTCTGAGAAACTGTTCTGTGTTCTGTTAGTTCATCTCACAGAGTTACATCTTTCCCTTCAAGAAGCCTTTCGCTAAGGCTGTTCTTGTGGAATTAGCAAAGGGATATTTGGAAGCCCTTAGAGGGCTATGGTGAAAAAGGAAATATCTTCCGTTCAAAACTGGAAAGAAGCTTTCTGAGAAACTGCTCTGTGTTCTCTGAATTCATGTCACAGTGTTACATCTTTCCCTTCAAGAAGCCTTTCGCCTAGGCTGTTCTTCTGGAACTGGCAAAGGGATATTTGGAAGCCCAAAGAGGGCTATGGTGAAAAAGGAAATATCTTCCGTTCAAAACTGGAAAGAAGCTTTCTGAGAAACTGCTCTGTGTTCTGTGAATTCATATCACAGAGCTACATCTTTACCTTCAAGAAGCCTTTCGCTAAGGCTGTTCTTGCGGAATTGGCAAAGGGATATTTGGAAGCCCATAGAGGGCTATGGTGAAAAAGGTAATATCTTCCGTTCAAAACTGGAAAGAAGCTTTCTGAGAAACTGCTCTGTGTTCTGTTAATTCATCTCTCGGAGATACATCTTTCCCTTCAAGAGGCCTTTTGCTAAGGCTGTTCTTATGGAATTGGCAAAGGGATATTTTGAAGCCCATAGAGGGCTATGGTGAAAAAGGAAATATCTTCCGTTGAAAACTGGAAAGAAGCTTTCTGAGAAACTGCTCTGTGTCCTCTGAATTCATCTCACAGAGTTACATCTTTCCCTTCAAGAAGCCTTTCGCTAAGGCTGTTCTTCTGGAATTGGCAAAGGGATATTTGGAAGCCCATAGAGGTCTAGGGTGAAAAAGGAAATATCTTCCGTTCAAAACTGGAAAGAAGCTTTCTGAGAAACTGCTCTGTGTTCTGTTAATCCATCTCACAGAGTTACATCTTTCCCTTCAAGAATCCTTTCGCTAAGGCTCTTCTTGTGGAATTGGCAAAGGGATATTTGGAAACCCATAGAGGGCTATGGTGAAAAAGGAAATATCTTCCGTTCAAAACTGGAAAGAAGCTTTCTGAGAAACTGCTCTGTGTTCTGTTAGTTCATCTCACAGAGTTACATCTTTCCCTTCAAGAAGCCTTTCGCTAAGGCTGTTCTTGTGGAATAGGCAAAGTGATATTTGGAAGCCCATAAAGGGCTATGGTGAAAAAGGTAATATCTTCCGTTCAAAACTGGAAAGAAGCTTTCTGAGAAACTGTTCTGTGTTCTGTTAGTTCATCTCACAGAGTTACATCTTTCCCTTCAAGAAGCCTTTCGCTAAGGCTGTTCTTGTGGAACTGGCAAAGGGATATTTGTAAGCCCTTAGAGGGCTATGGTGAAAAAGGAAATAACTTCCGTTCAAAACTGGAAAGAAGATTTCTGAGAAACTGCTCTGTGTTCTGTTAGTTCATCTCACAGAGTTACATCTTTCCCTACAAGAAGCCTTTCGCTAAGGCTGTTCTAGTGGAACTGGCAAAGGGATATTTGGAAACCCATAGAGGGCTATGGTGAAAAAGGAAATATCTTCCGTTCAAAACTGGAAAGAAGCTTTCTGAGAAACTGCTCTGTGTTCTGTTATTTCATCTCACACAGTTACATCTTTCCCTTCAAGAAGCCTTTCCTTAAGGCTGTTCTTGTGGAACTGGCAAAGGGATATATGGAAGCCCATAGAGGGCTATGGTTAGAAAGGAAATATCTTCCGTTCAAAACTGGAAAGAAGCTTTCTGAGAAACTGCTCTGTGTTCTCTGAATTCATCTCACAGAGTTACATCTTTCCCTTCAAGAAGCCTTTCGCTAAGGCTGTTCTTGTGGAACTGGCAAAGGGATAATAGGAAGCCCATAGAGGGCTATGGTGAAAAAGGAAATATCTCCCGTTCAAAACTGGAAAGAAGCTTTCTGAGAAACTGCTCTGTGTTCTCTGAATTCATCTCACATAGTTACAAATTTCCCTTCAAGAAGCCTTTCGCTAAGGCTGTTCTTGTGGAATTGGCAAAGGGATATTTTGAAGCCCATACAGGGCTATGGTGAAAAAGGAAATATCTTCCGTTCAAACTGGAAAGAAGCTTTCTGAGAAACTGCTCTGTGTTCTGTTAATTCATCTCACAGAGATACATCTTTCCCTTCAAGAAGCCTTTCGCTAAGGCTGTTCTTGTGGAACTGGCAAAGGGATATTTGGAAGCCCATAGAGGGCTATGGTGAAAAAGGAAATATCTTCCGTTCAAAACTGGAACGAAGCTTTCTGAGAAACTGTTCTGTGTTCTGTTAGTTCATCTCACAGAGTTACATCTTTCCCTTCAAGAATCCTTTCGCTAAGGCTGTTCTTGTGGAATTAGCAAAGGGATATTTGGAAGCCCTTAGAGGGCTATGGTGAAAAAGGAAATATCTTCCGTTCAAAAGTGGAAAGAAGATTTCTGAGAAACTGCTCTGTGTTCGGTTAGTTCAACTCACAGAGTTACATCTTTCCCTACAAGAAGCCTTTCGCTAAGGCTGTTCTAGTGGAACTGGCAAAGGGATATTTGGAAACCCATAGAGGGCTATGGTGAAAAAGGAAATATCTTCCGTTCAATACTGGAAAGAAGCTTTCTGAGAAACTGCTCTGTGTTCCCTGAATTCATATCACAGAGTTACATCTTTCCCTTCATGAAGCCTTTCGCCTAGGCTGTTCTTCTGGAACTGTCAAAGGGATATTTGGAAGCCCATAGAGGGCTATGGTGAAAAAGGAAATATCTTCCGTTCAAAACTGGAAAGAAGCTTTCTGAGAAACTGTTCTGTGTTCTGTTAGTTCATCTCACAGAGTTACATCTTTCCCTTCAAGAAGCCTTTCGCTAAGGCTGTTCTTGTGGAACTGGCAAAGGGATATTTGGAAGCCCATAGAGGGCTATGGTGAAAAAGGAAATATCTCCCGTTCAAAACTGGAAAGAAGCTTTCTGAGAAACTGCTCTGTGTTCTCTGAATTCATCTCACAGAGTTACATCTTTCCCTTCAAGACGCCTTTCGCTAAGGCTGTTCTTGTGGAATTGGCAAAGTGATATTTGGAAGCCCATAGAGGGCTATGGTGAAAAAGGAAATATCTTCCGTTCAAAACTGGAAAGAAGCTTTCTGAGAAACTGTTCTGTGTTCTGTTAGTTCATCTCACAGAGTTACATCTTTCCCTTCAAGAAGCCTTTCGCTAAGGCTGTTCTTGTGGAACTGGCAAAGGGATATTTCGAAGCTCATAGAGGGCTATGCTGAAAAAGGAAATATCTTCCGTTCAAAACTGGAAAGAAGCTTTCTGAGAAACTGCTCTGTGTTCTGTTAATTCATATCACAGAGCTACATCTTTCCCTTCAAGAAGCCTTTCGCTAAGGCTGTTCTTGTGGAATTGGCAAAGTGATATTTGGAAGCCCATAAAGGGCTATGGTGAAAAAGGTAATATCTTCCGTTCAAAACTGGAAAGAAGCTTTCTGAGAAACTGTTCTGTGTTCTGTTAGTTCATCTCACAGAGTTACATCTTTCCCTTCAAGAAGCCTTTCGCTAAGGCTGTTCTTGTGGAACTGGCAAGGGGATATTGGGAAGCCCTTAGAGGGCTATGGTGAAAAAGGAAATATCTTCCTTTCAAAACTGGAAAGAAGGTTTCTGAGAAACTGCTCTGTGTTCTGTTAGTTCATCTCACAGAGTTACATCTTTCCCTACAAGAAGCCTTTCGCTAAGGCTGTTCTAGTGGAACTGGCAAAGGGATATTTGGAAGCCCATAGAGGGCTAAGGTGAAAAAGGAAATATCTTCCGTTCAAAACTGGAAAGAAACTTTCTGTGAAACTGCTCTGTGTTCTCTGAATTCATCTCACAGAGTTACATCTTTCCCTTCAAGAAGCCTTTCGCTGAGTCTGTTCTTGTGGAACTGGCAAGGGATATATCGAAGCTTATAGAGGGCTATGGTGAAAAAGTAAATATCTTCCGTTCAAAACTGGAAAGAAGCTTTCTGAGAAACTGCTCCGTGTTCTCTGAATTCATCTCACAGAGTTACATCTATCCCTTCAAGAAGCCTTCCGCTAAGGCTGTTCTTGTGGGACTGGCAAAGGGATATTTGGAAGCCCATAGAGGGCTAGGGTGAAAAAGGAAATATCTTCCGTTCAAAACTGGAAAGAAGCTTTCTGAGAAACTGCTCTGTGTTCTGTTAATCCATCTCACAGAGTTACATCTTTCCCTTCAAGAAGCCTTTCGCTAAGGCTGTTCTTGTGGAATTGGCAAAGGGATATTTGGAAGCCCATAGAGGGCTATGGTGAGAAAGGAAATATCTTCCGTTCAAAACTGGAAAGAAGCTTTCTGAGAAACTGCTCTGTGTTCTCTGAATTCATCTCACAGAGTTTCATCTTTCCCTTCAAGAAGCCTTTCGCTAAGGCTGTTCTTGTGGAACTGGCAAAGGGATATTTGGAAGCCCATAGAGGGCTATGGTGAGAAAGGAAATATCTTCCGTTCAAAACTGGAAAGAAGCTTTCTGAGAAACTGCTCTGTGTTCTCTGAATTCATCTCACAGAGATTCATCTTTCCCTTCAAGTAGCCTTTCGCTAAGGCTGTTCTTGTGGAACTGGCAAAGGGATATTTGGAAGCCCATAGAGGGCTATGGTGAAAAAGGAAATATCTAACGTTCAAAACTGGAAAGAAGCTTTCTGAGAAACTGCTCTGTGTTCTCTGAATTCATCTCACAGAGTTACATCTTTCCCTTCAAGAAGCCTTTCGCTAAGGCTGTTCTTGTGGAATTGGCAAAGGGATATTTGGAAGCCCATAGAGGGCTATGTTGAAAAAGGAAATATCTTCCTTTCAAAACTGGAAAGAAGCTTTCTGAGAAACTGCTCTGTGTTCTGTTAATTCATATCACAGAGCTACATCTTTCCCTTCAAGAAGCCTTTCGCTAAGGCTGTTCTTGCGGAATTGGCAAAGGGATATTTGGAAGCCCATAGAGGGCTATGGTGAAAAAGGAAATATCTTCCGTTCAAAACTGGAAAGAAGCTTTCGGAGAAACTGCTCTGTGTTCTGTTAATTCATCTCACAGAGATACATCTTTCCCTTCAAGAGGCCTTTTGCTAAGGCTGTTCTTATGGAATTGGCAAAGGGATATTTTGAAGCCCATAGAGGGCTATGGTGAAAAAGGAAATATCTTCCGTTCAAAACTGGAAAGAAGCATTCTGAGAAACTGCTCTGTGTTCTCTGTATTCATCTCACAGAGTTACATCTTTCCCTTCAAGAAGCCTTTCGCTAAGGCTGTTCTTGTGGAATTGGCAAAGGGATATTTGGAAGCCCATAGAGGGCTATGGTGAAAAAGGAAATATCTTCCGTTCAAAACTGGAAAGAAGCTTTCTGAGAAACTGCTCTGTGTTCTGTTAATTCATCTCACAGAGTTACATCTTTCCCTTCAAGAAGCCTTTCGCTAAGGCTGTTCTTGTGGAATTGGCAAAGGGATATTTGGAAGCCCATAGAGGGCTATGGTGAAAAAGGAAATATCTTCCGTTCAAAACTGGAAAGAAGCTTTCTGAGAAACTGTTCTGTGTTCTGTTATTTCATCTCACAGAGTTACATGTTTCCCTTCAAGAAGCCTTTCGCTAAGGCTGTTCTTGTGGAATTAGCAAAGGGATATTTGGAAGCCCTTAGAGGGCTATGGTGAAAAAGGAAATATCTTCCGTTCAAAACTGGAAAGAAGCTTTGTGAGAAACTGGTCTGTGTTCTCTGAATTCATCTCACAGAGTTACATCTTTCCCTTCAAGAAGCCTTTCGCTAAGGCTGTTCTTGTGGAACTGGCAAAGGGATATTTCGAAGCTCATAGAGGGCTATGGTGAAAAAGGAAATATCTTCGGTTCAAAACTGCAAAGAAGCTTTCTGAGAAACTGCTCTGTGTTCTGTTAATCCATCTCACAGAGTTACATCTTTCCCTTCAAGAAGCCTTTCGCTAAGGCTGTTCTTGTGGAACTGGCAAAGGGATATTTGGAAGCCCTTAGAGGGCTATGGTGAAAAAGGAAATATCTTCCGTTCAAAAGTGGAAAGAAGATTTCTGAGAAACTGCTCTGTGTTCGGTTAGTTCAACTCACAGAGTTACATCTTTCCCTACAAGAAGCCTTTCGCTAAGGCTGTTCTAGTGGAACTGGCAAAGGGATATTTGGAAACCCATAGAGGGCTATGGTGAAAAAGGAAATATCTTCCGTTCAATACTGGAAAGAAGCTTTCTGAGAAACTGCTCTGTGTTCCCTGAATTCATCTCACAGTGTTACATCTTTCCCTTCATGAAGCCTTTCGCCTAGGCTGTTCTTCTGGAACTGTCAAAGGGATATTTGGAAGCCCATAGAGGGCTATGGTGAAAAAGGAAATATCTTCCGTTCAAAACTGGAAAGAAGCTTTCTGAGAAACTGCTCTGTGTTCTCTGAATTCATCTCACAGAGTTACATCTTTCCCTTCAAGAAGCCTTTCGCTAAGGCTGTTCTTGTGGAATTGGCAAAGGGATATTTGGAAGCCCTTAGAGGGCTATGGTGAAAAAGGAAATAACTTCCGTTCAATACTGGAAAGAAGCTTTCTGAGAAACTGTTCTGTGTTCTGTTAGTTCATCTCACAGAGTTACATCTTTCCCTTCAAGAAGCCTTTCGCTAAGGCTGTTCTTGTGGAATTAGCAAAGGGATATTTGGAAGCCCTTAGAGGGCTATGGTGAAAAAGGAAATATCTTCCGTTCAAAACTGGAAAGAAGCTTTCTGAGAAACTGCTCTGTGTTCTCTGAATTCATTTCACAGAGTTACATCTTTCTCTTCAAGAAGCCTTTCGCTAAGGCTGTTCTTGTGGAACTAGCAAAGGGATATTTGGAAGCCCTTAGAGGGCTATGGTGAAAAAGGAAATATCTTCCGTTCAAAACTGGAAAGAGGATTTCTGAGAAACTGCTCTGTGTTCTGTTAGTTCAACTCACAGAGTTACATCTTTCCCTACAAGAAGCCTTTCGCTAAGGCTGTTCTAGTGGAACTGGCAAAGGGATATTTGGAAACCCATAGAGGGCTATGGTGAAAAAGGAAATATCTTACGTTCAATACTGGAAAGAAGCTTTCTGAGAAACTGCTCTGTGTTCTCTGAATTCATCTCACAGAGTTACATCTTTCCCTTCAAGAAGCCTTTCGCCTAGGCTGTTCTTCTGGAACTGTCAAAGGGATATTTGGAAGCCCTTAGAGGGCTATAGTGAAAAAGGTAATATCTTCCGTTCAAAACTGGAAAGAAGCTTTCTGAGAAACTGCTCTGTGTTCTCTGAATTCATCTCACAGAGTTACATCTATCCCTTCAAGAAGCCTTTCGCTAAGGCTGTTCTTGTGGGACTGTCAAAGGGATATTTGGAAGCCCATAGAGGGCTACGGTGAAAAAGAAAATATATTCCGTTCAAAACTGGAAAGAAGCTTTCTGAGAAACTGCTCTGTGTTCTGTTAATTCATATCACAGAGCTACATCTTTCCCTTCAAGAAGCCTTTCGCTAAGGCTGTTCTTGGGGAATAGGCAAAGTGATATTTGGAAGCCCATAGAGGGCTATGGTGAAAAAGGAAATATCTTCCGTTCAAAACTGGAAGGAAGCTTTCTGAGAAACTGTTCTGTGTTCTGTTAGTTCATCTCACAGAGTTACATCTTTCCCTTCAAGAAGCCTTTCGCTAAGGCTGTTCTTGTGGAATTAGCAAAGGGATATTTGGAAGCCCTTAGAGGGCTATGGTGAAAAAGGAAATATCTTCCGTTCAAAACTGGAAAGAAGCTTTCTGAGAAACTGCTCTGTGTTCTCTGAATTCATGTCACAGTGTTACATCTTTCCCTTCAAGAAGCCTTTCGCCTAGGCTGTTCTTCTGGAACTGGCAAAGGGATATTTGGAAGCCCAAAGAGGGCTATGGTGAAAAAGGAAATATCTTCCGTTCAAAACTGGAAAGAAGCTTTCTGAGAAACTGCTCTGTGTTCTGTGAATTCATATCACAGAGCTACATCTTTACCTTCAAGAAGCCTTTCGCTAAGGCTGTTCTTGCGGAATTGGCAAAGGGATATTTGGAAGCCCATAGAGGGCTATGGTGAAAAAGGTAATATCTTCCGTTCAAAACTGGAAAGAAGCTTTCTGAGAAACTGCTCTGTGTTCTGTTAATTCATCTCTCGGAGATACATCTTTCCCTTCAAGAGGCCTTTTGCTAAGGCTGTTCTTATGGAATTGGCAAAGGGATATTTTGAAGCCCATAGAGGGCTATGGTGAAAAAGGAAATATCTTCCGTTGAAAACTGGAAAGAAGCTTTCTGAGAAACTGCTCTGTGTCCTCTGAATTCATCTCACAGAGTTACATCTTTCCCTTCAAGAAGCCTTTCGCTAAGGCTGTTCTTCTGGAATTGGCAAAGGGATATTTGGAAGCCCATAGAGGTCTAGGGTGAAAAAGGAAATATCTTCCGTTCAAAACTGGAAAGAAGCTTTCTGAGAAACTGCTCTGTGTTCTGTTAATCCATCTCACAGAGTTACATCTTTCCCTTCAAGAAGCCTTTCGCTAAGGCTGTTCTTGTGGAATTGGCAAAGGGATATTTGGAAGCCCATAGAGGGCTATGGTGAAAAAGGAAATATCTTCCGTTCAAAACTGGAAAGAAGCTTTGTGAGAAACTGGTCTGTGTTCTCTGAATTCATCTCACAGAGTTACATCTTTCCCTTCAAGAAGCCTTTCGCTAAGGCTGTTCTTGTGGAACTGGCAAAGGGATATTTCGAAGCTCATAGAGGGCTATGGTGAAAAAGGAAATATCTTCGGTTCAAAACTGCAAAGAAGCTTTCTGAGAAACTGCTCTGTGTTCTGTTAATCCATCTCACAGAGTTACATCTTTCCCTTCAAGAAGCCTTTCGCTAAGGCTGTTCTTGTGGAACTGGCAAAGGGATATTTGGAAGCCCTTAGAGGGCTATGGTGAAAAAGGAAATATCTTCCGTTCAAAAGTGGAAAGAAGATTTCTGAGAAACTGCTCTGTGTTCGGTTAGTTCAACTCACAGAGTTACATCTTTCCCTACAAGAAGCCTTTCGCTAAGGCTGTTCTAGTGGAACTGGCAAAGGGATATTTGGAAACCCATAGAGGGCTATGGTGAAAAAGGAAATATCTTCCGTTCAATACTGGAAAGAAGCTTTCTGAGAAACTGCTCTGTGTTCCCTGAATTCATCTCACAGTGTTACATCTTTCCCTTCATGAAGCCTTTCGCCTAGGCTGTTCTTCTGGAACTGTCAAAGGGATATTTGGAAGCCCATAGAGGGCTATGGTGAAAAAGGAAATATCTTCCGTTCAAAACTGGAAAGAAGCTTTCTGAGAAACTGCTCTGTGTTCTCTGAATTCATCTCACAGAGTTACATCTTTCCCTTCAAGAAGCCTTTCGCTAAGGCTGTTCTTGTGGAATTGGCAAAGGGATATTTGGAAGCCCTTAGAGGGCTATGGTGAAAAAGGAAATAACTTCCGTTCAATACTGGAAAGAAGCTTTCTGAGAAACTGTTCTGTGTTCTGTTAGTTCATCTCACAGAGTTACATCTTTCCCTTCAAGAAGCCTTTCGCTAAGGCTGTTCTTGTGGAATTAGCAAAGGGATATTTGGAAGCCCTTAGAGGGCTATGGTGAAAAAGGAAATATCTTCCGTTCAAAACTGGAAAGAAGCTTTCTGAGAAACTGCTCTGTGTTCTCTGAATTCATTTCACAGAGTTACATCTTTCTCTTCAAGAAGCCTTTCGCTAAGGCTGTTCTTGTGGAACTAGCAAAGGGATATTTGGAAGCCCTTAGAGGGCTATGGTGAAAAAGGAAATATCTTCCGTTCAAAACTGGAAAGAGGATTTCTGAGAAACTGCTCTGTGTTCTGTTAGTTCAACTCACAGAGTTACATCTTTCCCTACAAGAAGCCTTTCGCTAAGGCTGTTCTAGTGGAACTGGCAAAGGGATATTTGGAAACCCATAGAGGGCTATGGTGAAAAAGGAAATATCTTACGTTCAATACTGGAAAGAAGCTTTCTGAGAAACTGCTCTGTGTTCTCTGAATTCATCTCACAGAGTTACATCTTTCCCTTCAAGAAGCCTTTCGCCTAGGCTGTTCTTCTGGAACTGTCAAAGGGATATTTGGAAGCCCTTAGAGGGCTATAGTGAAAAAGGTAATATCTTCCGTTCAAAACTGGAAAGAAGCTTTCTGAGAAACTGCTCTGTGTTCTCTGAATTCATCTCACAGAGTTACATCTATCCCTTCAAGAAGCCTTTCGCTAAGGCTGTTCTTGTGGGACTGTCAAAGGGATATTTGGAAGCCCATAGAGGGCTACGGTGAAAAAGAAAATATATTCCGTTCAAAACTGGAAAGAAGCTTTCTGAGAAACTGCTCTGTGTTCTGTTAATTCATATCACAGAGCTACATCTTTCCCTTCAAGAAGCCTTTCGCTAAGGCTGTTCTTGGGGAATAGGCAAAGTGATATTTGGAAGCCCATAGAGGGCTATGGTGAAAAAGGAAATATCTTCCGTTCAAAACTGGAAGGAAGCTTTCTGAGAAACTGTTCTGTGTTCTGTTAGTTCATCTCACAGAGTTACATCTTTCCCTTCAAGAAGCCTTTCGCTAAGGCTGTTCTTGTGGAATTAGCAAAGGGATATTTGGAAGCCCTTAGAGGGCTATGGTGAAAAAGGAAATATCTTCCGTTCAAAACTGGAAAGAAGCTTTCTGAGAAACTGCTCTGTGTTCTCTGAATTCATGTCACAGTGTTACATCTTTCCCTTCAAGAAGCCTTTCGCCTAGGCTGTTCTTCTGGAACTGGCAAAGGGATATTTGGAAGCCCAAAGAGGGCTATGGTGAAAAAGGAAATATCTTCCGTTCAAAACTGGAAAGAAGCTTTCTGAGAAACTGCTCTGTGTTCTGTGAATTCATATCACAGAGCTACATCTTTACCTTCAAGAAGCCTTTCGCTAAGGCTGTTCTTGCGGAATTGGCAAAGGGATATTTGGAAGCCCATAGAGGGCTATGGTGAAAAAGGTAATATCTTCCGTTCAAAACTGGAAAGAAGCTTTCTGAGAAACTGCTCTGTGTTCTGTTAATTCATCTCTCGGAGATACATCTTTCCCTTCAAGAGGCCTTTTGCTAAGGCTGTTCTTATGGAATTGGCAAAGGGATATTTTGAAGCCCATAGAGGGCTATGGTGAAAAAGGAAATATCTTCCGTTGAAAACTGGAAAGAAGCTTTCTGAGAAACTGCTCTGTGTCCTCTGAATTCATCTCACAGAGTTACATCTTTCCCTTCAAGAAGCCTTTCGCTAAGGCTGTTCTTCTGGAATTGGCAAAGGGATATTTGGAAGCCCATAGAGGTCTAGGGTGAAAAAGGAAATATCTTCCGTTCAAAACTGGAAAGAAGCTTTCTGAGAAACTGCTCTGTGTTCTGTTAATCCATCTCACAGAGTTACATCTTTCCCTTCAAGAAGCCTTTCGCTAAGGCTGTTCTTGTGGAATTGGCAAAGGGATATTTGGAAGCCCATAGAGGGCTATGGTGAAAAAGGAAATATCTTCCGTTCAAAACTGGAAAGAAGCTTTCTGAGAAACTGCTCTGTGTTCTGTTAGTTCATCTCACAGAGTTACATCTTTCCCTTCAAGAAGCCTTTCGCTAAGGCTGTTCTTGTGGAATAGGCAAAGTGATATTTGGAAGCCCATAAAGGGCTATGGTGAAAAAGGTAATATCTTCCGTTCAAAACTGGAAAGAAGCTTTCTGAGAAACTGTTCTGTGTTCTGTTAGTTCATCTCACAGAGTTACATCTTTCCCTTCAAGAAGCCTTTCGCTAAGGCTGTTCTTGTGGAACTGGCAAAGGGATATTTGGAAGCCCTTAGAGGGCTATGCTGAAAAAGGAAATATCTTCCGTTCAAAACTGGAAAGAAGATTTCTGAGAAACTGCTCTGTGTTCTGTTAGTTCATCTCACAGAGTTACATCTTTCCCTACAAGAAGCCTTTCGCTAAGGCTGTTCTAGTGGAACTGGCAAAGGGATATTTGGAAACCCATAGAGGGCTATGGTGAAAAAGGAAATATCTTCCGTTCAAAACTGGAAGGAAGCTTTCTGAGAAACTGTTCTGTGTTCTGTTAGTTCATCTCACAGAGTTACATCTTTCCCTTCAAGAAGCCTTTCGCTAAGGCTGTTCTTGTGGAATTAGCAAAGGGATATTTGGAAGCCCTTAGAGGGCTATGGTGAAAAAGGAAATATCTTCCGTTCAAAACTGGAAAGAAGCTTTCTGAGAAACTGCTCTGTGTTCTCTGAATTCATGTCACAGTGTTACATCTTTCCCTTCAAGAAGCCTTTCGCCTAGGCTGTTCTTCTGGAACTGGCAAAGGGATATTTGGAAGCCCAAAGAGGGCTATGGTGAAAAAGGAAATATCTTCCGTTCAAAACTGGAAAGAAGCTTTCTGAGAAACTGCTCTGTGTTCTGTGAATTCATATCACAGAGCTACATCTTTACCTTCAAGAAGCCTTTCGCTAAGGCTGTTCTTGCGGAATTGGCAAAGGGATATTTGGAAGCCCATAGAGGGCTATGGTGAAAAAGGTAATATCTTCCGTTCAAAACTGGAAAGAAGCTTTCTGAGAAACTGCTCTGTGTTCTGTTAATTCATCTCTCGGAGATACATCTTTCCCTTCAAGAGGCCTTTTGCTAAGGCTGTTCTTATGGAATTGGCAAAGGGATATTTTGAAGCCCATAGAGGGCTATGGTGAAAAAGGAAATATCTTCCGTTGAAAACTGGAAAGAAGCTTTCTGAGAAACTGCTCTGTGTCCTCTGAATTCATCTCACAGAGTTACATCTTTCCCTTCAAGAAGCCTTTCGCTAAGGCTGTTCTTCTGGAATTGGCAAAGGGATATTTGGAAGCCCATAGAGGTCTAGGGTGAAAAAGGAAATATCTTCCGTTCAAAACTGGAAAGAAGCTTTCTGAGAAACTGCTCTGTGTTCTGTTAATCCATCTCACAGAGTTACATCTTTCCCTTCAAGAATCCTTTCGCTAAGGCTCTTCTTGTGGAATTGGCAAAGGGATATTTGGAAACCCATAGAGGGCTATGGTGAAAAAGGAAATATCTTCCGTTCAAAACTGGAAAGAAGCTTTCTGAGAAACTGCTCTGTGTTCTGTTAGTTCATCTCACAGAGTTACATCTTTCCCTTCAAGAAGCCTTTCGCTAAGGCTGTTCTTGTGGAATAGGCAAAGTGATATTTGGAAGCCCATAAAGGGCTATGGTGAAAAAGGTAATATCTTCCGTTCAAAACTGGAAAGAAGCTTTCTGAGAAACTGTTCTGTGTTCTGTTAGTTCATCTCACAGAGTTACATCTTTCCCTTCAAGAAGCCTTTCGCTAAGGCTGTTCTTGTGGAACTGGCAAAGGGATATTTGTAAGCCCTTAGAGGGCTATGGTGAAAAAGGAAATAACTTCCGTTCAAAACTGGAAAGAAGATTTCTGAGAAACTGCTCTGTGTTCTGTTAGTTCATCTCACAGAGTTACATCTTTCCCTACAAGAAGCCTTTCGCTAAGGCTGTTCTAGTGGAACTGGCAAAGGGATATTTGGAAACCCATAGAGGGCTATGGTGAAAAAGGAAATATCTTCCGTTCAAAACTGGAAAGAAGCTTTCTGAGAAACTGCTCTGTGTTCTGTTATTTCATCTCACACAGTTACATCTTTCCCTTCAAGAAGCCTTTCCTTAAGGCTGTTCTTGTGGAACTGGCAAAGGGATATATGGAAGCCCATAGAGGGCTATGGTTAGAAAGGAAATATCTTCCGTTCAAAACTGGAAAGAAGCTTTCTGAGAAACTGCTCTGTGTTCTCTGAATTCATCTCACAGAGTTACATCTTTCCCTTCAAGAAGCCTTTCGCTAAGGCTGTTCTTGTGGAACTGGCAAAGGGATAATAGGAAGCCCATAGAGGGCTATGGTGAAAAAGGAAATATCTCCCGTTCAAAACTGGAAAGAAGCTTTCTGAGAAACTGCTCTGTGTTCTCTGAATTCATCTCACATAGTTACAAATTTCCCTTCAAGAAGCCTTTCGCTAAGGCTGTTCTTGTGGAATTGGCAAAGGGATATTTTGAAGCCCATACAGGGCTATGGTGAAAAAGGAAATATCTTCCGTTCAAACTGGAAAGAAGCTTTCTGAGAAACTGCTCTGTGTTCTGTTAATTCATCTCACAGAGATACATCTTTCCCTTCAAGAAGCCTTTCGCTAAGGCTGTTCTTGTGGAACTGGCAAAGGGATATTTGGAAGCCCATAGAGGGCTATGGTGAAAAAGGAAATATCTTCCGTTCAAAACTGGAAAGAAGCTTTCTGAGAAACTGTTCTGTGTTCTGTTAGTTCATCTCACAGAGTTACATCTTTCCCTTCAAGAATCCTTTCGCTAAGGCTGTTCTTGTGGAATTAGCAAAGGGATATTTGGAAGCCCTTAGAGGGCTATGGTGAAAAAGGAAATATCTTCCGTTCAAAAGTGGAAAGAAGATTTCTGAGAAACTGCTCTGTGTTCGGTTAGTTCAACTCACAGAGTTACATCTTTCCCTACAAGAAGCCTTTCGCTAAGGCTGTTCTAGTGGAACTGGCAAAGGGATATTTGGAAACCCATAGAGGGCTATGGTGAAAAAGGAAATATCTTCCGTTCAATACTGGAAAGAAGCTTTCTGAGAAACTGCTCTGTGTTCCCTGAATTCATATCACAGAGTTACATCTTTCCCTTCATGAAGCCTTTCGCCTAGGCTGTTCTTCTGGAACTGTCAAAGGGATATTTGGAAGCCCATAGAGGGCTATGGTGAAAAAGGAAATATCTTCCGTTCAAAACTGGAAAGAAGCTTTCTGAGAAACTGCTCTGTGTTCTGTTAATTCATATCACAGAGCTACATCTTTCCCTTCAAGAAGCCTTTCGCTAAGGCTGTTCTTGCGGAATTGGCAAAGGGATATTTGGAAGCCCATAGAGGGCTATGGTGAAAAAGGAAATATCTTCCGTTCAAAACTGGAAAGAAGCTTTCTGAGAAACTGCTCTGTGTTCTCTGAATTCATCTCACAGAGTTACATCTTTCCCTTCAAGAAGCCTTTCGCTAAGGCTGTTCTTGTGGAATTGGCAAAGTGATATTTGGAAGCCCATAGAGGGCTATGGTGAAAAAGGAAATATCTTCCGTTCAAAACTGGAAGGAAGCTTTCTGAGAAACTGTTCTGTGTTCTGTTAGTTCATCTCACAGAGTTACATCTTTCCCTTCAAGAAGCCTTTCGCTAAGGCTGTTCTTGTGGAATTAGCAAAGGGATATTTGGAAGCCCTTAGAGGGCTATGGTGAAAAAGGAAATATCTTCCGTTCAAAACTGGAAAGAAGCTTTCTGAGAAACTGCTCTGTGTTCTCTGAATTCATCTCACAGTGTTACATCTTTCCCTTCAAGAAGCCTTTCGCCTAGGCTGTTCTTCTGGAACTGGCAAAGGGATATTTGCAAGCCCAAAGAGGGCTATGGTGAAAAAGGAAATATCTTCCGTTCAAAACTGGAAAGAAGCTTTCTGAGAAACTGCTCTGTGTTCTGTGAATTCATATAACAGAGCTACATCTTTACCTTCAAGAAGCCTTTCGCTAAGGCTGTTCTTGTGGAACTGGCAAGGGATATTTGGAAGCCCATAGAGGGCTATGCTGAAAAAGGTAATATCTTCCGTTCAAAACTGGAAAGAAGCTTTCTGAGAAACTGCTCTGTGTTCTGTTAATTCATCTCTCGGAGATACATCTTTCCCTTCAAGAGGCCTTTTGCTAAGGCTGTTCTTATGGAATTGGCAAAGGGATATTTTGAAGCCCATAGAGGGCTATGGTGAAAAAGGAAATATCTTCCGTTGAAAACTGGAAAGAAGCTTTCTGAGAAACTGCTCTGTGTTCTCTGAATTCATCTCACAGAGTTACATCTTTCCCTTCAAGAAGCCTTTCGCTAAGGCTGTTCTTCTGGAATTGGCAAAGGGATATTTGGAAGCCCATAGAGGGCTATGGTGAAAAAGGAAATATCTTCCGTTCAAAACTGGAAAGAAGCTTTCTGAGAAACTGCTCTGTGTTCTGTTAGTTCATCTCACAGAGTTACATCTTTCCCTTCAAGAATCCTTTCGCTAAGGCTGTTCTTCTGGAATTGGCAAAGGGATATTTGGAAGCCCATAGAGGGCTATGGTGAAAAAGGAAATATCTTCCGTTCAAAACTGGAAAGAAGCTTTCTGAGAAACTGGTCTGTGTTCTCTGAATTCATCTCACAGAGTTACATCTTTCCCTTCAAGAAGCCTTTCGCTAAGGCTGTTCTTGTGGAACTGGCAAAGGGATATTTCGACGCTCATAGAGGGCTATAGTGAAAAAGGAAATATCTTCGGTTCAAAACTGCAAAGAAGCTTTCTGAGAAACTGCTCTGTGTTCTGTTAATCCATCTCACAGAGTTACATCTTTCCCTTCAAGAAGCCTTTCGCTAAGGCTGGTCTTGTGGAACTGGCAAAGGGATATTTGGAAGCCCTTAGAGGGCTATGGTGAAAAAGGAAATATCTTCCGTTCAAAAGTGGAAAGAAGATTTCTGAGAAACTGCTCTGTGTTCGGTTAGTTCAACTCACAGAGTTACATCTTTCCCTACAAGAAGCCTTTCGCTAAGGCTGTTCTAGTGGAACTGGCAAAGGGATATTTGGAAACCCATAGAGGGCTATGGTGAAAAAGGAAATATCTTCCGTTCAATACTGGAAAGAAGCTTTCTGAGAAACTGCTCTGTGTTCCCTGAATTCATCTCACAGAGTTACATCTTTCCCTTCATGAAGCCTTTCGCCTAGGCTGTTCTTCTGGAACTGTCAAAGGGATATTTGGAAGCCCATAGAGGGCTATGGTGAAAAAGGAAATATCTTCCGTTCAAAACTGGAAAGAAGCTTTCTGAGAAACTGCTCTGTGTTCTGTTAATTCATATCACAGAGCTACATCTTTCCCTTCAAGAAGCCTTTCGCTAAGGCTGTTCTTGCGGAATTGGCAAAGGGATATTTGGAAGCCCATAGAGGGCTATGGTGAAAAAGGAAATATCTTCCGTTCAAAACTGGAAAGAAGCTTTCTGAGAAACTGCTCTGTGTTCTCTGAATTCATCTCACAGAGTTACATCTTTCCCTTCAAGAAGCCTTTCGCTAAGGCTGTTCTTGTGGAATTGGCAAAGTGATATTTGGAAGCCCATAGAGGGCTATGGTGAAAAAGGAAATATCTTCCGTTCAAAACTGGAAGGAAGCTTTCTGAGAAACTGTTCTGTGTTCTGTTAGTTCATCTCACAGAGTTACATCTTTCCCTTCAAGAAGCCTTTCGCTAAGGCTGTTCTTGTGGAATTAGCAAAGGGATATTTGGAAGCCCTTAGAGGGCTATGGTGAAAAAGGAAATATCTTCCGTTCAAAACTGGAAAGAAGCTTTCTGAGAAACTGCTCTGTGTTCTCTGAATTCATCTCACAGTGTTACATCTTTCCCTTCAAGAAGCCTTTCGCCTAGGCTGTTCTTCTGGAACTGGCAAAGGGATATTTGCAAGCCCAAAGAGGGCTATGGTGAAAAAGGAAATATCTTCCGTTCAAAACTGGAAAGAAGCTTTCTGAGAAACTGCTCTGTGTTCTGTGAATTCATATCACAGAGCTACATCTTTACCTTCAAGAAGCCTTTCGCTAAGGCTGTTCTTGCGGAATTGGCAAAGGGATATTTGGAAGCCCATAGAGGGCTATGGTGAAAAAGGTAATATCTTCCGTTCAAAACTGGAAAGAAGCTTTCTGAGAAACTGCTCTGTGTTCTGTTAATTCATCTCTCGGAGATACATCTTTCCCTTCAAGAGGCCTTTTGCTAAGGCTGTTCTTATGGAATTGGCAAAGGGATATTTTGAAGCCCATAGAGGGCTATGGTGAAAAAGGAAATATCTTCCGTTGAAAACTGGAAAGAAGCTTTCTGAGAAACTGCTCTGTGTTCTGTTAGTTCATCTCACAGAGTTACATCTTTCCCTTCAAGAATCCTTTCGCTAAGGCTGTTCTTCTGGAATTGGCAAAGGGATATTTGGAAGCCCATAGAGGGCTATGGTGAAAAAGGAAATATCTTCCGTTCAAAACTGGAAAGAAGCTTTCTGAGAAACTGCTCTGTGTTCTCTGAATTCATCTCACAGAGTTACATCTTTCCCTTCAAGAAGCCTTTCGCTAAGGCTGTTCTTGTGGAACTGGCAAAGGGATATTTCGAAGCTCATAGAGGGCTCTGCTGAAAAAGGAAATATCTTCCGTTCAAAACTGGAAAGAAGCATTCTGAGAAACTGCTCTGGGTTCTCTGAATTCATCTCACAGAGTCACATCTATCCCTTCAAGAAGCCTTTCGCTAAGGCTGTTCTTGTGGGACTGGAAAGGGATATTTGGAAGCCCATAGAGGGCTATGGTGAAAAAGAAAATATCTTACGTTCAAAACTGGAAAGAAGCTTTCTGAGAAACTGCTCTGTGTTCTGTTAATTCATATCACAGAGCTCCATCTTTCCCTTCAAGAAGCCTTTCGATAAGGCTGTTCTTGCGGAATTGGCAAAGTGATATTTGGAAGCCCATAAAGGGCTATGGTGAAAAAGGTAATATCTTCCGTTCAAAACTGGAAAGAATCTTTCTGAGAAACTGTTCTGTGTTCTGTTAGTTCATCTCACAGAGTTACATCTTTCCCTTCAAGAAGCCTTTCGCTAAGGCTGTTCTTGTGGAACTGGCAAGGGGATATTTGGAAGCCCTTAGAGGGCTATGGTGAAAAAGGAAATATCTTCCGTTCAAGACTGGAAAGAAGCTTTCTGAGAAACTGCTCTGTGTTCTCTGAATTCATCTCACAGAGTTACATGTTTCCCTTCAAGAAGCCTTTCGCTAAGGCTGTTCTTCTGGAATTGGCAAAGGGATATTTGGAAGCCCATAGAGGGCTACGGTGAAAAAGGAAATATCTTCCGTTCAAAACTGGAAAGAAGCTTTCTGAGAAACTGCTCTGTGTTCTGTTAATTCATCTCACAGAGTTACATCTTTCCCTTCAAGAAGCCTTTCGCTAAGGCTGTTCTTGTGGAATTGGCAAAGGGATATTTGGAAGCCCATAGAGGGCTATGGTGAAAAAGGAAATATCTTCCGTTCAAAACTGGAAAGAAGCTTTCTGAGAAACTGTTCTGTGTTTTGTTAGTTCATCTCACAGAGTTACATCTTTCCCTTCAAGAAGCCTTTCGCTAAGGCTGTTCTTGTGGAATTAGCAAAGGGATATTTGGAAGCCCTTAGAGGGCTATGGTGAAAAAGGAAATATCTTCCGTTCAAAACTGGAAAGAAGCTTTCTGAGAAACTGCTCTGTGTTCTCTGAATTCATTTCACAGAGTTACATCTTTCTATTCAAAAAGCCTTTCGCTAAGGCTGTTCTTGTGGAACTAGCAAAGGGATATTTGGAAGCCCTTAGAGGGCTATGGTGAAAAAGGAAATATCTTCCGTTCAAAACTGGAAAGAAGATTTCTGAGAAACTGCTCTGTGTTCTGTTAGTTCAACTCACAGAGTTACATCTTTCCCTACAAGAAGCCTTTCGCTAAGGCTGTTCTAGTGGAACTGGCAAAGGGATATTTGGAAACCCATAGAGGGCTATGGTGAAAAAGGAAATATCTTACGTTCAATACTGGAAAGAAGCTTTCTGAGAAACAGCTCTGTGTTCTCTGAATTCATCTCACAGAGTTACATCTTTCCCTTCAAGAAGCCTTTCGCCTAGGCTGTTCTTCTGGAACTGTCAAAGGGATATTTGGAAGCCCATAGAGGGCTATGGTGAAAAAGCTAATATCTTCCGTTCAAAACTGGAAAGAAGCTTTCTGAGAAACTGCTCTGTGTTCTCTGAATTCATCTCACAGAGTTACATCTATCCCTTCAAGAAGCCTTCGCTAAGGCTATTCTTGTGGGACTGTCAAAGGGATATTTGGAAGCCCATAGAGGGCTACGGTGAAAAAGAAAATATATTCCGTTCAAAACTGGAAAGAAGCTTTCTGAGAAACTGCTCTGTGTTCTGTTAATTCATATCACAGAGCTACATCTTTCCCTTCAAGAAGCCTTTCGCTAAGGCTGTTCTTGTGGAATAGGCAAAGTGATATTTGGAAGCCCATAAAGGGCTATGGTGAAAAAGGTAATATCTTCCGTTCAAAACTGGAAAGAAGCTTTCTGAGAAACTGTTCTGTGTTCTGTTAGTTCATCTCACAGAGTTACATCTTTCCCTTCAAGAAGCCTTTCGCTAAGGCTGTTCTTGTGGAACTGGCAAAGGGATATTTGGAAGCCCTTAGAGGGCTATGGTGAAAAAGGAAATAACTTCCGTTCAAAACTGGAAAGAAGATTTCTGAAAAACTGCTCTGTGTTCTGTTAGTTCATCTCACAGAGTTACATCTTTCCCTACAAGAACCCTTTCGCTAAGGCTGTTCTAGTGGAACTGGCAAAGGGATATTTGGAAACCCATAGAGGGCTATGGTGAAAAAGGAAATATCTTCCGTTCAAAACTGGAAAGAAGCTTTCTGAGAAACTGCTCTGTGTTCTGTTAGTTCATCTCACACAGTTACATCTTTCCCTTCAAGAAGCATTTCCTTAAGGCTGTTCTTGTGGAACTGGCAAAGGGATATATGGAAGCCCATAGAGGGCTATGGTTAGAAAGGAAATATCTTCCGTTCAAAACTGGAAAGAAGCTTTCTGAGAAACTGCTCTGTGTTCTCTGAATTCATCTCACAGAGTTACATCTTTCCCTTCAAGAAGCCTTTCGCTAAGGCTGTTCTTGTGGAACTGGCAAAGGGATAATAGGAAGCCCATAGAGGGCTATGGTGAAAAAGGAATTATCTCCCGTTCAAAACTGGAAAGAAGCTTTCTGAGAAACTGCTCTGTGTTCTCTGAATTCACCTCACATAGTTACAAATTTCCCTTCAAGAAGCCTTTCGCTAAGGCTGTTCTTGTGGAATTGGCAAAGGGATATTTTGAAGCCCATACAGGGCTATGGTGAAAAAGGAAATATCTTCCGTTCAAAACTGGAAAGAAGCTTTCTGAGAAACTGCTCTGTGTTCTCTGAATTCATCTCACAGAGTTACATCTTTCCCTTCAAGAAGCCTTTCGCTAAGGCTGTTCTTGTGGAACTGGCAAAGGGATATTTCGAAGCTCATAGAGGGCTATGCTGAAAAAGGAAATATCTTCCGTTCAAAACTGGAAGGAAGCTTTCTGAGAAACTGTTCTGTGTTCTGTTAGTTCATCTCACAGAGTTACATCTTTCCCTTCAAGAAGCCTTTCGCTAAGGCTGTTCTTGTGGAATTAGCAAAGGGATATTTGGAAGCCCTTAGAGGGCTATGGTGAAAAAGGAAATATCTTCCGTTCAAAACTGGAAAGAAGCTTTCTGAGAAACTGCTCTGTGTTCTCTGAATTCATCTCACAGTGTTACATCTTTCCCTTCAAGAAGCCTTTCGCCTAGGCTGTTCTTCTGGAACTGGCAAAGGGATATTTGGAAGCCCAAAGAGGGCTATGGTGAAAAAGGAAATATCTTCCGTTCAAAACTGGAAAGAAGCTTTCTCAGAAACTGCTCTGTGTTCTGTGAATTCATATCACAGAGCTACATCTTTACCTTCAAGAAGCCTCTCGCTAAGGCTGTTCTTGCGGAATTGGCAAAGGGATATTTGGAAGCCCATAGAGGGCTATGGTGAAAAAGGTAATATCTTCCGTTCAAAACTGGAAAGAAGCTTTCTGAGAAACTGCTCTGTGTTCTGTTAATACATCTCTCGGAGATACATCTTTCCCTTCAAGAGGCCTTTTGCTAAGGCTGTTCTTCTGGAATTGGCAAAGGGATATTTGGAAGCCCATAGAGGGCTATGGTGAAAAAGGAAATATCTTCCGTTCAAAACTGGAAAGAAGCTTTCTGAGAAACTGCTCTGTGTTCTCTGAATTCATTTCACAGAGTTACATCTTTCTATTCAAAAAGCCTTTCGCTAAGGCTGTTCTTGTGGAACTAGCAAAGGGATATTTGGAAGCCCTTAGAGGGCTATGGTGAAAAAGGAAATATCTTCCGTTCAAAACTGGAAAGAAGATTTCTGAGAAACTGCTCTGTGTTCTGTTAGTTCAACTCACAGAGTTACATCTTTCCCTACAAGAAGCCTTTCGCTAAGGCTGTTCTAGTGGAACTGGCAAAGGGATATTTGGAAACCCATAGAGGGCTATGGTGAAAAAGGAAATATCTTACGTTCAATACTGGAAAGAAGCTTTCTGAGAAACAGCTCTGTGTTCTCTGAATTCATCTCACAGAGTTACATCTTTCCCTTCAAGAAGCCTTTCGCCTAGGCTGTTCTTCTGGAACTGTCAAAGGGATATTTGGAAGCCCATAGAGGGCTATGGTGAAAAAGCTAATATCTTCCGTTCAAAACTGGAAAGAAGCTTTCTGAGAAACTGCTCTGTGTTCTCTGAATTCATCTCACAGAGTTACATCTATCCCTTTAAGAAGCCTTCGCTAAGGCTATTCTTGTGGGACTGTCAAAGGGATATTTGGAAGCCCATAGAGGGCTACGGTGAAAAAGAAAATATATTCCGTTCAAAACTGGAAAGAAGCTTTCTGAGAAACTGCTCTGTGTTCTGTTAATTCATATCACAGAGCTACATCTTTCCCTTCAAGAAGCCTTTCGCTAAGGCTGTTCTTGTGGAATAGGCAAAGTGATATTTGGAAGCCCATAAAGGGCTATGGTGAAAAAGGTAATATCTTCCGTTCAAAACTGGAAAGAAGCTTTCTGAGAAACTGTTCTGTGTTCTGTTAGTTCATCTCACAGAGTTACATCTTTCCCTTCAAGAAGCCTTTCGCTAAGGCTGTTCTTGTGGAACTGGCAAAGGGATATTTGGAAGCCCTTAGAGGGCTATGGTGAAAAAGGAAATAACTTCCGTTCAAAACTGGAAAGAAGATTTCTGAAAAACTGCTCTGTGTTCTGTTAGTTCATCTCACAGAGTTACATCTTTCCCTACAAGAACCCTTTCGCTAAGGCTGTTCTAGTGGAACTGGCAAAGGGATATTTGGAAACCCATAGAGGGCTATGGTGAAAAAGGAAATATCTTCCGTTCAAAACTGGAAAGAAGCTTTCTGAGAAACTGCTCTGTGTTCTGTTAGTTCATCTCACACAGTTACATCTTTCCCTTCAAGAAGCATTTCCTTAAGGCTGTTCTTGTGGAACTGGCAAAGGGATATATGGAAGCCCATAGAGGGCTATGGTTAGAAAGGAAATATCTTCCGTTCAAAACTGGAAAGAAGCTTTCTGAGAAACTGCTCTGTGTTCTCTGAATTCATCTCACAGAGTTACATCTTTCCCTTCAAGAAGCCTTTCGCTAAGGCTGTTCTTGTGGAACTGGCAAAGGGATAATAGGAAGCCCATAGAGGGCTATGGTGAAAAAGGAATTATCTCCCGTTCAAAACTGGAAAGAAGCTTTCTGAGAAACTGCTCTGTGTTCTCTGAATTCACCTCACATAGTTACAAATTTCCCTTCAAGAAGCCTTTCGCTAAGGCTGTTCTTGTGGAATTGGCAAAGGGATATTTTGAAGCCCATACAGGGCTATGGTGAAAAAGGAAATATCTTCCGTTCAAAACTGGAAAGAAGCTTTCTGAGAAACTGCTCTGTGTTCTCTGAATTCATCTCACAGAGTTACATCTTTCCCTTCAAGAAGCCTTTCGCTAAGGCTGTTCTTGTGGAACTGGCAAAGGGATATTTCGAAGCTCATAGAGGGCTATGCTGAAAAAGGAAATATCTTCCGTTCAAAACTGGAAGGAAGCTTTCTGAGAAACTGTTCTGTGTTCTGTTAGTTCATCTCACAGAGTTACATCTTTCCCTTCAAGAAGCCTTTCGCTAAGGCTGTTCTTGTGGAATTAGCAAAGGGATATTTGGAAGCCCTTAGAGGGCTATGGTGAAAAAGGAAATATCTTCCGTTCAAAACTGGAAAGAAGCTTTCTGAGAAACTGCTCTGTGTTCTCTGAATTCATCTCACAGTGTTACATCTTTCCCTTCAAGAAGCCTTTCGCCTAGGCTGTTCTTCTGGAACTGGCAAAGGGATATTTGGAAGCCCAAAGAGGGCTATGGTGAAAAAGGAAATATCTTCTGTTCAAAACTGGAAAGAAGCTTTCTCAGAAACTGCTCTGTGTTCTGTGAATTCATATCACAGAGCTACATCTTTACCTTCAAGAAGCCTCTCGCTAAGGCTGTTCTTGCGGAATTGGGAAAGGGATATTTGGAAGCCCATAGAGGGCTATGGTGAAAAAGGTAATATCTTCCGTTCAAAACTGGAAAGAAGCTTTCTGAGAAACTGCTCTGTGTTCTGTTAATACATCTCTCGGAGATACATCTTTCCCTTCAAGAGGCCTTTTGCTAAGGCTGTTCTTCTGGAATTGGCAAAGGGATATTTGGAAGCCCATAGAGGGCTATGGTGAAAAAGGAAATATCTTCCGTTCAAAACTGGAAAGAAGCTTTCTGAGAAACTGCTCTGTGTTCTGTTAGTTCATCTCACAGAGTTACATCTTTCCCTTCAAGAATCCTTTCGCTAAGGCTGTTCTTCTGGAATTGGCAAAGGGATATTTGGAAGCCCATAGAGGGCTAGGGTGAAAAAGGAAATATCTTCCGTTCAAAACTGGAAAGAAGGTTTCTGAGAAACTGCTCTGTGTTCTGTTAATCCATCTCACAGAGTTACATCTTTCCCTTCAAGAAGCCTTTCGCTAAGGCTGTTCTGGTGGAATTGGCAAAGGGATATTTGGAACCCCTAGAGGGCTATGGTGAAAAAGGAAATATCTTCCGTTCAAAACTGGAAAGAAGCTTTCTGAGAAACTGCTCTGTGTTCTGTTAGTTCATCTCACAGAGTTACATCTTTCCCTTCAAGAAGCCTTTCGCTAAGGCTGTTCTTGTGGAATTAGCAAAGGGATATTTGGAAGCCCTTAGAGGGCTATGGTGAAAAAGGAAATATCTTCCGTTCAAAACTGGAAAGAAGCTTTCTGAGAAACTGCTCTGTGTTCTCTGAATTCATCTCACAGAGTTACATCTTTCCCTTCAAGAAGCCTTTCGCTAAGGCTGTTCTTGTGGAACTGGCAAAGGGATATTTGGAAGCCCATAGAGGGCTATGTTGAAAAAGGAAATATCTTCCTTTCAAAACTGGAAAGAAGCTTTCTGAGAAACTGCTCTGTGTTCTGTTAATTCATATCACAGAGCTACATCTTTCCCTTCAAGAAGCCTTTCGCTAAGGCTGTTCTTGCGGAATTGGCAAAGGGATATTTGGAAGCCCATAGAGGGCTATGTTGAAAAAGGAAATATCTTCCGTTCAAAACTGGAAAGAAGCTTTCTGAGAAACTGCTCTGTGTTCTGTTAATTCATCTCACAGAGATACATCTTTCCCTTCAAGAGGCCTTTTGCTAAGGCTGTTCTTATGGAATTGGCAAAGGGATATTTTGAAGCCCATAGAGGGCTATGGTGAAAAAGGAAATATCTTCCGTTCAAAACTGGAAAGAAGCATTCTGAGAAACTGCTCTGTGTTCTCTGAATTCATCTCACAGAGTTACATCTTTCCCTTCAAAAAGCCTTTCGCTAAGGCTCTTCTTGTGGAATTGGCAAAGGGATATTTGGAAGCCCATAGAGGGCTATGGTGAAAAAGGAAATATCTTCCGTTCAAAACTGGAAAGAAGCTTTCTGAGAAACTGCTCTGTGTTCTGTTAATTCATCTCACAGAGTTACATCTTTCCCTTCAAGAAGCCTTTCGCTAAGGCTGTTCTTGTGGAATTGGCAAAGGGATATTTGGAAGCCCATAGAGGGCTATGGTGAAAAAGGAAATATCTTCCGTTCAAAACTGGAAAGAAGCTTTCTGAGAAACTGTTCTGTGTTCTGTTAGTTCATCTCACAGAGTTACATCTTTCCCTTCAAGAAGCCTTTCGCTAAGGCTGCTCTTGTGGAATTAGCAAAGGGATATTTGGAAGCCCTTAGAGGGCTATGGTGAAAAAGGAAATATCTTCCGTTCAAAACTGGAAAGAAGCTTTGTGAGAAACTGGTCTGTGTTCTCTGAATTCATCTCACCGAGTTACATCTTTCCCTTCAAGAAGCCTTTCGCTAAGGCTGTTCTTGTGGAACTGGCAAAGGGATATTTCGAAGCTCATAGAGGGCTATGGTGAAAAAGGAAATATCTTCGGTTCAAAACTGCAAAGAAGCTTTCTGAGAAACTGCTCTGTGTTCTGTTAATCCATCTCACAGAGTTACATCTTTCCCTTCAAGAAGCCTTTCGCTAAGGCTGTTCTTGTGGAACTGGCAAAGGGATATTTGGAAGCCCTTAGAGGGCTATGGTGAAAAAGGAAATATCTTCCGTTCAAAAGTGGAAAGAAGATTTCTGAGAAACTGCTCTGTGTTCGGTTAGTTCAACTCACAGAGTTACATCTTTCCCTACAAGAAGCCTTTCGCTAAGGCTGTTCTAGTGGAACTGGCAAAGGGATATTTGGAAACCCATAGAGGGCTATGGTGAAAAAGGAAATATCTTCCGTTCAATACTGGAAAGAAGCTTTCTGAGAAACTGCTCTGTGTTCCCTGAATTCATCTCACAGAGTTACATCTTTCCCTTCATGAAGCCTTTCGCCTAGGCTGTTCTTCTGGAACTGTCAAAGGGATATTTGGAAGCCCATAGAGGGCTATGGTGAAAAAGGAAATATCTTCCGTTCAAAACTGGAAAGAAGCTTTCTGAGAAACTGCTCTGTGTTCTGTTAATTCATATCACAGAGCTACATCTTTCCCTTCAAGAAGCCTTTCGCTAAGGCTGTTCTTGCGGAATTGGCAAAGGGATATTTGGAAGCCCATAGAGGGCTATGGTGAAAAAGGAAATATCTTCCGTTCAAAACTGGAAAGAAGCTTTCTGAGAAACTGCTCTGTGTTCTCTGAATTCATCTCACAGAGTTACATCTTTCCCTTCAAGAAGCCTTTCGCTAAGGCTGTTCTTGTGGAATTGGCAAAGTGATATTTGGAAGCCCATAGAGGGCTATGGTGAAAAAGGAAATATCTTCCGTTCAAAACTGGAAGGAAGCTTTCTGAGAAACTGTTCTGTGTTCTGTTAGTTCACCTCACAGAGTTACATCTTTCCCTTCAAGAAGCCTTTCGCTAAGGCTGTTCTTGTGGAATTAGCAAAGGGATATTTGGAAGCCCTTAGAGGGCTATGGTGAAAAAGGAAATATCTTCCGTTCAAAACTGGAAAGAAGCTTTCTGAGAAACTGCTCTGTGTTCTCTGAATTCATCTCACAGTGTTACATCTTTCCCTTCAAGAAGCCTTTCGCCTAGGCTGTTCTTCTGGAACTGGCAAAGGGATATTTGGAAGCCCAAAGAGGGCTATGGTGAAAAAGGAAATATCTTCCGTTCAAAACTGGAAAGAAGCTTTCTGAGAAACTGCTCTGTGTTCTCTGAATTCATCTCACAGAGTTACATCTTTCCCTTCAAGAAGCCTTTCGCTAAGGCTGTTCTTGTGGAACTGGCAAAGGGATATTTGGAAGCCCATAGAGGGCTATGGTGAAAAAGGAAATATCTCCCGTTCAAAACTGGAAAGAAGCTTTCTGAGAAACTGCTCTGTGTTCTCTGAATTCATCTCACAGAGTTACATCTTTCCCTTCAAGAAGCCTTTCGCTAAGGCTGTTCTTATGGACTTGGCAAAGGGATATTTGGAAGCCCATAGAGGGCTATGGTGAAAAAGGAAATATCTTCCGTTCAAAACTGGAAAGAAGCTTTCTGAGAAACTGTTCTGTGTTCTGTTAGTTCATCTCACAGAGTTACATCTTTCCCTTCAAGAAGCCTTTCGCTAAGGCTGTTCTTGTGGAATTAGCAAAGGGATATTTGGAAGCCCTTAGAGGGCTATGGTGAAAAAGGAAATATCTTCCGTTCAAAACTGGAAAGAAGCTTTCTGAGAAACTGCTCTGTGTTCTCTGAATTCATCTCACAGAGTTACATCTTTCCCTTCAAGAAGCCTTTCGCCTAGGCTGTTCTTCTGGAACTGGCAAAGGGATATTTGGAAGCCCTTAGAGGGCTATGGTGAAAAAGGAAATATCTTCCGTTCAAAACTGGAAAGAAGCTTTCTGAGAAACTGCTCTGTGTTCTATGAATTCATCTCACAGAGTTACATCTTTCCCTTCAAGAAGCCTTTCGCTAAGGCTGTTCTTGCTGAATTGGCAAAGGGATATTTGGAAGCCCTTAGAGGGCTATGGTGAAAAAGGAAATATGTTCCGTTCAAAACTGGAAAGAAGCATTCTGGGAAACTGCTCTGTGTTCTCTGAATTCATCTCACAGAGTTACATCTTTCCCTTCAAGAAGCCTTTCGCTAAGGCTGTTCTTGTGGAACTGGCAAAGGGATATTTGGAAGCCCATAGAGGGCTATGGTGAAAAAGGAAATATCTTCCGTTCAATACTGGAAAGAAGCTTTCTGAGAAACTGCTCTGTGTTCTCTGAATTCATCTCACAGAGTTACATCTTTCCCTTCAAGAAGCCTTTCGCTAAGGCTGGTCTTGTGGAACTGGCAAAGGGATATTTGGAAGCCCATAGAGGGCTATGCTGAAAAAGAAAATATCTTCCGTTCAAAACTGGAAAGAAGCTTTCTGAGAAACTGCTCTGTGTTCTGTTAATTCATATCACAGAGCTACATCTTTCCCTTCAAGAAGCCTTACGCTAAGGCTGTTCTTGTGGAATTGACAAAGTGATATTTGGAAGCCCATAGAGGGCTATGGTGAAAAAGGAAATATCTTCCGTTCAAAACCGGAAAGAAGCTTTCTTAGTAACTGTTCTGTGTTCTGTTAGTTCATCTCACAGAGTTACATCTTTCCCGTCAAGAAGCCTTTCGCTAAGGCTGTTCTTGTGGAACTGGCAAAGGGATATTTGGAAGCCCATCGAGGGCTATGGTGAGAAAGGAAATATCTTCCGTTCAAAACTGGAAAGAAGCTTTCTGAGAAACTGCTCTGTGTACTCTGAATTCATCTCACAGAGTTACATCTTTCCCTTCAAGAAGCCTTTCGCTAAGGCTGTTCTTGTGTAATTGGCAAAGTGATATTTAGAAGCCCATAGAGGGCTATGGTGAAAAAGGAAATATCTTCCGTTCAAAACTGGATAGAAGCTTTCTGAGAAACGGCTCTGTGTTCTCTGAATTCATCTCACAGAGTTACATCTTTCCCTTCAAGAAGCCTTTCGCTAAGGCTGTTCTTGTGGAACTGGCAAAGGGATATTTGGAAGCCCATAGAGTGTTATGTTGAAAAAGGAAATACCTTCCGTTCAAAACTGGAAAGAAGCTTTCTGAGAAACTGCTCTGTGTTCTCTGAATTCATCTCACAGAGTTACATCTTTCCCTTCAAGAAGCCTTTCGCTAAGGCTGTTCTTGTGGAATTGGCAAAGGGATACTTGGAAGCCCATAGAGGGCTATGGTGAAAAAGGAAATATCTTCCGTTCAAAACTGGAAAGAAGCTTTCTGAGAAACTGCTCTGTGTTCTGTTAATTCATCTCACAGAGTTACATCTTTCCCTTCAAGAAGCCTTTCGCTAAGGCTGTTCTTGTGGAATTGGCAAAGGGATATTTGGAAGCCCATAGAGGGCTATGGTGAAAAAGGAAATATCTTCCGTTCAAAACTGGAAAGAATCTTTCTGAGAAACTGCTCTGTGTTCTGTTAATTAATATCACAGAGCTACATCTTTCCCTTCAAGAAGCCTTTCGCTAAGGCTGTTCTTTCGGAATTGGCAAAGGGATATTTGGAAGCCCATAGAGGGCTATGGTGAAAAAGGAAATATCTTCCGTTCAAAACTGGAAAGAAGCTTTCTGAGAAACTGCTCTGTGTTCTCTGAATTCATCTCACAGAGTTACATCTTTCCCTTCAAGAAGCCTTTCGCTAAGGCTGTTCTTCTGGAATTGGCAAAGGGATATTTGGAAGCCCATAGAGGGCTATGGTGAAAAAGGAAATATCTTCCGTTCAAAACTGGAAAGAAGCTTTCTGAGAAACTGCTCTGTGTTCTGTTAATCCATCTCACAGAGTTACATCTTTTCCTTCAAGAAGCCTTTCGCTAAGGCTGTTCTTGTGGAATTGGCAAAGGGATATTTGGAAGCCCATAGAGGGCTATGGTGAAAAAGGAAATATCTTCCGTTCAAAACTGGAAAGAAGCTTTCTGAGAAACTGCTCTGTGTTCTGTTAGTTCATCTCACAGAGTTACATCTTTCCCTTCAAGAAGCCTTTCGCTAAGGCTGTTCTTGTGGAACTGGCAAAGGGATATTTGGAAGCCCATAGAGGGCTATGGTGAGAAAGGAAATATCTTCCGTTCAAAACTGGAAAGAAGATTTCTGAGAAACTGCTCTGTGTTCTCTGAATTCATCTCACAGAGTTACATCTTTCCCTTCAAGAAGCCTTTCGCTAAGGCTGTTCTTGTGGAACTGGCAAAGGGATATTTGGAAGCCCATAGAGGGCTATGGTGAAAAAGGAAATATCTCCCGTTCAACACTGGAAAGAAGCTTTCTGAGAAACTGCTCTGTGTTCTCTGAATTCATCTCACGGAGTTACATCTTTCCCTTCAAGAAGCCTTTCGCTAAGGCTGTTCTTGTGGAATTGGCAAAGTGATATTTGGAAGCCCATAGAGGGCTATGGTGAAAAAGGAAATACCTTCCGTTCAAAACTGGAAAGAAGCTTTCTGAGAAACTGCTCTGTGTTCTGTTAATTCATCTCACGGAGATACATCTTTCCCTTCAAGAGGCCTTTTGCTAAGGCTGTTCTTATGGAATTGGCAAAGGGATATTTTGAAGCCCATAGAGGGCTATGGTGAAAAAGGAAATATCTTCCGTTGAAAACTGGAAAGAAGCTTTCTGAGAAACTGCTCTGTGTTCTCTGAATTCATCTCACAGAGTTACATCTTTCCCTTCAAGAAGCCTTTCGCTAAGGCTGTTCTTCTGGAATTGGCAAAGGGATATTTGGAAGCCCATAGAGGGCTATGGTGAAAAAGGAAATATCTTCCGTTCAAAACTGGAAAGAAGCTTTCTGAGAAACTGCTCTGTGTTCTGTTAGTTCATCTCACAGAGTTACATCTTTCTCTTCAAGAAGCCTTTCGCTAAGGCTGTTCTTGTGGAACTGGCAAAGGGATATTTGGAAGCCCATAGAGGGCTATGGTGAGAAAGGAAATATCTTCCGTTCTAAACTGGAAAGAAGCTTTCTGAGAAACTGCTCTGTGTTCTCTGAATTCATCTCACAGAGATTCATCTTTCCCTTCAAGTAGCCTTTCGCTAAGGCTGTTCTTGTGGAACTGGCAAAGGGATATTTGGAAGCCCATAGAGGGCTATGGTGAAAAAGGAAATATCTCCCGTTCAAAACTGGAAAGAAGCTTTCTGAGAAATTGCTCTGTGTTCTCTGAATTCATCTCACAGAGTTACATCTTTCCCTTCAAGAAGCCTTTCGCTAAGGCTGTTCTTGTGGAATTAGCAAAGGGATATTTGGAAGCCCTTAGAGGGCTATGGTGAAAAAGGAAATATCTTCCGTTCAAAACTGGAAAGAAGCTTTCTGAGAAACTGCTCTGTGTTCTCTGAATTCATCTCACAGAGTTACATCTTTCCCTTCAAGAAGCCTTTCGCTAAGGCTGTTCTTGTGGAACTGGCAAAGGGATATTTCGAAGCTCATAGAGGGCTATGCTGAAAAAGGAAATATCTTCCGTTCAAAACTGGAAAGAAGCATTCTGAGAAACTGCTCTGTGTTCTCTGAATTCATCTCACAGAGTCACATCTATCCCTTCAAGAAGCCTTTCGCTAAGGCTGTTCTTGTGGGACTGGAAAGGGATATTTGGAAGCCCATAGAGGGCTATGGTGAAAAAGAAAATACCTTCCGTTCAAAACTGGAAAGAAGCTTTCTGAGAAACTGCTCTGTGTTCTGTTAATTCATATCACAGAGCTACATCTTTCCCTTCAAGAAGGCTTTCGCTAAGGCTGTTCTTGTGGAATTGGCAAAGTGATATTTGGAAGCCCATAAAGGGCTATGGTGAAAAAGGTAATATCTTCCGTTCAAAACTGGAAAGAAGCTTTCTGAGAAACTGTTCTGTGTTCTGTTAATTCATCTCACAGAGTTACATCTTTCCCTTCAAGAAGCCTTTCGCTAAGGCTGTTCTTGTGGAACTGGCAAGGGGATATTTGGAAGCCCTTAGAGGGCTATGGTGAAAAAGGAAATATCTTCCGTTCAAAACTGGAAAGAAGATTTCTGAGAAACTGCTCTGTGTTCTCTGAATTCATCTCACAGAGTTACATCTTTCCCTTCAAGAAGCCTTTCGCCTAGGCTGTTCTTATGGAACTGGCAAAGGGATATTTGGAAGCCCATAGAGGGCTATGGTGAAAAAGGAAATATCTTCCTTTCAAAACTGGAAAGAAGCTTTCTGAGAAACTGCTCTGTGTTCTGTTAATTCATATAACAGAGCTACATCTTTCCCTTCAAGAAGCCTTTCGCTAAGGCTGTTCTTCTGGAATTGGCAAAGGGATATTTGGAAGCCCATAGAGGGCTATGGTGAAAAAGGAAATATCTTCCGTTCAAAACTGGAAAGAAGCTTTCGGAGAAACTGCTCTGTGTTCTGTTAATTCATCTCACAGAGATACATCTTTCCCTTCAAGAGGCCTTTTGCTAATGCTGTTATTATGGAATTGGCAAAGGGATATTTTGAAGCCCATAGAAGGCTATGGTGAAAAAGGAAATATCTTCCGTTCAAAACTGGAAAGAAGCTTTCTGAGAAACTGCTCTGTGTTCTCTGAATTCATCTCACAGAGTTACATCTTTCCCTTCAAGAAGCCTTTCGCTAAGGCTGTTCTTGTGGAATTGGCAAAGGGATATTTGGAAGCCCATAGAGGGCTATGGTGAAAAAGGAAATATCTTCCGTTCAAAACTGGAAAGAAGCTTTCTCAGAAACTGCTCTGTGTTCTGTGAATTCATATCACAGAGCTACATCTTTACCTTCAAGAAGCCTTTCGCTAAGGCTGTTCTTGCGGAATTGGCAAAGGGATATTTGGAAGCCCATAGAGGGCTATGGTGAAAAAGGAAATATCTTCCGTTCAAAACTGGAAAGAAGCTTTCTGAGAAACTGCTCTGTGTTCTGTTAATTCATCTCACGGAGATACATCTTTCCCTTCAAGAGGCCTTTTGCTAAGGCTGTTCTTATGGAATTGGCAAAGGGATATTTTGAAGCCCATAGAGGGCTATGGTGAAAAAGGAAATATCTTCCGTTGAAAACTGGAAAGAAGCTTTCTGAGAAACTGCTCTGTGTTCTCTGAATTCATCTCACAGAGTTACATCTTTCCCTTCAAGAAGCCTTTCGCTAAGGCTGTTCTTCTGGAATTGGCAAAGGGATATTTGGAAGCCCATAGAGGGCTATGGTGAAAAAGGAAATATCTTCCGTTCAAAACTGGAAAGAAGCTTTCTGAGAAACTGCTCTGTGTTCTGTTAGTTCATCTCACAGAGTTACATCTTTCCCTTCAAGAATCCTTTCGCTAAGTCTGTTCTTCTGGAATTGGCAAAGGGATATTTGGAAGCCCATAGAGGGCTAGGGTGAAAAAGGAAATATCTTCCGTTCAAAACTGGAAAGAAGCTTTCTGAGAAACTGCTCTGTGTTCTGTTAATCCATCTCACAGAGTTACATCTTTCCCTTCAAGAAGCCTTTCGCTAAGGCTGTTCTTGTGGAATTGGCAAAGGGATATTTGGAAGCCCATAGAGGGCTATGGTGAAAAAGGAAATATCTTCCGTTCAAAACTGGAAAGAAGCTTTCTGAGAAACTGCTCTGTGTTCTGTTAGTTCATCTCACAGAGTTACATCTTTCCCTTCAAGAAGCCTTTCGCTAAGGCTGTTCTTGTGGAACTGGCAAAGGGATATTTGGAAGCCCATAGAGGGCTATGGTGAGAAAGGAAATATCTTCCGTTCAAAACTGGAAAGAAGCTTTCTGAGAAACTGCTCTGTGTTCTCTGAATTCATCTCACATAGTTACATCTTTCCCTTCAAGAAGCCTTTCGCCTAGGCTGTTCTTATGGAACTGGCAAAGGGATAATTGGAAGCCCATAGAGGGCTATGGTGAAAAAGGAAATATCTTCCGTTCAAAACTGGAAAGAAGCTTTCGGAGAAACTGCTCTGTGTTCTGTTAATTCATCTCACAGAGATACATCTTTCCCTTCAAGAGGCCTTTTGCTAATGCTGTTCTTATGGAATTGGCAAAGGGATATTTTGAAGCCCATAGAAGGCTATGGTGAAAAAGGAAATATCTTCCGTTCAAAACTGGAAAGAAGCTTTTTGAGAAACTGCTCTGTGTTCTCTGAATTCATCTCACAGAGTTACATCTTTCCCTTCAAGAAGCCTTTCGCTAAGGCTGTTCTTGTGGAATTGGCAAAGGGATATTTGGAAGCCCATAGAGGGCTATGGTGAAAAAGGAAATATCTTCCGTTCAAAACTGGAAAGAAGCTTTCTGAGAAAATGCTCTGTGTTCTGTGAATTCATCTCACAGAGCTACATCTTTACCTTCAAGAAGCCTTTCGCTAAGGCTGTTCTTGCGGAATTGGCAAAGGGATATTTGGAAGCCCATAGAGGGCTATGGTGAAAAAGGAAATATCTTCCGTTCAAAACTGGAAAGAAGCTTTCTGAGAAACTGCTCTGTGTTCTGTTAATTCATCTCACGGAGATACATCTTTCCCTTCAAGAGGCCTTTTGCTAAGGCTGTTCTTATGGAATTGGCAAAGGGATATTTTGAAGCCCATAGAGGGCTATGGTGAAAAAGGAAATATCTTCCGTTGAAAACTGGAAAGAAGCTTTCTGAGAAACTGCTCTGTGTTCTCTGAATTCATCTCACAGAGTTACATCTTTCCCTTCAAGAAGCCTTTCGCTAAGGCTGTTCTTCTGGAATTGGCAAAGGGATATTTGGAAGCCCATAGAGGGCTATGGTGAAAAAGGAAATATCTTCCGTTCAAAACTGGAAAGAAGCTTTCTGAGAAACTGCTCTGTGTTCTGTTAGTTCATCTCACAGAGTTACATCTTTCCCTTCAAGAAGCCTTTCGCTAAGGCTGTTCTTCTGGAATTGGCAAAGGGATATTTGGAAGCCCATAGAGGGCTAGGGTGAAAAAGGAAATATCTTCCGTTCAAAACTGGAAAGAAGCTTTCTGAGAAACTGCTCTGTGTTCTGTTAATCCATCTCAGAGAGTTACATCTTTCCCTTCAAGAAGCCTTTCGCTAAGGCTGTTCTTGTGGAATTGGCAAAGGGATATTTGGAAGCCCATAGAGGGCTATGGTGAAAAAGGAAATATCTTCCGTTCAAAACTGGAAAGAAGCTTTCTGAGAAACTGCTCTGTGTTCTGTTAGTTCATGTCACAGAGTTACATCTTTCCCTTCAAGAAGCCTTTCGCTAAGGCTGTTCTTGTGGAACTGGCAAAGGGATATTTGGAAGCCCATAGAGGGCTATGGTGAGAATGGAAATATCTTCCGTTCAAAACTGGAAAGAAGCTTTCTGAGAAACTGCTCTGTGTTTTCTGAATTCATCTCACAGAGATTCATCTTTCCCTTCAAGTAGCCTTTCGCTAAGGCTGTTCTTGTGGAACTGGCAAAGGGATATTTGGAAGCCCATAGAGGGCTATGGTGAAAAAGGAAATATCTCCCGTTCCAAACTGGAAAGAAGCTTTCTGAGAAACTGCTCTGTGTTCTCTGAATTCATCTCACAGAGTTACATCTTTCCCTTCAAGAAGCCTTTCGCTAAGGCTGTTCTTGTGGAATTAGCAAAGGGATATTTGGAAGCCCTTAGAGGGCTATGGTGAAAAAGGAAATATCTTCCGTTCAAAACTGGAAAGAAGATTTCTGAGAAACTGCTCTGTGTTCTCTGAATTCATCTCACAGAGTTACATCTTTCCCTTCAAGAAGCCTTTCGCTAAGGCTGTTCTTGTGGAACTGGCAAAGGGATATTTCGAAGCTCATAGAGGGCTATGGTGAAAAAGGAAATATCTTCGGTTCAAAACTGCAAAGAAGCTTTCTGAGAAACTGCTCTGTGTTCTGTTAATCCATCTCACAGAGATACATCTTTCCCTTCAAGAAGCCTTTCGCTAAGGCTGTTCTTGTGGAACTGGCAAAGGGATATTTGGAAGCCCTTAGAGGGCTATGGTGAAAAAGGAAATATCTTCCGTTCAAAAGTGGAAAGAAGATTTCTGAGAAACTGCTCTGTGTTCGGTTAGTTCAACTCACAGAGTTACATCTTTCCCTACAAGAAGCCTTTCGCTAAGGCTGTTCTAGTGGAACTGGCAAAGGGATATTTGGAAACCCATAGAGGGCTATGGTGAAAAAGGAAATATCTTCCGTTCAATACTGGAAAGAAGCTTTCTGAGAAACTGCTCTGTGTTCTCTGAATTCATCTCACAGAGTTACATCTTTCCCTACATGAAGCCTTTCGCCTAGGCTGTTCTTCTGGAGCTGTCAAAGGGATATTTGGAAGCCCATAGAGGGATATGGTGAAAAAGGAAATATCTTCCGTTCAAAACTGGAAAGAAGCTTTCTGAGAAACTGCTCTGTGTTCTGTTAATTCATATCACAGAGCTACATCTTTCCCTTCAAGAAGCCTTTCGCTAAGGCTGTTCTTGCGGAATTGGCAAAGGGATATTTGGAAGCCCATAGAGGGCTATGGTGAAAAAGGAAATATCTTCCGTTCAAAACTGGAAAGAAGCTTTCTGAGAAACTGCTCTGTGTTCTCTGAATTCATCTCACAGAGTTACATCTTTCCCTTCAAGAAGCCTTTCGCTAAGGCTGTTCTTCTGGAATTTGCAAAGGGATATTTAGAAGCCCATAGAGGGCTATGGTGAAAAAGGAAATATCTTCCGTTCAAAACTGGAAAGAAGCTTTCTGAGAAACTGCTCTGTGTTCTGTTAGTTCATCTCACAGAGTTACATCTTTCCCTTCAAGAAGCCTTTCGCTAAGGCTGTTCTTCTGGAATTGGCAAAGGGATATTTGGAAGCCCATAGAGGCCTATGGTGAAAAAGGAAATATCTTCCGTTCAAAACTGGAAAGAAGCTTTCTGAGAAACTGCTCTGTGTTCTCTGAATTCATCTCACAGAGATTCATCTTTCCCTTCAAGTAGCCTTTCGCTAAGGCTGTTCTTATGGAACTGGCAAAGGGATATTTGGAAGCCCATAGAGGGCTACGGTGAAAAAGGAAATATCTTCCGTTCAAAACTGGAAAGAAGCTTTCTGAGAAACTGTTCTGTGTTCTGTTAGTTCATCTCACAGAGTTACATCTTTCCCTTCAAGAAGCATTTCGCTAAGGCTGTTCTTGCTGAATTCGCAAAGGGATATTTGGAAGCCCTTAGAGGGCTATGGTGAAAAAGGAAATAACTTCCGTTCAAAACTGGAAAGAAGCATTCTGAGAAACTGCTCTGTGTTCTCTGAATTCATCTCACAGAGTTACATCTTTCCCTTCAAGAAGCCTTTCGCTAAGGCTGTTCTTGTGGAACTGGCAAAGGGATATTTGGAAGCCCATAGAGGGCTATGGTGAAAAAGGAAATATCTTCCGTTCAATACTGGAAAGAAGCTTTCTGAGAAACTGCTCTGTGTTCTCTGAATTCATCTCACAGAGTTACATCTTTCCCTTCAAGAAGCCTTTCGCTAAGGCTGGTCTTGTGGAACTGGCAAAGGGTATTTGGAAGCCCATAGAGGGCTATGCTGAAAAAGAAAATATCTTCCGTTCAAAACTGGAAAGAAGCTTTCTGAGAAACTGCTCTGTGTTCTGTTAGTTCATCTCACAGAGTTACATCTTTCCCTTCAAGAAGCCTTTCGCTAAGGCTGTTCTTGTGGAACTGGCAAAGGGATATTTGGAAGCCCATAGAGGGCTATGGTGAGAAAGGAAATATCTTCCGTTCAAAACTGGAAAGAAGCTTTCTGAGAAACTGCTCTGTGTTCTGTTAGTTCATCTCACAGAGTTACATCTTTCCCTTCAAGAAGCCTTTCGCTAAGGCTGTTCTTGTGGAACTGGCAAAGGGATATTTGGAAGCTCATAGAGGGCTATGGTGAGAAAGGAAATATCTTCCGTTCAAAACTGGAAAGAAGCTTTCTGAGAAACTGCTCTGTGTTCTCTGAATTCATCTCACAGAGTTACATCTTTCCCTTCAAGAAGCCTTTCGCTAAGGCTGTTCTTGTGGAACTGGCAAAGGGATATTTGGAAGCCCATAGAGGGCTATGGTGAAAAAGGAAATATCTCCCGTTCAAAACTGGAAAGAAGCTTTCTGAGAAACTGCTCTGTGTTCTCTGAATTCATCTCACAGAGTTATATCTTTCCCTTCAAGAAGCCTTTCGCTAAGGCTGTTCTTGTGGAATTGGCAAAGTGATATTTGGAAGCCCATAGAGGGCTATGGTGAAAAAGGAAATATCTTCCGTTCAAAACTGGAAGGAAGCTTTCTGAGAAACTGTTCTGTGTTCTGTTAGTTCATCTCACAGAGTTACATCTTTCCCTTCAAGAAGCCTTTCGCTAAGCCTGTTCTTGTGGAATTAGCAAAGGGATATTTGGAAGCCCTTAGAGGGCTATGGTGAAAAAGGAAATATCTTCCGTTCAAAACTGGAAAGAAGCTTTCTGAGAAACTGCTCTGTGTTCTCTGAATTCATCTCACAGAGTTACATCTTTCCCTTCAAGAAGCCTTTCGCCTAGGCTGTTCTTCTGGAACTGGCAAAGGGATATTTGGAAGCCCATAGAGGGCTATGGTGAAAAAGGAAATATCTTCCGTTCAAAACTGGAAAGAAGCTTTCTGAGAAACTGCTCTGTGTTCTGTGAATTCATATCACAGAGCTACATCTTTACCTTCAAGAAGCCTTTCGCTAAGACTGTTCTTGCGGAATTGGCAAAGGGATATTTGGAAGCCCATAGAGGGCTATGGTGAAAAAGGAAATATCTTCCGTTCAAAATTGGAAAGAAGCTTTCTGAGAAACTGCTCTGTGTTGTGTTAATTCATCTCACGGAGATACATCTTTCCCTTCAAGAGGCCTTTTGCTAAGGCTGTTCTTATGGAATTGGCAAAGGGATATTTTGAAGCCCATAGAGGGCTATGGTGAAAAAGGAAATATCTTCCGTTGAAAACTGGCAAGAAGCTTTCTGAGAAACTGCTCTGTGTTCTCTGAATTCATCTCACAGAGTTACATCTTTCCCTTCAAGAAGCCTTTCGCTAAGGCTGTTCTTCTGGAATTGGCAAAGGGATATTTGGAAGCCCATAGAGGGCTATGGTGAAAAAGGAAATATCTTCCGTTCAAAACTGGAAAGAAGCTTTCTGAGAAACTGCTCTGTGTTCTGTTAGTTCATCTCACAGAGTTACATCTTTCCCTTCAAGAAGCCTTTCGCTAAGGCTGTTCTTCTGGAATTTGCAAAGGGATATTTGGAAGCCCATAGAGGGCTGGGGTGAAAAAGGAAATATCTTCCGTTCAAAACTGGAAAGAAGCTTTCTGAGAAACTGCTCTGTGTTCTGTTAATCCATCTCACAGAGTTTCATCTTTCCCTTCAAGAAGCCTTTCGCTAAGGCTGTTCTTGTGGAATTGGCAAAGGGATATTTGGAAGCCCATAGAGGGCTATGGTGAATAAGGAAATATCTTCCGTTCAAAACTGGAAAGAAGCTTTCTGAGAAACTGCTCTGTGTTCTGTTAGTTCATCTCACAGAGTTACATCTTTCCCTTCAAGAAGCCTTTCGCTAAGGCTGTTCTTGTGGAACTGGCAAAGGGATATTTGGAAGCCCATAGAGGGCTATGGTGAGAAAGGAAATATCTTCCGTTCAAAACTGGAAAGAAGCTTTCTGAGAAACTGCTCTGTGTTCTCTGAATTCATCTCACAGAGATTCATCTTTCCCTTCAAGTAGCCTTTCGCTAAGGCTTTTCTTGTGGAACTGGCAAAGGGATATTTGGAAACCCATAGAGGGCTATGGTGAAAAAGGAAATATCTCCCGTTCAAAACTGGAAAGAAGCTTTCTGAGGAACTGCTCTGTGTTCTCTGAATTCATCTCACAGAGTTACATCTTTCCCTTCAAGAAGCCTTTCGCTAAGGCTGTTCTTGTGGAATTGGCAAAGGGATATTTGGAAGCCCATAGAAGGCTATGGTGAAAAAGGAAATATCTTCCGTTCAAAACTGGAAAGAAGCTTTCTGAGAAACTGTTCTGTGTTCTGTTAGTTCATCTCACAGAGTTACATCTTTCCCTTCAAGAAGCCTTTCGCTAAGGCTGTTCTTGTGGAATTAGCAAAGGGATATTTGGAAGCCCTTAGAGGGCTATGGTGAAAAAGGAAATATCTTCCGTTCAAAACTGGAAAGAAGCTTTCTGAGAAACTGCTCTGTGTTCTCTGAATTCATCTCACAGAGTTACATCTTTCCCTTCAAGAAGCCTTTCGCTAAGGCTGTTCTTGTGGAGCTGGCAAAGGGATATTTCGAAGCTCATAGAGGGCTATGCTGAAAAAGGAAATATCTTCCGTTCAAAACTGGAAAGAAGCATTCTGAGAAACTGCTCTGTGTTCTCTGAATTCATCTCACAGAGTCACATCTATCCCTTCAAGAAGCCTTTCGCTAAGGCTGTTCTTGTGGGACTGGAAAGGGATATTTGGAAGCCCATAGAGGGCTATGGTGAAAAAGAAAATATCTTCCGTTCAAAACTGGAAAGAAGCTTTCTGAGAAACTGCTCTGTGTTCTGTTAATTCATATCACAGAGCTACATCTTTCCCTTCAAGAAGCCTTTCGCTAAGGCTGTTCTTGTGGAATTGGCAAAGTGATATTTCTAAGCCCATAAAGGGCTATGGTGAAAAAAGTAATATCTTCCGTTCAAAACTGGAAAGAAGCTTTCTGAGAAACTGTTCTCTGTTCTGTTAGTTCATCTCACAGAGTTACATCTTTCCCTTCAAGAAGCCTTTCGCTAAGGCTGTTCTTGTGGAACTGGCAAAGGGATATTTGGAAGCCCTTAGAGGGCTATGGTGAAAAAGGAAATATCTTCCGTTCAAAAGTGGAAAGAAGATTTCTGAGAAACTGCTCTGTGTTCGGTTAGTTCAACTCACAGAGTTACATCTTTCCCTACAAGAAGCCTTTCGCTAAGGCTGTTCTAGTGGAACTGGCAAAGGGATATTTGGAAACCCATAGAGGGCTATGGTGAAAAAGGAAATATCTTCCGTTCAATACTGGAAAGAAGCTTTCTGAGAAACTGCTCTGTGTTCTCTGAATTCATCTCACAGAGTTACATCTTTCCCTACATGAAGCCTTTCGCCTAGGCTGTTCTTCTGGAGCTGTCAAAGGGATATTTGGAAGCCCATAGAGGGATATGGTGAAAAAGGAAATATCTTCCATTCAAAACTGGAAAGAAGCTTTCTGAGAAACTGCTCTGTGTTCTGTTAATTCATATCACAGAGCTACATCTTTCCCTTCAAGAAGCCTTTCGCTAAGGCTGTTCTTGCGGAATTGGCAAAGGGATATTTGGAAGCCCATAGAGGGCTATGGTGAAAAAGGAAATATCTTCCGTTCAAAACTGGAAAGAAGCTTTCTGAGAAACTGCTCTGTGTTCTCTGAATTCATCTCACAGAGTTACATCTTTCCCTTCAAGAAGCCTTTCGCTAAGGCTGTTCTTCTGGAATTTGCAAAGGGATATTTAGAAGCCCATAGAGGGCTATGGTGAAAAAGGAAATATCTTCCGTTCAAAACTGGAAAGAAGCTTTCTGAGAAACTGCTCTGTGTTCTGTTAGTTCATCTCACAGAGTTACATCTTTCCCTTCAAGAAGCCTTTCGCTAAGGCTGTTCTTCTGGAATTGGCAAAGGGATATTTGGAAGCCCATAGAGGCCTATGGTGAAAAAGGAAATATCTTCCGTTCAAAACTGGAAAGAAGCTTTCTGAGAAACTGCTCTGTGTTCTCTGAATTCATCTCACAGAGATTCATCTTTCCCTTCAAGTAGCCTTTCGCTAAGGCTGTTCTTATGGAACTGGCAAAGGGATATTTGGAAGCCCATAGAGGGCTATGGTGAAAAAGGAAATATCTTCCGTTCAAAACTGGAAAGAAGCTTTCTGAGAAACTGTTCTGTGTTCTGTTAGTTCATCTCACAGAGTTACATCTTTCCCTTCAAGAAGCATTTCGCTAAGGCTGTTCTTGCTGAATTCGCAAAGGGATATTTGGAAGCCCTTAGAGGGCTATGGTGAAAAAGGAAATAACTTCCGTTCAAAACTGGAAAGAAGCATTCTGAGAAACTGCTCTGTGTTCTCTGAATTCATCTCACAGAGTTACATCTTTCCCTTCAAGAAGCCTTTCGCTAAGGCTGTTCTTGTGGAACTGGCAAAGGGATATTTGGAAGCCCATAGAGGGCTATGGTGAAAAAGGAAATATCTTCCGTTCAATACTGGAAAGAAGCTTTCTGAGAAACTGCTCTGTGTTCTCTGAATTCATCTCACAGAGTTACATCTTTCCCTTCAAGAAGCCTTTCGCTAAGGCTGTTCTTGTGGAACTGGCAAAGGGATATTTGGAATCCCATCGAGGGCTATGGTGAGAAAGGAAATATCTTCCGTTCAAAACTGGAAAGAAGCTTTCTGAGAAACTGCTCTGTGTTCTGTTAGTTCATCTCACAGAGTTACATCTTTCCCTTCAAGAAGCCTTTCGCTAAGGCTGTTCTTGTGGAACTGGCAAAGGGATATTTGGAAGCTCATAGAGGGCTATGGTGAGAAAGGAAATATCTTCCGTTCAAAACTGGAAAGAAGCTTTCTGAGAAACTGCTCTGTGTTCTCTGAATTCATCTCACAGAGTTACATCTTTCCCTTCAAGAAGCCTTTCGCTAAGGCTGTTCTTGTGGAACTGGCAAAGGGATATTTGGAAGCCCATAGAGGGCTATGGTGAAAAAGGAAATATCTCCCGTTCAAAACTGGAAAGAAGCTTTCTGAGAAACTGCTCTGTGTTCTCTGAATTCATCTCACAGAGTTATATCTTTCCCTTCAAGAAGCCTTTCGCTAAGGCTGTTCTTGTGGAATTGGCAAAGTGATATTTGGAAGCCCATAGAGGGCTATGGTGAAAAAGGAAATATCTTCCGTTCAAAACTGGAAGGAAGCTTTCTGAGAAACTGTTCTGTGTTCTGTTAGTTCATCTCACAGAGTTACATCTTTCCCTTCAAGAAGCCTTTCGCTAAGCCTGTTCTTGTGGAATTAGCAACGGGATATTTGGAAGCCCTTAGAGGGCTATGGTGAAAAAGGAAATATCTTCCGTTCAAAACTGGAAAGAAGCTTTCTGAGAAACTGCTCTGTGTTCTCTGAATTCATCTCACAGAGTTACATCTTTCCCTTCAAGAAGCCTTTCGCCTAGGCTGTTCTTCTGGAACTGGCAAAGGGATATTTGGAAGCCCATAGAGGGCTATGGTGAAAAAGGAAATATCTTCCGTTCAAAACTGGAAAGAAGCTTTCTGAGAAACTGCTCTGTGTTCTGTGAATTCATATCACAGAGCTACATCTTTACCTTCAAGAAGCCTTTCGCTAAGACTGTTCTTGCGGAATTGGCAAAGGGATATTTGGAAGCCCATAGAGGGCTATGGTGAAAAAGGAAATATCTTCCGTTCAAAATTGGAAAGAAGCTTTCTGAGAAACTGCTCTGTGTTGTGTTAATTCATCTCACGGAGATACATCTTTCCCTTCAAGAGGCCTTTTGCTAAGGCTGTTCTTATGGAATTGGCAAAGGGATATTTTGAAGCCCATAGAGGGCTATGGTGAAAAAGGAAATATCTTCCGTTGAAAACTGGCAAGAAGCTTTCTGAGAAACTGCTCTGTGTTCTCTGAATTCATCTCACAGAGTTACATCTTTCCCTTCAAGAAGCCTTTCGCTAAGGCTGTTCTTCTGGAATTGGCAAAGGGATATTTGGAAGCCCATAGAGGGCTATGGTGAAAAAGGAAATATCTTCCGTTCAAAACTGGAAAGAAGCTTTCTGAGAAACTGCTCTGTGTTCTGTTAGTTCATCTCACAGAGTTACATCTTTCCCTTCAAGAAGCCTTTCGCTAAGGCTGATCTTGTGGAATTAGCAAAGGGATATTTGGAAGCCCTTAGAGGGCTATGGTGAAAAAGGAAATATCTTCCGTTCAAAACTGGAAAGAAGCTTTCTGAGAAACTGCTCTGTGTTCTCTGAATTCATCTCACAGAGTTACATCTTTCCCTTCAAGAAGCCTTTCGCTAAGGTTGTTCTTGTGGAGCTGGCAAAGGGATATTTCGAAGCTCATAGAGGGCTATGCTGAAAAAGGAAATATCTTCCGTTCAAAACTGGAAAGAAGCATTCTGAGAAACTGCTCTGTGTTCTCTGAATTCATCTCACAGAGTCACATCTATCCCTTCAAGAAGCCTTTCGCTAAGGCTGTTCTTGTGGGACTGGAAAGGGATATTTGGAAGCCCATAGAGGGCTATGGTGAAAAAGAAAATATCTTCCGTTCAAAACTGGAAAGAAGCTTTCTGAGAAACTGCTCTGTGTTCTGTTAATTCATATCACAGAGCTACATCTTTCCCTTCAAGAAGCCTTTCGCTAAGGCTGTTCTTGTGGAATTGGCAAAGTGATATTTGGAAGCCCATAAAGGGCTATGGTGAAAAAAGTAATATCTTCCGTTGAAAACTGGAAAGAAGCTTTCTGAGAAACTGTTCTCTGTTCTGTTAGTTCATCTCACAGAGTTACATCTTTCCCTTCAAGAAGCCTTTCGCTAAGGCTGTTCTTGTGGAACTGGCAAGGGGATATTGGGAAGCCCTTAGAGGGCTATGGTGAAAAAGGAAATATCTTCCGTTCAAAACTGGAAAGAAGATTTCTGAGAAACTGCTCTGTGTTCTCTGAATTCAACTCACAGAGTTACATCTTTCCCTTCAAGAAGCCTTTCGCCTAGGCTGTTCTTATGGAACTGGCAAAGGGATATTTGGAAGCCCATAGAGGGCTATGGTGAAAAAGGAAATATCTTCCTTTCAAAACTGGAAAGAAGCTTTCTGAGAAACTGCTCTGTGTTCTGTTAATTCATATCACAGAGCTACATCTTTCCCTTCAAGAAGCCTTTCGCTAAGGCTGTTCTTGCGGAATTGGCAAAGGGATATTTGGAAGCCCATAGAGGGCTATGGTGAAAAAGGAAATATCTTCCGTTCAAAACTGGAAAGAAGCTTTCCGAGAAACTGCTCTGTGTTCTGTTAATTCATCTCACAGAGATACATCTTTCCCTTCAAGAGGCCTTTTGCTAAGGCTGTTCTTATGGAATTGGCAAAGGGATATTTTGAAGCCCATAGAGGGCTATGGTGAAAAAGGAAATATCTTCCGTTCAAAACTGGAAAGAAGCTTTCTGAGAAACTGCTCTGTGTTCTCTGAATTCATCTCACAGAGTTACATCTTTCCCTTCAAGAAGCCTTTCGCTAAGGCTTTTCTTGTGGAATTGGCAAAGGGATATTTGGAAGCCCATAGAGGGCTATGGTGAAAAAGGAAATATCTACCGTTCAAAACTGGAAAGAAGCTTTCTGAGAAACTGCTCTGTGTTCTGTTAGTTCATCTCACAGAGTTACATCTTTCCCTTCAAGAAGCCTTTCGCTAAGGCTGTTCTTGTGGAATTGGCAAAGGGATATTTGGAAGCCCATAGAGGGCTATGGTGAAAAAGGAAATATCTTCCGTTCAAAACTGGAAAGAAGCTTTCTGAGAAACTGTTCTGTGTTCTGTTAGTTCATCTCACAGAGTTACATCTTTCCCTTCAAGAAGCCTTTCGCTAAGGCTGTTCTTGTGGAATTAGCAAAGGGATATTTGGAAGCCCTTAGAGGACTATGGTGAAAAAGGAAATATCTTCCGTTCAAAACTGGAAAGAAGCTTTGTGAGAAACTGGTCTGTGTTCTCTGAATTCATCTCACAGAGTTACATCTTTCCCTTCAAGAAGCCTTTCGCTAAGGCTGTTCTTGCGGAATTGGCAAAGGGATATTTGGAAGCCCATAGAGGGCTATGGTGAAAAAGGAAATATCTTCCGTTCAAAACTGGAAAGAAGCTTTCTGAGAAACTGCTCTGTGTTCTCTGAATTCATCTCACAGAGTTACATCTTTCCCTTCAAGAAGCCTTTCGCTAAGGCTGTTCTTCTGGAATTTGCAAAGGGATATTTAGAAGCCCATAGAGGGCTATGGTGAAAAAGGAAATATCTTCCGTTCAAAACTGGAAAGAAGCTTTCTGAGAAACTGCTCTGTGTTCTGTTAGTTCATCTCACAGAGTTACATCTTTCCCTTCAAGAAGCCTTTCGCTAAGGCTGTTCTTCTGGAATTGGCAAAGGGATATTTGGAAGCCCATAGAGGCCTATGGTGAAAAAGGAAATATCTTCCGTTCAAAACTGGAAAGAAGCTTTCTGAGAAACTGCTCTGTGTTCTCTGAATTCATCTCACAGAGATTCATCTTTCCCTTCAAGTAGCCTTTCGCTAAGGCTGTTCTTATGGAACTGGCAAAGGGATATTTGGAAGCCCATAGAGGGCTATGGTGAAAAAGGAAATATCTTCCGTTCAAAACTGGAAAGAAGCTTTCTGAGAAACTGTTCTGTGTTCTGTTAGTTCATCTCACAGAGTTACATCTTTCCCTTCAAGAAGCATTTCGCTAAGGCTGTTCTTGCTGAATTCGCAAAGGGATATTTGGAAGCCCTTAGAGGGCTATGGTGAAAAAGGAAATAACTTCCGTTCAAAACTGGAAAGAAGCATTCTGAGAAACTGCTCTGTGTTCTCTGAATTCATCTCACAGAGTTACATCTTTCCCTTCAAGAAGCCTTTCGCTAAGGCTGTTCTTGTGGAACTGGCAAAGGGATATTTGGAAGCCCATAGAGGGCTATGGTGAAAAAGGAAATATCTTCCGTTCAATACTGGAAAGAAGCTTTCTGAGAAACTGCTCTGTGTTCTCTGAATTCATCTCACAGAGTTACATCTTTCCCTTCAAGAAGCCTTTCGCTAAGGCTGTTCTTGTGGAACTGGCAAAGGGATATTTGGAATCCCATCGAGGGCTATGGTGAGAAAGGAAATATCTTCCGTTCAAAACTGGAAAGAAGCTTTCTGAGAAACTGCTCTGTGTTCTGTTAGTTCATCTCACAGAGTTACATCTTTCCCTTCAAGAAGCCTTTCGCTAAGGCTGTTCTTGTGGAACTGGCAAAGGGATATTTGGAAGCTCATAGAGGGCTATGGTGAGAAAGGAAATATCTTCCGTTCAAAACTGGAAAGAAGCTTTCTGAGAAACTGCTCTGTGTTCTCTGAATTCATCTCACAGAGTTACATCTTTCCCTTCAAGAAGCCTTTCGCTAAGGCTGTTCTTGTGGAACTGGCAAAGGGATATTTGGAAGCCCATAGAGGGCTATGGTGAAAAAGGAAATATCTCCCGTTCAAAACTGGAAAGAAGCTTTCTGAGAAACTGCTCTGTGTTCTCTGAATTCATCTCACAGAGTTATATCTTTCCCTTCAAGAAGCCTTTCGCTAAGGCTGTTCTTGTGGAATTGGCAAAGTGATATTTGGAAGCCCATAGAGGGCTATGGTGAAAAAGGAAATATCTTCCGTTCAAAACTGGAAGGAAGCTTTCTGAGAAACTGTTCTGTGTTCTGTTAGTTCATCTCACAGAGTTACATCTTTCCCTTCAAGAAGCCTTTCGCTAAGCCTGTTCTTGTGGAATTAGCAACGGGATATTTGGAAGCCCTTAGAGGGCTATGGTGAAAAAGGAAATATCTTCCGTTCAAAACTGGAAAGAAGCTTTCTGAGAAACTGCTCTGTGTTCTCTGAATTCATCTCACAGAGTTACATCTTTCCCTTCAAGAAGCCTTTCGCCTAGGCTGTTCTTCTGGAACTGGCAAAGGGATATTTGGAAGCCCATAGAGGGCTATGGTGAAAAAGGAAATATCTTCCGTTCAAAACTGGAAAGAAGCTTTCTGAGAAACTGCTCTGTGTTCTGTGAATTCATATCACAGAGCTACATCTTTACCTTCAAGAAGCCTTTCGCTAAGACTGTTCTTGCGGAATTGGCAAAGGGATATTTGGAAGCCCATAGAGGGCTATGGTGAAAAAGGAAATATCTTCCGTTCAAAATTGGAAAGAAGCTTTCTGAGAAACTGCTCTGTGTTGTGTTAATTCATCTCACGGAGATACATCTTTCCCTTCAAGAGGCCTTTTGCTAAGGCTGTTCTTATGGAATTGGCAAAGGGATATTTTGAAGCCCATAGAGGGCTATGGTGAAAAAGGAAATATCTTCCGTTGAAAACTGGCAAGAAGCTTTCTGAGAAACTGCTCTGTGTTCTCTGAATTCATCTCACAGAGTTACATCTTTCCCTTCAAGAAGCCTTTCGCTAAGGCTGTTCTTCTGGAATTGGCAAAGGGATATTTGGAAGCCCATAGAGGGCTATGGTGAAAAAGGAAATATCTTCCGTTCAAAACTGGAAAGAAGCTTTCTGAGAAACTGCTCTGTGTTCTGTTAGTTCATCTCACAGAGTTACATCTTTCCCTTCAAGAAGCCTTTCGCTAAGGCTGATCTTGTGGAATTAGCAAAGGGATATTTGGAAGCCCTTAGAGGGCTATGGTGAAAAAGGAAATATCTTCCGTTCAAAACTGGAAAGAAGCTTTCTGAGAAACTGCTCTGTGTTCTCTGAATTCATCTCACAGAGTTACATCTTTCCCTTCAAGAAGCCTTTCGCTAAGGTTGTTCTTGTGGAGCTGGCAAAGGGATATTTCGAAGCTCATAGAGGGCTATGCTGAAAAAGGAAATATCTTCCGTTCAAAACTGGAAAGAAGCATTCTGAGAAACTGCTCTGTGTTCTCTGAATTCATCTCACAGAGTCACATCTATCCCTTCAAGAAGCCTTTCGCTAAGGCTGTTCTTGTGGGACTGGAAAGGGATATTTGGAAGCCCATAGAGGGCTATGGTGAAAAAGAAAATATCTTCCGTTCAAAACTGGAAAGAAGCTTTCTGAGAAACTGCTCTGTGTTCTGTTAATTCATATCACAGAGCTACATCTTTCCCTTCAAGAAGCCTTTCGCTAAGGCTGTTCTTGTGGAATTGGCAAAGTGATATTTGGAAGCCCATAAAGGGCTATGGTGAAAAAAGTAATATCTTCCGTTGAAAACTGGAAAGAAGCTTTCTGAGAAACTGTTCTCTGTTCTGTTAGTTCATCTCACAGAGTTACATCTTTCCCTTCAAGAAGCCTTTCGCTAAGGCTGTTCTTGTGGAACTGGCAAGGGGATATTGGGAAGCCCTTAGAGGGCTATGGTGAAAAAGGAAATATCTTCCGTTCAAAACTGGAAAGAAGATTTCTGAGAAACTGCTCTGTGTTCTCTGAATTCAACTCACAGAGTTACATCTTTCCCTTCAAGAAGCCTTTCGCCTAGGCTGTTCTTATGGAACTGGCAAAGGGATATTTGGAAGCCCATAGAGGGCTATGGTGAAAAAGGAAATATCTTCCTTTCAAAACTGGAAAGAAGCTTTCTGAGAAACTGCTCTGTGTTCTGTTAATTCATATCACAGAGCTACATCTTTCCCTTCAAGAAGCCTTTCGCTAAGGCTGTTCTTGCGGAATTGGCAAAGGGATATTTGGAAGCCCATAGAGGGCTATGGTGAAAAAGGAAATATCTTCCGTTCAAAACTGGAAAGAAGCTTTCCGAGAAACTGCTCTGTGTTCTGTTAATTCATCTCACAGAGATACATCTTTCCCTTCAAGAGGCCTTTTGCTAAGGCTGTTCTTATGGAATTGGCAAAGGGATATTTTGAAGCCCATAGAGGGCTATGGTGAAAAAGGAAATATCTTCCGTTCAAAACTGGAAAGAAGCTTTCTGAGAAACTGCTCTGTGTTCTCTGAATTCATCTCACAGAGTTACATCTTTCCCTTCAAGAAGCCTTTCGCTAAGGCTTTTCTTGTGGAATTGGCAAAGGGATATTTGGAAGCCCATAGAGGGCTATGGTGAAAAAGGAAATATCTACCGTTCAAAACTGGAAAGAAGCTTTCTGAGAAACTGCTCTGTGTTCTGTTAGTTCATCTCACAGAGTTACATCTTTCCCTTCAAGAAGCCTTTCGCTAAGGCTGTTCTTGTGGAATTGGCAAAGGGATATTTGGAAGCCCATAGAGGGCTATGGTGAAAAAGGAAATATCTTCCGTTCAAAACTGGAAAGAAGCTTTCTGAGAAACTGTTCTGTGTTCTGTTAGTTCATCTCACAGAGTTACATCTTTCCCTTCAAGAAGCCTTTCGCTAAGGCTGTTCTTGTGGAATTAGCAAAGGGATATTTGGAAGCCCTTAGAGGACTATGGTGAAAAAGGAAATATCTTCCGTTCAAAACTGGAAAGAAGCTTTGTGAGAAACTGGTCTGTGTTCTCTGAATTCATCTCACAGAGTTACATCTTTCCCTTCAAGAAGCCTTTGGCTAAGGCTGTTCTTGTGGAACTGGCAAAGGGATATTTCGAAGCTCATAGAGGGCTATGGTGAAAAAGGAAATATCTTCGGTTCAAAACTGGAAAGAAGCTTTCTGAGAAACTGCTCTGTGTTCTGTTAATCCATCTCACAGAGTTACATCTTTCCCTTCAAGAAGGCTTTCGCTAAGGCTGTTCTTGTGGAACTGGCAAAGGGATATTTGGAAGCCCTTAGAGGGCTATGATGAAAAAGGAAATATCTTCCGTTCAAAAGTGGAAAGAAGATTTCTGAGAAACTGCTCTGTGTTCGGTTAGTTCAACTCACAGAGTTACATCTTTCCCTACAAGAAGCCTATCGCTAAGGCTGTTCTAGTGGAACTGGCAAAGGGATATTTGGAAACCCATAGAGGGCTATGGTGAAAAAGGAAATATCTTACGTTCAATACTGGAAAGAAGCTTTCTGAGAAACTGCTCTGTGTTCTCTGAATTCATCTCACAGAGTTACATCTTTCCCTTCATGAAGCCTTTCGCCTAGGCTGTTCTTCTGGAACTGTCAAAGGGATATTTGGAAGCCCATAGAGGGCTATGGTGAAAAAGGAAATATCTTCCGTTCAAAACTGGAAAGAGGCTTTCTGAGAAACTGCTCTGTGTTCTGTTAATTCATATCACAGAGCTACATCTTTCCCCTCAAGAAGCCTTTAGCTAAGGCTGTTCTTTGGAAGCCCATAGAGGGCTACGGTGAAAAAGGAAATATCTTCCGTTCAAAACTGGAAAGAAGCTTTCTGAGAAACGGCTCTGTGTTCTCTGAATTCATCTCACAGAGTTACATCTTTCCCTTCAAGAAGCCTTTCGCTAAGGCTGTTCTTCTGGAATTGGCAAAGGGATATTTCGAAGCCCATAGAGGGCTATGGTGAAAAAGGAAATATCTTCCGTTCAAAACTGGAAAGAAGCTTTCTGAGAAACTGCTCTGTCTTCTGTTAATCCATCTCACAGAGTTACGTCTTTCCCTTCAAGAAGCCTTTCGCTAAGGCTGTTCTTGTGAGACTGGCAAAGGGATATTTGGAAGCCCATAGAGGGCTAGGGTGAAAAAGGAAATATCTTCCGTTCAAAACTGGAAAGAAGCTTTCTGAGAAACTGCTCTGTGTTCTGTTAATCCATCTCACAGAGTTACATCTTTCCCTTCAAGAAGCCTTTCGCTAAGGCTGTTCTTCTGGAATTGGCAAAGGGATATTTGGAAGCCCATAGAGGGCTATGGTGAAAAAGGAAATATCTTCCGTTCAAAACTGGAAAGAAGCTTTCTGAGAAACTGCTCTGTGTTCTGTTAGTTCATCTCACAGAGTTACATCTTTCCCTTCAAGAAACCTTTCGCTAAGGCTGTTCTTGTGGAATTAGCAAAGGGATATTTGGAAGCCCTTAGAGGGCTATGGTGAAAAAGGAAATATCTTCCGTTCAAAACTGGAAAGAAGCTTTCCGAGAAACTGCTCTGTGTTCTCTGAATTCATCTCACAGAGTTACATCTTTCCCTTCAAGAAGCCTTTCGCCTAGGCTGTTCTTCTGGAACTGGGAAAGGGATATTTGGAAGCCCTTAGAGGGCTATGGTGAAAAAGGAAATATCTTCCGTTCAAAACTGGAAAGAAGCTTTCTGAGAAACTGCTCTGTGTTCTGTGAATTCATATCACAGAGCTACATCTTTACCTTCAAGAAGCCTTTCGCTAAGACTGTTCTTGCGGAATTGGCAAAGGGATATTTGGAAGCCCATAGAGGGCTATGGTGAAAAAGGAAATATCTTCCGTTCAAAACTGGAAAGAAGCTTTCTGAGAAACTGCTCTGTGTTGTGTTAATTCATCTCACGGAGATACATCTTTCCCTTCAAGAGGCCTTTTGCTAAGCCTGTTCTTATGGAATTGGCAAAGGGATATTTTGAAGCCCATAGAGGGCTATGGTGAAAAAGGAAATATCTTCCGTTGAAAACTGGAAAGAAGCTTTCTGAGAAACTGCTCTGTGTTCTCTGAATTCATCTCACAGAGTTACATCTTTCCCTTCAAGAAGCCTTTCGCTAAGGCTGTTCTTCTGGAATTGGCAAAGGGATATTTGGAAGCCCATAGAGGGCTATGGTGAAAAAGGAAATATCTTCCGTTCAAAACTGGAAAGAAGCTTTCTGAGAAACTGCTCTGTGTTCTGTTAGTTCATCTCACAGAGTTACATCTTTCCCTTCAAGAAGCCTTTCGCTAAGGCTGTTCTTCTGGAATTTGCAAAGGGATATTTGGAAGCCCATAGAGGGCTAGGGTGAAAAAGGAAATATCTTCCGTTCAAAACTGGAAAGAAGATTTCTGAGAAACTGCTCTGTGTTCTGTTAATCCATCTCACAGAGTTACATCTTTCCCTTCAAGAAGCCTTTCGCTAAGGCTGTTCTTGAGGAATTGGCAAAGGGATATTTGGAAGCCCATAGAGGGCTATGGTGAAAAAGGAAATATCTTCCGTTCAAAACTGGAAAGAAGCTTTCTGAGAAACTGCTCTGTGTTCTGTTAGTTCATCTCACAGAGTTACATCTTTCCCTTCAAGAAGCCTTTCTCTAAGGCTGTTCTTGTGGAACTGGCAAAGGGATATTTGGAAGCCCATAGAGGGCTATGGTGAGAAAGGAAATATCTTCCGTTCAAAACTGGAAAGAAGCTTTCTGAGAAACTGCTCTGTGTTCTCTGAATTCATCTCACAGAGATTCATCTTTCCCTTCAAGTAGCCTTTCGCTAAGGCTGTTCTTGTGGAACTGGCAAATGGATATTTGGAAACACATAGAGGGCTATGGTGAAAAAGGAAATATCTCCCGTTCAAAACTGGAAAGAAGCTTTCTGAGAAACTGCTCTGTGTTCTCTGAATTCATCTCACAGAGTTACATCTTTCCCTTCATGAAGCCTTTCGCCTAGGCTGTTCTTCTGGAACTGTCAAAGGGATATTTGGAAGCCCATAGAGGGCTATGGTGAAAAAGGAAATATCTTCCGTTCAAAACTGGAAAGAAGCTTTCTGAGAAACTGCTCTGTGTTCTGTTAATTCATATCACAGAGCTACATCTTTCCCTTCAAGAAGCCTTTCGCTAAGGCTGTTCTTGTGGAATTGGCAAAGGGATATTTGGAAGCCCATAGAGGGCTATGGTGAAAAAGGAAATATCTTCCGTTCAAAACTGGAAAGAAGCTTTCTGAGAAACTGCTCTGTGTTCTCTGAATTCATCTCACAGTGTTACATCTTTCCCTTCAAGAAGCCTTTCGCTAAGGCTGTTCTTCTGGAATTGGCAAAGGGATATTTGGAAGCCCATAGAGGGCTATGGTGAAAAAGGAAATATCTTCCGTTCAAAACTGGAAAGAAGCTTTCTGAGAAACTGCTCTGTGTTCTGTTAGTTCATCTTACAGAGTTACATCTTTCCCTTCAAGAAGCCTTTCGCTAAGGCTGTTCTTGTGGAATTGGCAAAGGGATATTTGGAAGCCCATAGAGGGCTATGGTGAAAAAGGAAATGTCTTCCGTTCAAAACTGGAAAGAAGCTTTCTGAGAAACTGCTCTGTGTTCTGTTAGTTCATCTCACAGAGTTACATCTTTCCCTTCAAGAAGCCTTTCGCTAAGGCTGTTCTTGTGGAACTGGCAAAGGGATATTTGGAAGCTCATAGAGGGCTATGGTGAGAAAGGAAATATCTTCCGTTCAAAACTGGAAAGAAGCTTTCTGAGAAACTGCTCTGTGTTCTGTGAATTCATATCACAGAGCTACATGTTTACCTTCAAGAAGCCTTTCGCTAAGACTTTTCTTGCGGAATTGGCAAAGGGATATTTGGAAGCCCATAGAGGGCTATGGTGAAAAAGGAAATATCTTCCGTTCAAAACTGGAAAGAAGCTTTCTGAGAAACTGCTCTGTGTTCTCTGAATTCATCTCACAGAGTTACATCTTTCCCTTCAAGAAGCCTTTCGCTAAGGCTGTTCTTGTGGAGCTGGCAAAGGGATATTTCGAAGCTCATAGAGGGCTATGCTGAAAAAGGAAATATCTTCCGTTCAAAACTGGAAAGAAGCATTCTGAGAAACTGCTCTGTGTTCTCTGAATTCATCTCACAGAGTCACATCTATCCCTTCAAGAAGCCTTTCGCTAAGGCTGTTCTTGTGGGACTGGAAAGGGATATTTGGAAGCCCATAGAGGGCTATGGTGAAAAAGAAAATATCTTCCGTTCAAAACTGGAAAGAAGCTTTCTGAGAAACTGCTCTGTGTTCTGTTAATTCATATCACAGAGCTACATCTTTCCCTTCAAGAAGCCTTTCGCTAAGGCTGTTCTTGTGGAATTGGCAAAGTGATATTTGGAAGCCCATAAAGGGCTATGGTGAAAAAGGTAATATCTTCCGTTCAAAACTGGAAAGAAGCTTTCTGAGAAACTGTTCTCTGTTCTGTTAGTTCATCTCACAGAGTTACATCTTTCCCTTCAAGAAGCCTTTCGCTAAGGCTGTTCTTGAGGAACTGGCAAGGGGATATTGGGAAGCCCTTAGAGGGCTATGGTGAAAAAGGAAATATCTTCCGTTCAAAACTGGAAAGAAGATTTCTGAGAAACTGCTCTGTGTTCTCTGAATTCATCTCACAGAGTTACATCTTTCCCTTCAAGAAGCCTTTCGCCTAGGCTGTTCTTATGGAACTGGCAAAGGGATATTTGGAAGCCCATAGAGGGCTATGGTGAAAAAGGAAATATCTTCCTTTCAAAACTGGAAAGAAGCTTTCTGAGAAACTGCTCTGTGTTCTGTTAATTCATATCACAGAGCTACATCTTTCCCTTCAAGAAGCCTTTCGCTAAGGCTGTTCTTGCGGAATTGGCAAAGGGATATTTGGAAGCCCATAGAGGGCTATGGTGAAAAAGGAAATATCTTCCGTTCAAAACTGGAAAGAAGCTTTCGGAGAAACTGCTCTGTGTTCTGTTAATTCATCTCACAGAGATACATCTTTCCCTTCAAGAGGCCTTTTGCTAAGGCTGTTCTTATGGAATTGGCAAATGGATATTTTGAAGCCCATAGAGGGCTATGGTGAAAAAGGAAATATCTTCCGTTCAAAACTGGAAAGAAGCTTTCTGAGAAACTGCTCTGTGTTCTCTGAATTCATCTCACAGAGTTACATCTTTCCCTTCAAGAAGCCTTTCGCTAAGGCTGTTCTTGTGGAATTGGCAAAGGGATATTTGGAAGCCCATAGAGGGCTATGGTGAAAAAGGAAATATCTTCCGTTCAAAACTGGAAAGAAGATTTCTGAGAAACTTCTATGTGTTCTGTTAATTCATCTCACAGAGTTACATCTTTCCCTTCAAGAAGCCTTTCGCTAAGGCTGTTCTTGTGGAATTGGCAAAGGGATATTTGGAAGCCCATAGAGGGCTATGGTGAAAAAGCAAATATCTTACGTTCAATACTGGAAAGAAGCTTTCTGAGAAACTGCTCTGTGTTCTCTGAATTCATCTCACAGAGTTACATCTTTCCCTTCATGAAGCCTTTCGCCTAGGCTGTTCTTCTGGAACTGTCAAAGGGATATTTGGAAGCCCATAGAGGGCTATGGTGAAAAAGGAAATATTTTCCGTTCAAAACTGGAAAGAAGCTTTCTGAGAAACTGCTCTGTGTTCTGTTAATTCATATCACAGAGCTACATCTTTCCCCTCAAGAAGCCTTTCGCTAAGGCTGTTCTTGCGGAATTGGCAAAGGGATATTTGGAAGCCCATAGAGGGCTATGGTGAAAAAGGAAATATCTTCCGTTCAAAACTGGAAAGAAGCTTTCTGAGAAACTGCTCTGTGTTCTCTGAATTCATCTCACAGAGTTACATCTTTCCCTTCAAGAAGCCTTTCGCTAAGGCTGTTCTTCTGGAATTGGCAAAGGGATATTTGGAAGCCCATAGAGGGCTATGGTGAAAAAGGAAATATCTTCCGTTCAAAACTGGAAAGAAGCTTTCTGAGAAACTGCTCTGTGTTCTGTTAGTTCATCTCACAGAGTTACATCTTTCCCTTCAAGAAGCCTTTCGCTAAGGCTGTTCTTCTGGAATTGGCAAAGGGATATTTGGAAGCCCATAGAGGGCTACGGTGAAAAAGGAAATATCTTCCGTTCAAAACTGGAAAGAAGCTTTCTGAGAAACTGCTCTGTCTTCTGTTAATCCATCTCACAGAGTTACATCTTTCCCTTCAAGAAGCCTTTCGCTAAGGCTGTTCTTGTGGAATTGGCAAAGGGATATTTGGAAGCCCATAGAGGGCTATGGTGAAAAAGGAAATATCTTCCGTTCAAAACTGGAAAGAAGCTTTCTGAGAAACTGCTCTGTGTTCTGTTAGTTCATCTCACAGAGTTACATCTTTCCCTTCAAGAAGCCTTTCGCTAAGGCTGTTCTTGTGGAACTGGCAAAGGGATATTTGGAAGCCCATAGAGGGCTATGGTGAGAAAGGAAATATCTTCCGTTCAAAACTGGAAAGAAGCTTTCTGAGAAACTGCTCTGTGTTCTCTGAATTCATCTCACAGAGTTACATCTTTCCCTTCAAGAAGCCTTTCGCTAAGGCTGTTCTTCTGGAATTGGCAAAGGGATATTTGGAAGCCCATAGAGGGCTATGGTGAAAAAGGAAATATCTTCCGTTCAAAACTGGAAAGAAGCTTTCTGAGAAACTGCTCTGTGTTCTGTTAGTTCATCTCACAGAGTTACATCTTTCCCTTCAAGAAGCCTTTCGCTAAGGCTGTTCTTGTGGAACTGGCAAAGGGATATTTGGAAGCCCATAGAGGGCTATGGTGAGAAAGGAAATATCTTCCGTTCAAAACTGGAAAGAAGCTTTCTGAGAAACTGCTCTGTGATCTCTGAATTCATCTCACAGAGTTACATCTTTCCCTTCAAGAAGCCTTTCGCCTAGGCTGTTCTTCTGGAACTGGCAAAGGGATATTTGGAAGCCCAAAGAGGGCTATGGTGAAAAAGGAAATATCTTCCGTTCAAAACTGGAAAGAAGCTTTCTGAGAAACTGCTCTGTGTTCTGTTAATTCATATCACAGAGCTACATCTTTACCTTCAAGAAGCCTTTCGCTAAGGCTGTTCTTGCGGAATTGGCAAAGGGATATTTGGAAGCCCATAGAGGGCTATGGTGAAAAAGGAAATATCTTCCGTTCAAAACTGGAAAGAAGCTTTCTGAGAAACTGCTCTGTGTTCTGTTAATTCATCTCACGGAGATACATCTTTCCCTTCAAGAGGCCTTTTGCTAAGGCTGTTCTTATGGAATTGGCAAAGGGATATTTTGAAGCCCATAGAGGGCTATGGTGAAAAAGGAAATATCTTCCGTTGAAAACTGGAAAGAAGCTTTCTGAGAAACTGCTCTGTGTTCTCTGAATTCATCTCACAGAGTTACATCTTTCACTTCAAGAAGCCTTTCGCTAAGGCTGTTCTTCTGGAATTGACAAAGGGATATTTGGAAGCCCATAGAGGGCTATGGTGAAAAAGGAAATATCTTCCGTTCTAAACTGGAAGGAAGCTTTCTGAGAAACTGTTCTGTGTTCTGTTAGTTCATCTCACAGAGTTACATCTTTCCCTTCAAGAAGCCTTTCGCTAAGCCTGTTCTTGTGGAATTAGCAAAGGGATATTTGGAAGCCCTTAGAGGGCTATGGTGAAAAAGGAAATATCTTCCGTTCAAAACTGGAAAGAAGCTTTCTGAGAAACTGCTCTGTGTTCTCTGAATTCATCTCACAGAGTTACATCTTTCCCTTCAAGAAGCCTTTCGCCTAGGCTGTTCTTCTGGAACTGGCAAAGGGATATTTGGAAGCCCATAGAGGGCTATGGTGAAAAAGGAAATATCTTCCGTTCAAAACTGGAAAGAAGCTTTCTGAGAAACTGCTCTGTGTTCTGTGAATTCATATCACAGAGCTACATCTTTACCTTCAACAAGCCTTTCGCTAAGACTGTTCTTGCGAATTGGCAAAGGGATATTTGGAAGCCCATAGAGGGCTATGGTGAAAAAGGAAATATCTTCCGTTCAAAACTGGAAAGAAGCTTTCTGAGAAACTGCTCTGTGTTGTGTTAATTCATCTCACGGAGATACATCTTTCCCTTCAAGAGGCCTTTTGCTAAGGCTGTTCTTATGGAATTGGCAAAGGGATATTTTGAAGCCCATAGAGGGCTATGGTGAAAAAGGAAATATCTTCCGTTCAAAACTGGAAAGAAGCTTTCTGAGAAACTGCTCTGTGTTCTGTTAATCCATCTCACAGAGTTACATCTTTCCCTTCAAGAAGCCTTTCGCTAAGGCTGTTCTTGTGGAATTGGCAAAGGGATATTTGGAAGCCCATAGAGGGCTATGGTGAAAAAGGAAATATCTTCCGTTCAAAACTGGAAAGAAGCATTCTGAGAAACTGCTCTCTCTTCTCTGAATTCATCTCACAGAGTCACATCTATCCCTTCAAGAAGCCTTTCGCTAAGGCTGTTCTTGTGGGACTGGAAAGGGATATTTGGAAGCCCATAGAGGGCTATGGTGAAAAAGAAAATATCTTCCGTTCAAAACTGGAAAGAAGCTTTCTGAGAAACTGCTCTGTGTTCTGTTAATTCATATCACAGAGCTACATCTTTCCCTTCAAGAAGCCTTTCGCTAAGGCTGTTCTTGTGGAATTGGCAAAGTGATATTTGGAAGCCCATAAAGGGCTATGGTGAAAAAGGTAATATCTTCCGTTCAAAACTGGAAAGAAGCTTTCTGAGAAACTGTTCTGTGTTCTGTTAGTTCATCTCACAGAGTTACATCTTTCCCTTCAAGAAGCCTTTCGCTAAGGCTGTTCTTGTGGAACTGGCAAGGGGATATTGGGAAGCCCTTAGAGGGCTATGGTGAAAAAGGAAATATCTTCCGTTCAAAACTGGAAAGAAGATTTCTGAGAAACTGCTCTGTGTTCTCTGAATTCATCTCACAGAGTTACATCTTTCCCTTGAAGAAGCCTTTCGCCTAGGCTGTTCTTATGGAACTGGCAAAGGGATATTTGGAAGCCCATAGAGGGCTATGGTGAAAAAGGAAATATCTTCCTTTCAAAACTGGAAAGAAGCTTTCTGAGAAACTGCTCTGTGTTCTGTTAATTCATATCACAGAGCTACATCTTTCCCTTCAAGAAGCCTTTCGCTAAGGCTGTTCTTGCGGAATTGGCAAAGGGATATTTGGAAGCCCATAGAGGGCTATGGTGAAAAAGGAAATATCTTCCGTTCAAAACTGGAAAGAAGCTTTCGGAGAAACTGCTCTGTGTTCTGTTAATTCATCACACAGAGATACATCTTTCCCTTCAAGAGGCCTTTTGCTAAGGCTGTTCTTATGGAATTGGCAAAGGGATATTTTGAAGCCCATAGAGGGCTATGGTGAAAAAAAAAATATCTTCCGTTCAAAACTGGAAAGAAGCTTTCTGAGAAACTGCTCTGTGCTCTCTGAATTCATCTCACAGAGTTACATCTTTCCCTTCAAGAAGCCTTTCGCTAAGGCTGTTCTTGTGGAATTGGCAAAGGGATATTTGGAAGCCCATAGAGGGCTATGGTGAAAAAGGAAATATCTTCCGTTCAAAACTGGAAAGAAGCTTTCTGAGAAACTGCTATGTGTTCTGTTAATTCATCTCACAGAGTTACATCTTTCCCTTCAAGAAGCCTTTCGCTAAGGCTGTTCTTGTGGAATTGGCAAAGGGATATTTGGAAGCCCATAGAGGGCTATGGTGAAAAAGGAAATATCTTCCGTTCAAAACTGGAAAGAAGCTTTCTGAGAAACTGCTCTGTGTTCTCTGAATTCATCTCACAGAGTTACATCTTTCCCTTCAAGAAGCCTTTCGCTAAGGCTGTTCTTCTGGAATTGGCAAAGGGATATTTGGAAGCCCATAGAGGGCTATGGTGAAAAAGGAAATATCTTCCGTTCAAAACTGGAAAGAAGCTTTCTGAGAAACTGCTCTGTGTTCTGTTAGTTCATCTCACAGAGTTACAGCTTTCCCTTCAAGAAGCCTATCGCTAAGGCTGTTCTTCTGGAATTGGCAAAGGGATATTTGGAAGCCCATAGAGGGCTATGGTGAAAAAGGAAATATCTTCCGTTCAAAACTGGAAAGAAGCTTTCTGAGAAACTGCTCTGTCTTCTGTTAATCCATCTCACAGAGTTACATCTTTCCCTTCAAGAAGCCTTTCGCTAAGGCTGTTCTTCTGGAATTGGCAAAGGGATATTTGGAAGCCCATAGAGGGCTATGGTGAAAAAGGAAATATCTTCCGTTCAAAACTGGAAAGAAGCTTTCTGAGAAACTGCTCTGTGTTCTGTTAGTTCATCTCACAGAGTTACATCTTTCCCTTCAAGAAGCCTTTCGCTAAGGCTGTTCTTCTGGAATTGGCAAAGGGATATTTGGAAGCCCATAGAGGGCTATGGTGAAAAAGGAAATATCTTCCGTTCAAAACTGGAAAGAAGCTTTCTGAGAAACTGCTCTGTCTTCTGTTAATCCATCTCACAGAGTTACATCTTTCCCTTCAAGAAGCCTATCGCTAAGGCTGTTCTTGTGGAATTGGCAAAGGGATATTTGGAAGCCCATAGAGGGCTATGGTGAAAAAGGAAATATCTTCCGTTCAAAACTGGAAAGAAGCTTTCTGAGAAACTGCTCTGTGTTCTGTTAGTTCATCTCACAGAGTTACATCTTTCCCTTCAAGAAGCCTTTCGCTAAGGCTGTTCTTGTGGAACTGGCAAAAGGATATTTGGAAGCCCATAGAGGGCTATGGTGAGAAAGGAAATATCTTCCGTTCAAAACTGGAAAGAAGCTTTCTGAGAAACTGCTCTGTGTTCTCTGAATTCATCTCACAGAGTTACATCTTTCCCTTCAAGAAGCCTTTCGCCTAGGCTGTTCTTCTGGAACTGGCAAAGGGATATTTGGAAGCCCAAAGAGGGCTATGGTGAAAAAGGAAATATCTTCCGTTCAAAACTGGAAAGAAGCTTTCTGAGAAACTGCTCTGTGTTCTGTGAATTCATATCACAGAGCTACATCTTTACCTTCAAGAAGCCTTTCGCTAAGGCTGTTCTTGCGGAATTGGCAAAGGGATATTTGGAAGCCCATAGAGGGCTATGGTGAAAAAGGAAATATCTTCCGTTCAAAACTGGAAAGAAGCTTTCTGAGAAACTGCTCTGTGTTCTGTTAATTCATCTCACGGAGATACATCTTTCCCTTCAAGAGGCCTTTTGCTAAGGCTGTTCTTATGGAATTGGCAAAGGGATATTTTGAAGCCCATAGAGGGCTATGGTGAAAAAGGAAATATCTTCCGTTGAAAACTGGAAAGAAGCTTTCTGAGAAACTGCTCTGTGTTCTCTGAATTCATCTCACAGAGTTACATCTTTCCCTTCAAGAAGCCTTTCGCTAAGGCTGTTCTTCTGGAATTGGCAAAGGGATATATGGAAGCCCATAGAGGGCTATGGTGAAAAAGGAAATATCTTCCGTTCAAAACTGGAAAGAAGCTTTCTGAGAAACTGCTCTGTGTTCTGTTAGTTCATCTCACAGAGTTACATCTTTCCCTTCAAGAATCCTTTCGCTAAGGCTGTTCTTCTGGAATTGGCAAAGGGATATTTGGAAGCCCATAGAGGGCTAGGGTGAAAAAGGAAATATCTTCCGTTCAAAACTGGAAAGAAGCTTTCTGAGAAACTGCTCTGTGTTCTGTTAGTCCATCTCACAGAGTTACATCTTTCCCTTCAAGAAGCCTTTCGCTAAGGCTGTTCTTGTGGAATTGGCAAAGGGATATTTGGAAGCCCATAGAGGGCTATGGTGAAAAAGGAAATATCTTCCGTTCAAAACTGGAAAGAAGCTTTGTGAGAAACTGGTCTGTGTTCTCTGAATTCATCTCACAGAGTTACATCTTTCCCTTCAAGAAGCCTTTCGCTAAGGCTGTTCTTCTGGAATTGGCAAAGGGATATTTGGAAGCCCATAGAGGGCTATGGTGAAAAAGGAAATATCTTCCGTTCAAAACTGGAAAGAAGCATTCTGAGAAACTGCTCTGTGTTCTCTGAATTCATCTCACAGAGTCACATCTATCCCTTCAAGAAGCCTTTCGCTAAGGCTGTTCTTGTGGGACTGGAAAGGGATATTTGGAAGCCCATAGAGGGCTATGGTGAAAAAGGAAATATCTTCCGTTCAAAACTGGAAAGAAGCTTTCGGAGAAACTGCTCTGTGTTCTGTTAATTCATCTCACAGAGATACATCTTTCCCTTCAAGAGGCCTTTTGCTAAGGCTGTTCTTATGGAATTGGCAAAGGGATATTTTGAAGCCCATAGAGGGCTATGGTGAAAAAGGAAATATCTTCCGTTCAAAACTGGAAAGAAGCTTTCTGAGAAACTGCTCTGTGTTCTGTTAATTCATATCACGGAGCTACATCTTTCCCCTCAAGAAGCCTTTCGCTAAGGCTGTTCTTGCGGAATTGGCAAAGGGATATTTGGAAGCCCATAGAGAGCTATGGTGAAAAAGGAAATATCTTCCGTTCAAAACTGGAAAGAAGCTTTCTGAGAAACTGCTCTGTGTTCTCTGAATTCATCTCACAGAGTTACATCTTTCCCTTCAAGAAGCCTTTCGCTAAGGCTGTTCTTCTGGAATTGGCAAAGGGATATTTGGAAGCCCATAGAGGGCTATGGTGAAAAAGGAAATATCTTCCGTTCAAAACTGGAAAGAAGCTTTCTGAGAAACTGCTCTGTGTTCTGTTAGTTCATCTCACAGAGTTACATCTTTCCCTTCAAGAAGCCTTTCGCTAAGGCTGTTCTTGTGGAACTGGCAAAGGGATATTTGGAAGCCCATAGAGGGCTATGGTGAGAAAGGAAATATCTTCCGTTCAAAACTGGAAAGAAGCTTTCTGAGAAACTGCTCTGTGTTCTCTGAATTCATCTCACAGAGTTACATCTTTCCCTTCAAGAAGCCTTTCGCCTAGGCTGTTCTTCTGGAACTGGCAAAGGGATATTTGGAAGCCCAAAGAGGGCTATGGTGAAAAAGGAAATATCTTCCGTTCAAAACTGGAAAGAAGCTTTCTGAGAAACTGCTCTGTGTTCTGTGAATTCATATCACAGAGCTACATCTTTACCTTCAAGAAGCCTTTCGCTAAGGCTGTTCTTGCGGAATTGGCAAAGGGATATTTGGAAGCCCATAGAGGGCTATGGTGAAAAAGGAAATATCTTCCGTTCAAAACTGGAAAGAAGCTTTCTGAGAAACTGCTCTGTGTTCTGTTAATTCATCTCACGGAGATACATCTTTCCCTTCAAGAGGCCTTTTGCTAAGGCTGTTCTTATGGAATTGGCAAAGGGATATTTTGAAGCCCATAGAGGGTTATGGTGAAAAAGGAAATATCTTCCGTTGAAAACTGGAAAGAAGCTTTCTGAGAAACTGCTCTGTGTTCTCTGAATTCATCTCACAGAGTCACATCTATCCCTTCAAGAAGCCTTTCGCTACGGCTGTTCTTGTGGGACTGGCAAAAGGATATTTGGAAGCCCATAGAGGGCTATGGTGAGAAAGGAAATATCTTCCGTTCAAAACTGGAAAGAAGCTTTCTGAGAAACTGCTCTGTGTTCTGTTAGTTCATCTCACAGAGTTACATCTTTCCCTTCAAGAAGCCTTTCGCTAAGGCTGTTCTTGTGGAACTGGCAAAAGGATATTTGGAAGCCCATAGAGGGCTATGGTGAGAAAGGAAATATCTTCCGTTCAAAACTGGAAAGAAGCTTTCTGAGAAACTGCTCTGTGTTCTCTGAATTCATCTCACAGAGTTACATCTTTCCCTTCAAGAAGCCTTTCGCCTAGGCTGTTCTTCTGGAACTGGCAAAGGGATATTTGGAAGCCCAAAGAGGGCTATGGTGAAAAAGGAAATATCTTCCGTTCAAAACTGGAAAGAAGCTTTCTGAGAAACTGCTCTGTGTTCTGTGAATTCATATCACAGAGCTACATCTTTACCTTCAAGAAGCCTTTCGCTAAGGCTGTTCTTGCGGAATTGGCAAAGGGATATTTGGAAGCCCATAGAGGGCTATGGTGAAAAAGGAAATATCTTCCGTTCAAAACTGGAAAGAAGCTTTCTGAGAAACTGCTCTGTGTTCTGTTAATTCATCTCACGGAGATACATCTTTCCCTTCAAGAGGCCTTTTGCTAAGGCTGTTCTTATGGAATTGGCAAAGGGATATTTTGAAGCCCATAGAGGGCTATGGTGAAAAAGGAAATATCTTCCGTTGAAAACTGGAAAGAAGCTTTCTGAGAAACTGCTCTGTGTTCTCTGAATTCATCTCACAGAGTTACATCTTTCCCTTCAAGAAGCCTTTCGCTAAGGCTGTTCTTCTGGAATTGGCAAAGGGATATTTGGAAGCCCATAGAGGGCTAGGGTGAAAAAGGAAATATCTTCCGTTCAAAAATGGAAAGAAGCTTTCTGAGAAACTGCTCTGTGTTCTGTTAGTCCATCTCACAGAGTTACATCTTTCCCTTCAAGAAGCCTTTCGCTAAGGCTGTTCTTGTGGAATTGGCAAAGGGATATTTGGAAGCCCATAGAGGGCTATGGTGAAAAAGGAAATATCTTCCGTTCAAAACTGGAAAGAAGCTTTGTGAGAAACTGGTCTGTGTTCTCTGAATTCATCTCACAGAGTTACATCTTTCCCTTCAAGAAGCCTTTCGCTAAGGCTGTTCTTCTGGAATTGGCAAAGGGATATTTGGAAGCCCATAGAGGGCTATGGTGAAAAAGGAAATATCTTCCGTTAAAAACTGGAAAGAAGCTTTCTGAGAAACTGCTCTGTGTTCTGTTAGTTCATCTCACAGAGTTACATCTTTCCCTTCAAGAAGCCTTTCGCTAAGGCTGTTCTTCTGGAATTGGCAAAGGGATATTTGGAAGCCCATAGAGGGCTATGGTGAAAAAGGAAATATCTTCCGTTCAAAACTGGAAAGAAGCTTTCTGAGAAACTGCTCTGTGTTCTCTGAATTCATCTCACAGAGTTACATCTTTCCCTTCAAGAAGCCTTTCTCTAAGGCTGTTCTTCTGGAATTGGCAAAGGGATATTTGGAAGCCCATAGAGGGCTATGGTGAAAAAGGAAATATCTTCCGTTCAAAACTGGAAAGAAGCTTTCTGAGAAACTGCTCTGTGTTCTGTTAGTTCATCTCACAGAGTTACATCTTTCCCTTCAAGAAGCCTTTCGCTAAGGCTGTTCTTCTGGAATTGGCAAAGGGATATTTGGAAGCCCATAGAGGGCTATGGTGAAAAAGGAAATATCTTCCGTTCAAAACTGGAAAGAAGCTTTCTGAGAAACTGCTCTGTCTTCTGTTAATCCATCTCACAGAGTTACATCTTTCCCTTCAAGAAGCCTTTCGCTAAGGCTGTTCTTGTGGAATTGGCAAAGGGATATTTGGAAGCCCATAGAGGGCTATGGTGAAAAAGGAAATATCTTCCGTTCAAAACTGGAAAGAAGCTTTCTGAGAAACTGCTCTGTGTTCTGTTAGTTCATCTCACAGAGTTACATCTTTCCCTTCAAGAAGCCTTTCGCTAAGGCTGTTCTTGTGGAACTGGCAAAGGGATATTTGGAAGCCCATAGAGGGCTATGGTGAGAAAGGAAATATCTTCCGTTCAAAACTGGAAAGAAGCTTTCTGAGAAACTGCTCTGTGTTCTCTGAATTCATCTCACAGAGTTACATCTTTCCCTTCAAGAAGCCTTTCGCCTAGGCTGTTCTTCTGGAACTGGCAAAGGGATATTTGGAAGCCCAAAGAGGGCTATGGTGAAAAAGGAAATATCTTCCGTTCAAAACTGGAAAGAAGCTTTCTGAGAAACTGCTCTGTGTTCTGTGAATTCATATCACAGAGCTACATCTTTACCTTCAAGAAGCCTTTCGCTAACGCTGTTCTTGCGGAATTGGCAAAGGGATATTTGGAAGCCCATAGAGGGCTATGGTGAAAAAGGAAATATCTTCCGTTCAAAACTGGAAAGAAGCTTTCTGAGAAACTGCTCTGTGTTCTGTTAATTCATCTCACGGAGATACATCTTTCCCTTCAAGAAGCCTTTCGCTAAGGCTGTTCTTCTGGAATTGGCAAAGGGATATTTGGAAGCCCATAGAGGGCTATGGTGAAAAAGGAAATATCTTCCGTTCAAAACTGGAAAGAAGCTTTCTGAGAAACTGCTCTGTGTTCTGTTAGTTCATCTCACAGAGTTACATCTTTCCCTTCAAGAATCCTTTCGCTAAGGCTGTTCTTCTGGAATTGGCAAAGGGATATTTGGAAGCCCATAGAGGGCTAGGGTGAAAAAGGAAATATCTTCCGTTCAAAACTGGAAAGAAGCTTTCTGAGAAACTGCTCTGTGTTCTGTTAGTCCATCTCACAGAGTTACATCTTTCCCTTCAAGAAGCCTTTCGCTAAGGCTGTTCTTGTGGAATTGGCAAAGGGATATTTGGAAGCCCATAGAGGGCTATGGTGAAAAAGGAAATATCTTCCGTTCAAAACTGGAAAGAAGCTTTCTGATAAACTGCTCTGTGTTCTCTGAATTCATCTCATAGAGATTCATCTTTCCCTTCAAGTAGCCTTTCGCTAAGGCTGTTCTTATGGAACTGGCAAAGGGATATTTGGAAGCCCATAGAGGGCTATGGTGAAAAAGGAAATATCTCCCGTTCAAAACTGGAAAGAAGCTTTCTGAGAAACTGCTCTGTGTTCTCTGAATTCATCTCACAGAGTTACATCTTTCCCTTCAAGAAGCCTTTCGCTAAGGCTGTTCTTGTGGAATTGGCAAAGGGATATTTGGAAGCCCATAGAGGGCTATGGTGAAAAAGGAAATATCTTCCGTTCAAAACTGGAAAGAAGCTTTCTGAGAAACTGTTCTGTGTTCTGTTAGTTCATCTCACAGAGTTACATCTTTCCCTTCAAGAAGCCTTTCGCTAAGGCTGTTCTTGTGGAATTAGCGAAGGGATATTTGGAAGCCCTTAGAGGGCTATGGTGAAAAAGGAAATATCTTCCGTTCAAAACTGGAAAGAAGCTTTCTGAGAAACTACTCTGTGTTCTCTGAATTCATCTCACAGAGTTACATCTTTCCCTTCAAGAAGCCTTTCGCTAAGGCTGTTCTTGTGGAACTGGCAAAGGGATATTTCGAAGCTCATAGAGGGCTATGCTGAAAAAGGAAATATCTTCCGTTCAAAACTGGAAAGAAGCATTCTGAGAAACTCCTCTGTGTTCTCTGAATTCATCTCACAGAGTCACATCTATCCCTACAAGAAGCCTTTCGCTAAGGCTGTTCTTGTGGGACTGGAAAGGGATATTTTGAAGCCCATAGAGGGCTATGGTGAAAAAGGAAATATCTTCCGTTCAAAACTGGAAAGAAGCTTTTTGAGAAACTGCTCTGTGTTCTGTTACTTCATCTCACAGAGTTACATCTTTCCCTTCAAGAATCCTTTCGCTAAGGTTGTTCTTCTGGAATTGGCAAAGGGATATTTGGAAGCCCATAGAGGGCTAGGGTGAAAAAGGAAATATCTTCCTTTCAAAACTGGAAAGAAGCTTTCTGAGAAACTGCTCTGTGTTCTGTTAGTCCATCTCACAGAGTTACATCTTTCCCTTCAAGAAGCCTTTCGCTAAGGCTGTTCTTGTGGAACTAGCAGAGGGATATTTGGAAGCCCATAGAGGGCTATGGTGAAAAAGGAAATATCTTCCGTTCAAAACTGGAAAGAAGCTTTCTGAGAAACTGCTCTGTGTTCTGTTAGTTCATCTCACAGAGTTACATCTTTCCCTTCAAGAAACCTTTCGCTAAGGCTGTTCTTGTGGAACTGGCAAAGGGATATTTGGAAGCCCATAGAGGGCTATGGTGAGAAAGGAAATATCTTCCGTTCAAAACTGGAAAGAAGCTTTCTGAGAAACTGCTCTGTGTTCTCTGAATTCATCTCACAGAGATTCATCTTTCCCTTCAAGTAGCCTTTCGCTAAGGCTGTTATTATGGAACTGGCAAAGGGATATTTGGAAGCCCATAGAGGGCTATGGTGAAAAAGGAAATATCTTCCGTTCAAAACTGGAAAGAAGCTTTCTGAGAAACTGCTCTGTGTTCTGTTAATTCATCTCACAGAGTTACATCTTTCCCTTCAAGAAGCCTTTCGCTAAGGCTGTTCTTGTGGAATTGGCAAAGGGATATTTGGAAGCCCATAGAGGGCTATGGTGAAAAAGGAAATATCTTCCGTTCAAAACTGGAAAGAAGCTTTCGGAGAAACTGTTCTGTGTTCTGTTAGTTCATCTCACAGAGTTACATCTTTCCCTTCAAGAAGCCTTTCGCTAAGGCTGTTCTTGTGGAATTAGCAAAGGGATATTTGGAAGCCCTTAGAGGGCTATGGTGAAAAAGGAAATATCTTCCGTTCAAAACTGGAAAGAAGCTTTGTGAGAAACTGTTCTGTGTTCTCTGAATTCATCTCACAGAGTTACATCTTTCCCTTCAAGAATCCTTTCGCTAAGGCTGTTCTTGTGGAACTGGCAAAGGGATATTTCGAAGCTCATAGAGGGCTATGGTGAAAAAGGAAATATCTTCGGTTCAAAACTGGAAAGAAGCTTTCTGAGAAACTGCTCTGTGTTCTCTGAATTCATTTCACAGAGTTACATCTTTCCCTTCAAGAAGCCTTTCGCTAAGTCTGTTCTTGTGGAACTGGCAAAGGGATATTTGGAAGCCCTTAGAGGGCTATGGTGAAAAAGGAAATATCTTCCGTTCAAAACTGGAAAGAAGATTTCTGAGAAACTGCTCTGTGTTCTGTTAGTTCAACTCACAGTGTTACATCTTTCCCTACAAGAAGCCTTTCGCTAAGGCTGTTCTAGTGGAACTGGCAAAGGGATATTTGGAAACCCATAGAGGGCTATGGTGAAAAAGGAAATATCTTCCGTTCAATACTGGAAAGAAGCTTTCTGAGAAACTGCTCTGTGTTCTCTGAATTCATCTCACAGAGTTACATCTTTCCCTTCAAGAAGCCTTTCGCCTAGGCTGTTCTTCTGGAACTGTCAAAGGGATATTTGGAAGCCCATAGAGGGCTATGGTGAAAAAGGTAATATCTTCCGTTCAAAACTGGAAAGAAGCTTTCTGAGAAACTGCTCTGTGTTCTCTGAATTCATCTCACAGAGTTACATCTATCCCTTCAAGAAGCCTTTCGCTAAGGCTATTCTTGTGGGACTGTCAAAGGGATATTTGGAAGCCCATAGGGGTCTATGGTGAAAAAGAAAATATATTCCGTTCAAAACTGGAAAGAAGCTTTCTGAGAAACTGCTCTGTGTTCTGTTAATTCATATAACAGAGCTACATCTTTCCCTTCAAGAAGCCTTTCGCTAAGGCTGTTCTTGTGGAATTGGCAAAGTGATATTTGGAAGCCCATAAAGGGCTATGGTGAAAAAGGTAATATCTTCCGTTCAAAACTGGAAAGAAGCTTTCTGAGAAACTGTTCTGTGTTCTCTTAGTTCATCTCACAGAGTTACATCTTTCCCTTCAAGAAGCCTTTCGCTAAGGCTGTTCTTGTGGAACTGGCAAAGGGATATTTGGAATCCCTTAGAGGGCTATGGTGAAAAAGGAAATAACTTCCGTTCAAAACTGGAAAGAAGATTTCTGAGAAACTGCTCTGTGTTCTGTTAGTTCATCTCACAGAGTTACATCTTTCCCTACAAGAAGCCTTTCGCTAAGGCTGTTCTAGTGGAACTGGCAAAGGGATATCTGGAAACCCATAGAGGGCTATGGTGAAAAAGGAAATATCTTCCGTTCAAAACTGGAAAGAAGCTTTCTGAGAAACTGCTCTGTGTTCTGTTAGTTCATCTCACACAGTTACATCTTTCCCTTCAAGAAGCCTTTCCTTAAGGCTGTTCTTGTGGAACTGGCAAAGGGATATATGGAAGCCCATAGAGGGCTATCGTTAGAAAGGGAATATCTTCCGTTCAAAACTGGAAAGAAGCTTTCTGAGAAACTGCTCTGTGTTCTCTGAATTCATCTCACATAGTTACATCTTTCCCTTCAAGAAGCCTTTCGCTAAGGCTGTTCTTTTGGAACTGGCAAAGGGATATTTGGAAACCCATAGAGGGCTATGGTGAAAAAGGAAATATCTTCCGTTCAAAACTGGAAAGAAGCTTTCTGAGAAACTGCTCTGTGTTCTCTGAATTCTTCTCACAGAATTACATCTTTAACTTCAAGAAGCCATTCGCTAAGGCTGTTCTTGTGGAACTGGCAAAGGGATATTTGGAACCATATAGAGGGCTATGGTGAAAAAGGAAATATCTTCCGTTCAAAACTGGAAAGAAGCTTTCCTAGAAACTGCTCTGTGTTCTGTTAGTTCATCTCACAGAGTTACGTCTTTCCCTTCAAGAAGCCGTTCGCTAAGGCTGTTCTTGTGGAACTGGCAAAGGGATATTTGGAAGCCCATAGAGGGCTATGGTGAAAAAGGAAATATCTTCCGTTCAAAACTGGAAAGAAACTTTCTGTGATACTGCTCTGTGTTCTCTGAATTCATCTCACAGAGTTACATCTTTCCCTTCAAGAAGCCTTTCGCTGAGTCTGTTCTTGTGGAACTGGCAAGGGATATATCGAAGCTCATAGAGGGCTATGGGGAAAAAGTAAATATCTTCCGTTCAAAACTGGAAAGAAGCTTTCTGAGAAACTGCTCCGTGTTCTCTGAATTCATCTCACAGAGTTACATCTATCCCTTCAAGAAGCCTTTCGCTAAGGCTGTTCTTGTGGGACTGGCAAAGGGATATTTGGAAGCCCATAGAGGGCTAGGGTGAAAACGGAAATATCTTCCGTTCAAAACTGGAAAGAAGCTTTCTGAGAAACTGCTCTGTGTTCTGTTAATCCATCTCACAGAGTTACATCTTTCCCTTCAAGAAGCCTTTCGCTAAGGCTGTTCTTGTGGAATTGGCAAAGGGATATTTGGAAGCCCATAGAGGGCTATGGTGAGAAAGGAAATATCTTCCGTTCAAAACTGGAAAGAAGCTTTCTGAGAAACTGCTCTGTGTTCTCTGAATTCATCTCACAGAGTTTCATCTTTCCCTTCAAGTAGCCTTTCACTAAGGCTGTTCTTGTGGAACTGGCAAAGGGATATTTGGAAGCCCATAGAGGGCTATGGTGAAAAAGGAAATATCTTCCGTTCAAAACTGGAAAGAAGCTTTCTGAGAAACTGCTCTGTGTTCTCTGAATTCATCTCACAGAGTTACAACTTTCCCTTCAAGAAGCCTTTCGCTAAGGCTGTTCTTGTGGAATTGGCAAAGGGATATTTGGAAGCCCATTGAGGGCTATGGTGAAAAAGGAAATATCTTCCGTTCAAAACTGGAAAGAAGCTTTCTGAGAAACTGTTCTGTGTTCTGTTAGTTCATCTCACAGAGTTACATCTTTCCCTGCAAGAAGCCTTTCGCTAAGGCTGTTCTTGTGGAATTAGCAAAGGGATATTTGGAAGCCCTTAGAGGGCTATGGTGAAAAAGGAAATATCTTCCGTTCAAAACTGGAAAGAAGCTTTCTGAGAAACTGCTCTGTGTTCTGTTAATTCATATCACAGAGCTACATCTTTCCCTCCAAGAAGCCTTTCGCTAAGGCTGTTCTTGTGGAACTGGCAAAGGGATATTTCGAAGCTCATAGAGGACTATGGTGAAAAAGGAAATATCTTCGGTTCAAAACTGGAAAGAAGCTTTCTGAGAAACTGCTCTGTGTTCTCTGAATTCATTTCACAGAGTTACATCTTTCCCTTCAAGAAGCCTTTCGCTAAGGCTGTTCTTGTGGAACTGGCAAAGGGATATTTGGAAGCCCTTAGAGGGCTATGGTGAAAAAGGAAATATCTTCCGTTCAAAACTGGAAAGAAGCTTTCTGAGAAACTGCTCTGTGTTCTGTTAGTTCATCTCACAGAGTTACATCTTTCCCTTCAAGAAGCCTTTCGCTAAGGCTGTTCTTGTGGAATTAGCAAAGGGATATTTGGAAGCCCTTAGAGGGCTATGGTGAAAAAGGAAATATCTTCCGTTGAAAACTGGAAAGAAGATTTCTGAGAAACGGCTCTGTGTTCTCTGAATTCATCTCACAGAGTTACATCTTTCCTTTCAAGAAGCCTTTCGCTAAGGCTGTTCTTGTGGAACTGGCAAAGGGATATTTCGAAGCTCATAGAGGGCTATGCTGAAAAAGAAAATATCTTCCGTTCAAAACTGGAAAGAAGCATTCTGAGAAACTGCTCTGTGTTCTCTGAATTCATCTCACAGAGTCACATCTATCCCTTCAAGAAGCCTTTCGCTAAGGCTGTTCTTGTGGGACTGGCAAAGGGATATTTGGAAGCCCATAGAGGGCTATGGTGAAAAAGAAAATATCTTCCGTTCAAAACTGGAAAGAAGCTTTCTGAGAAACTGCTCTGTGTTCTGTTAATTCATATCACAGAGCTACATCTTTCCCTTCAAGAAGCCTTTCGCTAAGGCTGTTCTTGTGGAATTGGCAAAGTGATATTTGGAAGCCCATAAAGGGCTATGGTGAAAAAGGTAATATCTTCCGTTCAAAACTGGAAAGAAGCTTTCTGAGAAACTGTTCTGTGTTCTGTTAGTTCATCTCACAGAGTTACATCTTTCCCTTCAAGAAGCCTTTCGCTAAGGCTGTTCTTGTGGAACTGGCAAGGGGATATTGGGAAGCCCTTAGAGGACTATGGTGAAAAAGGAAATATCTTCCGTTCAAAACTGGAAAGAAGATTTCTGAGAAACTGCTCTGTGTTCTGTTAGTTCATCTCACAGAGTTACATCTTTCCCTACAAGAAACCTTTCGCTAAGGCTGTTCTAGTGGAACTGGCAAAGGGATATTTGGAAACCCATAGAGGGCTATGGTGAAAAAGGAAATACCTTCCGTTCAATACTGGAAAGAAGCTTTCTGAGAAACTGCTCTGTGTTCTCTGAATTCATCTCACAGAGTTACAACTTTCCCTTCAAGAAGCCTTTCGCTAAGGCTGTTCTTGTGGAATTGGCAAAGGGATATTTGGAAGCCTTTAGAGGGCTATGGTGAGAAAGTAAATATCTTCCGTTCAAAACTGGAAAGAAGCTTTCTGAGAAACTGCTCTGTGTTCTGTTAATTCATATAACAGAGCTACATCTTTCCCTTCAAGAAGCCTTTCGCTAAGGCTGTTCTTGTGGAATTGGCAAAGTGATATTTGGAAGCCCATAAAGGGCTATGGTGAAAAAGGTAATATCTTCCGTTCAAAACTGGAAAGAAGCTTTCTGAGAAACTGTTCTGTGTTGTCTTAGTTCATCTCACAGAGTTACATCTTTCCCTTCAAGAAGCCTTTCGCTAAGGCTGTTCTTGTGGAACTGGCAAAGGGATATTTGGAATCCCTTAGAGGGCTATGGTGAAAAAGGAAATAACTTCCGTTCAAAACTGGAAAGAAGATTTCTGAGAAACTGCTCTGTGTTCTGTTAGTTCATCTCACAGAGTTACATCTTTCCCTACAAGAAGCCTTTCGCTAAGGCTGTTCTAGTGGAACTGGCAAAGGGATATTTGGAAACCCATAGAGGGCTATGGTGAAAAAGGAAATATCTTCCGTTCAAAACTGGAAAGAAGCTTTCTGAGAAACTGCTCTGTGTTCTGTTAGTTCATCTCACACAGTTACATCTTTCCCTTCAAGAAGCCTTTCCTTAAGGCTGTTCTTGTGGAACTGGCAAAGGGATATATGGAAGCCCATAGAGGGCTATGGTTAGAAAGGGAATATCTTCCGTTCAAAACTGGAAAGAAGCTTTCTGAGAAACTGCTCTGTGTTCTCTGAATTCATCTCACATAGTTACATCTTTCCCTTCAAGAAGCCTTTCGCTAAGGCTGTTCTTTTGGAACTGGCAAAGGGATATTTGGAAACCCATAGAGGGCTATGGTGAAAAAGGAAATATCTTCCGTTCAAAACTGGAAAGAAGCTTTCTGAGAAACTGCTCTGTGTTCTCTGAATTCATCTCACAGAGTTACATCTTTCCCTTCAAGAAGCCTTTCGCTAAGGCTGTTCTTCTGGAACTGGCAAAGCGATATTTGGAAGCCCATAGAGGGCTATGGTGAAAAAGGAAATATCTTCCGTTCAAAACTGGAAAGAATCTTTCTGAGAAACTGCTCTGTGTTCTCTGAATTCTTCTCACAGAGTTACATCTTTAACTTCAAGAAGCCATTCGCTAAGGCTGTTCTTGTGGAACTGGCAAAGGGATATTTGGAACCCCATAGAGGGCTATGGTGAAAAAGGAAATATCTTCCGTTCAAAACTGGAAAGAAGCTTTCCTAGAAACTGCTCTGTGTTCTGTTAGTTCATCTCACAGAGTTACGTCTTTCCCTTCAAGAAGCCGTTCGCTAAGGCTGTTCTTGTGGAACTGGCAAAGGGATATTTGGAAGCCCTTAGAGGGCTATGGTGAAAAAGGAAATATCTTCCGTTCAAAACTGGAAAGAAACTTTCTGTGAAACTGCTCTGTGTTCTCTGAATTCATCTCACAGAGTTACATCTTTCCCTTCAAGAAGCCTTTCGTTGAGTCTGTTCTTGTGGAACTGGCAAGGGATATATCGAAGCTCATAGAGGGCTATGGTGAAAAAGTAAATATCTTCCTTTCAAAACTGGAAAGAAGCTTTCTGAGAAACTGCTCCGTGTTCTCTGAATTCATCTCACAGAGTTACATCTATCCCTTCAAGAAGCCTTTCGCTAAGGCTGTTCTTGTGGGACTGGCAAAGGGATATTTGGAAGCCCATAGAGGGCTAGGGTGAAAACGGAAATATCTTCCGTTCAAAACTGGAAAGAAGCTTTCTGAGAAACTGCTCTGTGTTCTGTTAATCCATCTCACAGAGTTACATCTTTCCCTTCAAGAAGCCTTTCGCTAAGGCTGTTCTTGTGGAATTGGCAAAGGGATATTTGGAAGCCCATAGAGGGCTATGGTGAGAAAGGAAATATCTTCCGTTCAAAACTGGAAAGAAGCTTTCTGAGAAACTGCTCTGTGTTCTCTGAATTCATCTCACAGAGTTTCATCTTTCCCTTCAAGTAGCCTTTCACTAAGGCTGTTCTTGTGGAACTGGCAAAGGGATATTTGGAAGCCCATAGAGGGCTATGGTGAAAAAGGAAATATCTTCCGTTCAAAACTGGAAAGAAGCTTTCTGAGAAACTGCTCTGTGTTCTCTGAATTCATCTCACAGAGTTACATCTTTCCCTTCAAGAAGCCTTTCGCTAAGGCTGTTCTTGTGGAATTGGCAAAGGGATATTTGGAAGCCCATAGAGGGCTATGGTGAAAAAGGAAATATCTTCCGTTCAAAACTGGAAAGAAGCTTTCTGAGAAACTGTTCTGTGTTCTGTTAGTTCATCTCACAGAGTTACATCTTTCCCTGCAAGAAGCCTTTCGCTAAGGCTGTTCTTGTGGAATTAGCAAAGGGATATTTGGAAGCCCTTAGAGGGCTATGGTGAAAAAGGAAATATCTTCCGTTCAAAACTGGAAAGAAGCTTTCTGAGAAACTGCTCTGTGTTCTCTGAATTCATCTCACAGAGTTACATCTTTCCCTTCAAGAAGCCTTTCGCTAAGGCTGTTCTTGTGGAACTGGCAAAGGGATATTTCGAAGCTCATAGGGGGCTATGCTGAAAAAGAAAATATCTTCCGTTCAAAACTGGAAAGAAGCATTCTGAGAAACTGCTCTGTGTTCTCTGAATTCATCTCACAGAGTCACATCTATCCCTTCAAGAAGCCTTTCGCTAAGGCTGTTCTTGTGGGACTGGCAAAGGGATATTTGGAAGCCCATAGAGGGCTATGGTGAAAAAGAAAATATCTTCCGTTCAAAACTGGAAAGAAGCTTTCTGAGAAACTGCTCTGTGTTCTGTTAATTCATATCACAGAGCTACATCTTTCCCTTCAAGAAGCCTTTCGCTAAGGCTGTTCTTTTGGAACTGGCAAAGAGATATTTCGAAGCTCATAGAGGACTATGGTGAAAAAGGAAATATCTTAGGTTCAAAACTGGAAAGAAGCTTTCTGAGAAACTGCTCTGTGTTCTCTGAATTCATTTCACAGAGTTACATCTTTCCCTTCAAGAAGCCTTTCGCTAAGGCTGTTCTTGTGGAACTGGCAAAGGGATATTTGGAAGCCCTTAGAGGGCTATGGTGAAAAAGGAAATATCTTCCGTTCAAAACTGGAAAGAAGATTTCTGAGAAACTGCTCTGTGTTCTGTTAGTTCAACTCACAGAGTTACATCTTTCCCTACAAGAAGCCTTTCGCTAAGGCTGTTCTAGTGGAACTGGCAAAGGGATATTTGGAAACCCATAGAGGGCTATGGTGAAAAAGGAAATATCTTCCGTTCAATACTGGAAAGAAGCTTTCTGAGAAACTGCTCTGTGTTCTCTGAATTCATCTCACAGAGTTACATCTTTCCCTTCAAGAAGCCTTTCGCCTAGGCTGTTCTTCTGGAACTGTCAAAGGGATATTTGGAAGCCCATAGAGGGCTATGGTGAAAAAGGTAATATCTTCCGTTCAAAACTGGAAAGAAGCTTTCTGAGAAACTGCTCTGTGTTCTCTGAATTCATCTCACAGAGTTACATCTATCCCTTCAAGAAGCCTTTCGCTAAGGCTATTCTTGTGGGACTGTCAAAGGGATATTTGGAAGCCCATAGAGGTCTATGGTGAAAAAGAAAATATATTCCGTTCAAAACTGGAAAGAAGCTTTCTGAGAAACTGCTCTGTGTTCTGTTAATTCATATAACAGAGCTACATCTTTCCCTTCAAGAAGCCTTTCGCTAAGGCTGTTCTTGTGGAACTGGCAAAGGGATATTTGGAAGCCCTAAGAGGGCTATGGTGAAAAAGGAAATAACTTCCGTTCAAAACTGGAAAGAAGATTTCTGAGAAACTGCTCTGTGTTCTGTTAGTTCATCTCACAGAGTTACATCTTTCCCTACAAGAAGCCTTTCGCTAAGGCTGTTCTAGTGGAACTGGCAAAGGGATATTTGGAAACCCATAGAGGGCTATGGTGAAAAAGGAAATATCTTCCGTTCAAAACTGGAAAGAAGCTTTCTGAGAAACTGCTCTGTGTTCTGTTAGTTCATCTCACAGAGTTACATCTTTCCCTTCAAGAAGCCTTTCGCTAAGGCTGTTCTTGTGGAACTGGCAAGGGGATATTGGGAAGCCCTTAGAGGGCTATGGTGAAAAAGGAAATATCTTCCGTTCAAAACTGGAAAGAAGATTTCTGAGAAACTGCTCTGTGTTCTGTTAGTTCATCTCACAGAGTTACATCTTTCCATACAAGAAGCCTTTCGCTAAGGCTGTTCTAGTGGAACTGGCAAAGGGATATTTGGAAACCCATAGAGGGCTATGGTGAAAAAGGAAATACCTTCCGTTCAATACTGGAAAGAAGCTTTCTGAGAAACTGCTCTGTGCTCTCTGAATTCATCTCACAGAGTTACAACTTTCCCTTCAAGAAGCCTTTCGCTAAGGCTGTTCTTGTGGAATTGGCAAAGGGATATTTGGAAGCCCTTAGAGGGCTATGGTGAGAAAGGAAATATCTTCCGTTCAAAACTGGAAAGAAGCTTTCTGAGAAACTGCTCTGTGTTCTCTGAATTCATCTCACAGAGTTACATCTTTCCATTCAAGAAGCCTTTCGCTAAGGCTGTTCTTGTGGAACTGGCAAAGGGATATTTGGAAGCCCATAGAGGGCTATGGTGAAAAAGGAAATATCTCCCGTTCAAAACTGGAAAGAAGCTTTCTGAGAAACTGCTCTGTGTTCTCTGAATTCATCTCACAGAGTTACATCTTTCCCTTCAAGAAGCCTTTCGCTAAGGCTGTTCTTGTGGAATTGGCAAAGTGATATTTGGAAGCCCATAGAGCGCTATGGTGAAAAAGGAAATATCTTCCGTTCAAAACTGGAAAGAAGCTTTCTGAGAAACTGTTCTGTGTTCTGTTAGTTCATCTCACAGAGTTACATCTTTCCCTTCAAGAAGCCTTTCGCTAAGGCTGTTCTTGTGGAACTGGCAAAGGGATATTTCGAAGCTCATAGAGGGCTATGCTGAAAAAGGAAATATCTTCCGTTCAAAACTGGAAAGAAGCATTCTGAGAAACTGCTCTGTGTTCTCTGAATTCATCTCACAGAGTCACATCTATCCCTTCAAGAAGCCTTTCGCTAAGGCTGTTCTTGTGGGACTGGCAAAGGGATATTTGGAAGCAAATAGAGGGCTATGGTGAAAAAGAAAATATCTTCCGTTCAAAACTGGAAAGAAGCTTTCTGAGAAACTGCTCTGTGTTCTGTTAATTCATATCACAGAGCTACATCTTTCCCTTCAAGAAGCCTTTCGCTAAGGCTGTTCTTGTGGAATTGGCAAAGTGATATTTGGAAGCCCATAAAGGGCGATGGTGAAAAAGGTAATATCTTCCGTTCAAAACTGGAAAGAAGCTTTCTGAGAAACTGTTCTGTGTTCTGTTAGTTCATCTCACAGAGTTACATCTTTCCCTTCAAGAAGCCTTTCGCTAAGGCTGTTCTTGTGGAACTGGCAAGGGGATATTGGGAAGCCCTTAGAGGGCTATGGTGAAAAAGGAAATATCTTCCGTTCAAAACTGGAAAGAAGATTTCTGAGAAACTGCTCTGTGTTCTCTTAGTTCATCTCACAGAGTTACATCTTTCCCTACAAGAAGCCTTTCGCTAAGGCTGTTCTAGTGGAACTGGGAAAGGGATATTTGGAAACCCATAGAGGGCTATGCTGAAAAAGGAAATACCTTCCGTTCAATACTGGAAAGAAGCTTTCTGAGAAACTGCTCTGTGTTCTCTGAATTCATCTCACAGAGTTACATCTTTCCCTTCAAGAAGCCTTTCGCCTAGCCTGTTCTTATGGAACTGGCAAAGAGATATTTGGAAGCCCATAGAGGGCTACGGTGAAAAAGGAAATATCTTGCGTTCAAAACTGGAAAGAAGCTTTCTGAGAAACGGCTCTGTATTCTGTTAATCCATCTCACAGAGTGACATCTTTCCCTTCAAGAAGCCTTTCGCTAAGGCTGTTCTTGTGGAATTGGCCAGGGGATATTTGGAAGCCCATAGAGGGCTATGGTGAAAAAGGAAATATCTTCCGTTCAAAACTGGAAAGAAGCTTTCTGAGAAACTGCTCTGTGTTCTGTTAGTTCATCTCACAGAGTTACATCTTTCCCTTCAAGAAGCCTTTCGCTAAGGCTGTTCTTGTGGAACTGGCAAAGGGATATTTGGAAGCCCATAGAGGGCTATGGTGAGAAAGGAAATATCTTCCGTTCAAAACTGGAAAGAAGCTTTCTGAGAAACTGCTCTGTGTTCTCTGAATTCATCTCACAGAGTTACATCTTTCCCTTCAAGAAGCCTTTCGCTAAGGCTGTTCTTGTGTAACTGGCAAAGGGATATTTGGAAGCCCATAGAGGGCTATGGTGAAAAAGGAAATATCTCCCGTTCAAAACTGGAAAGAAGCTTTCTGAGAAACTGCTCTGTGTTCTCTGAATTCATCTCACAGAGTTACATCTTCCCCTTCAAGACGCCTTTCGCTAAGGCTGTTCTTGTGGAATTGGCAAAGTGATATTTGGAAGCCCATAGAGGGCTATGGTGAAAAAGGAAATATCTTCCGTTCAAAACTGGAAAGAAGCTTTCTGAGAAACTGTTCTGTGTTCTGTTAGTTCATCTCACAGAGTTACATCTTTCCCTTCAAGAAGCCTTTCGCTAAGGCTGTTCATGTGGAATTAGCAAAGGGATATTTTGAAGCCCTTAGAGGGCTATGGTGAAAATGGAAATATCTTCCGTTCAAAACTGGAAAGAAGCTTTCTGAGAAACTGCTCTGTGTTCTCTGAATTCATCTCACAGAGTTACATCTTTCCCTTCAAGAAGCCTTTCGGTAAGGCTGTTCTTGTGGAACTGGCAAAGGGATATTTCGAAGCTCATAGAGGGCGATGCTGAAAAAGGAAATATCTTCCGTTCAAAACTGGAAAGAAGCATTCTGAGAAACTGCTCTGTGTTCTCTGAATTCATCTCACAGGGTCACATCTATCCCTTCAAGAAGCCTTTCGCCTAGGCTGTTCTTCTGGAACTGGCAAAGGGATATTTGGAATCCCATAGAGGGCTATGGTGAAAAAGGAAATATCTTCCGTTCAAAACTGGAAAGAAGCTTTCTGAGAAACTGCTCAGTGTTCTCTGAATTCATCTCACAGAGTTACATCTTTCCCTTCAAGAAGCCTTTCGCCTAGGCTGTTCTTCTGGAACTGGCAAAGGGATATTTGGAAGCCCATAGAGGGCTATGGTGAAAAAGGAAATATCTTCCGTTCAAAACTGGAAAGAAGCTTTCTGAGAAACTGCTCTGTGTTCTGTGAATTCATATCACAGAGCTACATCTTTACCTTCAAGAAGCCTTTCGCTAAGGCTGTTCTTGCGGAATTGGCAAAGGGATATTTGGAACCCCATAGAGGGCTATGGTGAAAAAGGAAATATCTTCCGTTCAAAACTGTAAAGAAGCTTTCTGAGAAACTGCTCTGTGTCCTGTTAATTCATCTCACGGAGATACATCTTTCCCTTCAAGAGGCCTTTTGCTAAGGCTGATCTTATGGAATTGGCAAAGGGATATTTTGAAGCCCATAGAGGGCTATGTTGAAAAAGGAAATATCTTCCGTTCAAAACTGGAAAGAAGCTTTCTGAGAAACTGCTCTGTGTTCTCTGAATTCTTCTCACAGATTTACATCTTTCCCTTCAAGAAGCCATTCGCTAAGGCTGTTCTTGTGGAACTGGCAAAGGGATATTTGGAACCCCATAGAGGGCTATGGTGAAAAAGGAAATATCTTCCGACCAAACTGGAAAGAAGCTTTCCTAGAAACTGCTCTGTGTTCTCTGAATTCATCTCACAGAGTCACATCTATCCCTTCAAGAAGCCTTTCGCTAAGGCTGTTCTTGTGGGACTGGCAAAGGGATATTTGGAAGCCCATAGAGGGCTATGGTGAAAAAGAAAATATCTTCCGTTCAAAACTGGAAAGAAGCTTTCTGAGAAACTGCTCTGTGTTCTGTTAATTCATATCACAGAGCTACATCTTTCCCTTCAAGAAGCCTTTCGCTAAGGCTGTTCTTGTGGAATTGGCAAAGTGATATTTGGAAGCCCTAAAGGGCTATGGTGAAAAAGGTAATATCTTCCGTTCAAAACTGGAAAGAAGCTTTCGGAGAAACTGTTCTGTGTTCTGTTAGTTCATCTCACAGAGTTACATCTTTCCCTTCAAGAAGCCTTTCGCTAAGGCTGTTCTTGTGGAACTGGCAAGGGGATATTGGGAAGCCCTTAGAGGGCTATGGTGAAAAAGGAAATATCTTCCGTTCAAAACTGGAAAGAAGATTTCTGAGAAACTGCTCTGTGTTCTGTTAGTTCATCTCACAGAGTTACATCTTTCCCTACAAGAAGCCTTTCGCTAAGGCTGTTCTAGTGGAACTGGCAAAGGGATATTTGGAAACCCATAGAGGGCTATGGTGAAAAAGGAAATATCTTCCGTTCAATACTGGAAAGAAGCTTTCTGAGAAACTGCTCTGTGTTCTCTGAATTCATCTCACAGAGTTACATCTTTCCCTTCAAGAAGCCTTTCGCTAAAGCTGTTCTTCTGGAATTGGCAAAGGGATATTTGGAAGCCCATAGAGGGCTATGGTGAAAAAGGAAATATCTTCCGTTCAAAACTGGAAAGAAGCTTTCTGAGAAACTGCTCTGTGTTCTGTTAATTCATCTCACAGAGTTACATCTTTCCCTTCAAGAAGCCTTTCGCTAAGGCTGTTCTTGTGGAATTGGCAAAGTGATATTTGGAAGCCCATAGAGGGCTATGGTGAAAAAGGAAATATCTTCCGTTCAAAACTGGAAAGAAGCTTTCTGAGAAACTGCTCTGTGTTCTGTTAGTTCATCTCACACAGTTACATCTTTCCCTTCAAGAAGCCTTTCCTTAAGGCTGTTCTTGTGGAACTGGCAAAGGGATATTTGGAAGCCCATAGAGGGCTATGGTGAGAAAGGAAATATCTTCCGTTCAAAACTGGAAAGAAGCTTTCTGAGAAACTGCTCTGTGTTCTCTGAATTCATCTCACAGAGTTACATCTTTCCCTTCAAGAAGCCTTTCGCTAAGGCTGTTCTTGTGTAACTGGCAAAGGGATAATAGGAAGCCCATAGAGGACTATGGTGAAAAAGGAAATATCTCCCGTTCAAAACTGGAAAGAAGCTTTCTGAGAAACTGCTCTGTGTTCTCTGAATTCATCTCACAGAGTTACATCTTTCCCTTCAAGAAGAATTTCGCTAAGTCTGTTCTTGTGGAATTGGCAAAGGGATATTTTGAAGCCCATACAGGGCTATGGTGAAAAAGGAAATATCTTCCGTTGAAAACTGGAAAGAAGCTTTCTGAGAAACTGCTCTGTGTTCTCTGAATTCATCTCACAGAGTTACATCTTTCCCTTCAAGAAGCCTTTCGCTGAGTCTGTTCTTGTGGAACTGGCAAGGGATATATCGAAGCTCATAGAGGGCTATGGTGAAAAAGTAAATATCTTCCGTTCAAAACTGGAAAGAAGCTTTCTGAGAAACTGCTCCGTGTTCTCTGAATTCATCTCACAGAGTTACATCTATCCCTTCAAGAAGCCTTTCGCTAAGGCTGTTCTTGTGGGACTGGCAAAGGGATATTTGGAAGCCCATAGACGGCTAGGGTGAAAAAGGAAATATCTTCCTTTCAAAACTGGAAAGAAGCTTTCTGAGAAACTGCTCTGTGTTCTGTTAATCCATCTCACAGTGTTACATCTTTCCCTTCAAGAAGCCTTTCGCTAAGGCTGTTCTTGTGGAATTGGCAAAGGGATATTTGGAAGCCCATAGAGGGCTATGGTGAAAAAGGAAATATCTTCCGTTCAAAACTGGAAAGAAGCTTTCTGAGAAACTGTTCTGTGTTCTGTTAGTTCATCTCACAGAGTTACATCTTTCCCTTCAAGAAGCCTTTCGCTAAGGCTGTTCTTGTGGAATTAGCAAAGGGATATTTGGAAGCCCTTAGAGGGCTATGGTGAAAAAGGAAATATCTTCCGTTCAAAACTGGAAAGAAGCTTTCGGAGAAACTGCTCTGTGTTCTCTGAATTCATCTCACAGAGTTACATCTTTCCCTTCAAGAAGCCTTTCGCTAAGGCTGTTCTTGTGGAACTGGCAAAGGGATATTTCGAAGCTCATAAAGGGCTATGCTGAAAAAGGAAATATCTTCCGTTCAAAACTGGAAAGAAGCATTCTGAGAAACTGCTCTGTGTTCTCTGAATTCATCTCACAGAGTCACATCTATCCCTTCAAGAAGCCTTTCGCTAAGGCTGTTCTTGTGGGACTGGCAAAGGGATATTTGGAAGCCCATAGAGGGCTATGGTGAAAAAGAAAATATCTTCCGTTCAAAACTGGAAAGAAGCTTTCTGAGAAACTGCTCTGTGTTCTGTTAATTCATATCACAGAGCTACATCTTTGCCTTCAAGAAGCCTTTCGCTAAGGCTGTTCTTGTGGAATTGGCAAAGTGATATTTGGAAGCCCATAAAGGGCTATGGTGAAAAAGGTAATATTTTCCGTTCAAAACTGGAAAGAAGCTTTCTGAGAAACTGTTCTGTGTTCTGTTAGTTCATCTCACAGAGTTACATCTTTCCCTTCAAGAAGCCTTTCGCTAAGGCTGTTCTTGTGGAACTGGCAAGGGGATATTGTGAAGCCCTTAGAGGGCTATGGTGAAAAAGGAAATATCTTCCGTTCAAAACTGGAAAGAAGATTTCTGAGAAACTGCTCTGTGTTCTCTGAATTCGTCTCACAGAGTTACATCTTTCCCTTCAAGAAGCCTTTCGCTCAGTCTGTTCTTGTGGAACTGGCAAGGGATATATCGAAGCTCATAGAGGGCTATGGTGAAAAAGTAAATATCTTCCGTTCAAAACTGGAAAGAAGCTTTCTGAGAAACTGCTCCGTGTTCTCTGAATTCATCTCACAGAGTTACATCTATCCCTTCAAGAAGCCTTTCGCTAAGGCTGTTCTTGTGGGACTGGCAAAGGGATATTTGGAAGCCCATAGAGGGCTAGGGTGAAAACGGAAATATCTTCCGTTCAAAACTGGAAAGAAGCTTTCTGAGAAACTGCTCTGTGTTCTGTTAATCCATCTCACAGAGTTACATCTTTCCCCTCAAGAAGCGTTTCGCTAAGGCTGTTCTTGTGGAATTGGCAAAGGGATATTTGGAAGCCCATAGAGGGCTATGGTGAGAAAGGAAATATCTTCCGTTCAAAACTGGAAAGAAGCTTTCTGAGAAACTGCTCTGTGTTCTCTGAATTCATCTCACAGAGTTTCATCTTTCCCTTCAAGTAGCCTTTCACTAAGGCTGTTCTTGTGGAACTGGCAAAGGGATATTTGGAAGCCCATAGAGGGCTATGGTGAAAAAGGAAATATCTTCCGTTCAAAACTGGAAAGAAGCTTTCTGAGAAACTGCTCTGTGTTCTCTGAATTCATCTCACAGAGTTACATCTTTCCCTTCAAGAAGCCTTTCGCTAAGGCTGTTCTTGTGGAATTGGCAAAGGGATATTTGGAAGCCCATTGAGGGCTATGGTGAAAAAGGAAATATCTTCCGTTCAAAACTGGAAAGAAGCTTTCTGAGAAACTGTTCTGTGTTCTGTTAGTTCATCTCACAGAGTTACATCTTTCCCTGCAAGAAGCCTTTCGCTAAGGCTGTTCTTGTGGAATTAGCAAAGGGATATTTGGAAGCCCTTAGAGGGCTATGGTGAAAAAGGAAATATCTTCCGTTCAAAACTGGAAAGAAGCTTTCTGAGAAACTGCTCTGTGTTCTCTGAATTCATCTCACAGAGTTACATCTTTCCCTTCAAGAAGCCTTTCGCTAAGGCTGTTCTTGTGGAACTGGCAAAGGGATATTTCGAAGCTCATAGGGGGCTATGCTGAAAAAGAAAATACCTTCGTTCAAAACTGGAAAGAAGCATTCTGAGAAACTGCTCTGTGTTCTCTGAATTCATCTCACAGAGTCACATCTATCCCTTCAAGAAGCCTTTCGCTAAGGCTGTTCTTGTGGGACTGGCAAAGGGATATTTGGAAGCCCATAGAGGGCTATGGTGAAAAAGAAAATATCTTCCGTTCAAAACTGGAAAGAAGCTTTCTGAGAAACTGCTCTGTGTTCTGTTAATTCATATCACAGAGCTACATCTTTCCCTTCAAGAAGCCTTTCGCTAAGGCTGTTCTTGTGGAACTGGCAAAGGGATATTTCGAAGCTCATAGAGGACTATGGTGAAAAAGGAAATATCTTCGGTTCAAAACTGGAAAGAAGCTTTCTGAGAAACTGCTCTGTGTTCTCTGAATTCATTTCACAGAGTTACATCTTTCCCTTCAAGAAGCCTTTCGCTAAGGCTGTTCTTGTGGAACTGGCAAAGGGATATTTGGATACCCTTAGAGGGCTATGGTGAAAAAGGAAATATCTTCCGTTCAAAACTGAAAAGAAGATTTCTGAGAAACTGCTCTGTGTTCTGTTAGTTCAACTCACAGAGTTACATCTTTCCCTACAAGAAGCCTTTCGCTAAGGCTGTTCTAGTGGAACTGGCAAAGGGATATTTGGAAACCCATAGAGGGCTATGGTGAAAAAGGAAATATCTTCCGTTCAATACTGGAAAGAAGCTTTCTGAGAAACTGCTCTGTGTTCTCTGAATTCATCTCACAGAGTTACATCTTTCCCTTCAAGAAGCCTTTCGCCTAGGCTGTTCTTCTGGAACTGTCAAAGGGATATTTGGAAGCCCATAGAGGGCTATGGTGAAAAAGGTAATATCTTCCGTTCAAAACTGGAAAGAAGCTTTCTGAGAAACTGCTCTGTGTTCTCTGAATTCATCTCACAGAGTTACATCTATCCCTTCAAGAAGCCTTTCGCTAAGGCTATTCTTGTGGGACTGTCAAAGGGATATTTGGAAGCCCATAGAGGTCTATGGTGAAAAAGAAAATATATTCCGTTCAAAACTGGAAAGAAGCTTTCTGAGAAACTGCTCTGTGTTCTGTTAATTCATATAACAGAGCTACATCTTTCCCTTCAAGAAGCCTTTCGCTAAGGCTGTTCTTGTGGAACTGGCAAAGGGATATTTGGAAGCCCTAAGAGGGCTATGGTGAAAAAGGAAATAACTTCCGTTCAAAACTGGAAAGAAGATTTCTGAGAAACTGCTCTGTGTTCTGTTAGTTCATCTCACAGAGTTACATCTTTCCCTACAAGAAGCCTTTCGCTAAGGCTGTTCTAGTGGAACTGGCAAAGGGATATTTGGAAACCCATAGAGGGCTATGGTGAAAAAGGAAATATCTTCCGTTCAAAACTGGAAAGAAGCTTTCTGAGAAACTGCTCTGTGTTCTGTTAGTTCATCTCACACAGTTACATCTTTCCCTTCAAGAAGCCTTTCCTTAAGGCTGTTCTTGTGGAACTGGCAAAGGGATATATGGAAGCCCATAGAGGGCTATGGTTAGAAAGGAAATATCTTCCGTTCAAAACTGGAAAGAAACTTTCTGTGAAACTGCTCTGTGTTCTCTGAATTCATCACACAGAGTTACATCTTTCCCTTCAAGAAGCCTTTCGCTGAGTCTGTTCTTGTGGAACTGGCAAGGGATATATCGAAGCTCATAGAGGGCTATGGTGAAAAAGTAAATATCTTCCGTTCAAAACTGGAAAGAAGCTTTCTGAGAAACTGCTCCGTGTTCTCTGAATTCATCTCACAGAGTTACATCTATCCCTTCAAGAAGCCTTTCGCTAAGGCTGTTCTTGTGGGACTGGCAAAGGGATATTTGGAAGCCCATAGAGGGCTAGGGTGAAAAAGAAAATATCTTCCGTTCAAAACTGGAAAGAAGCTTTCTGAGAAACTGCTCTGTGTTCTGTTAGTTCATCTCACAGAGTTACATCTTTCCTTCAAGAAGACTTTCGCTAAGGCTGTTCTTGTGGAATTAGCAAAGGGATATTTGGAAGCCCTTAGAGGGCTATGGTGAAAAAGGAAATATCTTCCGTTGAAAACTGGAAAGAAGATTTCTGAGAAACGGCTCTGTGTTCTCTGAATTCATCTCACAGAGTTACATCTTTCCTTTCAAGAAGCCTTTCGCTAAGGCTGTTCTTGTGGAACTGGCAAAGGGATATTTCGAAGCTCATAGAGGTCTATGCTGAAAAAGAAAATATCTTCCGTTCAAAACTGGAAAGAAGCATTCTGAGAAACTGCTCTGTGTTCTCTGAATTCATCTCACAGAGTCACATCTATCCCTTCAAGAAGCCTTTCGCTAAGGCTGTTCTTGTGGGACTGGCAAAGGGATATTTGGAAGCCCATAGAGGGCTATGGTGAAAAAGAAAATATCTTCCGTTCAAAACTGGAAAGAAGCTTTCTGAGAAACTGCTCTGTGTTCTGTTAATTCATATCACAGAGCTACATCTTTCCCTTCAAGAAGCCTTTCGCTAAGGCTGTTCTTGTGGAATTGGCAAAGTGATATTTGGAAGCCCATAAAGGGCTATGGTGAAAAAGGTAATATCTTCCGTTCAAAACTGGAAAGAAGCTTTCTGAGAAACTGTTCTGTGTTCTGTTAGTTCATCTCACAGAGTTACATCTTTCCCTTCAAGAAGCCTTTCGCTAAGGCTGTTCTTGTGGAACTGGCAAGGGGATATTGGGAAGCCCTTAGAGGACTATGGTGAAAAAGGAAATATCTTCCGTTCAAAACTGGAAAGAAGATTTCTGAGAAACTGCTCTGTGTTCTGTTAGTTCATCTCACAGAGTTACATCTTTCCCTACAAGAAGCCTTTCGCTAAGGCTGTTCTAGTGGAACTGGTAAAGGGATATTTGGAAACCCATAGAGGGCTATGGTGAAAAAGGAAATACCTTCCGTTCAATACTGGAAAGAAGCTTTCTGAGAAACTGCTCTGTGTTCTCTGAATTCATCTCACAGAGTTACAACTTTCCCTTCAAGAAGCCTTTCGCTAAAGCTGTTCTTGTGGAATTGGCAAAGGGATATTTGGAAGCCCTTAGAGGGCTATGGTGAGAAAGGAAATATCTTCCGTTCAAAACTGGAAAGAAGCTTTCTGAGAAACTGCTCTGTGTTCTGTTAATTCATATAACAGAGCTACATCTTTCCCTTCAAGAAGCCTTTCGCTAAGGCTGTTCTTGTGGAATTGGCAAAGTGATATTTGGAAGCCCATAAAGGGCTATGGTGAAAAAGGTAATATCTTCCGTTCAAAACTGGAAAGAAGCTTTCTGAGAAACTGTTCTGTGTTCTCTTAGTTCATCTCACAGAGTTACATCTTTCCCTTCAAGAAGCCTTTCGCTAAGGCTGTTCTTGTGGAACTGGCAAAGGGATATTTGGAATCCCTTAGAGGGCTATGGTGAAAAAGGAAATAACTTCCGTTCAAAACTGGAAAGAAGATTTCTGAGAAACTGCTCTGTGTTCTGTTAGTTCATCTCACAGAGTTACATCTTTCCCTACAAGAAGCCTTTCGCTAAGGCTGTTCTAGTGGAACTGGCAAAGGGATATTTGGAAACCCATAGAGGGCTATGGTGAAAAAGGAAATATCTTCCGTTCAAAACTGGAAAGAAGCTTTCTGAGAAACTGCTCTGTGTTCTGTTAGTTCATCTCACACAGTTACATCTTTCCCTTCAAGAAGCCTTTCCTTAAGGCTGTTCTTGTGGAACTGGCAAAGGGATATATGGAAGCCCATAGAGGGCTATGGTTAGAAAGGGAATATCTTCCGTTCAAAACTGGAAAGAAGCTTTCTGAGAAACTGCTCTGTGTTCTCTGAATTCATCTCACATAGTTACATCTTTCCCTTCAAGAAGCCTTTCGCTAAGGCTGTTCTTTTGGAACTGGCAAAGGGATATTTGGAAACCCATAGAGGGCTATGGTTGAAAAGGAAATATCTTCCGTTCAAAACTGGAAAGAAGCTTTCTGAGAAACTGCTCTGTGTTCTCTGAATTCATCTCACAGAGTTACATCTTTCCCTTCAAGAAGCCTTTCGCTAAGGCTGTTCTTCTGGAACTGGCAAAGCGATATTTGGAAGCCCATAGAGGGCTATGGTGAAAAAGGAAATATCTTCCGTTCAAAACTGGAAAGAATCTTTCTGAGAAACTGCTCTGTGTTCTCTGAATTCTTCTCACAGAGTTACATCTTTAACTTCAAGAAGCCATTCGCTAAGGCTGTTCTTGTGGAACTGGCAAAGGGATATTTGGAACCCCATAGAGGGCTATGGTGAAAAAGGAAATATCTTCCGTTCAAAACTGGAAAGAAGCTTTCCTAGAAACTGCTCTGTGTTCTGTTAGTTCATCTCACAGAGTTACGTCTTTCCCTTCAAGAAGCCGTTCGCTAAGGCTGTTCTTGTGGAACTGGCAAAGGGATATTTGGAAGCCCATAGAGGGCTATGGTGAAAAAGGAAATATCTTCCGTTCAAAACTGGAAAGAAACTTTCTGTGAAACTGCTCTGTGTTCTCTGAATTCATCTCACAGAGTTACATCTTTCCCTTCAAGAAGCCTTTCGTTGAGTCTGTTCTTGTGGAACTGGCAAGGGATATATCGAAGCTCATAGAGGGCTATGGTGAAAAAGTAAATATCTTCCGTTCAAAACTGGAAAGAAGCTTTCTGAGAAACTGCTCCGTGTTCTCTGAATTCATCTCACAGAGTTACATCTATCCCTTCAAGAAGCCTTTCGCTAAGGCTGTTCTTGTGGGACTGGCAAAGGGATATTTGGAAGCCCATAGAGGGCTAGGGTGAAAACGGAAATATCTTCCGTTCAAAACTGGAAAGAAGCTTTCTGAGAAACTGCTCTGTGTTCTGTTAATCCATCTCACAGAGTTACATCTTTCCCTTCAAGAAGCCTTTCGCTAAGGCTGTTCTTGTGGAATTGGCAAAGGCATATTTGGAAGCCCATAGAGGGCTATGGTGAGAAAGGAAATATCTTCCGTTCAAAACTGGAAAGAAGCTTTCTGAGAAACTGCTCTGTGTTCTCTGAATTCATCTCACAGAGTTTCATCTTTCCCTTCAAGTAGCCTTTCACTAAGGCTGTTCTTGTGGAACTGGCAAAGGGATATTTGGAAGCCCATAGAGGGCTATGGTGAAAAAGGAAATATCTTCCGTTCAAAACTGGAAAGAAGCTTTCTGAGAAACTGCTCTGTGTTCTCTGAATTCATCTCACAGAGTTACATCTTTCCCTTCAAGAAGCCTTTCGCTAAGGCTGTTCTTGTGGAATTGGCAAAGGGATATTTGGAAGCCCATAGAGGGCTATGGTGAAAAAGGAAATATCTTCCGTTCAAAACTGGAAAGAAGCTTTCTGAGAAACTGTTCTGTGTTCTGTTAGTTCATCTCACAGAGTTACATCTTTCCCTGCAAGAAGCCTTTCGCTAAGGCTGTTCTTGTGGAATTAGCAAGGGATATTTGGAAGCCCTTAGAGGGCTATGGTGAAAAAGGAAATATCTTCCGTTCAAAACTGGAAAGAAGCTTTCTGAGAAACTGCTCTGTGTTCTCTGAATTCATCTCACAGAGTTACATCTTTCCCTTCAAGAAGCCTTTCGCTAAGGCTGTTCTTGTGGAACTGGCAAAGGGATATTTCGAAGCTCATAGGGGGCTATGCTGAAAAAGAAAATATCTTCCGTTCAAAACTGGAAAGAAGCATTCTGAGAAACTGCTCTGTGTTCTCTGAATTCATCTCACAGAGTCACATCTATCCCTTCAAGAAGCCTTTCGCTAAGGCTGTTCTTGTGGGACTGGCAAAGGGATATTTGGAAGCCCATAGAGGGCTATGGTGAAAAAGAAAATATCTTCCGTTCAAAACTGGAAAGAAGCTTTCTGAGAAACTGCTCTGTGTTCTGTTAATTCATATCACAGAGCTACATCTTTCCCTTCAAGAAGCCTTTCACTAAGGCTGTTCTTGTGGAACTGGCAAAGAGATATTTCGAAGCTCATAGAGGACTATGGTGAAAAAGGAAATATCTTCGGTTCAAAACTGGAAAGAAGCTTTCTGAGAAACTGCTCTGTGTTCTCTGAATTCATTTCACAGAGTTACATCTTTCCCTTCAAGAAGCCTTTCGCTAAGGCTGTTCTTGTGGAACTGGCAAAGGGATATTTGGAAGCCCTTAGAGGGCTATGGTGAAAAAGGAAATATCTTCCGTTCAAAACTGGAAAGAAGATTTCTGAGAAACTGCTCTGTGTTCTGTTAGTTCAACTCACAGAGTTACATCTTTCCCTACAAGAAGCCTTTCGCTAAGGCTGTTCTAGTGGAACTGGCAAAGGGATATTTGGAAACCCATAGAGGGCTATGGTGAAAAAGGAAATATCTTCCGTTCAATACTGGAAAGAAGCTTTCTGAGAAACTGCTCTGTGTTCTCTGAATTCATCTCACAGAGTTACATCTTTCCCTTCAAGAAGCCTTTCGCCTAGGCTGTTCTTCTGGAACTGTCAAAGGGATATTTGGAAGCCCATAGAGGGCTATGGTGAAAAAGGTAATATCTTCCGTTCAAAACTGGAAAGAAGCTTTCTGAGAAACTGCTCTGTGTTCTCTGAATTCATCTCACAGAGTTACATCTATCCCTTCAAGAAGCCTTTCGCTAAGGCTATTCTTGTGGGACTGTCAAAGGGATATTTGGAAGCCCATAGAGGTCTATGGTGAAAAAGAAAATATATTCCGTTCAAAACTGGAAAGAAGCTTTCTGAGAAACTGCTCTGTGTTCTGTTAATTCATATAACAGAGCTACATCTTTCCCTTCAAGAAGCCTTTCGCTAAGGCTGTTCTTGTGGAACTGGCAAAGGGATATTTGGAAGCCCTAAGAGGGCTATGGTGAAAAAGGAAATAACTTCCGTTCAAAACTGGAAAGAAGATTTCTGAGAAACTGCTCTGTGTTCTGTTAGTTCATCTCACAGAGTTACATCTTTCCCTACAAGAAGCCTTTCGCTAAGGCTGTTCTAGTGGAACTGGCAAAGGGATATTTGGAAACCCATAGAGGGCTATGGTGAAAAAGGAAATATCTTCCGTTCAAAACTGGAAAGAAGCTTTCTGAGAAACTGCTCTGTGTTCTGTTAGTTCATCTCACAGAGTTACATCTTTCCCTTCAAGAAGCCTTTCGCTAAGGCTGTTCTTGTGGAACTGGCAAGGGGATATTGGGAAGCCCTTAGAGGGCTATGATGAAAAAGGAAATATCTTCCGTTCAAAACTGGAAAGAAGATTTCTGAGAAACTGCTCTGTGTTCTGTTAGTTCATCTCACAGAGTTACATCTTTCCCTACAAGAAGCCTTTCGCTAAGGCTGTTCTAGTGGAACTGGCAAAGGGATATTTGGAAACCCATAGAGGGCTATGGTGATAAAGGAAATACCTTCCGTTCAATACTGAAAAGAAGCTTTCTGAGAAACTGCTCTGTGCTCTCTGAATTCATCTCACAGAGTTACAACTTTCCCTTCAAGAAGCCTTTCGCTAAGGCTGTTCTTGTGGAATTGGCAAAGGGATATTTGGAAGCCCTTAGAGGGCTATGGTGAGAAAGGAAGTATCTTCCGTTCAAAACTGGAAAGAAGCTTTCTGAGAAACTGTTCTGTGTTCTGTTAGTTCATCTCACAGAGTTACATCTTTCCCTTCAAGAAGCCTTTCGCTAAGGCTGTTCTTGTGGAACTGGCAAAGGGATATTTCGAAGCTCATAGAGGGCTATGCTGAAAAAGGAAATATCTTCCGTTCAAAACTGGAAAGAAGCATTCTGAGAAACTGCTCTGTGTTCTCTGAATTCATCTCACAGAGTCACATCTATCCCTTCAAGAAGCCTTTCGCTAAGGCTGTTCTTGTGGGACTGGCAAAGGGATATTTGGAAGCAAATAGAGGGCTTTGGTGAAAAAGAAAATATCTTCCGTTCAAAACTGGAAAGAAGCTTTCTGAGAAACTGCTCTGTGTTCTGTTAATTCATATCACAGAGCTACATCTTTCCCTTCAAGAAGCCTTTCGCTAAGGCTGTTCTTGTGGAATTGGCAAAGTGATATTTGGAAGCCCATAAAGGGCGATGGTGAAAAAGGTAATACCTTCCGTTCAAAACTGGAAAGAAGCTTTCTGAGAAACTGTTCTGTGTTCTGTTAGTTCATCTCACAGAGTTACATCTTTCCCTTCAAGAAGCCTTTCGCTAAGGCTGTTCTTGTGGAACTGGCAAGGGGATATTGGGAAGCCCTTAGAGGGCTATGGTGAAAAAGGAAATATCTTCCGTTCAAAACTGGAAAGAAGATTTCTGAGAAACTGCTCTGTGTTCTCTTAGTTCATCTCACAGAGTTACATCGTTCCCTACAAGAAGCCTTTCGCTAAGGCTGTTCTAGTGGAACTGGGAAAGGGATATTTGGAAACCCATAGAGGGCTATGCTGAAAAAGGAAATACCTTCCGTTCAATACTGGAAAGAAGCTTTCTGAGAAACTGCTCTGTGTTCTCTGAATTCATCTCACAGAGTTACATCTTTCCCTTCAAGAAGCCTTTCGCCTAGCCTGTTCTTATGGAACTGGCAAAGGGATATTTGGAAGCCCATAGAGGGCTACGGTGAAAAAGGAAATATCTTGCGTTCAAAACTGGAAAGAAGCTTTCTGAGAAACGGCTCTGTATTCTGTTAATCCATCTCACAGAGTGACATCTTTCCCTTCAAGAAGCCTTTCGCTAAGGCTGTTCTAGTGGAACTGGCAAAGGGATATTTGGAAGCCCTTAGAGGGCTATGGTGAAAAAGGAAATAACTTCCGTTCAAAACTGGAAAGAAGCATTCTGAGAAACTGCTCTGTGTTCTCTGAATTCATCTCACAGAGTTACATCTTTCCCTTCAAGAAGCCTTTCGCTAAGGCTGTTCTTGTGGAATTGGCAAAGGGATATTTGGAAGCCCAAAGAGGGCTATGGTGAAAAAGGAAATATCTTCCGTTCAAAACTGGAAAGAAGCTTTCTGAGAAACTCTTCTGTGTTCTGTTAGTTCATCTCACAGAGTTACATCTTTCCCTTCAAGAAGCCTTTCGCTAAGGCTGTTCTTGTGGAATTAGCAAAGGGATATTTGGAAGCCCTTAGAGGGCTATGGTGAAAAAGGAAATATCTTCCGTTCAAAACTGGAAAGAAGCTTTCTGAGAAACTGCTCTGTGTTCTCTGAATTCATCTCACAGAGTTACATCTTTCCCTTCAAGAAGCCTTTCGCTAAGGCTGTTCTTGTGGAACTGGCAAAGGGATATTTCGAAGCTCATAGAGGGCTATGCTGAAAAAGGAAATATCTTCCGTTCAAAACTGGAAAGAAGCATTCTGAGAAACTACTCTGTGTTCTCTGAATTCATCTCACAGAGTCACATCTATCCCTTCAAGAAGCCTTTCGCTAAGGCTGTTCTTGTGGAACTGGCAAGGGGATATTTGGAAGCCCTTAGAGGACAATGGTGAAAAAGGAAATATCTTCCGTTCAAAACTGGAAAGAAGCTTTCTGAGAAACTGCTCTGTGTTCTGTGAATTCATATCACAGAGCTACATCTTTCCCTTCAAGAAGCCTTTCGCTAAGGCTGTTCTTGCGGAATTGGCAAAGGGATATTTGGAAGCCCATAGAGGGCTATGGTGAAAAAGGAAATATCTTCCGTTCAAAACTGGAAAGAAGCTTTCTGAGAAACTGCTCTGTGTTCTGTTAATTCATCTCACGGAGATACATCTTTCCCTTCAAGAGGCCTTTTGCTAAGGCTGTTCTTATGGAATTGGCAAAGGGATATTTTGAAGCCCATAGAGGGCTATGGTGAAAAAGGAAATATCTTCCGTTGAAAACTGGAAAGAAGCTTTCTGAGAAACTGCTCTGTGTTCTGTTAGTTCATCTCAAAGAGTTACATCTTTCCCTTCAAGAAGATTTTCGCTAAGGCTGTTCTTCTGGAATTGGCAAAGGGATATTTGGAAGCCCATAGAGGGCTATGGTGAAAAAGGAAATATCTTCCGTTCAAAACTGGAAAGAAGCTTTCTGAGAAATTGCTCTGTGTTCTGTTAGTTCATCTCACAGAGTTACATCTTTCCCTTCAAGAAGCCTTTCGCTAAGGCTGTTCTTCTGGAATTGGCAAAGGTATATTTGGAAGCCCATAGAGGGCTAGGGTGAAAAAGGAAATATCTTCCGTTCAAAACTGGAAAGAATCTTTCTGAGAAACTGCTCTGTGTTCTGTTAATCCATCTCACAGAGTTATATCTTTCCCTTCAAGAAGCCTTTCGCTAAGGCTGTTCTTGTGGAACTGGCAAAGGGATATTTGGAAGCCCATAGAGGGCTATGGTGAGAAAGGAATTATCTTCTGTTCAAAACTGGAAAGAAGCTTTCTGAGAAACTGCTCTGTGTTCTCTGAATTCATCTCACAGAGTTACATCTTTCCCTTCAAGAAGCCTTTCGCTAAGGCTGTTCTTGTGGAACTGGCAAAGGGATATTAGGAAGCCCATAGAGGGCTATGGTGAAAAAGGAAATATCTCCCGTTCAAAACTGGAAAGAAGCTTTCTGAGAAACTGCTCTGTGTTCTATGAATTCACCTCACAGAGTTACATCTTTCCCTTCAAGAAGCCTTTCGCTAAGGCTGTCCTTGTGGAACTGGCAAAGGGATATTTCGAAGCTCATAGAGGGCTATGGTGAAAAAGGAAATATCTTCCGTTCAAAACTTGAAAGAAGCTTTCTGAGAAACTGCTCTGTGTTCTCTGAATTCATCTCACAGAGTTACATCTATCCCTTCAAGAAGCCTTTCGCTAAGGCTATTCTTGTGGGACTGGCAAAGGGATATTTGGAAGCCCATAGAGGGCTAAGGTGAAAAAGAAAATATATTCCGTTCAAAACTGGAAAGAAGCTTTCTGAGAAACTGCTCTGTGTTCTGTTAATTCATATCACAGAGTTACATCTTTCCCTTCAAGAAGCCTTTCGCTAAGGCTGTTCTTGTGGAATTGGCAAAGTGATATTTGGAAGCCCATAAAGGGCTATGGTGAAAAAGGTAATATCTTCCGTTCAAAACTGGAAAGAAGCTTTCTGAGAAACTGCTGTGTGTTCTGTTAGTTCATCTCACACAGTTACATCTTTCCCTTCAAGAAGCCTTTCGCTAAGGCTGTTCTTGTGGAATTAGCAAAGGGATATTTGGAAGCCCTTAGAGGGCTATGGTGAAAAAGGAAATATCTTCCGTTCAAAACTGGAAAGAAGCTTTCTGAGAAACTGCTCTGTGTTCTGTTAATTCATATCACAGAGCTACATCTTTCCCTTCAAGAAGCCTTTCGCTAAGGCTGTTCTTGCGGAATTAGCAAAGGGATATTTGGAAGCCCTTAGAGGACTATGGTGAAAAAGGAAATATCTTCCGTTCAAAACTGGAAAGAAGCTTTGTGAGAAACTGCTCTGTGTTCTCTGAATTCATCTCACAGAGTTACATCTTTCCCTTCAAGAAGCCTTTCGCTAAGGCTGTTCTTGTGGAACTGGCAAAGGGATATTTCGAAGCTCATAGAGGGCTATGGTGAAAAAGGAAATATCTTCCGTTCAAAACTGGAAAGAAGCTTTCTGAGAAACTGCTCTGTGTTCTCTGAATTCATCTCACAGAGTTACATCTATCCCTTCAAGAAGCCTTTCGCTAAGGCTATTCTTGTGGGACTGGCAAAGGGATATTTGGAAGCCCATAGAGGGCTAAGGTGAAAAAGAAAATATATTCCGTTCAAAACTGGAAAGAAGCTTTCTGAGAAACTGCTCTGTGTTCTGTTAATTCATATCACAGAGATACATCTTTCCCTTCAAGAAGCCTTTCGCTAAGGCTGTTCTTGTGGAATTGGCAAAGTGATATTTGGAAGCCCATAAAGGGCTATGGTGAAAAAGGAAATATCTTCCGTTCAAGACTGGAAAGAAGCTTTCTGAGAAACTGCTCTGTGTTCTGTTAATCCATCTCACAGAGTTACATCTTTCCCTTAAAGAAGCCTTTCGATAAGGCTGTTCTTGTGGAATTGGCAAAGGGATATTTGGAAGCCCATAGAGGGCTATGGTGAAAAAGGAAATATCTTCCGTTCAAAACTGGAAAGAAGCTTTCTGAGAAACTGTTCTGTGTTCTGTTAGTTCATCTCACAGAGTTACATCTTTCCCTTCAAGAAGCCTTTCGCTAAGGCTGTTCTTGTGGAATTAGCAAAGGGATATTTGGAAGCCCTTAGAGGGCTATGGTGAAAAAGGAAATATCTTCCGTTCAAAACTGGAAAGAAGCTTTCTGAGAAACTGCTCTGTGTTCTCTGAATTCATCTCACAGAGTTACATCTTTCCCTTCAAGAAGCCTTTCGCTAAGGCTGTTCTTGTGGAATTGGCAAAGGGATATTTGGAAGCCCATAGAGGACTATGGTGAAAAAGGAAATATCTTCCGTTCAAAACTGGAAAGAAGCTTTCTGAGAAACTGCTCTGTGTTCTGTTAATTCATCTCACAGAGTTACATCTTTCCCTTCAAGAAGCCTTTTGCTAAGGCTGTTCTTGTGGAATTGGCAAAGTTATATTTGGAAGCCCATAGAGGGCAATGGTAAAAAAGGAAATATCTTCCGTTCAAAACTGGAAAGAAGCTTTCTGAGAAACTGCTCTGTGTTCTATGAATTAATCTCACAGAGTTACATCTTTCCCTTCAAGAAGCCTTTCGCTAAGGCTGTTCTTGTGGAATTGGCAAAGGGATATTTGGAAGCCCTTAGAGGGCTATGGTGAAAAAGGAAATAACTTCCGTTCAAAACTGGAAAGAAGCATTCTGAGAAACTGCTCTGTGTTCTCTGAATTCATCTCACAGAGTTACATCTTTCCCTTCAAGAAGCCTTTCGCTAAGGCTGTTCTTGTGGAATTGGCAAAGTGATATTTGGAAGCCCATAGAGGGCTATGGCGAAAAAGGAAATATCTTCCGTTCAAAACTGGAAAGAAGCTTTCTGAGAAACTGTTCTGTGTTCTGCTAGTTCATCTCACAGAGTTACATCTTTCCCTTCAAGAAACCTTTCGCTAAGGCTGTTCTTGTGGAATTAGCAAAGGGATATTTGGAAGCCCTTAGAGGGCTATGGTGAAAAAGGAAATATCTTCCGTTCAAAACTGGAAAGAAGCTTCTGAGAAACTGCTCTGTGTTCTCTGAATTCATCTCACAGAGTTACATCTTTCCCTTCAAGAAGCCTTTCGCTAAGGCTGTACTTGTGGAACTGGCAAAGGGATATTTGGAAGCCCATAGAGGGCTATGGTGAAAAAGGAAATATCTTCCGTTCAAAACTGGAAAGAAGCTTTCTGAGAAACTGCTCTGTGTTCTGTGAATTCAAATCACAGAGCAACATCTTTCCCTTCAAGAAGCCTTTCGCTAAGGCTGTTCTTGCGGAATTGGCAAAGGGATATTTGGAAGCCCATAGAGGGCTATGGTGAAAAAGGAAATATCTTCCGTTCAAAACTGGAAAGAAGCTTTCTGAGAAACTGCTCTGTGTTCTGTTAATTCATCTCACGGAGATACATCTTTCCCTTCAAGAGGCCTTTTGCTAAGGCTGTTCTTATGGAATTGGCAAAGGGATATTTTGTAGCCCATAGAGGGCTATGGTGAAAAAGGAAATATCTTCCGTTGAAAACTGGAAAGAAGCTTTCTGAGAAACTGCTCTGTGTTCTCTGAATTCATCTCACAGAGTTACATCTTTCCCTTCAAGAAGCCTTTCGCTAAGGCTGTTCTTCTGGAATTGGCAAAGGGATATTTGGAAGCCCATAGAGGGCTATGGTGAAAAAGGAAATATCTTCCGTTCAAAACTGGAAAGAAGCTTTCTGAGAAACTGCTCTGTGTTCTCTGAATTCATCTCACAGAGTTACATCTATCCCTTCAAGAAGCCTTTCGCTAAGGCTATTCTTCTGGGACTGGCAAAGGGATATTTGGAAGCCCATAGAGGGCTATGGTGAAAAAGAAAATATATTCCGTTCAAAACTGGAAAGAAGCTTTCTGAGAAACTGCTCTGTGTTCTGTTAATTCATATCACAGAGCTACATCTTTCCCTTCAAGAAGCCTTTCGCTAAGGCTGTTCTTGTGGAATTGGCAAAGTGATATTTGGAAGCCCATAAAGGGCTATGGTGAAAAAGGTAATATCTTCCGTTCAAAACCGGAAAGAAGCTTTCTGAGAAACTGTTCTGTGTTCTGTTAGTTCATCTCACAGAGTTACATCTTTCCCTTCAAGAAGCCTTTCGCTAAGGCTGTTCTTGTGGAATTGGCAAAGGGATATTTGGAAGCCCATAGAGGGCTATGGTGAAAAAGGAAATATCTTCAGTTCAAAACTGGAAAGAAGCTTTCTGAGAAACTGTTCTGTGTTCTGTTAGTTCATCTCACAGAGTTATATCTTTCCCTTCAAGAAGCCTTTCGCTAAGGCTGTTCTTGTGGAATTAGCAAAGGGATATTTGGAAGCCCTTAGAGGGCTATGGTGAAAAAGGAAATATCTTCCGTTCAAAACTGGAAAGAAGCTTTCTGAGAAACTGCTCTGTGTTCTCTGAATTCATCTCACAGAGTTACATCTTTCCCTTCAAGAAGCCTTTCGCTAAGGCTGTTCTTGTGGAACTGGCAAAGGGATATTTCGAAGCTCATAGAGGGCTATGCTGAAAAAGGAAATATCTTCCGTTCAAAACTGGAAAGAAGCATTCTGAGAAACTGCTCTGTGTTCTCTGAATTCATCTCACAGAGTCACATCTATCCCTTCAAGAAGCCTTTCGCTAAGGCTGTTCTTGTGGGACTGGCAAAGGGATATTTGGAAGCCCATAGAGGGCTATGGTGAAAAAGGAAATATCTTCCTTTCAAAACTGGAAAGAAGCTTTCTGAGAAACTGCTCTGTGTTCTGTTAATTCATATCACAGAGCTACATCTTTCCCTTCAAGAAGCCTTTCGCTAAGGCTGTTCTTGTGGAATTGGCAAAGTGATATTTGGAAGCCCATAGAGGGCTGTGGTGAAAAAGGAAATATCTTCCGTTCAAAACTGGAAAGAAGCTTTCTGAGAAACTGCTGTGTGTTCTGTTAGTTCATCTCACACAGTTACATCTTTCCCTTCAAGAAGCCTTTCGCTAAGGCTGTTCTTGTGGAATTAGCAAAGTTATATTTGGAAGCCCTTAGAGGGCTATGGTGAAAAAGGAAATATCTTCCGTTCAAAACTGGAAAGAAGCTTTCTGAGAAACTGCTCTGTGTTCTGTTAATTCATATCACAGAGCTACATCTTTCCCTTCAAGAAGCCTTTCGCTAAGGCTGTTCTTGCGGAATTGGCAAAGGGATATTTGGAAGCCCTTAGAGGGCTATGGTGAAAAAGGAAATATCTTCCGTTCAAAACTGGAAAGAAGCTTTGTGAGAAACTGCTCTGTGTTCTCTGAATACATCTCACAGAGTTACATCTTTCCCTTCAAGAAGCCTTTCGCTAAGGCTGTTCTTGTGGAACTGGCAAAGGGATATTTCGAAGCTCATAGAGGGCTATGGTGAAAAAGGAAATATCTTCCGTTCAAAACTGGAAAGAAGCTTTCTGAGAAACTGCTCTGTGTTCTCTGAATTCATCTCACAGAGTTACATCTATCCCTTCAAGAAGCCTTTCGCTAAGGCTATTCTTGTGGGACTGGCAAAGGGATATTTGGAAGCCCATAGAGGGCTAAGGTGAAAAAGAAAATATATTCCGTTCAAAACTGTAAAGAAGCTTTCTGAGAAACTGCTCTGTGTTCTGTTAATTCATATCACAGAGCTACATCTTTCCCTTCAAGAAGCCTTTCGCTAAGGCTGTTCTTGTGGAATTGGCAAAGTGATATTTGGAAGCCCATAAAGAGCTATGGTGAAAAAGGTAATATCTTCCGTTCAAAACCGGAAAGAAGCTTTCTGAGAAACTGTTCTGTGTTCTGTTAGTTCATCTCACAGAGTTACATCTTTCCCTTCAAGAAGCCTTTCGCTAAGGCTGTTCTTGTGGAACTGGCAAAGGGATATTTGGAAGCCCTTAGATGGCTATGGTGAAAAAGGAAATATCTTCCGTTCAAAACTGGAAAGAAGATTTCTGAGAAACTGCTCTGTGTTCTGTTAGTTCATCTCACAGAGTTACATCTTTCCCTACAAGAAACCTTTCGCTAAGGCTGTTCTTGTGGAATTGGCAAAGTGATATTTGGAAGCCCATAGAGGGCTATGGCGAAAAAGGAAATATCTTCCGTTCAAAACTGGAAAGAAGCTTTCTGAGAAACTGTTCTGTGTTCTGCTAGTTCATCTCACAGAGTTACATCTTTCCCTTCAAGAAACCTTTCGCTAAGGCTGTTCTTGTGGAATTAGCAAAGGGATATTTGGAAGCCCTTAGAGGGCTATGGTGAAAAAGGAAATATCTTCCGTTCAAAACTGGAAAGAAGCTTTCTGAGAAACTGCTCTGTGTTCTCTGAATTCATCTCACAGAGTTACATCTTTCCCTTCAAGAAGCCTTTCGCTAAGGCTGTTCTTGTGGAACTGGCAAAGGGATATTTGGAAGCCCATAGAGGGCTATGGTGAAAAAGGAAATATCTTCCGTTCAAAACTGGAAAGAAGCTTTCTGAGAAACTGCTCTGTGTTCTGTGAATTCATATCACAGAGCTACATCTTTCCCTTCAAGAAGCCTTTCGCTAAGGCTGTTCTTGCGGAATTGGCAAAGGGATATTTGGAAGCCCATAGAGGGCTATGGTGAAAAAGGAAATATCTTCCCTTCAAAACTGGAAAGAAGCTTTCTGAGAAACTGCTCTGTGTTCTGTTAATTCATCTCACGGAGATACATCTTTCCCTTCAAGAGGCCTTTTGCTAAGGCTGTTCTTATGGAATTGGCAAAGGGATATTTTGTAGCCCATAGAGGGCTATGGTTGAAAAAGGAAATATCTTCCGTTGAAAACTGGAAAGAAGCTTTCTGAGAAACTGCTCTGTGTTCTCTGAATTCATCTCACAGAGTTACATCTTTCCCTTCAAGAAGCCTTTCGCTAAGGCTGTTCTTCTGGAATTGGCAAAGGGATATTTGGAAGCCCATAGAGGGCTATGGTGAAAAAGGAAATATCTTCCGTTCAAAACTGGAAAGAAGCTTTCTGAGAAACTGCTCTGTGTTCTCTGAATTCATCTCACAGAGTTACATCTATCCCTTCAAGAAGCCTTTCGCTAAGGCTATTCTTCTGGGACTGGCAAAGGGATATTTGGAAGCCCATAGAGGGCTATGGTGAAAAAGAAAATATATTCCGTTCAAAACTGGAAAGAAGCTTTCTGAGAAACTGCTCTGTGTTCTGTTAATTCATATCACAGAGCTACATCTTTCCCTTCAAGAAGCCTTTCGCTAAGGCTGTTCTTGTGGAATTGGCAAAGTGATATTTGGAAGCCCATAAAGGGCTATGGTGAAAAAGGTAATATCTTCCGTTCAAAACCGGAAAGAAGCTTTCTGAGAAACTGTTCTGTGTTCTGTTAGTTCATCTCACAGACTTACATCTTTCCCTTCAAGAATCCTTTCGCTAAGGCTGTTCTTGTGGAATTGGCAAAGGGATATTTGGAAGCCCATAGAGGGCTATGGTGAAAAAGGAAATATCTTCCGTTCAAAACTGGAAAGAAGCTTTCTGAGAAACTGTTCTGTGTTCTGTTAGTTCATCTCACAGAGTTATATCTTTCCCTTCAAGAAGCCTTTCGCTAAGGCTGTTCTTGTGGAATTAGCAAAGGGATATTTGGAAGCCCTTAGAGGGCTATGGTGAAAAAGAAAATATCTTCCGTTCAAAACTGGAAAGAAGCTTTCTGAGAAACTGCTCTGTGTTCTGTTAATTCATATCACAGAGCTACATCTTTCCCTTCAAGAAGCCTTTCGCTAAGGCTGTTCTTGTGGAATTGGCAAAGGGATATTTGGAAGCCCTAAAGGGCTATGGTGAAAAAGGTAATATCTTCCGTTCAAAACTGGAAAGAAGCTTTCTGAGAAACTGTTCTGTGTTCTGTTAGTTCATCTCACAGAGTTACATCTTTCCCTTCAAGAAGCCTTTCGCTAAGGCTGTTCTTGTGGAACTGGCAAGGGGATATTGGGAAGCCCTTAGAGGGCTATGGTGAAAAAGGAAATATCTTCCGTTCAAAACTGGAAAGAAGATTTCTGAGAAACTGCTCTGTGTTCTGTTAGTTCATCTCACAGAGTTACATCTTTCCCTACAAGAAGCCTTTCGCTAAGGCTGTTCTAGTGGAACTGGCAAAGGGATATTTGGAAACCCATAGAGGGCTATGGTGAAAAAGGAAATATCTTCCGTTCAATACTGGAAAGAAGCTTTCTGAGAAACTGATCTGTGTTCTCTGAATTCATCTCACAGAGTTACATCTTTCCCTTCAAGAAGCCTTTCGCTAAAGCTGTTCTTCTGGAATTGGCAAAGGGATATTTGGAAGCCCATAGAGGGCTATGGTGAAAAAGGAAATATCTTCCGTTCAAAACTGGAAAGAAGCTTTCTGAGAAACTGCTCTGTGTTCTGTTAATTCATCTCACACAGTTACATCTTTCCCTTCAAGAAGCCTTTCCTTAAGGCTGTTCTTGTGGAACTGGCAAAGGGATATTTGGAAGCCCATAGAGGGCTATGGTGAGAAAGGAAATATCTTCCGTTCAAAACTGGAAAGAAGCTTTCTGAGAAACTGCTCTGTGTTCTCTGAATTCATCTCACAGAGTTACATCTTTCCCTTCAAGAAGCCTTTCGCTAAGGCTGTTCTTGTGGAACTGGCAAAGGGATAATAGGAAGCCCATAGAGGACTATGGTGGAAAAGGAAATATCTCCCGTTCAAAACTGGAAAGAAGCTTTCTGAGAAACTGCTCTGTGTTCTCTGAATTCATCTCACAGAGTTACATCTTTCCCTTCAAGAAGAATTTCGCTAAGTCTGTTCTTGTGGAATTGGCAAAGGGATATTTTGAAGCCCATACAGGGCTATGGTGAAAAAGGAAATATCTTCCGTTGAAAACTGGAAAGAAGCTTTCTGAGAAACTGCTCTGTGTTCTCTGAATTCATCTCACAGAGATACATCTTTCCCTTCAAGAAGCCTTTCGCTGAGTCTGTTCTTGTGGAACTGGCAAGGGATATATCGAAGCTCATAGAGGGCTATGGTGAAAAAGTAAATATCTTCCGTTCAAAACTGGAAAGAAGCTTTCTGAGAAACTGCTCCGTGTTCTCTGAATTCATCTCACAGAGTTACATCTATCCCTTCAAGAAGCCTTTCGCTAAGGCTGTTCTTGTGGGACTGGCAAAGGGATATTTGGAAGCCCATAGACGGCTAGGGTGAAAAAGGAAATATCTTCCGTTCAAAACTGGAAAGAAGCTTTCTGAGAAACTGCTCTGTGTTCTGTTAATCCATCTCACAGAGTTACATCTTTCCCTTCAAGAAGCCTTTCGCTAAGGCTGTTCTTGTGGAATTGGCAAAGGGATATTTGGAAGCCCATAGAGGGCTATGGTGAAAAAGGAAATATCTTCCGTTCAAAACTGGAAAGAAGCTTTCTGAGAAACTGTTCTGTGTTCTGTTAGTTCATCTCACAGAGTTACATCTTTCCCTTCAAGAAGCCTTTCGCTAAGGCTGTTCTTGTGCAATTAGCAAAGGGATATTTGGAAGCCCTTAGAGGGCTATGGTGAAAAAGGAAATATCTTCCGTTCAAAACTGGAAAGAAGCTTTCGGAGAAACTGCTCTGTGTTCTCTGAATTCATCTCACAGAGTTACATCATTCCCTTCAAGAAGCCTTTCGCTAAGGCTGTTCTTGTGGAACTGGCAAAGGGATATTTCGAAGCTCATAGAGGGCTATGCTGAAAAAGGAAATATCTTCCGTTCAAAACTGGAAAGAAGCATTCTGAGAAACTGCTCTGTGTTCTCTGAATTCATCTCACAGAGTCACATCTATCCCTTCAAGAAGCCTTTCGCTAAGGCTGTTCTTGTGGGACTGGCAAAGGGATATTTGGAAGCCCATAGAGGGCTATGGTGAAAAAGAAAATATCTTCCGTTCAAAACTGGAAAGAAGCTTTCTGAGAAACTGCTCTGTGTTCTGTTAATTCATATCACAGAGCTACATCTTTGCCTTCAAGAAGCCTTTCGCTAAGGCTGTTCTTGTGGAATTGGCAAAGTGATATTTGGAAGCCCATAAAGGGCTATGGTGAAAAAGGTAATATTTTCCGTTCAAAACTGGAAAGAAGCTTTCTGAGAAACTGTTCTGTGTTCTGTTAGTTCATCTCACAGAGTTACATCTTTCCCTTCAAGAAGCCTTTCGCTAAGGCTGTTCTTGTGGAACTGGCAAGGGGATATTGTGAAGCCCTTAGAGGGCTATGGTGAAAAAGGAAATATCTTCCGTTCAAAACTGGAAAGAAGATTTCTGAGAAACTGCTCTGTGTTCTGTTAGTTCATCTCACAGAGTTACATCTTTCCCTTCAAGAAGCCTTTCGCTAAGGCTGTTCTTCTGGAATTGGCAAAGGGATATTTGGAAGCCCTTAGAGGGTTATGGTGAAAAAGGAAATATCTTCCGTTCAAAACTGGAAAGAAGCTTTCTGAGAAACTGCTCTGTGTTCTGTTAATTCATCTCACAGAGTTACATCTTTCCCTTCAAGAAGCCTTTCGCTAAGGCTGTTCTTGTGGAATTGGCAAAGTGATATTTGGAAGCCCATAGAGGGCTATGGTGAAAAAGGAAATATCTTCCGTTCAAAACTGGAAAGAAGCTTTTTGAGAAACTGCTCTGTGTTCTGTTAGTTCATCTCACACAGTTACATCTTTCCCTTCAAGAAGCCTTTCCTTAAGGCTGTTCTTGTGGAACTGGCAAAGGGATATTTGGAAGCCCATAGAGGGCTATGGTGAGAAAGGAAATATCTTCCGTTCAAAACTGGAAAGAAGCTTTCTGAGAAACTGCTCTGTGTTCTCTGAATTCATCTCACAGAGTTACATCTTTCCCTTCAAGAAGCCTTTCGCTAAGGCTGTTCTTGTGGAACTGGCAAAGGGATAATAGGAAGCCAATAGAGGGCTATGGTGAAAAAGGAAATATCTCCCGTTCAAAACTGGAAAGAAGCTTTCTGAGAAACTGCTCTGTGTTCTCTGAATTCATCTCACAGAGTTACATCTTTCCCTTCAAGAAGCCTTTCGCTTAGGCTGTTCTTGTGGAATTGGCAAAGGGATATTTTGAAGCCCATACAGGGCTATGGTGAAAAAGAAAATATCTTCAGTTCAAACTGGAAAGAAGCTTTCTGAGAAACTGCTCTGTGTTCTCTTAATTCATCTCACAGAGATACATCTTTCCCTTCAAGAATCCTTTCGCTAAGGCTGTTCTTGTGGAATTAGCAAAGGGATATTTGGAAGCCCTTAGAGGGCTATGGTGAAAAAGGAAATATCTTCCGTTCAAAACTGGAAAGAAACTTTCTGGGAAACTGCTCTGTGTTCTCTGAATTCTTCTCAAAGAGTTACATCTTTCCCTTCAAGAAGCCTTTCGCTAAGGCTGTTCTTGTGGAACTGGCAAAGGGATATTTGGAAACCCATAGAGGGCTATGGTGCAAAAGGAAATATCTTCCGTTCAAAACTGGAAAGAAGCTTTCTGAGAAACTGCTCTGTGTTCTCTGAATTCATCTCACAGAGTTACATCTTTCCCTTCAAGAAGCCTTTCGCTAAGGCTGTTCTTGTGGAATTGGCAAAGTGATATTTGGAAGCCCATAGAGGGCTATGGTGAAAAAGGAAATATCTTCCGTTCAAAACTGGAAAGAAGCTTTCCTAGAAACTGCTTTGTGTTCTGTTAGTTCATCTCACAGAGTTACATCTTTCCCTTCAAGAAGCCTTTCGCTAAGGCTGTTCTTGTGAAACTGGCAAATTGATATTTGGAAGCCCATAGAGGGCTATGGTGAAAAAGGAAATATCTTCCGTTCAAAACTGGAAAGAAGCTTTCTGAGAAACTGCTCTGTGTTCTCTGAATTCATCTCACAGAGTTACATCTTTCCCTTCAAGAAGCCTTTCGCTAAGGCTGTTCTTGTGGAACTGGCAAAGGGATATTTCGAAGCTCATAGAGGGCTATGCTGAAAAAGGAAATATCTTCCGTTCAAAACTGGAAAGAAGCATTCTGAGAAACTGCTCTGTGTTCTCTGAATTCATCTCACAGAGTCACATCTATCCCTTCAAGAAGCCTTTCTCTAAGGCTGTTCTTGTGGGACTGGCAAAGGGATATTTGGAAGCCCATAGAGGGCTATGGTGAAAAAGAAAATATCTTCCGTTCAAAACTGGAAAGAAGCTTTCTGAGAAACTGCTCTGTGTTCTGTTAATTCATATCACAGAGCTACATCTTTCCCTTCAAGAAGCCTTTCGCTAAGGCTGTTCTTGTGGAATTGGCAAAGTGATATTTGGAAGCCCATAAAGGGCTTTGGTGAAAAAGGTAATATCTTCCGTTCAAAACTGGAAAGAAGCTTTCTGAGAAACTGTTCTGTGTTCTGTTAGGTCATCTCACAGAGTTACATCTTTCCCTTCAAGAAGCCTTTCGCTAAGGCTGTTCTTGTGGAACTGGCAAGGGGATATTGGGAAGCCCTTAGAGGGCTATGGTGAAAAAGGAAATATCTTCCGTTCAAAACTGGAAAGAAGATTTCTGAGAAACTGCTCTGTGTTCTGTTAGTTCATCTCACAGAGTTACATCTTTCCCTACAAGAAGCCTTTCGCTAAGGCTGTTCTAGTGGAACTGGCAAAGGGATATTTGGAAACCCATAGAGGGCTATGGTGAAAAATTAATTATCTTCCGTTCAATACTGGAAAGAGGCTTTCTGAGAAACTGCTCTGTGTTCTCTGAATTCATCTCACAGAGTTACATCTTTCCCTTCAAGAAGCCTTTCGCTAAAGCTGTTCTTCTGGAATTGGCAAAGTGATATTTGGAAGCCCATAGAGGGCTATGGTGAAAAAGGAAATATCTCCCGTTCAAAACTGGAAAGAAGCTTTCTGAGAAACTGCTCTGTGTTCTGTTAATTCATCTCACAGAGTTACATCTTTCCCTTCAAGAAGCCTTTCGCTAAGGCTGTTCTTGTGGAATTGGCAAAGTGATATTTGGAAGCCCATAGAGGGCTATGGTGAAAAAGGAAATATCTTCCGTTCAAAACTGGAAAGAAGCTTTCTGAGAAACTGCTCTGTGTTCTGTTAGTTCATCTCACACAGTTACATCTTTCCCTTCAAGAAGCCTTTCCTTAAGGCTGTTCTTGTGGAACTGGCAAAGGGATAATTGGAAGCCCATAGAGGGCTATGGTGAAAAAGTAAATATCTTCCGTTCAAAACTGGAAAGAAGCTTTCTGAGAAACTGCTCTGTGTTCTGTTAATTCATCTCACAGAGTTACATCTTTCCCTTCAAGAAGCCTTTCGCTAAGGCTGTTCTTGTGGAATTGGCAAAGTGATATTTGGAAGCCCATAGAGGGCTATGGTGAAAAAGGAAATATCTTCCGTTCAAAACTGGAAAGAAGCTTTTTGAGAAACTGCTCTGTGTTCTGTTAGTTCATCTCACACAGTTACATCTTTCCCTTCAAGAAGCCTTTCCTTAAGGCTGTTCTTGTGGAACTGGCAAAGGGATATTTGGAAGCCCATAGAGGGCTATGGTGAGAAAGGAAATATCTTCCGTTCAAAACTGGAAAGAAGCTTTCTGAGAAACTGCTCTGTGTTCTCTGAATTCATCTCACAGAGTTACATCTTTCCCTTCAAGAAGCCTTTCGCTAAGGCTGTTCTTGTGGAACTGGCAAAGGGATAATAGGAAGCCCATAGAGGGCTATGGTGAAAAAGGAAATATCTCCCGTTCAAAACTGGAAAGAAGCTTTCTGAGAAACTGCTCTGTGTTCTCTGAATTCATCTCACAGAGTTACATCTTTCCCTTCAAGAAGCCTTTCGCTTAGGCTGTTCTTGTGGAATTGGCAAAGGGATATTTTGAAGCCCATACAGGGCTATGGTGAAAAAGAAAATATCTTCAGTTCAAACTGGAAAGAAGCTTTCTGAGAAACTGCTCTGTGTTCTCTTAATTCATCTCACAGAGATACATCTTTCCCTTCAAGAATCCTTTCGCTAAGGCTGTTCTTGTGGAATGAGCAAAGGGATATTTGGAAGCCCTTAGAGGGCTATGGTGAAAAAGGAAATATCTTCCGTTCAAAACTGGAAAGAAACTTTCTGGGAAACTGCTCTGTGTTCTCTGAATTCTTCTCAAAGAGTTACATCTTTCCCTTCAAGAAGCCTTTCACTAAGGCTGTTCTTGTGGAACTGGCAAAGGGATATTTGGAAACCCATAGAGGGCTATGGTGCAAAAGGAAATATCTTCCGTTCAAAACTGGAAAGAAGCTTTCTGAGAAACTGCTCTGTGTTCTCTGAATTCATCTCACAGAGTTACATCTTTCCCTTCAAGAAGCCTTTCGCTAAGGCTGTTCTTGTGGAATTGGCAAAGTGATATTTGGAAGCCCATAGAGGGCTATGGTGAAAAAGGAAATATCTTCCGTTCAAAACTGGAAAGAAGCTTTCCTAGAAACTGCTTTGTGTTCTGTTAGTTCATCTCACAGAGTTACATCTTTCCCTTCAAGAAGCCTTTCGCTAAGGCTGTTCTTGTGAAACTGGCAAATTGATATTTGGAAGCCCATAGAGGGCTATGGTGAAAAAGGAAATATCTTCCGTTCAAAACTGGAAAGAAGCTTTCTGAGAAACTGCTCTGTGTTCTCTGAATTCATCTCACAGAGTTACATCTTTCCCTTCAAGAAGCCTTTCGCTAAGGCTGTTCTTGTGGAACTGGCAAAGGGATATTTCGAAGCTCATAGAGGGCTATGCTGAAAAAGGAAATATCTTCCGTTCAAAACTGGAAAGAAGCATTCTGAGAAACTGCTCTGTGTTCTCTGAATTCATCTCACAGAGTCACATCTATCCCTTCAAGAAGCCTTTCGCTAAGGCTGTTCTTGTGGGACTGGCAAAGGGATATTTGGAAGCCCATAGAGGGCTATGGTGAAAAAGAAAATATCTTCCGTTGAAAACCGGAAAGAAGCTTTCTGAGAAACTGCTCTGTGTTCTGTTAATTCATATCACAGAGCTACATCTTTCCCTTCAAGAAGCCTTTCGCTAAGGCTGTTCTTGTGGAATTGGCAAAGTGATATTTGGAAGCCCATAAAGGGCTATGGTGAAAAAGGTAATATCTTCCGTTCAAAACTGGAAAGAAGCTTTCTGAGAAACTGTTCTGTGTTCTGTTAGGTCATCTCACAGAGTTACATCTTTCCCTTCAAGAAGCCTTTCGCTAAGGCTGTTCTTGTGGAACTGGCAAGGGGATATTTGGAAGCCCTTAGAGGGCTATGGTGAAAAAGGAAATATCTTCCGTTCAAAACTGGAAAGAAGATTTCTGAGAAACTGCTCTGTGTTCTGTTAGTTCATCTCACAGAGTTACATCTTTCCCTACAAGAAGCCTTTCTCTAAGGCTGTTCTAGTGGAACTGGCAAAGGGATATTTGGAAACCCATAGAGGGCTATGGGGAAAAATGAAATATCTTCCGTTCAATACTGGAAAGAAGCTTTCTGAGAAACTGCTCTGTGTTCTCTGAATTCATCTCACAGAGTTACATCTTTCCCTTCAAGAAGCCTTTCACCTAGGCTGTTCTTATGGAACTGGCAAAGGGATATTTGGAAGCCCATAGAGGGCTATGCTGAAAAAGGAAATATCTTCCGTTCAAAACTGGAAAGAAGCTTTCTGAGAAACGGCTCTGTGTTCTCTGAATTCATCCTACAGAGTTACATCTTTCCCTTCAAGAAGCCTTTCGCTAAGGCTGTTCTTGTGGAATTGGCAAAGGGATATTTGGAAGCCCATAGAGGACTATGGTGAAAAAGGAAATATCTTCCGTTCAAAACTGGAAAGAAGCTTTCTGAGAAACTGCTCTGTGTTCTGTTAATTCATCTCACAGAGTTACATCTTTCCCTTCAAGAAGCCTTTTGCTAAGGCTCTTCTTGTGGAATTGGCAAAGTTATATTTGGAAGCCCATAGAGGGCTATGGTGAAAAAGGAAATATCTTCCGTTCAAAACTGGAAAGAAGCTTTCTGAGAAACTGCTCTGTGTTCTATGAATTCATCTCACAGAGTTACATCTTTCCCTTCAAGAAGCCTTTCGCTAAGGCTGTTCTTGTGGAATTGGCAAAGGGATATTTGGAAGCCCTTAGAGGGCTATGGTGAAAAAGGAAATAACTTCCGTTCAAAACTGGAAAGAAGCATTCTGAGAAACTGCTCTGTGTTCTCTGAATTCATCTCACAGAGTTACATCTTTCCCTTCAAGAAGCCTTTCGCTAAGGCTGTTCTTGTGGAATTGGCAAAGGGATATTTGGAAGCCCAAAGAGGGCTATGGTGAAAAAGGAAATATCTTCCGTTCAAAACTGGAAAGAAGCTTTCTGAGAAACTCTTCTGTGTTCTGTTAGTTCATCTCACAGAGTTACATCTTTCCCTTCAAGAAGCCTTTCGCTAAGGCTGTTCTTGTGGAATTAGCAAAGGGATATTTGGAAGCCCTTAGAGGGCTATGGTGAAAAAGGAAATATCTTCCGTTCAAAACTGGAAAGAAGCTTTCTGAGAAACTGCTCTGTGTTCTCTGAATTCATCTCACAGAGTTACATCTTTCCCTTCAAGAAGCCTTTCGCTAAGGCTGTTCTTGTGGAACTGGCAAAGGGATATTTCGAAGCTCATAGAGGGCTATGCTGAAAAAGGAAATATCTTCCGTTCAAAACTGGAAAGAAGCATTCTGAGAAACTGCTCTGTGTTCTCTGAATTCATCTCACAGAGTCACATCTATCCCTTCAAGAAGCCTTTCGCTAAGGCTGTTCTTGTGGAACTGGCAAAGGGATATTTCGAAGCTCATAGAGGGCTATGCTGAAAAAGGAAATATCTTCCGTTCAAAACTGGAAAGAAGCTTTCTGAGAAACTGCTCTGTGTTCTGTTAATCCATCTCACAGAGTTACATCTTTCCCTTCAAGAAGCCTTTCGCTAAGGCTGTTCTTGTGGAACTGGCAAAGGGATATTTGGAAGCCCATAGAGGGCTATGGTGAGAAAGGAATTATCTTCCGTTCAAAACTGGAAAGAAGCTTTCTGAGAAACTGCTCTGTGTTCTCTGAATTCATCTCACAGAGTTACATCTTTCCCTTCAAGAAGCCTTTCGCTAAGGCTGTTCTTGTGGAACTGGCAAAGGGATATTAGGAAGCCCATAGAGGGCTATGGTGAAAAAGGAAATATCTCCCGTTCAAAACTGGAAAGAAGCTTTCTGAGAAACTGCTCTGTGTTCTATGAATTCATCTCACAGAGTTACATCTTTCCCTTCAAGAAGCCTTTCGCTAAGGCTGTCCTTGTGGAACTGGCAAAGGGATATTTCGAAGCTCATAGAGGGCTATGGTGAAAAAGGAAATATCTTCCGTTCAAAACTGGAAAGAAGCTTTCTGAGAAACTGCTCTGTGTTCTCTGAATTCATCTCACAGAGTTACATCTATCCCTTCAAGAAGCCTTTCGCTAAGGCTATTCTTGTGGGACTGGCAAAGGGATATTTGGAAGCCCATAGAGGGCTAAGGTGAAAAAGAAAATATATTCCGTTCAAAACTGGAAAGAAGCTTTCTGAGAAACTGCTCTGTGTTCTGTTAATTCATATCACAGAGCTACATCTTTCCCTTCAAGAAGCCTTTCGCTAAGGCTGTTCTTGTGGAATTGGCAAAGTGATATTTGGAAGCCCATAAAGGGCTATGGTGAAAAAGGAAATATCTTCCGTTCAAAACTGGAAAGAAGCTTTCTGAGAAACTGCTCTGTGTTCTGTTAATCCATCTCACAGAGTTACATCTTTCCCTTCAAGAAGCCTTTCGCTAAGGCTGTTCTTGTGGAATTGGCAAAGGGATATTTGGAAGCCCATAGAGGGCTATGGTGAAAAAGGAAATATCTTCCGTTCAAAACTGGAAAGAAGCTTTCTGAGAAACTGTTCTGTGTTCTGTTAGTTCATCTCACAGAGTTACATCTTTCCCTTCAAGAAGCCTTTCGCTAAGGCTGTTCTTGTGGAATTAGCAAAGGGATATTTGGAAGCCCTTAGAGGGCTATGGTGAAAAAGGAAATATCTTCCGTTCAAAACTGGAAAGAAGCTTTCTGAGAAACTGCTCTGTGTTCTCTGAATTCATCTCACAGAGTTACATCTTTCCCTTCAAGAAGCCTTTCGCTAAGGCTGTTCTTGTGGAATTGGCAAAGGGATATTTGGAAGCCCATAGAGGACTATGGTGAAAAAGGAAATATCTTCCGTTCAAAACTGGAAAGAAGCTTTCTGAGAAACTGCTCTGTGTTCTGTTAATTCATCTCACAGAGTTACATCTTTCCCTTCAAGAAGCCTTTTGCTAAGGCTGTTCTTGTGGAATTGGCAAAGTTATATTTGGAAGGCCATAGAGGGCTATGGTAAAAAAGGAAATATCTTCCGTTCAAAACTGGAAAGAAGCTTTCTGAGAAACTGCTCTGTGTTCTATGAATTAATCTCACAGAGTTACATCTTTCCCTTCAAGAAGCCTTTCGCTAAGGCTGTTCTTGTGGAATTGGCAAAGGGATATTTGGAAGCCCTTAGAGGGCTATGGTGAAAAAGGAAATAACTTCCGTTCAAAACTGGAAAGAAGCATTCTGAGAAACTGCTCTGTGTTCTCTGAATTCATCTCACAGAGTTACATCTTTCCCTTCAAGAAGCCTTTCGCTAAGGCTGTTCTTGTGGAATTGGCAAAGTGATATTTGGAAGCCCATAGAGGGCTATGGCGAAAAAGGAAATATCTTCCGTTCAAAACTGGAAAGAAGCTTTCTGAGAAACTGTTCTGTGTTCTGCTAGTTCATCTCACAGAGTTACATCTTTCCCTTCAAGAAACCTTTCGCTAAGGCTGTTCTTGTGGAATTAGCAAAGGGATATTTGGAAGCCCTTAGAGGGCTATGGTGAAAAAGGAAATATCTTCCGTTCAAAACTGGAAAGAAGCTTTCTGAGAAACTGCTCTGTGTTCTCTGAATTCATCTCACAGAGTTACATCTTTCCCTTCAAGAAGCCTTTCGCTAAGGCTGTTCTTGTGGAACTGGCAAAGGGATATTTGGAAGCCCATAGAGGGCTATGGTGAAAAAGGAAATATCTTCCGTTCAAAACTGGAAAGAAGCTTTCTGAGAAACTGCTCTGTGTTCTGTGAATTCATATCACAGAGCAACATCTTTCCCTTCAAGAAGCCTTTCGCTAAGGCTGTTCTTGCGGAATTGGCAAAGGGATATTTGGAAGCCCATAGAGGGCTATGGTGAAAAAGGAAATATCTTCCGTTCAAAACTGGAAAGAAGCTTTCTGAGAAACTGCTCTGTGTTCTGTTAATTCATCTCACGGAGATACATCTTTCCCTTCAAGAGGCCTTTTGCTAAGGCTGTTCTTGTGGAACTGGCAAAGGGATATTTCGAAGCTCATAGAGGGCTCTGCTGAAAAAGGAAATATCTTCCGTTCAAAACTGGAAAGAAGCATTCTGAGAAACTGCTCTGTGTTCTCTGAATTCATCTCACAGAGTCACATCTATCCCTTCAAGAAGCCTTTCGCCTAGGCTGTTCTTCTGGAACTGGCAAAGGGATATTTGGAAGCCCATAGAGGGCTATGGTGAAAAAGGAAATATCTTCCTTTCAAAACTGGAAAGAAGCTTTCTGAGAAACTGCTCTGTGTTCTGTTAATTCATATCACAGAGCTACATCTTTCCCTTCAAGAAGCCTTTCGCTAAGGCTGTTCTTGTGGAATTGGCAAAGTGATATTTGGAAGCCCATAGAGGGCTGTGGTGAAAAAGGAAATATCTTCAGTTCAAAACTGGAAAGAAGCTTTCTGAGAAACTGCTGTGTGTTCTGTTAGTTCATCTCACACAGTTACATCTTTCCCTTCAAGAAGCCTTTCGCTAAGGCTGTTCTTGTGGAATTAGCAAAGGGATATTTGGAAGCCCTTAGAGGGCTATGGTGAAAAAGGAAATATCTTCCGTTCAAAACTGGAAAGAAGCTTTCTGAGAAACTGCTCTGTGTTCTGTTAATTCATATCACGGAGCTACATCTTTCCCTTCAAGAAGCCTTTCGCTAAGGCTGTTCTTGCGGAATTGGCAAAGGGATATTTGGAAGCCCTTAGAGGGCTATGGTGAAAAAGGAAATATCTTCCGTTCAAAACTGGAAAGAAGCTTTGTGAGAAACTGCTCTGTGTTCTCTGAATTCATCTCACAGAGTTACATCTTTCCCTTCAAGAAGCCTTTCGCTAAGGCTGTTCTTGTGGAACTGGCAAAGGGATATTTCGAAGCTCATAGAGGGCTATGGTGAAAAAGGAAATATCTTCCGTTCAAAACTGGAAAGAAGCTTTCTGAGAAACTGCTCTGTGTTCTCTGAATTCATCTCACAGAGTTACATCTATCCCTTCAAGAAGCCTTTCGCTAAGGCTATTCTTGTGGGACTGGCAAAGGGATATTTGGAAGCCCATAGAGGGCTAAGGTGAAAAAGAAAATATATTCCGTTCAAAACTGTAAAGAAGCTTTCTGAGAAACTGCTCTGTGTTCTGTTAATTCATATCACAGAGCTACATCTTTCCCTTCAAGAAGCCTTTCGCTAAGGCTGTTCTTGTGGAATTGGCAAAGTGATATTTGGAAGCCCATAAAGAGCTATGGTGAAAAAGGTAATATCTTCCGTTCAAAACCGGAAAGAAGCTTTCTGAGAAACTGTTCTGTGTTCTGTTAGTTCATCTCACAGAGTTACATCTTTCCCTTCAAGAAGCCTTTCGCTAAGGCTGTTCTTGTGGAACTGGCAAAGGGATATTTGGAAGCCCTTAGAGGGCTATGGTGAAAAAGGAAATATCTTCCGTTCAAAACTGGAAAGAAGATTTCTGAGAAACTGCTCTGTGTTCTGTTAGTTCATCTCACAGAGTTACATCTTTCCCTACAAGAAGCCTTTCGCTAAGGCTGTTCTTGTGGAATTGGCAAAGTGATATTTGGAAGCCCATAGAGGGCTATGGCGAAAAAGGAAATATCTTCCGTTCAAAACTGGAAAGAAGCTTTCTGAGAAACTGTTCTGTGTTCTGCTAGTTCATCTCACAGAGTTACATCTTTCCCTTCAAGAAACCTTTCGCTAAGGCTGTTCTTGTGGAATTAGCAAAGGGATATTTGGAAGCCCTTAGAGGGCTATGGTGAAAAAGGAAATATCTTCCGTTCAAAACTGGAAAGAAGCTTTCTGAGAAACTGCTCTGTGTTCTCTGAATTCATCTCACAGAGTTACATCTTTCCCTTCAAGAAGCCTTTCGCTAAGGCTGTTCTTGTGGAACTGGCAAAGGGATATTTGGAAGCCCATAGAGGGCTATGGTGAAAAAGGAAATATCTTCCGTTCAAAACTGGAAAGAAGCTTTCTGAGAAACTGCTCTGTGTTCTGTGAATTCATATCACAGAGCAACATCTTTCCCTTCAAGAAGCCTTTCGCTAAGGCTGTTCTTGCGGAATTGGCAAAAGGATATTTGGAAGCCCATAGAGGGCTATGGTGAAAAAGGAAATATCTTCCGTTCAAAACTGGAAAGAAGCTTTCTGAGAAACTGCTCTGTGTTCTGTTAATTCATCTCACGGAGATACATCTTTCCCTTCAAGAGGCCTTTTGCTAAGGCTGTTCTTATGGAATTGGCAAAGGGATATTTTGTAGCCCATAGAGGGCTATGGTGAAAAAGGAAATATCTTCCGTTGAAAACTGGAAAGAAGCTTTCTGAGAAACTGCTCTGTGTTCTCTGAATTCATCTCACAGAGTTACATCTTTCCCTTCAAGAAGCCTTTCGCTAAGGCTGTTCTTCTGGAATTGGCAAAGGGATATTTGGAAGCCCATAGAGGGCTATGGTGAAAAAGGAAATATCTTCCGTTCAAAACTGGAAAGAAGCTTTCTGAGAAACTGCTCTGTGTTCTCTGAATTCATCTCACAGAGTTACATCTATCCCTTCAAGAAGCCTTTCGCTAAGGCTATTCTTCTGGGACTGGCAAAGGGATATTTGGAAGCCCATAGAGGGCTATGGTGAAAAAGAAAATATATTCCGTTCAAAACTGGAAAGAAGCTTTCTGAGAAACTGCTCTGTGTTCTGTTAATTCATATCACAGAGCTACATCTTTCCCTTCAAGAAGCCTTTCGCTAAGGCTGTTCTTGTGGAATTGGCAAAGTGATATTTGGAAGCCCATAAAGGGCTATGGTGAAAAAGGTAATATCTTCCGTTCAAAACCGGAAAGAAGCTTTCTGAGAAACTGTTCTGTGTTCTGTTAGTTCATCTCACAGAGTTACATCTTTCCCTTCAAGAAGCCTTTCGCTAAGGCTGTTCTTGTGGAATTGGCAAAGGGATATTTGGAAGCCCATAGAGGGCTATGGTGAAAAAGGAAATATCTTCCGTTCAAAACTGGAAAGAAGCTTTCTGAGAAACTGTTCTGTGTTCTGTTAGTTCATCTCACAGAGTTATATCTTTCCCTTCAAGAAGCCTTTCGCTAAGGCTGTTCTTGTGGAATTAGCAAAGGGATATTTGGAAGCCCTTAGAGGGCTATGGTGAAAAAGGAAATATCTTCCGTTCAAAACTGGAAAGAAGCTTTCTGAGAAACTGCTCTGTGTTCTCTGAATTCATCTCACAGAGTTACATCTTTCCCTTCAAGAAGCCTTTCGCTAAGGCTGTTCTTGTGGAACTGGCAAAGGGATATTTCGAAGCTCATAGAGGGCTATGCTGAAAAAGGAAATATCTTCTGTTCAAAACTGGAAAGAAGCATTCTGAGAAACTGCTCTGTGTTCTCTGAATTCATCTCACAGAGTCACATCTATCCCTTCAAGAAGCCTTTCGCTAAGGCTGTTCTTGTGGGACTGGCAAAGGGATATTTGGAAGCCCATAGAGGGCTATGGTGAAAAAGGAAATATCTTCCTTTCAAAACTGGAAAGAAGCTTTCTGAGAAACTGCTCTGTGTTCTGTTAATTCATATCACAGAGCTACATCTTTCCCTTCAAGAAGCCTTTCGCTAAGGCTGTTCTTGTGGAATTGGCAAAGTGATATTTGGAAGCCCATAGAGGGCTGTGGTGAAAAAGGAAATATCTTCCGTTCAAAACTGGAAAGAAGCTTTCTGAGAAACTGCTGTGTGTTCTGTTAGTTCATCTCACACAGTTACATCTTTCCCTTCAAGAAGCCTTTCGCTAAGGCTGTTCTTGTGGAATTAGCAAAGTTATATTTGGAAGCCCTTAGAGGGCTATGGTGAAAAAGGAAATATCTTCCGTTCAAAACTGGAAAGAAGCTTTCTGAGAAACTGCTCTGTGTTCTGTTAATTCATTTCACAGAGCTACATCTTTCCCTTCAAGAAGCCTTTCGCTAAGGCTGTTCTTGCGGAATTGGCAAAGGGATATTTGGAAGCCCATAGAGGGCTATGGTGAAAAAGGAAATATCTTCCGTTCAAAACTGGAAAGAAGCTTTGTGAGAAACTGCTCTGTGTTCTCTGAATTCATCTCACAGAGTTACATCTTTCCCTTCAAGAAGCCTTTCGCTAAGGCTGTTCTTGTGGAACTGGCAAAGGGATATTTCGAAGCTCATAGAGGGCTATGGTGAAAAAGGAAATATCTTCCGTTCAAAACTGGAAAGAAGCTTTCTGAGAAACTGCTCTGTGTTCTCTGAATTCATCTCACAGAGTTACATCTATCCCTTCAAGAAGCCTTTCGCTAAGGCTATTCTTGTGGGACTGGCAAAGGGATATTTGGAAGCCCATAGAGGGCTAAGGTGAAAAAGAAAATATATTCCGTTCAAAACTGTAAAGAAGCTTTCTGAGAAACTGCTCTGTGTTCTGTTAATTCATATCACAGAGCTACATCTTTCCCTTCAAGAAGCCTTTCGCTAAGGCTGTTCTTGTGGAATTGGCAAAGTGATATTTGGAAGCCCATAAAGAGCTATGGTGAAAAAGGTAATATCTTCCGTTCAAAACCGGAAAGAAGCTTTCTGAGAAACTGTTCTGTGTTCTGTTAGTTCATCTCACAGAGTTACATCTTTCCCTTCAAGAAGCCTTTCGCTAAGGCTGTTCTTGTGGAACTGGCAAAGGGATATTTGGAAGCCCTTAGAGGGCTATGGTGAAAAAGGAAATATCTTCCGTTCAAAACTGGAAAGAAGATTTCTGAGAAACTGCTCTGTGTTCTGTTAGTTCATCTCACAGAGTTACATCTTTCCCTACAAGAAGCCTTTCGCTAAGGCTGTTCTTGTGGAATTGGCAAAGTGATATTTGGAAGCCCATAGAGGGCTATGGCGAAAAAGGAAATATCTTCCGTTCAAAACTGGAAAGAAGCTTTCTGAGAAACTGTTCTGTGTTCTGCTAGTTCATCTCACAGAGTTACATCTTTCCCTTCAAGAAACCTTTCGCTAAGGCTGTTCTTGTGGAATTAGCAAAGGGATATTTGGAAGCCCTTAGAGGGCTATGGTGAAAAAGGAAATATCTTCCGTTCAAAACTGGAAAGAAGCTTTCTGAGAAACTGCTCTGTGTTCTCTGAATTCATCTCACAGAGTTACATCTTTCCCTTCAAGAAGCCGTTCGCTAAGGCTGTTCTTGTGGAACTGGCAAAGGGATATTTGGAAGCCCATAGAGGGCTATGGTGAAAAAGGAAATATCTTCCGTTCAAAACTGGAAAGAAGCTTTCTGAGAAACTGCTCTGTGTTCTGTGAATTCATATCACAGAGCAACATCTTTCCCTTCAAGAAGCCTTTCGCTAAGGCTGTTCTTGCGGAATTGGCAAAAGGATATTTGGAAGCCCATAGAGGGCTATGGTGAAAAAGGAAATATCTTCCGTTCAAAACTGGAAAGAAGCTTTCTGAGAAACTGCTCTGTGTTCTGTTAATTCATCTCACGGAGATACATCTTTCCCTTCAAGAGGCCTTTTGCTAAGGCTGTTCTTATGGAATTGGCAAAGGGATATTTTGTAGCCCATAGAGGGCTATGGTGAAAAAGGAAATATCTTCCGTTGAAAACTGGAAAGAAGCTTTCTGAGAAACTGCTCTGTGTTCTCTGAATTCATCTCACAGAGTTACATCTTTCCCTTCAAGAAGCCTTTCGCTAAGGCTGTTCTTCTGGAATTGGCAAAGGGATATTTGGAAGCCCATAGAGGGCTATGGTGAAAAAGGAAATATCTTCCGTTCAAAACTGGAAAGAAGCTTTCTGAGAAACTGCTCTGTGTTCTCTGAATTCATCTCACAGAGTTACATCTATCCCTTCAAGAAGCCTTTCGCTAAGGCTATTCTTCTGGGACTGGCAAAGGGATATTTGGAAGCCCATAGAGGGCTATGGTGAAAAAGAAAATATATTCCGTTCAAAACTGGAAAGAAGCTTTCTGAGAAACTGCTCTGTGTTCTGTTAATTCATATCACAGAGCTACATCTTTCCCTTCAAGAAGCCTTTCGCTAAGGCTGTTCTTGTGGAATTGGCAAAGTGATATTTGGAAGCCCATAAAGGGCTATGGTGAAAAAGGTAATATCTTCCGTTCAAAACCGGAAAGAAGCTTTCTGAGAAACTGTTCTGTGTTCTGTTAGTTCATCTCACAGAGTTACATCTTTCCCTTCAAGAAGCCTTTCGCTAAGGCTGTTCTTGTGGAATTGGCAAAGGGATATTTGGAAGCCCATAGAGGGCTATGGTGAAAAAGGAAATATCTTCCGTTCAAAACTGGAAAGAAGCTTTCTGAGAAACTGTTCTGTGTTCTGTTAGTTCATCTCACAGAGTTATATCTTTCCCTTCAAGAAGCCTTTCGCTAAGGCTGTTCTTGTGGAATTAGCAAAGGGATATTTGGAAGCCCTTAGAGGGCTATGGTGAAAAAGGAAATATCTTCCGTTCAAAACTGGAAAGAAGCTTTCTGAGAAACTGCTCTGTGTTCTCTGAATTCATCTCACAGAGTTACATCTTTCCCTTCAAGAAGCCTTTCGCTAAGGCTGTTCTTGTGGAACTGGCAAAGGGATATTTCGAAGCTCATAGAGGGCTATGCTGAAAAAGGAAATATCTTCTGTTCAAAACTGGAAAGAAGCATTCTGAGAAACTGCTCTGTGTTCTCTGAATTCATCTCACAGAGTCACATCTATCCCTTCAAGAAGCCTTTCGCTAAGGCTGTTCTTGTGGGACTGGCAAAGGGATATTTGGAAGCCCATAGAGGGCTATGGTGAAAAAGGAAATATCTTCCTTTCAAAACTGGAAAGAAGCTTTCTGAGAAACTGCTCTGTGTTCTGTTAATTCATATCACAGAGCTACATCTTTCCCTTCAAGAAGCCTTTCGCTAAGGCTGTTCTTGTGGAATTGGCAAAGTGATATTTGGAAGCCCATAGAGGGCTGTGGTGAAAAAGGAAATATCTTCCGTTCAAAACTGGAAAGAAGCTTTCTGAGAAACTGCTGTGTGTTCTGTTAGTTCATCTCACACAGTTACATCTTTCCCTTCAAGAAGCCTTTCGCTAAGGCTGTTCTTGTGGAATTAGCAAAGTTATATTTGGAAGCCCTTAGAGGGCTATGGTGAAAAAGGAAATATCTTCCGTTCAAAACTGGAAAGAAGCTTTCTGAGAAACTGCTCTGTGTTCTGTTAATTCATTTCACAGAGCTACATCTTTCCCTTCAAGAAGCCTTTCGCTAAGGCTGTTCTTGCGGAATTGGCAAAGGGATATTTGGAAGCCCATAGAGGGCTATGGTGAAAAAGGAAATATCTTCCGTTCAAAACTGGAAAGAAGCTTTGTGAGAAACTGCTCTGTGTTCTCTGAATTCATCTCACAGAGTTACATCTTTCCCTTCAAGAAGCCTTTCGCTAAGGCTGTTCTTGTGGAACTGGCAAAGGGATATTTCGAAGCTCATAGAGGGCTATGGTGAAAAAGGAAATATCTTCCGTTCAAAACTGGAAAGAAGCTTTCTGAGAAACTGCTCTGTGTTCTCTGAATTCATCTCACAGAGTTACATCTATCCCTTCAAGAAGCCTTTCGCTAAGGCTATTCTTGTGGGACTGGCAAAGGGATATTTGGAAGCCCATAGAGGGCTAAGGTGAAAAAGAAAATATATTCCGTTCAAAACTGTAAAGAAGCTTTCTGAGAAACTGCTCTGTGTTCTGTTAATTCATATCACAGAGCTACATCTTTCCCTTCAAGAAGCCTTTCGCTAAGGCTGTTCTTGTGGAATTGGCAAAGTGATATTTGGAAGCCCATAGAGGGCTATGGCGAAAAAGGAAATATCTTCCGTTCAAAACTGGAAAGAAGCTTTCTGAGAAACTGTTCTGTGTTCTGCTAGTTCATCTCACAGAGTTACATCTTTCCCTTCAAGAAACCTTTCGCTAAGGCTGTTCTTGTGGAATTAGCAAAGGGATATTTGGAAGCCCTTAGAGGGCTATGGTGAAAAAGGAAATATCTTCCGTTCAAAACTGGAAAGAAGCTTTCTGAGAAACTGCTCTGTGTTCTCTGAATTCATCTCACAGAGTTACATCTTTCCCTTCAAGAAGCCTTTCGCTAAGGCTGTTCTTGTGGAACTGGCAAAGGGATATTTGGAAGCCCATAGAGGGCTATGGTGAAAAAGGAAATATCTTCCGTTCAAAACTGGAAAGAAGCTTTCTGAGAAACTGCTCTGTGTTCTGTTAATTCATCTCACGGAGATACATCTTTCCCTTCAAGAGGCCTTTTGCTAAGGCTGTTCTTATGGAATTGGCAAAGGGATATTTTGTAGCCCATAGAGGGCTATGGTTGAAAAAGGAAATATCTTCCGTTGAAAACTGGAAAGAAGCTTTCTGAGAAACTGCTCTGTGTTCTCTGAATTCATCTCACAGAGTTACATCTTTCCCTTCAAGAAGCCTTTCGCTAAGGCTGTTCTTCTGGAATTGGCAAAGGGATATTTGGAAGCCCATAGAGGGCTATGGTGAAAAAGGAAATATCTTCCGTTCAAAACTGGAAAGAAGCTTTCTGAGAAACTGCTCTGTGTTCTCTGAATTCATCTCACAGAGTTACATCTATCCCTTCAAGAAGCCTTTCGCTAAGGCTATTCTTCTGGGACTGGCAAAGGGATATTTGGAAGCCCATAGAGGGCTACGGTGAAAAAGAAAATATATTCCGTTCAAAACTGGAAAGAAGCTTTCTGAGAAACTGCTCTGTGTTCTGTTAATTCATATCACAGAGCTACATCTTTCCCTTCAAGAAGCCTTTCGCTCAGGCTGTTCTTGTGGAATTGGCAAAGTGATATTTGGAAGCCCATAAAGGGCTATGGTGAAAAAGGTAATATCTTCCGTTCAAAACTGGAAAGAAGCTTTCTGAGAAACTGCTCTGTGTTCTCTGAATTCATCTCACAGAGTTACATCTTTCCCTTCAAGAAGCCTTTCGCTAAGGCTGTTCTTGTGGAACTGGCAAAGGGATATTTCGAAGCTCATAGAGGGCTATGCTAAAAAAGGAAATATCTTCCGTTCAAAATTGGAAAGAAGCATTCTGAGAAACTGCTCTGTGTTCTCTGAATTCATCTCACAGAGTCACATCTATCCCTTCAAGAAGCCTTTCGCTAAGGCTGTTCTTGTGGGACTGGCAAAGGGATATTTGGAAGCCCATAGAGGGCTATGGTGAAAAAGGAAATATCTTCCGTTGAAAACTGGAAAGAAGCTTTCTGAGAAACTGTTCTGTGTTCTGTTAGTTCATCTCACAGAGTTACATCTTTCCCTTCAAGAAGCCTTTCGCTAAGGCTGTTCTTGTGGAACCTGCAAGGGGATATTTGGAAGCCCTTAGAGGGCTATGATGAAAAAGGAAATATCTTCCGTTCAAAACTGGAAAGAAGATTTCTGAGAAACTGCTCTGTGTTCTGTTAGTTCATCTCACAGAGTTACATCTTTCCCTACAAGAAGCCTTTCGCTAAGGCTGTTCTAGTGGAACTGGCAAAGGGATATTTGGAAACCCATAGAGGGCTATGGGGAAAAAGGAAATATCTTCCGTTCAATACTGGAAAGAAGCTTTCTGAGAAACTGCTCTGTGTTCTCTGAATTCATCTCACAGAGTTACATCTTTCCCTTCAAGAAGCCTTTCGCCTAGGCTGTTCTTATGGAACTGGCAAAGGGATATTTGGAAGCCCATAGAGGGCTATGGTGAAAAAGGAAATATCTTCCGTTCAAAACTGGAAAGAAGCTTTCTGAGAAACGGCTCTGTGTTCTCTGAATTCATCTCACAGAGTTACATCTTTCCCTTCAAGAAGCCTTTCGCTAAGGCTGTTCTTGTGGAATTGGCAAAGGGATATTTGGAAGCCCATAGAGGACTATGGTGAAAAAGGAAATATCTTCCGTTCAAAACTGGAAAGAAGCTTTCTGAGAAACTGCTCTGTGTTCTGTTAATTCATCTCACAGAGTTACATCTTTCCCTTCAAGAAGCCTTTTGCTAAGGCTGTTCTTGTGGAATTGGCAAAGTTATATTTGGAAGCCCATAGAGGGCTATGGTGAAAAAGGAAATATCTTCCGTTCAAAACTGGAAAGAAGCTTTCTGAGAAACTGCTCTGTGTTCTATGAATTCATCTCACAGAGTTACATCTTTCCCTTCAAGAGGCCTTTTGCTAAGGCTGTTCTTATGGAATTGGCAAAGGGATATTTTGTAGCCCATAGAGGGCTATGGTGAAAAAGGAAATATCTTCCGTTGAAAACTGGAAAGAAGCTTTCTGAGAAACTGCTCTGTGTTCTCTGAATTCATCTCACAGAGTTACATCTTTCCCTTCAAGAAGCCTTTCGCTAAGGCTGTTCTTCTGGAATTGGCAAAGGGATATTTGGAAGCCCATAGAGGGCTATGGTGAAAAAGGAAATATCTTCCGTTCAAAACTGGAAAGAAGCTTTCTGAGAAACTGCTCTGTGTTCTCTGAATTCATCTCACAGAGTTACATCTATCCCTTCAAGAAGCCTTTCGCTAAGGCTATTCTTCTGGGACTGGCAAAGGGATATTTGGAAGCCCATAGAGGGCTATGGTGAAAAAGAAAATATATTCCGTTCAAAACTGGAAAGAAGCTTTCTGAGAAACTGCTCTGTGTTCTGTTAATTCATATCACAGAGCTACATCTTTCCCTTCAAGAAGCCTTTCGCTAAGGCTGTTCTTGTGGAATTGGCAAAGTGATATTTGGAAGCCCATAAAGGGCTATGGTGAAAAAGGTAATATCTTCCGTTCAAAACCGGAAAGAAGCTTTCTGAGAAACTGTTCTGGTTCTGTTAGTTCATCTCACAGAGTTACATCTTTCCCTTCAAGAAGCCTTTCGCTAAGGCTGTTCTTGTGGAATTGGCAAAGGGATATTTGGAAGCCCATAGAGGGCTATGGTGAAAAAGGAAATATCTTCCGTTCAAAACTGGAAAGAAGCTTTCTGAGAAACTGTTCTGTGTTCTGTTAGTTCATCTCACAGAGTTATATGTTTCCCTTCAAGAAGCCTTTCGCTAAGGCTGTTCTTGTGGAATTAGCAAAGGGATATTTGGAAGCCCTTAGAGGGCTATGGTGAAAAAGGAAATATCTTCCGTTCAAAACTGGAAAGAAGCTTTCTGAGAAACTGCTCTGTGTTCTCTGAATTCATCTCACAGAGTTACATCTTTCCCTTCAAGAAGCCTTTCGCTAAGGCTGTTCTTGTGGAACTGGCAAAGGGATATTTCGAAGCTCATAGAGGGCTATGCTGAAAAAGGAAATATCTTCTGTTCAAAACTGGAAAGAAGCATTCTGAGAAACTGCTCTGTGTTCTCTGAATTCATCTCACAGAGTCACATCTATCCCTTCAAGAAGCCTTTCGCTAAGGCTGTTCTTGTGGGACTGGCAATGGGATATTTGGAAGCCCATAGAGGGCTATGGTGAAAAAGGAAATATCTTCCTTTCAAAACTGGAAAGAAGCTTTCTGAGAAACTGCTCTGTGTTCTGTTAATTCATATCACAGAGCTACATCTTTCCCTTCAAGAAGCCTTTCGCTAAGGCTGTTCTTGTGGAATTGGCAAAGTGATATTTGGAAGCCCATAGAGGGCTGTGGTGAAAAAGGAAATATCTTCCGTTCAAAACTGGAAAGAAGCTTTCTGAGAAACTGCTGTGTGTTCTGTTAGTTCATCTCACACAGTTACATCTTTCCCTTCAAGAAGCCTTTCGCTAAGGCTGTTCTTGTGGAATTAGCAAAGTTATATTTGGAAGCCCTTAGAGGGCTATGGTGAAAAAGGAAATATCTTCCGTTCAAAACTGGAAAGAAGCTTTCTGAGAAACTGCTCTGTGTTCTGTTAATTCATATCACAGAGCTACATCTTTCCCTTCAAGAAGCCTTTCGCTAAGGCTGTTCTTGCGGAATTGGCAAAGGGATATTTGGAAGCCCTTAGAGGGCTATGGTGAAAAAGGAAATATCTTCCGTTCAAAACTGGAAAGAAGCTTTGTGAGAAACTGCTCTGTGTTCTCTGAATTCATCTCACAGAGTTACATCTTTCCCTTCAAGAAGCCTTTCGCTAAGGCTGTTCTTGTGGAACTGGCAAAGGGATATTTCGAAGCTCATAGAGGGCTATGGTGAAAAAGGAAATATCTTCCGTTCAAAACTGGAAAGAAGCTTTCTGAGAAACTGCTCTGTGTTCTCTGAATTCATCTCACAGAGTTACATCCATCCCTTCAAGAAGCCTTTCGCTAAGGCTATTCTTGTGGGACTGGCAAAGGGATATTTGGAAGCCCATAGAGGGCTAAGGTGAAAAAGAAAATATATTCCGTTCAAAACTGTAAAGAAGCTTTCTGAGAAACTGCTCTGTGTTCTGTTAATTCATATCACAGAGCTACATCTTTCCCTTCAAGAAGCCTTTCGCTAAGGCTGTTCTTGTGGAATTGGCAAAGTGATATTTGGAAGCCCATAAAGAGCTATGGTGAAAAAGGTAATATCTTCCGTTCAAAACCGGAAAGAAGCTTTCTGAGAAACTGTTCTGTGTTCTGTTAGTTCATCTCACAGAGTTACATCTTTCCCTTCAAGAAGCCTTTCGCTAAGGCTGTTCTTGTGGAACTGGCAAAGGGATATTTGGAAGCCCTTAGAGGGCTATGGTGAAAAAGGAAATATCTTCCGTTCAAAACTGGAAAGAAGATTTCTGAGAAACTGCTCTGTGTTCTGTTAGTTCATCTCACAGAGTTACATCTTTCCCTACAAGAAGCCTTTCGCTAAGGCTGTTCTTGTGGAATTGGCAAAGTGATATTTGGAAGCCCATAGAGGGCTATGGCGAAAAAGGAAATATCTTCCGTTCAAAACTGGAAAGAAGCTTTCTGAGAAACTGTTCTGTGTTCTGCTAGTTCATCTCACAGAGTTACATCTTTCCCTTCAAGAAGCCTTTCGCTAAGGCTGTTCTTGTGGAACTGGCAAAGGGATATTTGGAAGCCCATAGAGGGCTATGGTGAAAAAGGAAATATCTTCCGTTCAAAACTGGAAAGAAGCTTTCTGAGAAACTGCTCTGTGTTCTGTGAATTCATATCACAGAGCAACATCTTTCCCTTCAAGAAGCCTTTCGCTAAGGCTGTTCTTGCGGAATTGGCAAAGGGATATTTGGAAGCCCATAGAGGGCTATGGTGAAAAAGGAAATATCTTCCGTTCAAAACTGGAAAGAAGCTTTCTGAGAAACTGCTCTGTGTTCTGTTAATTCATCTCACGGAGATACATCTTTCCCTTCAAGAGGCCTTTTGCTAAGGCTGTTCTTATGGAATTGGCAAAGGGATATTTTGTAGCCCATAGAGGGCTATGGTTGAAAAAGGAAATATCTTCCGTTGAAAACTGGAAAGAAGCTTTCTGAGAAACTGCTCTGTGTTCTCTGAATTCATCTCACAGAGTTACATCTTTCCCTTCAAGAAGCCTTTCGCTAAGGCTGTTCTTCTGGAATTGGCAAAGGGATATTTGGAAGCCCATAGAGGGCTATGGTGAAAAAGGAAATATCTTCCGTTCAAAACTGGAAAGAAGCTTTCTGAGAAACTGCTCTGTGTTCTCTGAATTCATCTCACAGAGTTACATCTATCCCTTCAAGAAGCCTTTCGCTAAGGCTATTCTTCTGGGACTGGCAAAGGGATATTTGGAAGCCCATAGAGGGCTATGGTGAAAAAGAAAATATATTCCGTTCAAAACTGGAAAGAAGCTTTCTGAGAAACTGCTCTGTGTTCTGTTAATTCATATCACAGAGCTACATCTTTCCCTTCAAGAAGCCTTTCGCTAAGGCTGTTCTTGTGGAATTGGCAAAGTGATATTTGGAAGCCCATAAAGGGCTATGGTGAAAAAGGTAATATCTTCCGTTCAAAACTGGAAAGAAGCTTTCTGAGAAACTGCTCTGTGTTCTCTGAATTCATCTCACAGAGTTACATCTTTCCCTTCAAGAAGCCTTTCGCTAAGGCTGTTCTTGTGGAACTGGCAAAGGGATATTTCGAAGCTCATAGAGGGCTATGCTGAAAAAGGAAATATCTTCCGTTCAAAATTGGAAAGAAGCATTCTGAGAAACTGCTCTGTGTTCTCTGAATTCATCTCACAGAGTCACATCTATCCCTTCAAGAAGCCTTTCGCTAAGGCTGTTCTTGTGGGACTGGCAAAGGGATATTTGGAAGCCCATAGAGGGCTATGGTGAAAAAGGAAATATCTTCCGTTGAAAACTGGAAAGAAGCTTTCTGAGAAACTGTTCTGTGTTCTGTTAGTTCATCTCACAGAGTTACATCTTTCCCTTCAAGAAGCCTTTCGCTAAGGCTGTTCTTGTGGAACCTGCAAGGGGATATTTGGAAGCCCTTAGAGGGCTATGATGAAAAAGGAAATATCTTCCGTTCAAAACTGGAAAGAAGATTTCTGAGAAACTGCTCTGTGTTCTGTTAGTTCATCTCACAGAGTTACATCTTTCCCTACAAGAAGCCTTTCGCTAAGGCTGTTCTAGTGGAACTGGCAAAGGGATATTTGGAAACCCATAGAGGGCTATGGGGAAAAAGGAAATATCTTCCGTTCAATACTGGAAAGAAGCTTTCTGAGAAACTGCTCTGTGTTCTCTGAATTCATCTCACAGAGTTACATCTTTCCCTTCAAGAAGCCTTTCGCCTAGGCTGTTCTTATGGAACTGGCAAAGGGATATTTGGAAGCCCATAGAGGGCTATGGTGAAAAAGGAAATATCTTCCGTTCAAAACTGGAAAGAAGCTTTCTGAGAAACGGCTCTGTGTTCTCTGAATTCATCTCACAGAGTTACATCTTTCCCTTCAAGAAGCCTTTCGCTAAGGCTGTTCTTGTGGAATTGGCAAAGGGATATTTGGAAGCCCATAGAGGACTATGGTGAAAAAGGAAATATCTTCCGTTCAAAACTGGAAAGAAGCTTTCTGAGAAACTGCTCTGTGTTCTGTTAATTCATCTCACAGAGTTACATCTTTCCCTTCAAGAAGCCTTTTGCTAAGGCTGTTCTTGTGGAATTGGCAAAGTTATATTTGGAAGCCCATAGAGGGCTATGGTGAAAAAGGAAATATCTTCCGTTCAAAACTGGAAAGAAGCTTTCTGAGAAACTGCTCTGTGTTCTATGAATTCATCTCACAGAGTTACATCTTTCCCTTCAAGAAGCCTTTCGCTAAGGCTGTTCTTGTGGAATTGGCAATGGGATATTTGGAAGCCCTTAGAGGGCTATGGTGAAAAAGGAAATAACTTCCGTTCAAAACTGGAAAGAAGCATTCTGAGAAACTGCTCTGTGTTCTCTGAATTCATCTCACAGAGTTACATCTTTCCCTTCAAGAAGCCTTTCGCTAAGGCTGTTCTTGTGGAATTGGCAAAGTGATATTTGGAAGCCCATAGAGGGCTATGGCGATAAAGGAAATATCTTCCGTTCAAAACTGGAAAGAAGCTTTCTGAGAAACTGTTCTGTGTTCTGTTAGTTCATCTCACAGAGTTACATCTTTCCCTTCAAGAAGCCTTTCGCTAAGGCTGTTCTTGTGGAATTAGGAAAGGGATATTTGGAAGCCCTTAGAGGGCTATGGTGAAAAAGGAAATATCTTCCGTTCAAAACTGGAAAGAAGCTTTCTGAGAAACTGCTCTGTGTTCTCTGAATTCACATCACAGAGTTACATCTTTCCCTTCAAGAAGCCTTTCGCTAAGGCTGTTCTTGTGGAACTGTCAAAGGGATATTTGGAAGCCCATAGAGGGCTATGGTGAAAAAGGAAATATCGTCCGTTCAAAACTGGAAAGAAGCTTTCTGAGAAACTGCTCTGTGTTCTGTGAATTCATATCACAGAGCAACATCTTTCCCTTCAAGAAGCCTTTCGCTAAGGCTGTTCTTGCGGAATTGGCAAAGGGATATTTGGAAGCCCATAGAGGGCTATGGTGAAAAAGGAAATATCTTCCGTTCAAAACTGGAAAGAAGCTTTCTGAGAAACTGCTCTGTGTTCTGTTAATTCATCTCACTGAGATACATCTTTCCCTTCAAGAGGCCTTTTGCTAAGGCTGTTCTTATGGAATTGGCAAGGGGATATTTTGAAGCCCATAGAGGGCTATGGTGAAAAAGGAAATATCTTCCGTTGAAAACTGGAAAGAAGCTTTCTGAGAAACTGCTCTGTGTTCTCTGAATTCATCTCACAGAGTTACATCTTTCCCTTCAAGAAGCCTTTCGCTAAGGCTGTTCTTCTGGAATTGGCAAAGGGATATTTGGAAGCCCATAGAGGGCTATGGTGAAAAAGGAAATATCTTCCGTTCAAAACTGGAAAGAAGCTTTCTGAGAAATTGCTCTGGGTTCTGTTAGTTCATCTCACAGAGTTACATCTTTCCCTTCAAGAAGCCTTTCGCTAAGGCTGTTCTTCTGGAATTGGCAAAGGGATATTTGGAAGCCCATAGAGGGCTAGGGTGAAAAAGGAAATATCTTCCGTTCAAAACTGGAAAGAAGCTTTCTGAGAAACTGCTCTGTGTTCTGTTAATCCATCTCACAGAGTTACATCTTTCCCTTCAAGAAGGCTTTCGCTAAGGCTGTTCTTGTGGAATTGGCAAAGGGATATTTGGAAGCCCATAGAGGGCTATGGTGAAAAAGGAAATATCTTCCGTTCAAAACTGGAAAGAAGCTTTCTGAGAAACTGCTCTGTGTTCTGTTAGTTCATCTCACAGAGTTACATCTTTCCCTTCAAGAAGCCTTTCGTTAAGGCTGTTCTTGTGGAACTGGCAAAGGGATATTTGGAAGCCCATAGAGGGCTATGGTGAGAAAGGAAATATCTTCCGTTCAAAACTGGAAAGAAGCTTTCTGAGAAACTGCTCTGTGTTCTCTGAATTCATCTCACAGAGTTACATCTTTCCCTTCAAGAAGCCTTTCGCTAAGGCTGTTCTTGTGGAACTGGCAAAGGGATATTTGGAAGCCCATAGAGGGCTATGGTGAAAAAGGAAATATCTCCCGTTCAAAACTGGAAAGAAGCTTTCTGAGAAACTGCTCTGTGTTCTCTGAATTCATCTCACAGAGTTACATCTTTCCCTTCAAGAAGCCTTTCGCTAAGGCTGTTCTTGTGGAACTGGCAAAGGGATATTTGGAAGCCCATAGAGGGCTACGGTGAAAAAGGAAATATCTTCCGTTCAAAACTGGAAAGAAGCTTTCTGAGAAACTGTTCTGTGTTCTGTTAGTTCATCTCACAGAGTTACATCTTTCCCTTCAAGAAGCCTTTCGCTAAGGCTGTTCATGTGGAATTAGCAAAGGGATATTTGGAAGCCCTTAGAGGGCTATGGTGAAAAAGGAAATATCTTCCGTTCAAAACTGGAAAGAAGCTTTCTGAGAAACTGCTCTGTGTTCTCTGAATTCATCTCACAGAGTTACATCTTTCCCGTCAAGAAGCCTTTCGCTAAGGCTGTTCTTGTGGAACTGGCAAGGGGATATTTCGAAGCTCACAGAGGGCTATGCTGAAAAAGGAAATATCTTCCGTTCAAAACTGGAAAGAAGCATTCTGAGAAACTGCTCTGTGTTCTCTGAATTCATCTCACAGAGTCACATCTATCCCTTCAAGAAGCCTTTCGCCTAGGCTGTTCTTCTGGAACTGGCAAAGGGATATTTGGAAGCCCATAGAGGGCTATGGTGAGAAAGGAAATATCTTCCGTTCAAAACTGGAAAGAAGCTTTCTGAGAAACTGCTCTGTGTTCTCTGAATTCATCTCACAGAGTTACATCTTTCCCTTCAAGAAGCCTTTCGCTAAGGCTGTTCTTGTGGAACTGGCAAAGGGATATTAGGAAGCCCATAGAGGGCTATGGTGAAAAAGGAAATATCTCCCGTTCAAAACTGGAAAGAAGCTTTCTGAGAAACTGCTCTGTGTTCTCTGAATTCATCTCACAGAGTTACATCTTTCCCTTCAAGAAGCCTTTCGCTAAGGCTGTTCTTGTGGAATTGGCAAAGGGATATTTTGAAGCCCATACAGGGCTATGGTGAAAAAGGAAATATCTTCCGTTCAAACTGGAAAGAAGCTTTCTGAGAAACTGCTCTGTGTTCTGTTAATTCGTCTCACAGAGATACATCTTTCCCTTCAAGAAGCCTTTCGCTAAGGCTGTTCTTGTGGAATTGGCAAAGGGATATTTGGAAGCCCATAGATGGCTATGGTGAAAAAGGAAATATCTTCCGTTCAAAACTGGAAAGAAGCTTTCTGAGAAACTGCTCTGTGTTCTGTGAATTCATATCACAGAGCAACATCTTTCCCTTCAAGAAGCCTTTCGCTAAGGCTGTTCTTGCGGAATTGGCAAAGGGATATTTGGAAGCCCATAGAGGGGTATGGTGAAAAAGGAAATATCTTCCGTTCAAAACTGGAAAGAAGCTTTCTGAGAAACTGCTCTGTGTTCTGTTAATTCATCTCACGGAGATACATCTTTCCCTTCAAGAGGCCTTTTGCTAAGGCTGTTCTTATGGAATTGGCAAGGGGATATTTTGAAGCCCATAGAGGGCTATGGTGAAAAAGGAAATATCTTCCGTTGAAAACTGGAAAGAAGCTTTCTGAGAAACTGCTCTGTGTTCTCTGAATTCATCTCACAGAGTTACATCTTTCCCTTCAAGAAGCCTTTCGCTAAGGCTGTTCTTCTGGAATTGGCAAAGGGATATTTGGAAGCCCATAGAGGGCTATGGTGAAAAAGGAAATATCTTCCGTTCAAAACTGGAAAGAAGCTTTCTGAGAAATTGCTCTGGGTTCTGTTAGTTCATCTCACAGAGTTACATCTTTCCCTTCAAGAAGCCTTTCGCTAAGGCTGTTCTTCTGGAATTGGCAAAGGGATATTGGGAAGCCCATAGAGGGCTAGGGTGAAAAAGGAAATATCTTCCGTTCAAAACTGGAAAGAAGCTTTCTGAGAAACTGCTCTGTGTTCTGTTAATCCATCTCACAGAGTTACATCTTTCCCTTCAAGAAGCCTTTCGCTAAGGCTGTTCTTGTGGAATTGGCAAAGGGATATTTGGAAGCCCATAGAGGGCTATGGTGAAAAAGGAAATATCTTCCGTTCAAAACTGGAAAGAAGCTTTCTGAGAAACTGCTCTGTGTTCTGTTAGTTCATCTCACAGAGTTACATCTTTCCCTTCAAGAAGCCTTTCGTTAAGGCTGTTCTTGTGGAAGTGGCAAAGGGATATTTGGAAGCCCATAGAGGGCTATGGTGAGAAAGGAAATATCTTCCGTTCAAAACTGGAAAGAAGCTTTCTGAGAAACTGCTCTGTGTTCTCTGAATTCATCTCACAGAGTTACATCTTTCCCTTCAAGAAGCCTTTCGCTAAGGCTGTTCTTGTGGAACTGGCAAAGGGATATTTGGAAGCCCATAGAGGGCTATGGTGAAAAAGGAAATATCTCCCGTTCAAAACTGGAAAGAAGCTTTCTGAGAAACTGCTCTGTGTTCTCTGAATTCATCTCACAGAGTTACATCTTTCCCTTCAAGAAGCCTTTCGCTAAGGCTGTTCTTGTGGAATTGGCAAAGTGATATTTGGAAGCCCATAGAGGGCTATGGTGAAAAAGGAAATATCTTCCGTTCAAAACTGGAAAGAAGCTTTCTGAGAAACTGTTCTGTGTTCTGTTAGTTCATCTCACAGAGTTACATCTTTCCCTTCAAGAAGCCTTTCGCTAAGGCTGTTCATGTGGAATTAGCAAAGGGATATTTGGAAGCCCTTAGAGGGCTATGGTGAAAAAGGAAATATCTTCCGTTCAAAACTGGAAAGAAGCTTTCTGAGAAACTGCTCTGTGTTCTCTGAATTCATCTCACAGAGTTACATCTTTCCCGTCAAGAAGCCTTTCGCTAAGGCTGTTCTTGTGGAACTGGCAAAGGGATATTTCGAAGCTCACAGAGGGCTATGCTGAAAAAGGAAATATCTTCCGTTCAAAACTGGAAAGAAGCATTCTGAGAAACTACTCTGTGTTCTCTGAATTCATCTCACAGAGACACATCTATCCCTTCAAGAAGCCTTTCGCCTAGGCTGTTCTTCTGGAACTAGCAAAGGGATATTTGGAAGCCCATAGAGGGCTATGGTGAAAAAGGAAATATCTTCCGTTCAAAACTGGAAAGAAGGTTTCTGAGAAACTGCTCTGTGTTCTCTGAATTCATCTCACAGAGTTACATCTTTCCCTTCAAGAAGCCTTTCGCTAAGGCTGTTCTTGTGGAACTGGCAAAGGGATATTTGGAAGCCCATAGAGGGTTATGGTGAAAAAGGAAATATCTTCCGTTGAAAACTGGAAAGAAGCTTTCTGAGAAACGGCTCTGTGTTCTCTGAATTCATCTCACAGAGTTACATCTTTCCCTTCAAGAAGCCTTTCGCTAAGGCTGTTCTTGTGGAATTGGCAAAGGGATATTTGGAAGCCCATAGAGGACTATGGTGAAAAAGGAAATATCTTCCGTTCAAAACTGGAAAGAAGCTTTCTGAGAAACTGCTCTGTGTTCTGTTAATCCATCTCACAGAGTTACATCTTTCCCTTCAAGAAGCCTTTCGCTAAGTCTCTTCTTGCTGAATTGGCAAAGGGATATTTGGAAGCCCTTAGAGGGCTATGGTGAAAAAGGAAATAACTTCCGTTCAAAACTGGAAAGAAGCATTCTGGGAAACTGCTCTGTGTTCTCTGAATTCATCTCACAGAGTTACATCTTTCCCTTCAAGAAGCCTTTCGCTAAGGCTGTTCTTGTGGAACTGGCAAAGGGATATTTGGAAGCCCATAGAGGGCTATGGTGAAAAAGGAAATATCTTCCGTTCAAAACTGGAAAGAAGCTTTCTGAGAAACTGCCCTGTGTTCTCTGAATTCATCTCACAGAGTTACATCTTTCCCTTCAAGAAGCCTTTCGCTAAGGCTGGTCTTGTGGAACTGGCAAAGGGATGTTTGGAATCCCATAGAGGGCTATGCTGAAAAAGAAAATATCTTCCGTTCAAAACTGGAAAGAAGCTTTCTGAGAAACTGCTCTGTGTTCTGTTAATTCATATCACAGAGCTACATCTTTCCCTTCAAGAAGCCTTTCGCTAAGGCTGTTCTTGTGGAAATGGCAAAGTGATATTTGGAAGCCCATAGAGGGCTATGGTGAAAAAGAAATATCTTCCGTTCAAAACTGGAAAGAAGCTTTGTGAGAAACTGGTCTGTGTTCTCTGAATTCATCTCACAGAGTTACATCTTTCCCTTCAAGAAGCCTTTCGCTAAGGCTGTTCTTGTGGAATTAGCAAAGGGATATTTGGAAGCCCTTAGAGGGCTACGGTGAAAAAGGAAATATCTTCGGTTCAAAACTGGAAAGAAGCTTTCTGAGAAACTGCTCTGTGTTCTCTGAATTCATCTCACAGAGTTACATCTTTCCCTTCAAGAAGCCTTTCGCCTAGGCTGTTCTTCTGGAGCTGGCAAAGGGATATTTGGAAGCCCATAGAGGGCTATGGTGAAAAAGGAAATATCTTCCGTTCAAAACTGGAAAGAAGCTTTCTGAGAAACTGCTCTGTGTTCTGTGAATTCATATCACAGAGCTACATCTTTCCCTTCAAGAAGCCTTTCGCTAAGGCTGTTCTTGCGGAATTGGCAAAGGGATATTTGGAAGCCCATAGAGGGCTATGGTGAAAAAGGAAATATCTTCCCTTCAAAACTGGAACGAAGCTTTCTGAGAAACTGCTCTGTGTTCTGTTAATTCATCTCACGGAGATACATCTTTCCCTTCAAGAGGCCTTTTGCTAAGGCTGTTCTTATGCAATTGGCACAGGGATATTTTGAAGCCCATAGAGGGCTATGGTGAAAAAGGAAATATCTTCCGTTGAAAACTGGAAAGAAGCTTTCTGAGAAACTGCTCTGTGTTCTCTGAATTCATCTCACAGAGTTACATCTTTCCCTTCAAGAAGCCTTTCGCTAAGGCTGTTCTTCTGGAATTGGCAAAGGGATATTTGGAAGCCCATAGAGGGCTATGGTGAAAAAGGAAATATCTTCCGTTCAAAACTGGAAAGAAGCTTTCTGAGAAACTGCTCTGTGTTCTGTAAGTTCATCTCACAGAGTTACATCTTTCCCTTCAAGAAGCCTTTCGATAAGTCTGCTCTTCTGGAATTGGCAAAGGGATATTTGGAAGCCCATAGAGGTCTAGGGTGAAAAAGGAAATATCTTCCGTACAAAACTGGAAAGAAGCTTTCTGAGAAACTGCTCTGTGTTCTGTTAATCCATCTCACAGAGTTACATCTTTCCCTTCAAGAAGCCTTTCGCTAAGGCTGTTCTTCTGGAATGGGCAAAGGGATATTTGGAAGCCCATAGAGGGCTATGGTGAAAAAGGAAATATCTTCCGTTCAAAACTGGAAAGAAGCTTTCTGAGAAACTGCTCTGTGTTCTGTTAGTTCATCTCACAGAGTTACATCTTTCCCTTCAAGAAGCCTTTCGCTAAGGCTGTTCTTGTGGAACTGGCAAAGGGATATTTGGAAGCCCATAGAGGGCTATGGTGAGAAAGGAAATATCTTACGTTCAAAACTGGAAAGAAGCTTTCTGAGAAACTGCTCTGTGTTCTCTGAATTCATCTCACAGAGTTCCATCTTTCCCTTCAAGTAGCCTTTCGCTAAGGCTGTTCTTGTGGAATTGGCAAAGGGATATTTGGAAGCCCTTAGAGGGCTATGGTGAAAAAGGAAATATCTTCCGTTCAAAACTGGAAAGAAGCTTTCTGAGAAACTGCTCTGTGTTCTGTTAGTTCATCTCACAGAGTTACATCTTTCCCTTCAAGAAGCCTTTCGCTAAGGCTGTTCTTGTGGAATTAGCAAAGGGATATTTGGAAGCCCTTAGAGGGCTATGGTGAAAAAGGAAATATCTTCCGTTCAAAACTGGAAAGAAGGTTTCTGAGAAACTGCTCTGTGTTCTCTGAATTCATCTCACAGAGTTACATCTTTCCCTTCAAGAAGCCTTTCGCTAAGGCTGTTCTTGTGGAACTGGCAAAGGGATATTTCGAAGCTCATAGAGGGCTATGCTGAAAAAGGAAATATCTTCCGTTCAAAACTGGAAAGAAGCATTCTGAGAAACTGCTCTGTGTTCTCTGAATTCATCTCACAGAGTCACATCTATCCCTTCAAGAAGCCTTTCGCTAAGGCTGTTCTTGTGGGACTGGCAAAGGGATATTTGGAAGCCCGTAGAGGGCTATGGTGAAAAAGAAAATATCTTCCGTTCAAAACTGGAAAGAAGCTTTCTGAGAAACTGCTCTGTGTTCTGTTAATTCATATCACAGAGCTACATCTTTCCCTTCAAGAAGCCTTTCGCTAAGGCTGTTCTTGTGGAATTGGCAAAGTGATATTTGGAAGCCCATAAAGGGCTATGGTGAAAAAGGAAATATCTTCCGTTCAAAACTGGAAAGAAGCTTTCTGAGAAACTGCTCTGTGTTCTGTTAATTCATATCACAGAGCTACATCTTTCCCTTCAAGAAGCCTTTCGCTAAGGCTGTTCTTGTGGAACTGGCAAAGGGATATTTCGAAGCTCATAGAGGGCTATGCTGAAAAAGGAAATATCTTCCGTTCAAAACTGGAAAGAAGCATTCTGAGAAACTGCTCTGTGTTCTCTGAATTCATCTCACAGAGTTACATCTTTCCCTTCAAGAAGCCTTTCGCTAAGGCTGTTCTTCTGGAATTGGCAAAGGGATATTTGGAAGCCCATAGAGGGCTATGGTGAAAAAGGAAATATCTTCCGTTCAAAACTGGAAAGAAGCTTTCTGAGAAACTGCTCTGTGTTCTGTTAGTTCATCTCACAGAGTTACATCTTTCCCTTCAAGAAGCCTTTCGCTAAGTCTGCTCTTCTGGAATTGGCAAAGGGATATTTGGAAGCCCATAGAGGGCTAGGGTGAAAAAGGAAATATCTTCCGTTCAAAACTGGAAAGAAGCTTTCTGAGAAACTGCTCTGTGTTCTGTTAATCCATCTCACAGAGTTACATCTTTCCCTTCAAGAAGCCTTTCGCTAAGGCTGTTCTTGTGGAATTGGCAAAGGGATATTTGGAAGCCCATAGAGGGCTATGGTGAAAAAGGAAATATCTTCCGTTCAAAACTGGAAAGAAGCTTTCTGAGAAACTGCTCTGTGTTCTGTTAGTTCATCTCACAGAGTTACATCTTTCCCTTCAAGAAGCCTTTCGCTAAGGCTGTTCTTGTGGAACTGGCAAAGGGATATTTGGAAGCCCATAGAGGGCTATGGTGAGAAAGGAAATATCTTACGTTCAAAACTGGAAAGAAGCTTTCTTAGAAACTGCTCTGTGTTCTCTGAATTCATCTCACAGAGTTCCATCTTTCCCTTCAAGTAGCCTTTCGCTAAGGCTGTTCTTGTGGAATTGGCAAAGGGATATTTGGAAGCCCATAGAGGGCTATGGTGAAAAAGGAAATATCTTCCGTTCAAAACTGGAAAGAAGCTTTCAGAGAAACTGTTCTGTGTTCTGTTAGTTCATCTCACAGAGTTACATCTTTCCCTTCAAGAAGCCTTTCGCTAAGGCTGTTCTTGTGGAATTAGCAAAGGGATATTTGGAAGCCCTTAGAGGGCTATGGTGAAAAAGGAAATATCTTCCGTTCAAAACTGGAAAGAAGCTTTCTGAGAACCTGCTCTATGTTCTCTGAATTCATCTCACAGAGTTACATCTATCCCTTCAAGAAGCCTTTCGCTAAGGCTGTTCTTGTGGGACTGGCAAAAGGATATTTGGAAGCCCATAGAGGGCTATGGTGAAAAAGAAAATATCTTCCGTTCAAAACTGGAAAGAAGCTTTCTGAGAAACTGCTCTGTGTTCTGTTAATCCATCTCACAGAGTTACATCTTTCCCTTCAAGAAGCCTTTCGCTAAGGCTGTTCTTGTGGAACTGGCAAAGGGATATTTGGAAGCCCTTAGAGGGCAATGATGAAAAAGGAAATATCTTCCGTTCAATACTGGAAAGAAGCTTTCTGAGAAACTGCTCTGTGTTCTCTGAATTCATCTCACAGAGTTACATCTTTCCCTTCAAGAAGCCTTTCGCCTAGGCTGTTCTTGTGGAACTGGCAAAGGGATATTTGGAAGCCCATAGAGGGCTATGGTGAAAAAGGAAATATCTCCCGTTCAAAACTGGAAAGAAGCTTTCTGAGAAACTGCTCTGTGTTCTGTTAATCCATCTCACAGAGTTACATCTTTCCCTTCAAGAAGCCTTTCGCTAAGGCTGTTCTTGTGGAATTGGCAAAGGGATATTTGGAAGCCCATAGAGGGCTATGGTGAAAAATTAAATATCTTCCGTTCAAAACTGGAAAGAAGCTTTCTGAGAAACTGCTCTGTGTTCTCTGAATTCATCTCACAGAGTTACATCTTTCCTTCAAGAAGCATTTCGCTAAGGCTGTTCTTGTGGAACTGGCAAAGGGATATTTGGAAGCCCTTAGAGGGCTATGGTGAGAAAGGAAATATCTGCCGTTCAAAACTGGAAAGAAGGTTTCTGAGAAACTGCTCTGTGTTCTCTGAATTCGTCTCACAGAGTTACATCTTTCCCTTCAAGAAGCCTTTCGCTAAGGCTGTTCTTGTGGAACTGGCAAAGGGATATTTGGAAGCCCATAGATGGCTATGGTGAAAAAGGAAATATCTCCCGTTCAAAACTGGAAAGAAGCTTTCTGAGAAACTGTTCTGTGTTCTGTTAGTTCATCTCACAGAGTTACATCTTTCCCTTCAAGAAGCCTTTCGCTAAGGCTGTTCTTGTGGAATTAGCAAAGGGATATTTGGAAGCACTTAGAGGGCTATGGTGAAAAAGGAAATATCTTCCGTTCAAAACTGGAAAGAAGCTTTCTGAGAAACTGCTCTGTGTTCTCTGAATACATCTCACAGAGCTACATCTTTACCTTCAAGAAGCCTTTCGCTAAGGGTGTTCTTGCGGAATTGGCAAAGGGATATTTGGAAGCCCATAGAGGGCTATGGTGAAAAAGGAAATATCTTCCGTTCAAAACTGGAAAGAAGCTTTCTGAGAAACTGCTCTGTGTTCTGTTAGTTCATCTCACAGAGTTATATCTTTCCCTTCAAGAAGCCTTTCGCTAAGTCTGCTCTTCTGGAATTGGCAAAGGGATATTTGGAAGCCCATAGAGGGCTAGGGTGAAAAAGGAAATATCTTCCGTTCAAAACTGGAAAGAAGCTTTCTGAGAAACTGCTCTGTGTTCTGTTAATCCATCTCACAGAGTTACATCTTTCCCTTCAAGAAGCCTTTCGCTAAGGCTGTTCTTGTGGAATTGGCAAAGGGATATTTGGAAGCCCATAGAGGGATATGGTGAAAAAGGAAATATCTTCCGTTCAAAACTGGAAAGAAGCTTTCTGAGAAACTGCTCTGTGTTCTGTTAGTTCATCTCACAGAGTTACATCTTTCCCTTCAAGAAGCCTTTCGCTAAGGCTGTTCTTGTGGAACTGGCAAAGGGATATTTGCAAGCCCATAGAGGGCTATGGTGAGAAAGGAAATATCTTCCGTTCAAAACTGGAAAGAAGCTTTCTGAGAAACTGCTCTGTGTTCTCTGAATTCATCTCACAGAGTTCCATCTTTCCCTTCAAGTAGCCTTTCACTAAGGCTGTTCTTGTGGAATTGGCAAAGGGATATTCGGAAGCCCATAGAGGGCTATGGTGAAAAAGGAAATATCTTCCGTTCAAAACTGGAAAGAAGCTTTCTGAGAAACTGTTCTGTGTTCTGTTAGTTCATCTCACAGAGTTACATCTTTCCCTTCAAGAAGCCTTTCGCTAAGGCTGTTCTTGTGGAATTAGCAAAGGGATATTTGGAAGCCCTTAGAGGGCTATGGTGAAAAAGGAAATATCTTCCGTTCAATACTGGAAAGAAGCTTTCTGAGAAACTGCTCTGTGTTCTCTGAATTCATCTCACAGAGTTACATCTTTCCCTTCAAGACGCCTTTCGCTAAGGCTGTTCTTGTGGAACTGGCAAAGGGATATTTCGAAGCTCATAGAGGGCTATGCTGAAAAAGGAAATATCTTCCGTTCAAAACTGGAAAGAAGCTTTCTGAGAAACTGCTCTGTGTTCTGTTAATTCATATCACAGAGCTACATCTTTCCCTTCAAGAAGCCTTTCGCTAAGGCTGTTCTTGTGGAATTGGCAAAGTGATATTTGGAAGCCCATAAAGGGCTATGGTGAAAAAGGAATTATCTTCCGTTCAAAACTGGAAAGAAGCTTTCTGAGAAACTGTTCTGTGTTCTGTTAGTTCATCTCACAGAGTTACATCTTTCCCTTCAAGAAGCCTTTCGCTAAGGCTGTTCTTGTGGAATTAGCAAAGGGATATTTGGAAGCCCTTAGAGGGCTATGGTGAAAAAGGAAATATCTTCCGTTCAAAACTGGAAAGAAGCTTTCTGAGAAACTGCTCTGTGTTCTCTGAATTCATCTCACAGAGTTACATCTTTCCCTTCAAGAAGCCTTTCGCCTAGGCTGTTCTTCTGGAACTGGCAAAGGGATATTTGGAAGCCCATAGAGGGCTATGGTGAAAAAGAAAATATCTTCCGTTCAAAACTGGAAAGAAGCTTTCTGAGAAACTGCTCTGTGTTCTGTGAATTCATATCACAGGGCTACATCTTTACCTTCAAGAAGCCTTTCGCTAAGGCTGTTCTTGCGGAATTGGCAAAGGGATATTTGGAAGCCCATAAAGGGCTATGGTGAAAAAGGAATTATCTTCCGTTCAAAACTGGAAAGAAGCTTTCTGAGAAACTGTTCTGTGTTCTGTTAGTTCATCTCACAGAGTTACATCTTTCCCTTCAAGAAGCCTTTCGCTAAGGCTGTTCTTGTGGAATTAGCAAAGGGATATTTGGAAGCCCTTAGAGGGCTATGGTGAAAAAGGAAATATCTTCCGTTCAAAACTGGAAAGAAGCTTTCTGAGAACCTGCTCTATGTTCTCTGAATTCATCTCACAGAGTTACATCTATCCCTTCAAGAAGCCTTTCGCTAAGGCTGTTCTTGTGGGACTGGCAAAAGGATATTTGGAAGCCCATAGAGGGCTATGGTGAAAAAGAAAATATCTTCCGTTCAAAACTGGAAAGAAGCTTTCTGAGAAACTGCTCTGTGTTCTGTTAATCCATCTCACAGAGTTACATCTTTCCCTTCAAGAAGCCTTTCGCTAAGGCTGTTCTTGTGGAACTGGCAAAGGGATATTTGGAAGCCCTTAGAGGGCAATGATGAAAAAGGAAATATCTTCCGTTCAATACTGGAAAGAAGCTTTCTGAGAAACTGCTCTGTGTTCTCTGAATTCATCTCACAGAGTTACATCTTTCCCTTCAAGAAGCCTTTCGCCTAGGCTGTTCTTGTGGAACTGGCAAAGGGATATTTGGAAGCCCATAGAGGGCTATGGTGAAAAAGGAAATATCTCCCGTTCAAAACTGGAAAGAAGCTTTCTGAGAAACTGCTCTGTGTTCTGTTAATCCATCTCACAGAGTTACATCTTTCCCTTCAAGAAGCCTTTCGCTAAGGCTGTTCTTGTGGAATTGGCAAAGGGATATTTGGAAGCCCATAGAGGGCTATGGTGAAAAATTAAATATCTTCCGTTCAAAACTGGAAAGAAGCTTTCTGAGAAACTGCTCTGTGTTCTCTGAATTCATCTCACAGAGTTACATCTTTCCTTCAAGAAGCATTTCGCTAAGGCTGTTCTTGTGGAACTGGCAAAGGGATATTTGGAAGCCCTTAGAGGGCTATGGTGAGAAAGGAAATATCTGCCGTTCAAAACTGGAAAGAAGGTTTCTGAGAAACTGCTCTGTGTTCTCTGAATTCGTCTCACAGAGTTACATCTTTCCCTTCAAGAAGCCTTTCGCTAAGGCTGTTCTTGTGGAACTGGCAAAGGGATATTTGGAAGCCCATAGATGGCTATGGTGAAAAAGGAAATATCTCCCGTTCAAAACTGGAAAGAAGCTTTCTGAGAAACTGTTCTGTGTTCTGTTAGTTCATCTCACAGAGTTACATCTTTCCCTTCAAGAAGCCTTTCGCTAAGGCTGTTCTTGTGGAATTAGCAAAGGGATATTTGGAAGCACTTAGAGGGCTATGGTGAAAAAGGAAATATCTTCCGTTCAAAACTGGAAAGAAGCTTTCTGAGAAACTGCTCTGTGTTCTCTGAATACATCTCACAGAGCTACATCTTTACCTTCAAGAAGCCTTTCGCTAAGGGTGTTCTTGCGGAATTGGCAAAGGGATATTTGGAAGCCCATAGAGGGCTATGGTGAAAAAGGAAATATCTTCCGTTCAAAACTGGAAAGAAGCTTTCTGAGAAACTGCTCTGTGTTCTGTTAGTTCATCTCACAGAGTTATATCTTTCCCTTCAAGAAGCCTTTCGCTAAGTCTGCTCTTCTGGAATTGGCAAAGGGATATTTGGAAGCCCATAGAGGGCTAGGGTGAAAAAGGAAATATCTTCCGTTCAAAACTGGAAAGAAGCTTTCTGAGAAACTGCTCTGTGTTCTGTTAATCCATCTCACAGAGTTACATCTTTCCCTTCAAGAAGCCTTTCGCTAAGGCTGTTCTTGTGGAATTGGCAAAGGGATATTTGGAAGCCCATAGAGGGATATGGTGAAAAAGGAAATATCTTCCGTTCAAAACTGGAAAGAAGCTTTCTGAGAAACTGCTCTGTGTTCTGTTAGTTCATCTCACAGAGTTACATCTTTCCCTTCAAGAAGCCTTTCGCTAAGGCTGTTCTTGTGGAACTGGCAAAGGGATATTTGCAAGCCCATAGAGGGCTATGGTGAGAAAGGAAATATCTTCCGTTCAAAACTGGAAAGAAGCTTTCTGAGAAACTGCTCTGTGTTCTCTGAATTCATCTCACAGAGTTCCATCTTTCCCTTCAAGTAGCCTTTCACTAAGGCTGTTCTTGTGGAATTGGCAAAGGGATATTCGGAAGCCCATAGAGGGCTATGGTGAAAAAGGAAATATCTTCCGTTCAAAACTGGAAAGAAGCTTTCTGAGAAACTGTTCTGTGTTCTGTTAGTTCATCTCACAGAGTTACATCTTTCCCTTCAAGAAGCCTTTCGCTAAGGCTGTTCTTGTGGAATTAGCAAAGGGATATTTGGAAGCCCTTAGAGGGCTATGGTGAAAAAGGAAATATCTTCCGTTCAATACTGGAAAGAAGCTTTCTGAGAAACTGCTCTGTGTTCTCTGAATTCATCTCACAGAGTTACATCTTTCCCTTCAAGACGCCTTTCGCTAAGGCTGTTCTTGTGGAACTGGCAAAGGGATATTTCGAAGCTCATAGAGGGCTATGCTGAAAAAGGAAATATCTTCCGTTCAAAACTGGAAAGAAGCTTTCTGAGAAACTGCTCTGTGTTCTGTTAATTCATATCACAGAGCTACATCTTTCCCTTCAAGAAGCCTTTCGCTAAGGCTGTTCTTGTGGAATTGGCAAAGTGATATTTGGAAGCCCATAAAGGGCTATGGTGAAAAAGGAATTATCTTCCGTTCAAAACTGGAAAGAAGCTTTCTGAGAAACTGTTCTGTGTTCTGTTAGTTCATCTCACAGAGTTACATCTTTCCCTTCAAGAAGCCTTTCGCTAAGGCTGTTCTTGTGGAATTAGCAAAGGGATATTTGGAAGCCCTTAGAGGGCTATGGTGAAAAAGGAAATATCTTCCGTTCAAAACTGGAAAGAAGCTTTCTGAGAAACTGCTCTGTGTTCTCTGAATTCATCTCACAGAGTTACATCTTTCCCTTCAAGAAGCCTTTCGCCTAGGCTGTTCTTCTGGAACTGGCAAAGGGATATTTGGAAGCCCATAGAGGGCTATGGTGAAAAAGAAAATATCTTCCGTTCAAAACTGGAAAGAAGCTTTCTGAGAAACTGCTCTGTGTTCTGTGAATTCATATCACAGGGCTACATCTTTACCTTCAAGAAGCCTTTCGCTAAGGCTGTTCTTGCGGAATTGGCAAAGGGATATTTGGAAGCCCATAGAGGGCTATGGTGAAAAAGGAAATATCTTCCCTTCAAAACTGGAAAGAAGCTTTCTGAGAAACTGCTCTGTGTTCTGTTAATTCATCTCACGGAGATACATCTTTCCCTTCAAGAGGCCTTTTGCTAAGGCTGTTCTTATGCAATTGGCACAGGGATATTTTGAAGCCCATAGAGGGCTATGGTGAAAAAGGAAATATCTTCCGTTGAAAACTGGAAAGAAGCTTTCTGAGAAACTGCTCTGTGTTCTCTGAATTCATCTCACAGAGTTACATCTTTCCCTTCAAGAAGCCTTTCGCTAAGGCTGTTCTTCTGGAATTGGCAAAGGGATATTTGGAAGCCCATAGAGGGCTATGGTGAAAAAGGAAATATCTTCCGTTCAAAACTGGAAAGAAGCTTTCTGAGAAACTGCTCTGTGTTCTGTTAGTTCATCTCACAGAGTTACATCTTTCCCTTCAAGAAGCCTTTCGCTAAGGCTGTTCTTGTGGAATTGGCAAAGTGATATTTGGAAGCCCATAAAGGGCTATGGTGAAAAAGGAAATATCTTCCGTTCAAAACTGGAAAGAATCTTTCTGAGAAACTGCTCTGTGTTCTGTTAATTCATATCACAGAGCTACATCTTTCCCTCCAAGAAGCCTTTCGCTAAGGCTGTTCTTGTGGAACTGGCAAAGGGATATTTCGAAGCTCATAGAGGGCTATGCTGAAAAAGGAAATATCTTCCGTTCAAAACTGGAAAGAAGCATTCTGAGAAACTGCTCTGTGTTCTCTGAATTCATCTCACAGAGTTACATCTTTCCCTTCAAGAAGCCTTTCGCTAAGGCTGTTCTTCTGGAATTGGCAAAGGGATATTTGGAAGCCCATAGAGGGCTATGGTGAAAAAGGAAATATCTTCCGTTCAAAACTGGAAAGAAGCTTTCTGAGAAACTGCTCTGTGTTCTGTTAGTTCATCTCACAGAGTTACATCTTTCCCTTCAAGAAGCCTTTCGCTAAGTCTGCTCTTCTGGAATTGGCAAAGGGATATTTGGAAGCCCATAGAGGGCTAGGGTGAAAAAGGAAATATCTTCCGTTCAAAACTGGAAAGAAGCTTTCTGAGAAACTGCTCTGTGTTCTGTTAGTTCATCTCACAGAGTTACATCTTTCCCTTCAAGAAGCCTTTCGCTAAGGCTGTTCTTGTGGAACTGGCAAAGGGATATTTGGAAGCCCATAGAGGGCTATGGTGAGAAAGGAAATATCTTACGTTCAAAACTGGAAAGAAGCTTTCTGAGAAACTGCTCTTTGTTCTCTGAATTCATCTCACAGAGTTCCATCTTTCCCTTCAAGTAGCCTTTCGCTAAGGCTGTTCTTGTGGAATTGGCAAAGGGATATTTGGAAGAACATAGAGGGCTATGGTGAAAAAGGAAATATCTTCCATTCAAAACTGGAAAGAAGCTTTCTGAGAAACTGTTCTGTGTTCTGTTAGTTCATCTCACAGAGTTACATCTTTCCCTTCAAGAAGCCTTTCGCTAAGGCTGTTCTTGTGGAATTAGCAAAGGGATATTTGGAAGCCCTTAGAGGGCTATGGTGAAAAAGGAAATATCTTCCGTTCAATACTGGAAAGAAGCTTTCTGAGAAACTGCTCTGTGTTCTCTGAATTCATCTCACAGAGTTACATCTTTCCCTTCAAGACGCCTTTCGCTAAGGCTGTTCTTGTGGAACTGGCAAAGGGATATTTCGAAGCTCATAGAGGGCTATGCTGAAAAAGGAAATATCTTCCGTTCAAAACTGGAAAGAAGCATTCTGAGAAACTGCTCTGTGTTCTCTGAATTCATCTCACAGAGTCACATCTATCCCTTCAAGAAGCCTTTCGCTAAGGCTGTTCTTGTGGGACTGGCAAAGGGATATTTGGAAGCCCATACAGGGCTATGGTGAAAAAGAAAATATCTTCCGTTCAAAACTGGAAAGAAGCTTTCTGAGAAACTGCTCTGTGTTCTGTTAATTCATATCACAGAGCTACATCTTTCCCTTCAAGAAGCCTTTCGCTAAGGCTGTTCTTGTGGAATTGGCAAAGTGATATTTGGAAGCCCATAAAGGGCTATGGTGAAAAAGGAAATATCTTCCGTTCAAAACTGGAAAGAAGCTTTCTGAGAAACTGTTCTGTGTTCTGTTAGTTCATCTCACAGAGTTACATCTTTCCCTTCAAGAAGCCTTTCGCTAAGGCTGTTCTTGTGGAATTAGCAAAGGGATATTTGGAAGCCCTTAGAGGGCTATGGTGAAAAAGGAAATATCTTCCGTTCAAAACTGGAAAGAAGCTTTCTGAGAAACTGCTCTGTGTTCTCTGAATTCATCTCACAGAGTTACATCTTTCCCTTCAAGAAGCCTTTCGCCTAGGCTGTTCTTCTGGAACTGGCAAAGGGATATTTGGAAGCCCATAGAGGGCTATGGTGAAAAAGGAAATATCTTCCGTTCAAAACTGGAAAGAAGCTTTCTGAGAAACTGCTCTGTGTTCTGTGAATTCATATCACAGGGCTACATCTTTACCTTCAAGAAGCCTTTCGCTAAGGCTGTTCTTGCGGAATTGGCAAAGGGATATTTGGAAGCCCATAGAGGGCTATGGTGAAAAAGGAAATATCTTCCCTTCAAAACTGGAAAGAAGCTTTCTGAGAAACTGCTCTGTGTTCTGTTAATTCATCTCACGGAGATACATCTTTCCCTTCAAGAGGCCTTTTGCTAAGGCTGTTCTTATGCAATTGGCACAGGGATATTTTGAAGCCCATAGAGGGCTATGGTGAAAAAGGAAATATCTTCCGTTGAAAACTGGAAAGAAGCTTTCTGAGAAACTGCTCTGTGTTCTCTGAATTCATCTCACAGAGTTATATCTTTCCCTTCAAGAAGCCTTTCGCTAAGGCTGTTCTTCTGGAATTGGCAAAGGGATATTTGGAAGCCCATAGAGGGCTATGGTGAAAAAGGAAATATCTTCCGTTCAAAACTGGAAAGAAGCTTTCTGAGAAACTGCTCTGTGTTCTGTAAGTTCATCTCACAGAGTTACATCTTTCCCTTCAAGAAGCCTTTCGATAAGTCTGCTCTTCTGGAATTGGCAAAGGGATATTTGGAAGCCCATAGAGGTCTAGGGTGAAAAAGGAAATATCTTCCGTACAAAACTGGAAAGAAGCTTTCTGAGAAACTGCTCTGTGTTCTGTTAATCCATCTCACAGAGTTACATCTTTCCCTTCAAGAAGCCTTTCGCTAAGGCTGTTCTTCTGGAATGGGCAAAGGGATATTTGGAAGCCCATAGAGGGCTATGGTGAAAAAGGAAATATCTTCCGTTCAAAACTGGAAAGAAGCTTTCTGAGAAACTGCTCTGTGTTCTGTTAGTTCATCTCACAGAGTTACATCTTTCCCTTCAAGAAGCCTTTCGCTAAGGCTGTTCTTGTGGAACTGGCAAAGGGATATTTGGAAGCCCATAGAGGGCTATGGTGAGAAAGGAAATATCTTACGTTCAAAACTGGAAAGAAGCTTTCTGAGAAACCGCTCTGTGTTCTCTGAATTCATCTCACAGAGTTCCATCTTTCCCTTCAAGTAGCCTTTCGCTAAGGCTGTTCTTGTGGAATTGGCAAAGGGATATTTGGAAGCCCTTAGAGGGCTATGGTGAAAAAGGAAATATCTTCCGTTCAAAACTGGAAAGAAGCTTTCTGAGAAACTGCTCTGTGTTCTGTTAGTTCATCTCACGGAGTTACATCTTTCCCTTCAAGAAGCCTTTCGCTAAGGCTGTTCTTGTGGAATTAGCAAAGGGATATTTGGAAGCCCTTAGAGGGCTATGGTGAAAAAGGAAATATCTTCCGTTCAAAACTGGAAAGAAGCTTTCTGAGAAACTGCTCTGTGTTCTCTGAATTCATCTCACAGAGTTACATCTTTCCCTTCAAGAAGCCTTTCGCTAAGGCTGTTCTTGTGGAACTGGCAAAGGGATATTTCGAAGCTCATAGAGGGCTATGCTGAAAAAGGAAATATCTTCCGTTCAAAACTGGAAAGAAGCATTCTGAGAAACTGCTCTGTGTTCTCTGAATTCATCTCACAGAGTCACATCTATCCCTTCAAGAAGCCTTTCGCTAAGGCTGTTCTTGTGGGACTGGCAAAGGGATATTTGGAAGCCCGTAGAGGGCTATGGTGAAAAAGAAAATATCTTCCGTTCAAAACTGGAAAGAAGCTTTCTGAGAAACTGCTCTGTGTTCTGTTAATTCATATCACAGAGCTACATCTTTCCCTTCAAGAAGCCTTTCGCTAAGGCTGTTCTTGTGGAATTGGCAAAGTGATATTTGGAAGCCCATAAAGGGCTATGGTGAAAAAGGAAATATCTTCCGTTCAAAACTGGAAAGAAGCTTTCTGAGAAACTGCTCTGTGTTCTGTTAATTCATATCACAGAGCTACATCTTTCCCTTCAAGAAGCCTTTCGCTAAGGCTGTTCTTGTGGAACTGGCAAAGGGATATTTCGAAGCTCATAGAGGGCTATGCTGAAAAAGGAAATATCTTCCGTTCAAAACTGGAAAGAAGCATTCTGAGAAACTGCTCTGTGTTCTCTGAATTCATCTCACAGAGTTACATCTTTCCCTTCAAGAAGCCTTTCGCTAAGGCTGTTCTTCTGGAATTGGCAAAGGGATATTTGGAAGCCCATAGAGGGCTATGGTGAAAAAGGAAATATCTTCCGTTCAAAACTGGAAAGAAGCTTTCTGAGAAACTGCTCTGTGTTCTGTAAGTTCATCTCACAGAGTTACATCTTTCCCTTCAAGAAGCCTTTCGCTAAGTCTGCTCTTCTGGAATTGGCAAAGGGATATTTGGAAGCACATAGAGGGCTAGGGTGAAAAAGGAAATATCTTCCGTTCAAAACTGGAAAGAAGCTTTCTGAGAAACTGCTCTGTGTTCTGTTAATCCATCTCACAGAGTTACATCTTTCCCTTCAAGAAGCCTTTCGCTAAGGCTGTTCTTGTGGAATTGGCAAAGGGATATTTGGAAGCCCATAGAGGGCTATGGTGAAAAAGGAAATATCTTCCGTTCAAAACTGGAAAGAAGCTTTCTGAGAAACTGCTCTGTGTTCTGTTAGTTCATCTCACAGAGTTACATCTTTCCCTTCAAGAAGCCTTTCGCTAAGGCTGTTCTTGTGGAACTGGCAAAGGGATATTTGGAAGCCCATAGAGGGCTATGGTGAGAAAGGAAATATCTTACGTTCAAAACTGGAAAGAAGCTTTCTTAGAAACTGCTCTGTGTTCTCTGAATTCATCTCACAGAGTTCCATCTTTCCCTTCAAGTAGCCTTTCGCTAAGGCTGTTCTTGTGGAATTGGCAAAGGGATATTTGGAAGCCCATAGAGGGCTATGGTGAAAAAGGAAATATCTTCCGTTCAAAACTGGAAAGAAGCTTTCAGAGAAACTGTTCTGTGTTCTGTTAGTTCATCTCACAGAGTTACATCTTTCCCTTCAAGAAGCCTTTCGCTAAGGCTGTTCTTGTGGAATTAGCAAAGGGATATTTGGAAGCCCTTAGAGGGCTATGGTGAAAAAGGAAATATCTTCCGTTCAAAACTGGAAAGAAGCTTTCTGAGAACCTGCTCTATGTTCTCTGAATTCATCTCACAGAGTTACATCTATCCCTTCAAGAAGCCTTTCGCTAAGGCTGTTCTTATGGGACTGGCAAAGGGATATTTGGAAGCCCATAGAGGGCTATGGTGAAAAAGAAAATATCTTCCGTTCAAAACTGGAAAGAAGCTTTCTGAGAAACTGCTCTGTGTTCTGTTAATCCATCTCACAGAGTTACATCTTTCCCTTCAAGAAGCCTTTCGCTAAGGCTGTTCTTGTGGAACTGGCAAAGGGATATTTGGAAGCCCTTAGAGGGCAATGATGAAAAAGGAAATATCTTCCGTTCAATACTGGAAAGAAGCTTTCTGAGAAACTGCTCTGTGTTCTCTGAATTCATCTCACAGAGTTACATCTTTCCCTTCAAGAAGCCTTTCGCCTAGGCTGTTCTTGTGGAACTGGCAAAGGGATATTTGGAAGCCCATAGAGGGCTATGGTGAAAAAGGAAATATCTCCCGTTCAAAACTGGAAAGAAGCTTTCTGAGAAACTGCTCTGTGTTCTGTTAATCCATCTCACAGAGTTACATCTTTCCCTTCAAGAAGCCTTTCGCTAAGGCTGTTCTTGTGGAATTGGCAAAGGGATATTTGGAAGCCCATAGAGGGCTATGGTGAAAAATTAAATATCTTCCGTTCAAAACTGGAAAGAAGCTTTCTGAGAAACTGCTCTGTGTTCTCTGAATTCATCTCACAGAGTTACATCTTTCCTTCAAGAAGCATTTCGCTAAGGCTGTTCTTGTGGAACTGGCAAAGGGATATTTGGAAGCCCTTAGAGGGCTATTGTGAGAAAGGAAATATCTGCCGTTCAAAACTGGAAAGAAGGTTTCTGAGAAACTGCTCTGTGTTCTCTGAATTCGTCTCACAGAGTTACATCTTTCCCTTCAAGAAGCCTTTCGCTAAGGCTGTTCTTGTGGAACTGGCAAAGGGATATTTGGAAGCCCATAGATGGCTATGGTGAAAAAGGAAATATCTCCCGTTCAAAACTGGAAAGAAGCTTTCTGAGAAACTGTTCTGTGTTCTGTTAGTTCATCTCACAGAGTTACATCTTTCCCTTCAAGAAGCCTTTCGCTAAGGCTGTTCTTGTGGAATTAGCAAAGGGATATTTTGAAGCACTTAGAGGGCTATGGTGAAAAAGGAAATATCTTCCGTTCAAAACTGGAAAGAAGCTTTCTGAGAAACTGCTCTGTGTTCTCTGAATACATCTCACAGAGCTACATCTTTACCTTCAAGAAGCCTTTCGCTAAGGGTGTTCTTGCGGAATTGGCAAAGGGATATTTGGAAGCCCATAGAGGGCTATGGTGAAAAAGGAAATATCTTCCGTTCAAAACTGGAAAGAAGCTTTCTGAGAAACTGCTCTGTGTTCTGTTAGTTCATCTCACAGAGTTATATCTTTCCCTTCAAGAAGCCTTTCGCTAAGTCTGCTCTTCTGGAATTGGCAAAGGGATATTTGGAAGCCCATAGAGGGCTAGGGTGAAAAAGGAAATATCTTCCGTTCAAAACTGGAAAGAAGCTTTCTGAGAAACTGCTCTGTGTTCTGTTAATCCATCTCACAGAGTTACATCTTTCCCTTCAAGAAGCCTTTCGCTAAGGCTGTTCTTGTGGAATTGGCAAAGGGATATTTGGAAGCCCATAGAGGGCTATGGTGAAAAAGGAAATATCTTCCGTTCAAAACTGGAAAGAAGCTTTCTGAGAAACTGCTCTGTGTTCTGTTAGTTCATCTCACAGAGTTACATCTTTCCCTTCAAGAAGCCTTTCGCTAAGGCTGTTCTTGTGGAACTGGCAAAGGGATATTTGGAAGCCCATAGAGGGCTATGGTGAGAAAGGAAATATCTTCCGTTCAAAACTGGAAAGAAGCTTTCTGAGAAACTGCTCTGTGTTCTCTGAATTCATCTCACAGAGTTCCATCTTTCCCTTCAAGTAGCCTTTCACTAAGGCTGTTCTTGTGGAATTGGCAAAGGGATATTTGGAAGCCCATAGAGGGCTATGGTGAAAAAGGAAATATCTTCCGTTCAAAACTGGAAAGAAGCTTTCTGAGAAACTGTTCTGTGTTCTGTTAGTTCATCTCACAGAGTTACATCTTTCCCTTCAAGAAGCCTTTCGCTAAGGCTGTTCTTGTGGAATTAGCAAAGGGATATTTGGAAGCCCTTAGAGGGCTATGGTGAAAAAGGAAATATCTTCCGTTCAATACTGGAAAGAAGCTTTCTGAGAAACTGCTCTGTGTTCTCTGAATTCATCTCACAGAATTACATCTTTCCCTTCAAGACGCCTTTCGCTAAGGCTGTTCTTGTGGAACTGGCAAAGGGATATTTCGAAGCTCATAGAGGGCTATGCTGAAAAAGGAAATATCTTCCGTTCAAAACTGGAAAGAAGCTTTCTGAGAAACTGCTCTGTGTTCTGTTAATTCATATCACAGAGCTACATCTTTCCCTTCAAGAAGCCTTTCGCTAAGGCTGTTCTTGTGGAATTGGCAAAGTGATATTTGGAAGCCCATAAAGGGCTATGGTGAAAAAGGAATTATCTTCCGTTCAAAACTGGAAAGAAGCTTTCTGAGAAACTGTTCTGTGTTCTGTTAGTTCATCTCACAGAGTTACATCTTTCCCTTCAAGAAGCCTTTCGCTAAGGCTGTTCTTGTGGAATTAGCAAAGGGATATTTGGAAGCCCTTAGAGGGCTATGGTGAAAAAGGAAATATCTTCCGTTCAAAACTGGAAAGAAGCTTTCTGAGAAACTGCTCTGTGTTCTCTGAATTCATCTCACAGAGTTACATCTTTCCCTTCAAGAAGCCTTTCGCCTAGGCTGTTCTTCTGGAACTGGCAAAGGGATATTTGGAAGCCCATAGAGGGCTATGGTGAAAAAGAAAATATCTTCCGTTCAAAACTGGAAAGAAGCTTTCTGAGAAACTGCTCTGTGTTCTGTGAATTCATATCACAGGGCTACATCTTTACCTTCAAGAAGCCTTTCGCTAAGGCTGTTCTTGCGGAATTGGCAAAGGGATATTTGGAAGCCCATAGAGGGCTATGGTGAAAAAGGAAATATCTTCCCTTCAAAACTGGAAAGAAGCTTTCTGAGAAACTGCTCTGTGTTCTGTTAATTCATCTCACGGAGATACATCTTTCCCTTCAAGAGGCCTTTTGCTAAGGCTGTTCTTATGCAATTGGCACAGGGATATTTTGAAGCCCATAGAGGGCTATGGTGAAAAAGGAAATATCTTCCGTTGAAAACTGGAAAGAAGCTTTCTGAGAAACTGCTCTGTGTTCTCTGAATTCATCTCACAGAGTTACATCTTTCCCTTCAAGAAGCCTTTCGCTAAGGCTGTTCTTCTGGAATTGGCAAAGGGATATTTGGAAGCCCATAGAGGGCTATGGTGAAAAAGGAAATATCTTCCGTTCAAAACTGGAAAGAAGCTTTCTGAGAAACTGCTCTGTGTTCTGTTAGTTCATCTCACAGAGTTACATCTTTCCCTTCAAGAAGCCTTTCGCTAAGGCTGTTCTTGTGGAATTGGCAAAGTGATATTTGGAAGCCCATAAAGGGCTATGGTGAAAAAGGAAATATCTTCCGTTCAAAACTGGAAAGAATCTTTCTGAGAAACTGCTCTGTGTTCTGTTAATTCATATCACAGAGCTACATCTTTCCCTCCAAGAAGCCTTTCGCTAAGGCTGTTCTTGTGGAACTGGCAAAGGGATATTTCGAAGCTCATAGAGGGCTATGCTGAAAAAGGAAATATCTTCCGTTCAAAACTGGAAAGAAGCATTCTGAGAAACTGCTCTGTGTTCTCTGAATTCATCTCACAGAGTTACATCTTTCCCTTCAAGAAGCCTTTCGCTAAGGCTGTTCTTCTGGAATTGGCAAAGGGATATTTGGAAGCCCATAGAAGGCTATGGTGAAAAAGGAAATATCTTCCGTTCAAAACTGGAAAGAAGCTTTCTGAGAAACTGCTCTGTGTTCTGTTAGTTCATCTCACAGAGTTACATCTTTCCCTTCAAGAAGCCTTTCGCTAAGTCTGCTCTTCTGGAATTGGCAAAGGGATATTTGGAAGCCCATAGAGGGCTAGGGTGAAAAAGGAAATATCTTCCGTTCAAAACTGGAAAGAAGCTTTCTGAGAAACTGCTCTGTGTTCTGTTAATCCATCTCACAGAGTTACATCTTTCCCTTCAAGAAGCCTTTCGCTAAGGCTGTTCTTGTGGAATTGTCAAAGGGATATTTGGAAGCCCATAGAGGGCTATGGTGAAAAAGGAAATATCTTCCGTTCAAAACTGGAAAGAAGCTTTCTGAGAAACTGCTCTGTGTTCTGTTAGTTCATCTCACAGAGTTACATCTTTCCCTTCAAGAAGCCTTTCGCTAAGGCTGTTCTTGTGGAACTGGCAAAGGGATATTTGGAAGCCCATAGAGGGCTATGGTGAGAAAGGAAATATCTTACGTTCAAAACTGGAAAGAAGCTTTCTGAGAAACTGCTCTGTGTTCTCTGAATTCATCTCACAGAGTTCCATCTTTCCCTTCAAGTAGCCTTTCGCTAAGGCTGTTCTTGTGGAATTGGCAAAGGGATATTTGGAAGCCCTTAGAGGGCTATGGTGAAAAAGGAAATATCTTCCGTTCAAAACTGGAAAGAAGCTTTCTGAGAAACTGCTCTGTGTTCTGTTAGTTCATCTCACAGAGTTACATCTTTCCCTTCAAGAAGCCTTTCGCTAAGGCTGTTCTTGTGGAATTAGCAAAGGGATATTTGGAAGCCCTTAGAGGGCTATGGTGAAAAAGGAAATATCTTCCGTTCAAAACTGGAAAGAAGCTTTCTGAGAAACTGCTCTGTGTTCTCTGAATTCATCTCACAGAGTTACATCTTTCCCTTCAAGAAGCCTTTCGCTAAGGCTGTTCTTGTGGAACTGGCAAAGGGATATTTCGAAGCTCATAGAGGGCTATGCTGAAAAAGGAAATATCTTCCGTTCAAAACTGGAAAGAAGCATTCTGAGAAACTGCTCTGTGTTCTCTGAATTCATCTCACAGAGTCACATCTATCCCTTCAAGAAGCCTTTCGCTAAGGCTGTTCTTGTGGGACTGGCAAAGGGATATTTGGAAACCCATAGAGTGCTATGCTGAAAAATGAAATATCTTCCGTTCAAAACTGGAAAGAAACTTTCTGTGAAACTGCTCTGTGTTCTCTGAATTCATCTCACAGAGTTACATCTTTCGCTTCAAGAAGCCTTTCGCTGAGTCTGTTCTTGTGGAACTGGCAAGGGATATATCGAAGCTCATAGAGGGCTATGGTGAAAAAGTAAATATCTACCGTTCAAAACTGGAAAGAAGCTTTCTGAGAAACTGCTCCGTGTTCTCTGAATTCATCTCACAGAGTTACATCTATCCCTTCAAGAAGCCTTTCGCTAAGGCTGTTCTTGTGGGACTGGCAAAGGGATATTTGGAAGCCCATAGAGGGCTATGGTGAAAAAGAAAATATCTTCCGTTCAAAACTGTAAAGAAGCTTTCTGAGAAACTGCTCTGTGTTCTGTTAATTCATATCACAGAGCTACATCTTTCCCTTCAAGAAGCCTTTCGCTAAGGCTGTTCTTGCGGAATTGTCAAAGGGATATTTGGAAGCCCATAGAGGGCTATGCTGAAAAAGGAAATATCTTCCGTTCAAAACTGGAAAGAAGCTTTCTGAGAAACTGTTCTGTGTTCTGTTAGTTCATCTCACAGAATTACATCTTTCCCTTCAAGAAGCCTTTCGCTAAGGCTGTTCTTGTGGAACTGGCAATGGGATATTTGGAAGCCCTTAGAGGGCTATGGTGAAAAAGGAAATATCTTCCGTTCAAAACTGGAAAGAAGTTTTCTGAGAAACTGCTCTGTGTTCTGTTAATTCATATCACAGAGCTACATCTTTCCCTTCAAGAAGCCTTTCGCTAAGGCTGTTCTTGCGGAATTGTCAAAGGGATATTTGGAAGCCCATAGAGGGCTACGGTGAAAAAGGAAATATCTTCCGTTCAAAACTGGAAAGAAGCTTTCTGAGAAACTGCTCTGTGTTCTGTTAATTCATCTCACGGAGATACATCTTTCCCTTCAAGAGGCCTTTTGCTAAGGCTGTTCTTATGGAATTGGCAAAGGGATATTTTGAAGCCCATAGAGGGCTATGGTGAAAAAGGAAATATCTTCCGTTGAAAACTGGAAAGAAGCTTTCTGAGAAACTGCTCTGTGTTGTATGAATTCATCTCACAGAGTTACATCTTTCCCTTCAAGAAGCCTTTCGCTAAGGCTGTTCTTGTGGAATTGGCAAAGGGATATTTGGAAGCCCATAGAGGGCTATGCTGAAAAAGGAAATATCTTCCGTTCAAAACTGGAAAGAAGCTTTCTGAGAAACTGCTCTGTGTTCTGTTAGTTCATCTCACAGAGTTACATCTTTCCCTTGAAGAAGCCTTTCGTCTAGGCTGTTCTTCTGGAACTGGCAAAGGGATATTTGGAAGCCCATAGAGGGCTATGGTGAAAAAGGAAATATCTTCCGTTCAAAACTGGAAAGAAGCTTTCTGAGAAACTGCTCTCTGTTCTGTGAATTCATATCACAGAGGTACATCTTTCCCTTCAAGAAGCCTTTCGCTAAGGCTGTTCTTGCGGAATTGGCAAAGGGATATTTGGAAGCCCATAGAGGGCTATGGTGAAAAAGGAAATATCTTCCGTTCAAAACTGGAAAGAAGCTTTCTGAGAAACTGCTCTGTATTCTGTTAATTCATCTCACGGAGATACATCTTTCCCTTCAAGAGGCCTTTTGCTAAGGCTGTTCTTTTGGAATTGGCAAAGGGATATTTTGAAGCCCATAGAGGGCTATGGTGAAAAAGGAAATATCTTCCGTTGAAAACTGGAAAGAAGCTTTCTGAGAAACTGTTCTGTGTTCTCTGAATTCATCTCACAGAGTTACATCTTTCCCTTCAAGAAGCCTTTCGTTAAGGGTGTTCTTCTGGAATTGGCAAAGGGATATTTGGAAGCCCATAGAGGGCTATGGTGAAAAAGGAAATATCTTCCGTTCAAAACTGGAAAGAAGCTTTCTGAGAAACTGCTCTGTGTTCTGTTAGTTCATCTCACAGAGTTACATCTTTCCCTTCTAGAAGCCTTTCGCTAAGGCTGTTCTTCTGGAATTGGCAAAGGGATATTTGGAAGCCCATAGAGGGCTAGGGTGAAAAAGGAAATAACTTCCGTTCAAAACTGGAAAGAAGCTTTCTGAGAAACTGCTCTGTGTTCTGTTAATCCATCTCACAGAGTTACATCTTTCCCTTCAAGAAGCCTTTCGCTAAGGCTGTTCTTGTGGAATTGGCAAAGGGATATTTGGAAGCCCATAGAGGGCTATGGTGAAAAAGGAAATATCTTCCGTTAAAAACTGGAAAGAAGCTTTCTGAGAAACTGCTCTGTGTTCTCTGAATTCATCTCACAGAGTTACATCTTTCCCTTCAAGAAGCCTTTCGCTAAGGCTGTTCTTGTGGAACTGGCAAAGGGATATTTGGAAGCCCATAGAGGGCTATGGTGAAAAAGGAAATATCTCCCGTTCAGTACTGGAAAGAAGCTTTCTGAGAAACTGCTCTGTGTTCTCTGAATTCATCTCACAGAGTTACATCTTTCCCTTCAAGAAGCCTTTCGCTGAGGGTGTTCTTGTGGAATTGGCAAAGTGATATTTGGAAGCCCCTAGAGGGCTATGGTGAAAAAGGAAATATCTTCCGTTCAAAACTGGAAAGAAACTTTCTGAGAAACTGTTCTGTGTTCTGTTAGTTCATCTCACAGAGTTACATCTTTCCCTTCAAGAAGCCTTTCGCTAAGGCTGTTCTTGTGGAATTAGCAAAGGGATATTTGGAAGCCCTTAGAATGCTATGGTGAAAAAGGAAATATCTTCCGTTCAAAACTGGAAAGAAGATTTCTGAGAAACTGCTCTGTGTTCTCTGAATTCATCTCACAGAGTTTCATCTTTCCCTTCAAGAAGCCTTTCGCTAAGGCTGGTCTTCTGGAATTGGCAAAGGGATATTTGGAAGAACATAGAGGGCTATGGTGAAAAAGGAAATATCTTCCGTTCAAAACTGGAAAGAAGCTTTCTGAGAAACTGCTCTGTGTTCTCTGAATTCATCTCACAGAGTTACATCTTTCCCTTCAAGAAGCCTTTCGCTAAGGCTGTTCTTCTGGAATTGGCAAAGGGATATTTGGAAGCCCATAGAGGGCTATGGTGAAAAAGGAAATATCTTCCGTTCAAAACTGGAAAGAAGCTTTCTGAGAAACTGCTCTGTGTTCTGTTAATCCATCTCACAGAGTTACATCTTTCCCTTCAAGAAGCCTTTCGCTAAGGCTGTTCTTCTGGAATTGGCAAAGGGATATTTGGAAGCCCATAGAGGGCTATGGTGAAAAAGGAAATATCTTCCGCTCAAAACTGGAAAGAAGCTTTCTGAGAAACTGCTCTGTGTTCTGTTAGTTCATCTCACAGAGTTACATCTTTCCCTTCAAGAAGCCTTTCGCTAAGGCTGTTCTTGTGGAACTGGCAAAGGGATATTTGGAAGCCCTTAGAGGGCTATGGTGAAAAAGGAAATATCTCCCGTTCAAAACTGGAAAGAAGCTTTCTGAGAAACTGCTCTGTGTTCTCTGAATTAATCTCAAAGAGTTACATCTTTCCCTTCAAGAAGCCTTTCGCTAAGGCTGTTCTTGTGGAATTGGCAAAGTGATATTTGGAAGCCCATAGAGGGCTATGGTGAAAAAGGAAATATCTTCCGTTCAAAACTGGAAAGAAGCTTTCTGAGAAACTGTTCTGTGTTCTGTTAGTTCATCTCACAGAGTTACATCTTTCCCTTCAAGAAGCCTTTCGCTAAGGCTGTTCCTGTAAAACTGGCAAAGGGATATTTGGAAGCCCTTAGAGGGCTATGGTGAAAAAGGAAATATCTTCGGTTCAAAACTGGAAAGAAGTTTTCTGAGAAACTGCTCTGTGTTCTGTTAATTCATATCACAGAGCTACATCTTTCCCTTCAAGAAGCCTTTCGCTAAGGCTGTTCTTGCGGAATTGACAAAGGGATGTTTGGAAGCCAATAGAGGGCTATGGTGAAAAAGGAAATATCTTCCTTTCAAAACTGGAAAGAAGCTTTCTGAGAAACTGCTCTGTGTTCTGTTAATTCATCTCACGGAGATACATCTTTCCCTTCAAGAGGCCTTTTGCTAACGCTGTTCTTATGGAATTGGCAAAGGGATATTTTGAAGCCCATAGAGGGCTATGGTGAAAAAGGAAATATCTTCCGTTGAAAACTGGAAAGAAGCTTTCGGAGAAACTGCTCTGTGTTCTCTGAATTCATCTCACAGAGTTTCATCTTTCCCTTCAAGAAGCCTTTCGCTAAGGCTGTTCTTCTGGAATTGGCAAAGGGATATTTGGAAGCCCATAGAGGGCTATGGTGAAAAAGGAAATATCTTCCGTTCAAAACTGGAAAGAAGCTTTCTGAGAATCTGCTCTGTGTTCTGTTAGTTCATCTCACAGAGTTACATCTTTCCCTTCAAGAAGCCTTTCGCTAAGGCTGTTCTTCTGGAATTGGCAAAGGGATATTTGGAAGCCCATAGAGGGCTATGGTGAAGAAGGAAATATCTTCCGTTCAAAACTGGAAAGAAGCTTTCTGAGAAACTGCTCTGTGTTCTGTTATTTCATCTCACAGAGTTACATCTTTCCCTTCAAGAAGCCTTTCGCTAAGGCTGTTCTTGTGGAATTGGCAAAGGGATATTTGGAAGCCCATAGAGGGCTATGGTGAAAAAGGAAATGTCTTCCGTTCAAAACTGGAAAGAAGTTTTCTGAGAAACTGCTCTGTGTTCTGTTAATTCATATCACAGAGCTACATCTTTCCCTTCAAGAAGCCTTTCGCTAAGGCTGTTCTTGCGGAATTGGCAAAGGGATATTTGGAAGCCCATAGAGGGCTATGGTGAAAAAGGAAATAACTTCCGTTCAAAATTGGAAAGAAGCTTTCTGAGAAACTGCTCTGTGTTCTGTTAATTCATCTCACGGAGATACATCTTTCCCTTCAAGAGGCCTTTTGCTAAGGCTGTGCTTATGGAATTGGCAAAGGGATATTTTGAAGCCCGTAGAGGGCTATGGTGAAAAAGGAAATATCTTCCGTTGAAAACCGGAAAGAAGCTTTCTGAGAAACTGCTCTGTGTTCTCTGAATTCATCTCACAGAGTTTCATCTTTCCCTTCAAGAAGCCTTTCGCTAAGGCTGTTCTTCTGGAATTGGCAAAGGGATATTTGGAAGCCCATAGAGGGCTAGGGTGAAAAAGGAAATATCTTCCGTTCAAAACTGGAAAGAAGCTTTCTGAGAAACTGCTCTGTGTTCTGTTAGTTCATCTCACAGAGTTACATCTTTCCCTTCAAGAAGCCTTTCGCTAAGGCTGTTCTTCTGGAATTGGCAAAGGGATATTTGGAAGCCCCTAGAGGGCTATGGTGAAAAAGGAAATATCTTCCGTTCAAAACTGGAAAGAAGCCTTCTGGGAAACTGCTCTGTGTTCTGTTATTTCATCTCACAGAGTTACATCTTTCCCTTCAAGAAGCCTTTCGCTAAGGCTGTTCTTGTGGAATTGGCAAAGGGATATTTGGAAGCCCATAGAGGGCTATGGTGAAAAAGGAAATATCTTCCGTTCAAAACTGGAAAGAAGCTTTCTGAGAAACTGCTCTGTGTTCTGGTAGTTCATCTCACAGAGTTACATCTTTCCCTTCCAGAAGCCTTTCGCTAAGGCTGTTCTTGTGGAACTGGCAAAGGGATATTTGGAAGCCCATAGAGGGCTATGCTGAAAAAGGAAATATCTTCCTTTCAAAACTGGAAAGAAGCTTTCTGAGAAACTGCTCTGTGTTCTCTGAATTCATCTCACAGAGTTACATCTTTCCCTTCAAGAAGCCTTTCGCTAAGTCTGTTCTTGTGGAACTGGCAAAGGGATATTTGGAAACCCATAGAGTGCTATGCTGAAAAATGAAATATCTTCCGTTCAAAACTGGAAAGAAACTTTCTGTGAAACTGCTCTGTGTTCTCTGAATTCATCTCACAGAGTTACATCTTTCGCTTCAAGAAGCCTTTCGCTGAGTCTGTTCTTGTGGAACTGGCAAGGGATATATCGAAGCTCATAGAGGGCTATGGTGAAAAAGTAAATATCTACCGTTCAAAACTGGAAAGAAGCTTTCTGAGAAACTGCTCCGTGTTCTCTGAATTCATCTCACAGAGTTACATCTATCCCTTCAAGAAGCCTTTCGCTAAGGCTGTTCTTGTGGGACTGGCAAAGGGATATTTGGAAGCCCATAGAGGGCTATGGTGAAAAAGAAAATATCTTCCGTTCAAAACTGGAAAGAAGCTTTCTGAGAAACTGCTCTGTGTTCTGTTAATTCATATCACAGAGCTACATCTTTCCCTTCAAGAAGCCTTTCGCTAAGGCTGTTCTTGTGGAATTGGCAAAGTGATATTTGGAAGCCCATAAAGGGCTATGGTGAAAAAGGTAATATCTTCCGTTTAAAACAGGAAAGAAGCTTTCTGAGAAACTGTTCTGTGTTCTGTTAGTTCATCTCACAGAATTACATCTTTCCCTTCAAGAAGCCTTTCGCTAAGGCTGTTCTTGTGGAACTGGCAAAGGGATATTTGGAAGCCCTTAGAGGGCTATGGTGAAAAAGGAAATATCTTCCGTTCAAAACTGGAAAGAAGTTTTCTGAGAAACTGCTCTGTGTTCTGTTAATTCATATCACAGAGCTACATCTTTCCCTTCAAGAAGCCTTTCGCTAAGGCTGTTCTTGCGGAATTGTCAAAGGGATATTTGGAAGCCCATAGAGGGCTATGGTGAAAAAGGAAATATCTTCCGTTCAAAACTGGAAAGAAGCTTTCTGAGAAACTGCTCTGTGTTCTGTTAATTCATCTCACGGAGATACATCTTTCCCTTCAAGAGGCCTTTTGCTAAGGCTGTTCTTATGGAATTGGCAAAGGGATATTTTGAAGCCCATAGAGGGCTATGGTGAAAAAGGAAATATCTTCCGTTGAAAACTGGAAAGAAGCTTTCTGAGAAACTGCTCTGTGCTGTATGAATTCATCTCACAGAGTTACATCTTTCCCTTCAAGAAGCCTTTCGCTAAGGCTGTTCTTGTGGAATTGGCAAAGGGATATTTGGAAGCCCATAGAGGGCTATGCTGAAAAAGGAAATATCTTCCGTTCAAAACTGGAAAGAAGCTTTCTGAGAAACTGCTCTGTGTTCTGTTAGTTCATCTCACAGAGTTACATCTTTCCCTTGAAGAAGCCTTTCGTCTAGGCTGTTCTTCTGGAACTGGCAAAGGGATATTTGGAAGCCCATAGAGGGCTATGGTGAAAAAGGAAATATCTTCCGTTCAAAACTGGAAAGAAGCTTTCTGAGAAACTGCTCTGTGTTCTGTGAATTCATATCACAGAGCTACATCTTTCCCTTCAAGAAGCCTTTCGCTAAGGCTGTTCTTGCGGATTTGGCAAAGGGATATTTGGAAGCCCATAGAGGGCTATGGTGAAAAAGGAAATATCTTCCGTTCAAAACTGGAAAGAAGCTTTCTGAGAAACTGCTCTGTATTCTGTTAATTCATCTCACGGAGATACATCTTTCCCTTCAAGAGGCCTTTTGCTAAGGCTGTTCTTATGGAATTGGCAAAGGGATATTTTGAAGCCCATAGAGGGCTATGGTGAAAAAGGAAATATCTTCCGTTGAAAACTGGAAAGAAGCTTTCTGAGAAACTGTTCTGTGTTCTCTGAATTCATCTCACAGAGTTACATCTTTCCCTTCAAGAAGCCTTTCGTTAAGGGTGTTCTTCTGGAATTGGCAAAGGGATATTTGGAAGCCCATAGAGGGCTATGGTGAAAAAGGAAATATCTTCCGTTCAAAACTGGAAAGAAGCTTTCTGAGAAACTGCTCTGTGTTCTGTTAGTTCATCTCACAGAGTTACATCTTTCCCTTCTAGAAGCCTTTCGCTAAGGCTGTTCTTCTGGAATTGGCAAAGGGATATTTGGAAGCCCATAGAGGGCTAGGGTGAAAAAGGAAATATCTTCCGTTCAAAACTGGAAAGAAGCTTTCTGAGAATCTGCTCTGTGTTCTGTTAATCCATCTCACAGAGTTACATCTTTCCCTTCAAGAAGCCTTTCGCTAAGGCTGTTCTTGTGGAATTGGCAAAGGGATATTTGGAAGCCCATAGAGGGCTATGGTGAAAAAGGAAATATCTTCCGTTAAAAACTGGAAAGAAGCTTTCTGAGAAACTGCTCTGTGTTCTCTGAATTCATCTCACAGAGTTACATCTTTCCCTTCAAGAAGCCTTTCGCTAAGGCTGTTCTTGTGGAACTGGCAAAGGGATATTTGGAAGCCCATAGAGGGCTATGGTGAAAAAGGAAATATCTCCCGTTCAATACTGGAAAGAAGCTTTCTGAGAAACTGCTCTGTGTTCTGTTAATTCATATCACAGAGCTACATCTTTCCCTTAAATAAGCCTTTCGCTAAGGCTGTTCTTGTGGAATTGGCAAAGTGATATTTGGAAGCCCATAAAGGGCTATGGTGAAAAAGGTAATATCTTCCGTTCAAAACTGGAAAGAAGCTTTCTGAGAAACTGTTCTGTGTTCTGTTAGTTCATCTCACAGAGTTACATCTTTCCCTTCAAGAAGCCTTTCGCTAAGGCTGTTCTTGTGGAACTGGCAAAGGGATATTGGGAAGCCCTTAGAGGGCTATGGTGAAAAAGGAAATATCTTCCGTTCAAAACTGGAAAGAAGATTTCTGAGAAACTGCTCTGTGTTCTCTGAATTCATCTCACAGAGTTTCATCTTTCCCTTCAAGAAGCCTTTCGCTAAGGCTGTTCTTCTGGAATTGGCAAAGGGATATTTGGAAGCCCATAGAGGGCTATGGTGAAAAAGGAAATATCTTCCGTTCAAAACTGGAAAGAAGCTTTCTGAGAAACTGCTCTGTGTTCTGTTAATCCATCTCACAGAGTTACATCTTTCCCTTCAAGAAGCCTTTCGCTAAGGCTGTTCTTCTGTAATTGGCAAAGGGATATTTGGAAGCCCATAGAGGGCTATGGTGAAAAAGGAAATATCTTCCGTTCAAAACTGGAAAGAAGCTTTCTGAGAAACTGCTCTGTGTTCTGTTAGTTCATCTCACAGAGTTACATCTTTCCCTTCAAGAAGCCTTTCGCTAAGGCTGTTCTTGTGGAACTGGCAAAGGGATATTTGGAAGCCCATAGAGGGCTATGGTGACAAAGGAAATATCTTCCGTTCAAAACTGGAAAGAAGCTTTCTGAGAAACTGCTCTGTGTTCTCTGAATTCTTCTCACAGTTACATCTTTCCCTTCAAGAAGTCTTTCGCTAAGGCTGTTCTTGTGGAACTGGCAAAGGGATATTTGGAAGCCCATAGAGGGCTATGGTGAAAAAGGAAATATCTGCCGTTCAAAACTGGAAAGAAGCTTTCTGAGAAACTGCTTTGTGTTCTCTGAATTCATCTCAAAGAGTTACATCTTTCCCTTCAAGAAGCCTTTCGCTAAGGCTGTTCTTTTGGAATTGGTAAAGTGATATTTGGAAGCCCATAGAGGGCTATGGTGAAAAAGGAAATATCTTCCGTTCAAAACTGGAAAGAAGCTTTCTGAGAAACTGTTCTGTGTTCTGTTAGTTCATCTCACAGAGTTACATCTTTCCCTTCAAGAAGCCTTTCGCTAAGGCTGTTCCTGTGGAACTGGCAAAGGGATATTTGGAAGCCCTTAGAGGGCTATGGTGAAAAAGGAAATATCTTCGGTTCAAAACTGGAAAGAAGTTTTCTGAGAAACTGCTCTGTGTTCTGTTAATTCATATCACAGAGCTACATCTTTCCCTTCAAGAAGCCTTTCGCTAAGGCTGTTCTTGCGGAATTGGCAAAGGGATGTTTGGAAGCCCATAGAGGGCTATGGTGAAAAAGGAAATATCTTCCGTTCAAAACTGGAAAGAAGCTTTCTGAGAAACTGCTCTGTGTTCTGTTAATTCATCTCACGGAGATACATCTTTCCCTTCAAGAGGCCTTTTGCTAAGGCTGTTCTTATGGAATTGGCAAAGGGATATTTTGAAGCCCATAGAGGGCTATGGTGAAAAAGGAAATATCTTCCGTTGAAAACTGGAAAGAAGCTTTCGGAGAAACTGCTCTGTGTTCTCTGAATTCATCTCACAGAGTTTCATCTTTCCCTTCAAGAAGCCTTTCGCTAAGGCTGTTCTTCTGGAATTGGCAAAGGGATATTTGGAAGCCCATAGAGGGCTATGGTGAAAAAGGAAATATCTTCCGTTCAAAACTGGAAAGAAGCTTTCTGAGAAACTGCTCTGTGTTCTGTTAGTTCATCTCACAGAGTTACATCTTTCCCTTCAAGAAGCCTTTCGCTAAGGCTGTTCTTCTGGAATTGGCAAAGGGATATTTGGAAGCCCATAGAGGGCTATGGTGAAAAAGGAAATATCTTCCGTTCAAAACTGGAAAGAAGCTTTCTGAGAAACTGCTCTGTGTTCTGTTATTTCATCTCACAGAGTTACATCTTTCCCTTCAAGAAGCCTTTCGCTAAGGCTGTTCTTGTGGAATTGGCAAAGGGATATTTGGAAGCCCATAGAGGGCTATGGTGAAAAAGGAAATATCTTCCGTTCAAAACTGGAAAGAAGTTTTCTGAGAAACTGCTCTGTGTTCTGTTAATTCATATCACAGAGCTACATCTTTCCCTTCAAGAAGCCTTTCGCTAAGGCTGTTCTTGCGGAATTGTCAAAGGGATATTTGGAAGCCCATAGAGGGCTATGGTGAAAAAGGAAATAACTTCCGTTCAAAACTGGAAAGAAGCTTTCTGAGAAACTGCTCTGTGTTCTGTTAATTCATCTCACGGAGATACATCTTTCCCTTCAAGAGGCCTTTTGCTAAGGCTGTTCTTATGGAATTGGCAAAGGGATATTTTGAAGCCCATAGAGGGCTATGGTGAAAAAGGAAATATCTTCCGTTGAAAACTGGAAAGAAGCTTTCTGAGAAACTGCTCTGTGTTGTATGAATTCATCTCACAGAGTTACATCTTTCCCTTCAAGAAGCCTTTCGCTAAGGCTGTTCTTGTGGAATTGGCAAAGGGATATTTGGAAGCCCATAGAGGGCTATGCTGAAAAAGGAAGTATCTTCCGTTCAAACCTGGAAAGAAGCTTTCTGAGAAACTGCTCTGTGTTCTGTTAGTTCATCTCACAGAGTTACATCTTTCCCTTGAAGAAGCCTTTCGCCTAGGCTGTTCTTCTGGAACTGGCAAAGGGATATTTGGAAGCCCATAGAGGGCTATGGTGAAAAAGGAAATATCTTCCGTTCAAAACTGGAAAGAAGCTTTCTGAGAAACTGCTCTGTGTTCTGTGAATTCATATCACAGAGCTACATCTTTCCCTTCAAGAAGCCTTTCGCTAAGGCTGTTCTTGCGGAATTGGCAAAGGGATATTTGGAAGCCCATAGAGGGCTATGGTGAAAAAGGAAATATCTTCCTTTCAAAACTGGAAAGAAGCTTTCTGAGAAACTGCTCTGTATTCTGTTAATTCATCTCACGGAGATACATCTTTCCCTTCAAGAGGCCTTTTGCTAAGGCTGTTCTTATGGAATTGGCAAAGGGATATTTTGAAGCCCATAGAGGGCTATGGTGAAAAAGGAAATATCTTCCGTTGAAAACTGGAAAGAAGCTTTCTGAGAAACTGTTCTGTGTTCTCTGAATTCATCTCACAGAGTTACATCTTTCCCTTCAAGAAGCCTTTCGTTAAGGGTGTTCTTCTGGAATTGGCAAAGGGATATTTGGAAGCCCATAGAGGGCTATGGTGAAAAAGGAAATATCTTCCGTTCAAAACTGGAAAGAAGCTTTCTGAGAAACTGCTCTGTGTTCTGTTAGTTCATCTCACAGAGTTACATCTTTCCCTTCTAGAAGCCTTTCGCTAAGGCTGTTCTTCTGGAATTGGCAAAGGGATATTTGGAAGCCCATAGAGGGCTAGGGTGAAAAAGGAAATATCTTCCGTTCAAAACTGGAAAGAAGCTTTCTGAGAAACTGCTCTGTGTTCTGTTAATCCATCTCACAGAGTTACATCTTTCCCTTCAAGAAGCCTTTCGCTAAGGCTGTTCTTGTGGAATTGGCAAAGTGATATTTGGAAGCCCATAAAGGGCTATGGTGAAAAAGGAAATATCTTCCGTTAAAAACTGGAAAGAAGCTTTCTGAGAAACTGCTCTGTGTTCTCTGAATTCATCTCACAGAGTTACATCTTTCCCTTCAAGAAGCCTTTCGCTAAGGCTGTTCTTGTGGAACTGGCAAAGGGATATTTGGAAGCCCATAGAGGGCTATGGTGAAAAAGGAAATATCTCCCGTTCAATACTGGAAAGAAGCTTTCTGAGAAACTGCTCTGTGTTCTCTGAATTCATCTCACAGAGTTACATCTTTCCCTTCAAGAAGCCTTTCGCTAAGGCTGTTCTTGTGGAATTGGCAAAGTGATATTTGGAAGCCCCTAGAGGGCTATGGTGAAAAAGGAAATATCTTCCGTTCAAAACTGGAAAGAAACTTTCTGAGAAACTGTTCTGTGTTCTGTTAGTTCATCTCACAGAGTTACATCTTTCCCTTCAAGAAGCCTTTCGCTAAGGCTGTTCTTGTGGAATTAGCAAAGGGATATTTGGAAGCCCTTAGAAGGCTATTTTGAAAAAGGAAATATCTTCCGTTCAAAACTGGAAAGAAGCTTTCTGAGAAACTGCTCGGTGTTCTCTGAATTCATCTCACAGAGTTACATCTATCCCTTCAAGAAGCCTTTCGCTAAGGCTGTTCTTGTGGAACTGGCAAAGGGATATTTCGAAGCTCATAGAGGGCTATGCTGAAAAAGGAAATATCTTCTGTTCAAAACTGGAAAGAAGCCTTCTGAGAAACTGCTCTGTGTTCTCTGAATTCATCTCACAGAGTCACATCTATCCCTTCAAGAAGCCTTTCGCTAAGGCTGTTCTTGTGGGACTGGCAAAGGGATATTTGGAAGCCCATAGAGGGCTATGGTGAAAAAGGAAATATCTTCCGTTCAAAACTGGAAAGAAGCTTTCTGAGAAACTGCTCTGTGTTCTGTTAATTCATATCACAGAGCTACATCTTTCCCTTAAAGAAGCCTTTCGCTAAGGCTGTTCTTGTGGAATTGGCAAAGTGATATTTGGAAGCCCATAAAGGGCTATGGTGAAAAAGGTAATATCTTCCGTTCAAAACTGGAAAGAAGCTTTCTGAGAAACTGTTCTGTGTTCTGTTAGTTCATCTCACAGAGTTACATCTTTCCCTTCAAGAAGCCTTTCGCTAAGGCTGTTCTTGTGGAACTGGCAAAGGGATATTGGGAAGCCCTTAGAGGGCTATGGTGAAAAAGGAAATATCTTCCGTTCAAAACTGGAAAGAAGATTTCTGAGAAACTGCTCTGTGTTCTCTGAATTCATCTCACAGAGTTTCATCTTTCCCTTCAAGAAGCCTTTCGCTAAGGCTGTTCTTCTGGAATTGGCAAAGGGATATTTGGAAGAACATAGAGGGCTCTGGTGAAAAAGGAAATATCTTCCGTTCAAAACTGGAAAGAAGCTTTCTGAGAAACTGCTCTGTGTTCTCTGAATTCATCTCACAGAGTTACATCTTTCCCTTCAAGAAGCCTTTCGCTAAGGCTGTTCTTCTGGAATTGGCAAAGGGATATTTGGAAGCCCATAGAGGGCTATGGTGAAAAAGGAAATATCTTCCGTTCAAAACTGGAAAGAAGCTTTCTGAGAAACTGCTCTGTGTTCTGTTAATCCATCTCACAGAGTTACATCTTTCCCTTCAAGAAGCCTTTCGCTAAGGCTGTTCTTCTGGAATTGGCAAAGGGATATTTGGAAGCCCATAGAGGGCTATGGTGAAAAAGGAAATATCTTCCGTTCAAAACTGGAAAGAAGCTTTCTGAGAAACTGCTCTGTGTTCTGTTAGTTCATCTCACAGAGTTACATCTTTCCCTTCAAGAAGCCTTTCGCTAAGGCTGTTCTTGTGGAACTGGCAAAGGGATATTTGGAAGCCCTTAGAGGGCTATGGTGAGAAAGGAAATATCTTCCGTTCAAAACTGGAAAGAAGCTTTCTGAGAAACTGCTCTGTGTTCTCTGAATTCTTCTCACAGTTACATCTTTCCCTTCAAGAAGTCTTTCGCTAAGGCTGTTCTTGTGGAACTGGCAAAGGGATATTTGGAAGCCCATAGAGGGCTATGGTGAAAAAGGAAATATCTCCCGTTCAAAACTGGAAAGAAGCTTTCTGAGAAATTGCTCTGTGTTCTCTGAATTGATCTCAAAGAGTTACATCTTTCCCTTCAAGAAGCCTTTCGCTAAGGCTGTTCTTGTGGAATTGGCAAAGTGATATTTGGAAGCCCATAGAGGGCTATGGTGAAAAAGGAAATATCTTCCGTTCAAAACTGGAAAGAAGCTTTCTGAGAAACTGTTCTGTGTTCTGTTAGTTCATCTCACAGAGTTACATCTTTCCCTTCAAGAAGCCTTTCGCTAAGGCTGTTCCTGTGGAACTGGCAAAGGGATATTTGGAAGCCCTTAGAGGGCTATGGTGAAAAAGGAAATATCTTCGGTTCAAAACTGGAAAGAAGTTTTCTGAGAAACTGCTCTGTGTTCTGTTAATTCATATCACAGAGCTACATCTTTCCCTTCAAGAAGCCTTTCGCTAAGGCTGTTCTTGCGGAATTGGCAAAGGGATATTTGGAAGCCAATAGAGGGCTGTGGTGAAAAAGGAAATATCTTCCGTTCAAAACTGGAAAGAAGCTTTCTGAGAAACTGCTCTGTGTTCTGTTAATTCATCTCACGGAGATACATCTTTCCCTTCAAGAGGCCTTTTGCTAACGCTGTTCTTATGGAATTGGCAAAGGGATATTTTGAAGCCCATAGAGGGCTATGGTGAAAAAGGAAATATCTTCCGTTGAAAACTGGAAAGAAGCTTTCGGAGAAACTGCTCTGTGTTCTCTGAATTCATCTCACAGAGTTTCATCTTTCCCTTCAAGAAGCCTTTCGCTAAGGCTGTTCTTCTGGAATTGGCAAAGGGATATTTGGAAGCCCATAGAGGGCTATGGTGAAAAAGGAAATATCTTCCGTTCAAAACTGGAAAGAAGCTTTCTGAGAAACTGCTCTGTGTTCTGTTAGTTCATCTCACAGAGTTACATCTTTCCCTTCAAGAAGCCTTTCGCTAAGGCTGTTCTTCTGGAATTGGCAAAGGGATATTTGGAAGCCCATAGAGGGCTATGGTGAAGAAGGAAATATCTTCCGTTCAAAACTGGAAAGAAGCTTTCTGAGAAACTGCTCTGTGTTCTGTTATTTCATCTCACAGAGTTACATCTTTCCCTTCAAGAAGCCTTTCGCTAAGGCTGTTCTTGTGGAATTGGCAAAGGGATATTTGGAAGCCCATAGAGGGCTATGGTGAAAAAGGAAATGTCTTCCGTTCAAAACTGGAAAGAAGTTTTCTGAGAAACTGCTCTGTGTTCTGTTAGTTCATATCACAGAGCTACATCTTTCCCTTCAAGAAGCCTTTCGCTAAGGCTGTTCTTGCGGAATTGGCAAAGGGATATTTGGAAGCCCATAGAGGGCTATGGTGAAAAAGGAAATAACTTCCGTTCAAAACTGGAAAGAAGCTTTCTGAGAAACTGCTCTGTGTTCTGTTAATTCATCTCACGGAGATACATCTTTCCCTTCAAGAGGCCTTTTGCTAAGGCTGTGCTTATGGAATTGGCAAAGGGATATTTTGAAGCCCGTAGAGGGCTATGGTGAAAAAGGAAATATCTTCCGTTGAAAACTGGAAAGAAGCTTTCTGAGAAACTGCTCTGTGTTCTCTGAATTCATCTCACAGAGTTTCATCTTTCCCTTCAAGAAGCCTTTCGCTAAGGCTGTTCTTCTGGAATTGGCAAAGGGATATTTGGAAGCCCATAAAGGGCTAGGGTGAAAAAGGAAATATCTTCCGTTCAAAACTGGAAAGAAGCTTTCTGAGAAACTGCTCTGTGTTCTGTTAGTTCATCTCACAGAGTTACATCTTTCCCTTCAAGAAGCCTTTCGCTAAGGCTGTTCTTCTGGAATTGGCAAAGGGATATTTGGAAGCCCCTAGAGGGCTATGGTGAAAAAGGAAATATCTTCCGTTCAAAACTGGAAAGAAGCATTCTGGGAAACTGCTCTGTGTTCTGTTATTTCATCTCACAGAGTTACATCTTTCCCTTCAAGAAGCCTTTCGCTAAGGCTGTTCTTGTGGAATTGGCAAAGGGATATTTGGAAGCCCATAGAGGGCTATGGTGAAAAAGGAAATATCTTCCGTTCAAAACTGGAAAGAAGCTTTCTGAGAAACTGCTCTGTGTTCTGGTAGTTCATCTCACAGAGTTACATCTTTCCCTTCCAGAAGCCTTTCGCTAAGGCTGTTCTTGTGGAACTGGCAAAGGGATATTTGGAAGCCCATAGAGGGCTATGCTGAAAAAGGAAATATCTTCCTTTCAAAACTGGAAAGAAGCTTTCTGAGAAACTGCTCCGTGTTCTCTGAATTCATCTCACAGAGTTACATCTTTCCCTTCAAGAAGCCTTTCGCTAAGGCTGTTCTTGTGGGACTGGCAAAGGGATATTTGGAAGCCCATAGAGGGCTATGGTGAAAAAGAAAATATCTTCCGTTCAAAACTGGTAGAAGCTTTCTGAGAAACTGCTCTGTGTTCTGTTAATTCATATCACAGAGCTACATCTTTCCCTTTAAGAAGCCTTTCGCTAAGGCTGTTCTTGTGGAATTGGCAAAGTGATATTTGGAAGCCCATAAAGGGCTATGGTGAAAAAGGTAATATCTTCCGTTTAAAACAGGAAAGAAGCTTTCTGAGAAACTGTTCTGTGTTCTGTTAGTTCATCTCACAGAATTACATCTTTCCCTTCAAGAAGCCTTTCGCTAAGGCTGTTCTTGTGGAACTGGCAAAGGGATATTTGGAAGCCCTTAGAGGGCTATGGTGAAAAAGGAAATATCTTCCGTTCAAAACTGGAAAGAAGTTTTCTGAGAAACTGCTCTGTGTTCTGTTAATTCATATCACAGAGCTACATCTTTCCCTTCAAGAAGCCTTTCGCTAAGGCTGTTCTTGCGGAATTGTCAAAGGGATATTTGGAAGCCCATAGAGGGCTATGGTGAAAAAGGAAATATCTTCCGTTCAAAACTGGAAAGAAGCTTTCTGAGAAACTGCTCTGTGTTCTGTTAATTCATCTCACGGAGATACATCTTTCCCTTCAAGAGGCCTTTTGCTAAGGCTGTTCTTATGGAATTGGCAAAGGGATATTTTGAAGCCCTTAGAGGGCTATGGTGAAAAAGGAAATATCTTCCGTTGAAAACTGGAAAGAAGCTTTCTGAGAAACTGCTCTGTGCTGTATGAATTCATCTCACAGAGTTACATCTTTCCCTTCAAGAAGCCTTTCGCTAAGGCTGTTCTTGTGGAATTGGCAAAGGGATATTTGGAAGCCCATAGAGGGCTATGCTGAAAAAGGAAATATCTTCCGTTCAAAACTGGAAAGAAGCTTTCTGAGAAACTGCTCTGTGTTCTGTTAGTTCATCTCACAGAGTTACATCTTTCCCTTGAAGAAGCCTTTCGCTAAGGCTGTTCTTCTGGAATTGGCAAAGGGATATTTGGAAGCCCATAGAGGGCTAGGGTGAAAAAGGAAATATCTTCCGTTCAAAACTGGAAAGAAGCTTTCTGAGAAACTGCTCTGTGTTCTGTTAATCCATCTCACAGAGTTACATCTTTCCCTTCAAGAAGCCTTTCGCTAAGGCTGTTCTTGTGGAATTGGCAAAGGGATATTTGGAAGCCCATAGAGGGCTATGGTGAAAAAGGAAATATCTTCCGTTAAAAACTGGAAAGAAGCTTTCTGAGAAACTGCTCTGTGTTCTCTGAATTCATCTCACAGAGTTACATCTTTCCCTTCAAGAAGCCTTTCGCTAAGGCTGTTCTTGTGGAACTGGCAAAGGGATATTTGGAAGCCCATAGAGGGCTATGGTGAAAAAGGAAATATCTCCCGTTCAATACTGGAAAGAAGCTTTCTGAGAAACTGCTCTGTGTTCTCTGAATTCATCTCACAGAGTTACATCTTTCCCTTCAAGAAGCCTTTCGCTAAGGCTGTTCTTGTGGAATTGGCAAAGTGATATTTGGAAGCCCCTAGAGGGCTATGGTGAAAAAGGAAATATCTTCCGTTCAAAACTGGAAAGAAACTTTCTGAGAAACTGTTCTGTGTTCTGTTAGTTCATCTCACAGAGTTACATCTTTCCCTTCAAGAAGCCTTTCGCTAAGGCTGTTCTTGTGGAATTAGCAAAGGGATATTTGGAAGCCCTTAGAAGGCTATGGTGAAAAAGGAAATATCTTCCGTTCAAAACTGGAAAGAAGCTTTCTGAGAAACTGCTCGGTGTTCTCTGAATTCATCTCACAGAGTTACATCTATCCCTTCAAGAAGCCTTTCGCTAAGGCTGTTCTTGTGGAACTGGCAAAGGGATATTTCGAAGCTCATAGAGGGCTATGCTGAAAAAGGAAATATCTTCTGTTCAAAACTGGAAAGAAGCCTTCTGAGAAACTGCTCTGTGTTCTGTTAATCCATCTCACAGAGTTACATCTTTCCCTTCAAGAAGCCTTTCTCTAAGGCTGTTCTTGTGGAATTGGCAAAGGGATATATCGAAGCTCATAGAGGGCTATGGTGAAAAAGTAAATATCTACCGTTCAAAACTGGAAAGAAGGTTTCTGAGAAACTGCTCCGTGTTCTCTGAATTCATCTCACAGAGTTACATCTATCCCTTCAAGAAGCCTTTCGCTAAGGCTGTTCTTGTGGGACTGGCAAAGGGATATTTGGAAGCCCATAGAGGGCTATGGTGAAAAAGAAAATATCTTCCGTTCAAAACTGGTAGAATCTTTCTGAGAAACTGCTCTGTGTTCTGTTAATTCATATCACAGAGCTACATCTTTCCCTTTAAGAAGCCTTTCGCTAAGGCTGTTCTTGTGGAATTGGCAAAGTGATATTTGGAAGCCCATAAAGGGCTATGGTGAAAAGGGTAATATCTTCCGTTTAAAACAGGAAAGAAGCTTTCTGAGAAACTGTTCTGTGTTCTGTTAGTTCATCTCACAGAATTACATCTTTCCCTTCAAGAAGCCTTTCGCTAAGGCTGTTCTTGTGGAACTGGCAAAGGGATATTTGGAAGCCCTTAGAGGGCTATGGTGAAAAAGGAAATATCTTCCGTTCAAAACTGGAAAGAAGTTTTCTGAGAAACTGCTCTGTGTTCTGTTAATTCATATCACAGAGCTACATCTTTCCCTTCAAGAAGCCTTTCGCTAAGGCTGTTCTTGCGGAATTGTCAAAGGGATATTTGGAAGCCCATAGAGGGCTATGGTGAAAAAGGAAATATCTTCCGTTCAAAACTGGAAAGAAGCTTTCTGAGAAACTGCTCTGTGTTCTGTTAATTCATCTCACGGAGATACATCTTTCCCTTCAAGAGGCCTTTTGCTAAGGCTGTTCTTATGGAATTGGCAAAGGGATATTTTGAAGCCCATAGAGGGCTATGGTGAAAAAGGAAATATCTTCCGTTGAAAACTGGAAAGAAGCTTTCTGAGAAACTGCTCTGTGCTGTATGAATTCATCTCACAGAGTTACATCTTTCCCTTCAAGAAGCCTTTCGCTAAGGCTGTTCTTGTGGAATTGGCAAAGGGATATTTGGAAGCCCATAGAGGGCTATGCTGAAAAAGGAAATATCTTCCGTTCAAAACTGGAAAGAAGCTTTCTGAGAAACTGCTCTGTGTTCTGTTAGTTCATCTCCCAGAGTTACATCTTTCCCTTGAAGAAGCCTTTCGTCTAGGCTGTTCTTCTGGAACTGGCAAAGGGATATTTGGAAGCCCATAGAGGGCTATGGTGAAAAAGGAAATATCTTCCGTTCAAAACTGGAAAGAAGCTTTCTGAGAAACTGCTCTGTGTTCTGTGAATTCATATCACAGAGCTACATCTTTCCCTTTAAGAAGCCTTTCGCTAAGGCTGTTCTTGCGGAATTGGCAAAGGGATATTTGGAAGCCCATAGAGGGCTATGGTGAAAAAGGAAATATCTTCCGTTCAAAACTGGAAAGAAGCTTTCTGAGAAACTGCTCTGTATTCTGTTAATTCATCTCACGGAGATACATCTTTCCCTTCAAGAGGCCTTTTGCTAAGGCTGTTCTTATGGAATTGGCAAACGGATATTTTGAAGCCCATAGAGGGCTATGGTGAAAAAGGAAATATCTTCCGTTGAAAACTGGAAAGAAGCTTTCTGAGAAACTGTTCTGTGTTCTCTGAATTCATCTCACAGAGTTACATCTTTCCCTTCAAGAAGCCTTTCGTTAAGGGTGTTCTTCTGGAATTGGCAAAGGGATATTTGGAAGCCCATAGAGGGCTGTGGTGAAAAAGGAAATATCTTCCGTTCAAAACTGGAAAGAAGCTTTCTGAGAAACTGCTCTGTGTTCTGTTAGTTCATCTCACAGAGTTACATCTTTCGCTTCTAGAAGCCTTTCGCTAAGGCTGTTCTTCTGGAATTGGCAAAGGGATATTTGGAAGCCCATAGAGGGCTAGGGTGAAAAAGGAAATATCTTCCGTTCAAAACTGGAAAGAAGCTTTCTGAGAAACTGCTCTGTGTTCTGTTAATCCATCTCACAGAGTTACATCTTTCCCTTCAAGAAGCCTTTCGCTAAGGCTGTTCTTGTGGAATTGGCAAAGGGATATTTGGAAGCCCATAGAGGGCTATGGTGAAAAAGGAAATATCTTCCGTTAAAAACTGGAAAGAAGCTTTCTGAGAAACTGCTCTGTGTTCTCTGAATTCATCTCACAGAGTTACATCTTTCCCTTCAAGAAGCCTTTCGCTAAGGCTGTTCTTGTGGAACTGGCAAAGGGATATTTGGAAGCCCATAGAGGGCTATGGTGAAAAAGGAAATAACTCCCGTTCAATACTGGAAAGAAGCTTTCTGAGAAACTGCTCTGTGTTCTCTGAATTCATCTCACAGAGTTACATCTTTCCCTTCAAGAAGCCTTTCGCTAAGGCTGTTCTTGTGGAATTGGCAAAGTGATATTTGGAAGCCCCTAGAGGGCTATGGTGAAAAAGGAAATATCTTCCGTTCAAAACTGGAAAGAAACTTTCTGAGAAACTGTTCTGTGTTCTGTTAGTTCATCTCACAGAGTTACATCTTTCCCTTCAAGAAGCCTTTCGCTAGGGCTGTTCTTGTGGAATTAGCAAAGGGATATTTGGAAGCCCTTAGAAGGCTATGGTGAAAAAGGAAATATCTTCCGTTCAAAACTGGAAAGAAGCTTTCTGAGAAACTGCTCGGTGTTCTCTGAATTCATCTCACAGAGTTACATCTATCCCTTGAAGAAGCCTTTCGCTAAGGCTGTTCTTGTGGAACTGGCAAAGGGATATTTCGAAGCTCATAGAGGGCTATGCTGAAAAAGGAAATATCTTCTGTTCAAAACTGGAAAGAAGCCTTCTGAGAAACTGCTCTGTGTTCTCTGAATTCATCTCACAGAGTCACATCTATCCCTTCAAGAAGCCTTTCGCTAAGGCTGTTCTTGTGGGACTGGCAAAGGGATATTTGGAAGCCCATAGAGGGCTATGGTGAAAAAGGAAATATCTTCCGTTCAAAACTGGAAAGAAGCTTTCTGAGAAACTGCTCTGTGTTCTGTTAATTCATATCACAGAGCTACATCTTTCCCTTAAAGAAGCCTTTCGCTAAGGCTGTTCTTGTGGAATTGGCAAAGTGATATTTGGAAGCCCATAAAGGGCTATGGTGAAAAAGGTAATATCTTCCGTTCAAAACTGGAATGAAGCTTTCTGAGAAACTGTTCTGTGTTCTGTTAGTTCATCTCACAGAGTTACATCTTTCCCTTCAAGAAGCCTTTCGCTAAGGCTGTTCTTGTGGAACTGGCAAAGGGATATTGGGAAGCCCTTAGAGGGCTATGGTGAAAAAGGAAATATCTTCCGTTCAAAACTGGAAAGAAGATTTCTGAGAAACTGCTCTGTGTTCTCTGAATTCATCTCACAGAGTTTCATCTTTCCCTTCAAGAAGCCTTTCGCTAAGGCTGTTCTTCTGGAATTGGCAAAGGGATATTTGGAAGAACATAGAGGGCTATGGTGAAAAAGGAAATATCTTCCGTTCAAAACTGGAAAGAAGCTTTCTGAGAAACTGCTCTGTGTTCTCTGAATTCATCTCACAGAGTTACATCTTTCCCTTCAAGAAGCCTTTCGCTAAGGCTGTTCTTCTGGAATTGGCAAAGGGATATTTGGAAGCCCATAGAGGGCTATGGTGAAAAAGGAAATATCTTCCGTTCAAAACTGGAAAGAAGCTTTCTGAGAAACTGCTCTGTGTTCTGTTAATCCATCTCACAGAGTTACATCTTTCCCTTCAAGAAGCTTTTCGCTAAGGCTGTTCTTCTGGAATTGGCAAAGGGATATTTGGAAGCCCATAGAGGGCTATGGTGAAAAAGGAAATATCTTCCGTTCAAAACTGGAAAGAAACTTTCTGAGAAACTGCTCTGTGTTCTGTTAGTTCATCTCACAGAGTTACATCTTTCCCTTCAAGAAGCCTTTCGCTAAGGCTGTTCTTGTGGAACTGGCAAAGGGATATTTGGAAGCCCATAGAGGGCTATGGTGAGAAAGGAAATATCTTCCGTTCAAAACTGGAAAGAAGCTTTCTGAGAAACTGCTCTGTGTTCTCTGAATTCTTCTCACAGTTACATCTTTCCCTTCAAGAAGCCTTTCGCTAAGGCTGTTCTTGTGGAATTGGCAAAGTGATATTTGGAAGCCCCTAGAGGGCTATGGTGAAAAAGGAAATATCTTCCGTTCAAAACTGGAAAGAAGCTTTCTGAGAAACTGTTCTGTGTTCTGTTAGTTCATCTCACAGAGTTACATCTTTCCCTTCAAGAAGCCTTTCGCTAAGGCTGTTCTTGTGGAATTAGCAAAGGGATATTTGGAAGCCCTTAGAAGGCTATGGTGAAAAAGGAAATATCTTCCGTTCAAAACTGGAAAGAAGCTTTCTGAGAAACTGCTCTGTGTTCTCTGAATTCATCTCACAGAGTTACATCTATCCCTTCAAGAAGCCTTTCGCTAAGGCTGTTCTTGTGGAACTGGCAAAGGGATATTTCGAAGCTCATAGAGGGCTATGCTGAAAAAGGAAATATCTTCTGTTCAAAACTGGAAAGAAGCCTTCTGAGAAACTGCTCTGTGTTCTCTGAATTCATCTCACAGAGTCACATCTATCCCTTCAAGAAGCCTTTCGCTAGGGCTGTTCTTGTGGGACTGGCAAAGGGATATTTGGAAGCCCATAGAGGGCTATGGTGAAAAAGAAAATATCTTCCGTTCAAAACTGGAAATAAGCTTTCTGAGAAACTGCTCTGTGTTCTGTTAATTCATATCACAGAGCTACATCTTTCCCTTCAAGAAGCCTTTCGCTAAGGCTGTTCTTGTGGAATTGGCAAAGTGATATTTGGAAGCCCATAAAGACCTAAGGTGAAAAAGGTAATATCTTCCGTTCAAAACTGGAAAGAAGCTTTCTGAGAAACTTTTCTGTGTTCTGTTAGTTCATCTCACAGAGTTACATCTTTCCCTTCAAGAAGCCTTTCGCTAAGGCTGTTCTTGTGGAACTGGCAAAGGGATATTGGGAAGCCCTTAGAGGGCTATGGTGAAAAAGGAAATATCTTCCGTTCAAAACTGGAAAGAAGATTTCTGAGAAACTGCTCTGTGTTCTGTTAGTTCATCTCACAGAGTTACATCTTTCCCTACAAGAAGCCTTTCGCTACGGCTGTTCTAGTGGAACTGGCAAAGGGATATTTGGAAAAACATAGAGGGCTATGGTGAAAAAGGAAATATCTTCCGTTCAATTCTGGAAAGAAGCTTTCTGAGAAACTGCTCTGTGTTCTCTGAATTCATCTCACAGAGTTCCATCTTTCCCTTCAAGAAGCCTTTCGCTAAGGCTGTTCTTGTGGAACTGGCAAAGGGATATTTTGAAGCCCATACAGGGCTATTGTGAAAAAGGAAATATCTTCAGTTCAAACTGGAAAGAAGCTTTCTGAGAAACTGCTCTGTGTTCTGTTAATTCATCTCACAGAGATACATCTTTCCCTTCAAGAAGCCTTTCGCTAAGGCTGTTCTTGTGGAATTGGCAAAGTGATATTTGGAAGCCCATAGAGGGCTATGGTGAAAAAGGAAATATCTTCCGTTCAAAACTGGAACGAAGCTTTCTGAGAAACTGTTATGTGTTCTGTTAGTTCATCTCACAGAGTTACATCTTTCCCTTCAAGAATCCTTTCGCTAAGGCTGTTCTTGTGGAATTAGCAAAGGGATATTTGGAAGTCCTTAGAGGGCTATGGTGAAAAAGGAAATATCTTCCGTTCAAAACTGGAAAGAAACTTTCTGGGAAACTGCTCTGTGTTCTCTGAATTCTTCTCAAAGAGTTACATCTTTCCCTTCAAGAAGCCTTTCGCTAAGGCTGTTCTTTTGGAACTGGCAAAGGGATATTTGGAAACCCATAGAGTGCTATGCTGAAAAAGGAAATATCTTCCGTTCAAAACTGGAAAGAAGCTTTCTGAGAAACTGCTTTGTGTTCTCTGAATTCATCTCACAGTGTTACATCTTTCCCTTCAAGAAGCCTTTCGCTACGGCTGTTCTTCTGGAACTGGCAAAGCGATATTTGGAAGCCCATAGAGGGCTATGTTGAAAAAGGAAATATCTTCCGTTCAAAACTGGAAAGAAGCTTTCTGAGAAACTGCTCTGTGTTCTCTGAATTCTTCTCACACAGTTACATCTTTCCCTTCAAGAAGCCATTCGCTAAGGCTGTTCTTGTGGAACTGGCAAAGGGATATTTGGAAGCCCATAGAGGGCTATGGTGAAAAAGGAAATATCTTCCGTTCAAAACTGGAAAGAAGCTTTCCTAGAAACTGCTCTGTGTTCTGTTAGTTCATCTCACAGAGTTACATCTTTCCCTTCAAGAAGCCTTTCGCTAAGGCTGTTCTTGTGGAACTGGCAAAGGGATATTTGGAAGCCCATAAAGGGCTATGGTGAAAAAGGTAATATCTTCCGTTTAAAACAGGAAAGAAGCTTTCTGAGAAACTGTTCTGTGTTCTGTTAGTTCATCTCACAGAGTTACATCTTTCCCTTCAAGAAGCCTTTCGCTAAGGCTGTTCTTGTGGAACTGGAAAAGGGATATTTGGAAGCCCATAGAGGGCTATGCTGAAAAAGGAAATATCTTCCTTTCAAAACTGGAAAGAAGCTTTCTGAGAAACTGCTCTGTGTTCTCTGAATTCATCTCACAGAGTTACATCTTTCACTTCAAGAAGCCTTTCGCTAAGGCTGTTCTTGTGGAACTGGCAAAGGGATATTTGGAAACCCATAGAGTGCTATGCTGAAAAAGGAAATATCTTCCGTTCAAAACTGTAAAGAAACTTTCTGTGAAACTGCTCTGTGTTCTCTGAATTCATCTCACAGAGTTACATCTTTCCCTTCAAGAAGCCTTTCGCTGAGTCTGTTCTTGTGGAACTGGCAAGGGATATATCGAAGCTCATAGAGGGCTATGGTGAAAAAGTAAATATCTACCGTTCAAAACTGGAAAGAAGCTTTCTGAGAAACTGCTCCGTGTTCTCTGAATTCATCTCACAGAGTTACATCTATCCCTTCAAGAAGCCTTTCGCTAAGGCTGTTCTTGTGGGACTGGCAAAGGGATATTTGGAAGCCCATAGAGGGCTATGGTGAAAAAGAAAATATCTTCCGTTCAAAACTGGAAAGAAGCTTTCTGAGAAACTGCTCTGTGTTCTGTTAATCATATCACAGAGCTACATCTTTCCCTTCAAGAAGCCTTTCGCTAAGGCTCTTCTTGTGGAATTGGCAAAGTGATATTTGGAAGCCCATAAAGGGCTATGGTGAAAAAGGTAATATCTTCCGTTTAAAACAGGAAAGAAGCTTTTTGAGAAACTGTTCTGTGTTCTGTTAGTTCATCTCACAGAGTTACATCTTTCCCTTCAAGAAGCCTTTCGCTAAGGCTGTTCTTGTGGAACTGGCAAAGGGATATTTGGAAGCCCTTAGAAGGCTATGGTGAAAAAGGAAATATCTTCCGTTCAAAACTGGAAAGAAGTTTTCTGAGAAACTGCTCTGTGTTCTGTTAATTCATATCACAGAGCTACATCTTTCCCTTCAAGAAGCCTTTCGCTAAGGCTGTTCTTGCGGAATTGGCAAAGGGATATTTGGAAGCCCATAGAGGGATATGGTGAAAAAGGAAATATCTTCCGTTCAAAACTGGAAAGAAGCTTTCTGAGAAACTGCTCTGTGTTCTGTTAATTCATCTCACGGAGATACATCTTTCCCTTCAAGAGGCCTTTTGCTAAGGGTGTTCTTATGGAATTGGCAAAGGGATATTTTGAAGCCCATAGAGGGCTATGGTGAAAAAGGAAATATCTTCCGTTGAAAACTGGAAAGAAGCTTTCTGAGAAACTGCTCTGTGTTCTCTGAATTCATCTCACAGAGTTTCATCTTTCCCTTCAAGAAGCCTTTCGCTAAGGCTGTTCTTCTGGAATTGGCAAAGGGATATTTGGAAGCCCATAGAGGGCTGTGGTGAAAAAGGAAATATCTTCCGTTCAAAACTGGAAAGAAGCTTTCTGAGAAACTGCTCTGTGTTCTGTTAGTTCATCTCACAGAGTTACATCTTTCCCTTCAAGAAGCCTTTCGCTAAGGCTGTTCTTCTGGAATTGGCAAAGGGATATTTGGAAGCCCGTAGAGGGCTATGGTGAAAAAGGAAATATCTTCCGTTCAAAACTGGAAAGAAGCTTTCTGAGAAACTGCTCTGTGTTCTGTTATTTCATCTCACAGAGTTACATCTTTCCCTTCAAGAAGCCTTTCGCTAAGGCTGTTCTTGTGGAATTGGCAAAGGGATATTTGGAAGCCCATAGAGGGCTATGGTGAAAAAGGAAATATCTTCCGTTCAAAACTGGAAAGAAGCTTTCTGAGAAACTGCTCTGTGTTCTGGTAGTTCATCTCACAGAGTTACATCTTTTCCTTCAAGAAGCCTTTCGCTAAGGCTGTTCTTGTGGAACTGGCAAAGGGATATTTGGAAGCCCATAGAGGGCTAAGGTGAGAAAGGAAATATCTTCCGTTAAAAACTGGAAAGAAGCTTTCTGAGAAACTGCTCTGTGTTCTCTGAATTCATCTCACAGAGTTACATCTTTCCCTTCAAGAAGCCTTTCGCTAACGCTGTTCTTGTGGAACTGGCAAAGGGATATTTGGAAGCCCATGGAGGGCTATGGTGAAAAAGGAAATATCTCCCGTTCAAAGCTGGAAAGAAGCTTTCTGAGAAACTGCTCTGTGTTCTCTGAATTCATCTCACAGAGTTACATCTTTCCCTTCAAGAAGCCTTTCGCTAAGGCTGTTCTTGTGGAATTGGCAAAGTGATATTTGGAAGCCCCTAGAGGGCTATGGTGAAAAAGGAAATATCTTCCGTTCAAAACTGGAAGGAAGCTTTCTGAGAAACTGTTCTGTGTTCTGTTAGTTCATCTCACAGAGTTACATCTTTCCCTTCAAGAAGCCTTTCGCTAAGGCTGTTCTTGTGGAATTAGCAAAGGGATATTTGGAAGCCCTTAGAAGGCTATGGTGAAAAAGGAAATATCTTCCGTTCAAAACTGGAAAGAAGCTTTCTGAGAAACTGCTCTGTGTTCTCTGAATTCATCTCACAGAGTTACATCTTTCCCTTCAAGAAGCCTTTCGCTAAGGCTTTTCTTGTGGAACTGGCAAAGGGATATTTCGAAGTTCATAGAGGGCTATGCTGAAAAAGGAAATATCTTCTGTTCAAAAGTGGAAAGAAGCATTCTGAGAAACTGCTCTGTGTTCTCTGAATTCATCTCACAGAATCACATCTATCCCTTCAAGAAGCCTTTCGCTAAGGCTGTTCTTGTGGGACTGGCCAAGGGATATTTGGAAGACCATAGAGGGCTATGGTGAAAAAGAAAATATCTTCCGTTCAAAACTGGAAAGAAGCTTTCTGAGAAACTGCTCTGTGTTCTGTTAATTCATATCACAGAGCTACATCTTTCCCTTCAAGAAGCCTTTCGCTAAGGCTGTTCTTGTGGAATTGGCAAAGGGATATTTGGAAGCCCATAAAGGGCTATGGTGAAAAAGGTAATATCTTCCGTTCAAAACTGGAAAGAAGCTTTCTGAGAAACTGTTCTGTGTTCTGTTAGTTCATCTCACAGAGTTACATCTTTCCCTTCAAGAAGCCTTTCGCTAAGGCTGTTCTTGTGGAACTGGCAAAGGGATATTAGGAAGCCCTTAGAGGGCTATGGTGAAAAAGGAAATATCTTCCGTTCAAAACTGGAAAGAAGATTTCTGAGAAACTGCTCTGTGTTCTGTTAGTTCATCTCACAGAGTTACATCTTTCCCTACAAGAAGCCTTTCGCTAAGGCTGTTCTAGTGGAACTGGCAAAGGGATATTTGGAAACCCATAGAGGGCTATGGTGAAAAAGGAAATATCTTCCGTTCAATACTGGAAAGAAGCTTTCTGAGAAACTGCTCTGTGTTCTCTGAATTCATCTCACAGAGTTACATCTTTCCCTTCAAGAAGCCTTTCGCTAAGGCTGTTCTTGTGTGATTGGCAAAGGGATATTTGGAAGGCCATAGAGGGATATGGTGAAAAAGGAAATATCTTCCGTTCAAAACTGGAAAGAAGCTTTCTGAGAAACTGCTCTGTGTTCTGTTAATTCATCTCACAGAGTTACATCTTTCCCTTCAAGAAGCCTTTTGCTAAGGCTGTTCTTGTGGAATTGGCAAAGTTATATTTGGAAGCCCATAGAGGGCTATGGTGAAAAAGGAAATATCTTCCGTTCAAAACTGGAAAGAAGCTTTCTGAGAAACTGCTCTGTGTTCTATGAATTCATCTCACAGATTTCCATCTTTCCCATCAAGAAGCCTTTCGCTAAGAGTGTTCTTGTGGAATTCGTAAAGGGATATTTGGAAGCCCTTAGAGGGCTATGGTGAAAAAGGAAATAACTTCCGTTCAAAACTGGAAAGAAGCTTTCTGAGAAACTGCTCTGTGTTTTCTGAATTCATCTCACAGAGTTACATGTTTCCCTTCAAGAAGCCTTTCGCTAAGGCTGTTCTTGTGGAACTGGCAAAGGGATATTTGGAAGCCCATAGAGGGCTATGGTGAAAAAGGAAATATCTTCCGTTCAAAACTGGAAAGAAGCTTTCTGAGAAACTGCTCTGTGTACTCTCAATTCATCTCACAGAGTTACATCTTTCCCTTCAAGAAGCCTTTCGATAAGGCTGTTCTAGTGGAATTGGCAAAGTGATATTTTGAAGCCCATAGAGGGCTATGGTAAAAAAGGAAATATCTTCCTTTCAAAACTGGAAAGAAGCTTACTGAGAAACTGCTCTGTGTTCTATGAATTCATCTCACAGAGTTACATCTTTCCCTTCAAGAAGCCTTTCGCTAAGGCTGTTCTTGTGGAATTGGCAAAGGGATATTTGGAAGCCCATAGAGGGCTATGCTGAAAAAGGAAATAACTTCCGTTCAAAACTGGAAAGAAGCTTTCTGAGAAACTACTCTGTGTTCTGTTAGTTCATCTCACAGAGTTACATCTTGCCCTTCAAGAAGCCTTTCGCCAAGGCAGTTCTTGTGGAATTGGCAAAGGGATATTTGGAAGCCCATAGAGGGCTATGGTGAAAAAGGAAATATCTTCCGTTCAAAACTGGAAAGAAGCTTTCTGAGAAACTGCTCTGTGATCTGTTAGTTCATCTCACAGAGTTACATCTTTCCTTTCAAGAAGCCTTTCGCTAAGGCTGTTCTTGTGGAACTGGCAAAGGGATATTTGGAAGCCCATAGAGGGCTATGGTGAAAAAGGAAATATCTTCCGTTCAAAACTGGAAAGAAGCTTTCTGAGGAACTGCTCTGTGTTCTCTGAATTCATCTCACAGAGTTACATCTTTCCCTTCAAGAAGTCTTTCGCTAAGGCTGGTCTTGTTAAACTGGCAAAGGGATATTTCGAAGCTCATAGAGGGCTATGGTGAAAAAGGAAATATCTTCCGTTCAAAACTGGAAAAAGGCCTTCTGAGAAACTGCTCTGTGTTCTCTGAATTCATCTCACAGAGTTACATCTTTCCCTTCAAGAAGCCTTTCGCTAAGGCTGTTCTTGTGGAACTGGCAAAGGGATATTTGGAAGCCCATCGAGGGCTATGGTGAAAAAGAAAATATCTTCCGTTCAAAACTGGAAAGAAGCTTTCTGAGAAACTGCTCTGTGTTCTGTTAATTCATGTCACAGAGCTACATCTTTCCCTTCAAGAAGCCTTTCGCTAAGGCTGTTCTTGTGGAATTGGCAAAGTGATATTTGGAAGCCCATAGAGGGCTATGGTGAAAAAGGAAATATCTTCCGTTCAAAACTGGAAAGAAGCTTTCTGAGAAACTGTTCTGTGTTCTGTTAGTTCATCTCACAGAGTTACATCTTTCCCTTCAAGAATCCTTTCGCTAAGGCTGTTATTGTGGAACTGGAAAAGGGATATTTGAAAGCCCATAGAGGGCTATGGTGAAAAAGGAAATATCTTCTGTTCAAAACTGGAAAGAAGCTTTCTGAGAAACTGCTCTGTGTACTCTGAATTCATCTCACAGAGTTGCCTCTTACCCTTCAAGAAGCCTTTCGCTAAGGCTGTTCTTGTGGAATTGGCAAAGTGATATTTGGAAGCCCATAGAGGGCTATGGTGAAAAAGGAAATATCTTCCGTTCAAAACTGGAAGGAAGCTTTCTGAGAAACTGCTCTGTGTTCTATGAATTCATCTCACAGAGTTACATCTTTCCCTTCAAGAAGCCTTTCGCTAAGGCTGTTCTTGTGGAATTGGCAAAGGGATATTTGGAAGCCCTTAGAGGGCTATGGTGAAAAAGGAAATAACTTCCGTTCAAAACTGGAAAGAAGCTTTCTGAGAAACTGTTCCGTGTTCCCTGAATTCATCTCACAGAGTTACATCTTTCCCTTCAAGAAGCCTTTCGCTAAGGCTGTTCTTGTGGAACTGGCAAAGGGATATTTGGAAGCCCATAGAGGGTTATGGTGAAAAAGGAAATATCTTCCGTTCAAAACTGGAAAGAAGCTTTCTGAGAAACTGCTCTGTGTTCTGTTAATTCATGTCACAGAGCTACATCTTTCCCTTCAAGAAGCCTTTCGCTAAGGCTGTTCTTGTGGAATTGGCAAAGTGATATTTGGAAGCCCATAGAGGGCTATGGTGAAAAAGGAAATATCTTCCGTTCAAAACTGGAAAGAAGCTTTCTGAGAAACTGTTCTGTGTTCTGTTAGTTCATCTCACAGAGTTACATCTTTCCCTTCAAGAATCCTTTCGCTAAGGCTGTTATTGTGGAACTGGAAAAGGGATATTTGAAAGCCCATAGAGGGCTATGGTGAAAAAGGAAATATGTTCTGTTCAAAACTGGAAAGAAGCTTTCTGAGAAACTGCTCTGTGTACTCTGAATTCATCTCACAGAGTTGCCTCTTACCCTTCAAGAAGCCTTTCGCTAAGGCTGTTCTTGTGGAATTGGCAAAGTGATATTTGGAAGCCCATAGAGGGCTATGGTGAAAAAGGAAATATCTTCCGTTCAAAACTGGAAGGAAGCTTTCTGAGAAACTGCTCTGTGTTCTATGAATTCATCTCACAGAGTTACATCTTTCCCTTCAAGAAGCCTTTCGCTAAGGCTGTTCTTGTGGAATTGGCAAAGGGATATTTGGAAGCCCTTAGAGGGCTATGGTGAAAAAGGAAATAACTTCCGTTCAAAACTGGAAAGAAGCTTTCTGAGAAACTGTTCCGTGTTCTCTGAATTCATCTCACAGAGTTACATCTTTCCCTTCAAGAAGCCTTTCGCTAAGGCTGTTCTTGTGGAACTGGCAAAGGGATATTTGGAAGCCCATAGAGGGTTATGGTGAAAAAGGAAATATCTTCCGTTCAAAACTGGAAAGAAGCTTTCTGAGAAACTGCTCTGTTTACTCTCAATTCATCTCACAGAGTTACATCTTTCCCTTCAAGAAGCCTTTCGCTAAGGCTGTTCTTGTGGAATTGGCAAAGTGATATTTGGAAGCCCATAGAGGGCTATGGTGAAAAAGGAAATATCTTCCGTTCAAAACTGGAAAGAAGCTTTCTGAGAAACTGCTCTGTGTTCTCTGAATTCATCTCACAGAGTTACATCTTTCCCTTCAAGAAGCCTTTCGCTAAGGCTGTTCTTGTGGAATTGGCAAGGGATATTTGGAAGCCCATACAGGGCTATGCTGAAAAAGGAAATAACTTCCGTTCAAAACTGGAAAGAAGCTTTCTGAGAAACTACTCTGTGTTCTGTTAGTTCATCTCACAGTGTTACATCTTGCCCTTCAAAAAGCCTTTCGCCAAGGCTGTTCTTGTGGAATTGGCAAAGGGATATTTGGAAGCCCTTAGAGGGATATGGTGAAAAAGGAAATATCTTCCGTTCAAAACTGGAAAGAAGCTTTCTGAGAAACTGCTCTGTGTTCTGTTAGTTCATCTCACAGAGTTACATCTTTACCTTCAAGAAGCCTTTCGCTAAGGCTGTTCTTGTGGAACTGGCAAAGGGATATTGGGAAGCCCTTAGAGGGCTATGGTGAAAAAGGAAATATCTTCCGTTCAAAACTGGAAAGAAGATTTCTGAGAAACTGCTCTGTGTTCTGTTAGTTCATCTCACAGAGTTACATCTTTCCCTACAAGAAGCCTTTCGCTAAGGCTGTTCTAGTGGAACTGGCAAAGGGATATTTGGAAACCCATAGAGGGCTATGGTGAAAAAGGAAATATCTTCCGTTCAATACTGGAAAGAAGCTTTCTGAGAAACTGCTCTGTGTTCTCTGAATTCATCTCACAGAGTTACATCTTTCCCTTACAGAAGCCTTTCGCTAAGGCTGTTCTTGTGTGATTGGCAAAGGGATATTTGGAAGCCCATAGAGGGATATGGTGAAAAAGGAAATATCGTCCGTTCAAAACTGGAAAGAAGCTTTCTGAGAAACGGCTCTGTGTTCTCTGAATTCATCTCACAGAGTTACATCTTTGCCTTCAAGAAGCCTTTCGCTAATGCTGTTCTTGTGGAATTGGCAAAGGGATATTTGGAAGCCCATAGAGGGCTATGGTGAAAAAGGAAATATCTTCCGTTCAAAACTGGAAAGAAGGTTTCTGAGAAACTGCTCTGTGTTCTCTGAATTCATCTCACAGAGTTACATCTTTCCCTTCAAGAAGCCTTTCGCTAAGGCTGTTCTTGTGGAACTGGCAAAGGGATATTTGGAAGCCCATAGAGGGTTATGGTGAAAAAGGAAATATCTTCCGTTCAAAACTGGAAAGAAGCTTTCTGAGAAACGGCTCTGTGTTCTCTGAATTCATCTCACAGAGTTACATCTTTCCCTTCAAGAAGCCTTTCGCTAAGGCTGTTCTTGTGGAATTGGCAAAGGGATATTTGGAAGCCCATAGAGGACTATGGTGAAAAAGGAAATATCTTCCGTTCAAAACAGGAAAGAAGCTTTCTGAGAAACTGCTCTGTGTTCTGTTAATTCATCTCACAGAGTTACATCTTTCCCTTCAAGAAGCCTTTTGCTAAGGCTGTTCTTGTGGAACTGGCAAAGTTATATTTGGAAGCCCATAGAGGGCTATGGTGAAAAAGGAAATATCTTCCGTTCAAAACTGGAAAGAAGCTTTCTGAGAAACTGCTCTGTGTTCTATGAATTCATCTCACAGAGTTACATCTTTCCCTTCAAGAAGCCTTTCGCTAAGGCTGTTCTTGCTGAATTGGCAAAGGGATATTTGGAAGCCCTTAGAGGGCTATGGTGAAAAAGGAAATAACTTCCGTTCAAAACTGGAAAGAAGCATTCTGAGAAACTGCTCTGTGTTCTCTGAATTCATCTCACAGAGTTACATCTTTCCCTTCAAGAAGCCTTTCGCTAAGGCTGTTCTTGTGGAACTGGCAAAGGGATATTTGGAAGCCCATAGAGGGCTATGGTGAAAAAGTAAATATCTTCCGTTCAATACTGGAAAGAAGCTTTCTGAGAAACTGCTCTGTGTTCTCTGAATTCATCTCACAGAGTTACATCTTTCCCTTCAAGAAGCCTTTCGCTAAGGCTGGTCTTGTGGAACTGGCAAAGGGATATTTCGAAGCTCATAGAGGGCTATGGTGAAAAAGGAAATATCTTCCGTTCAAAACTGGAAAGAAGCTTTCTGAGAAACTGCTCTGTGTTCTCTGAATTCATCTCACAGAGTTACATCCTTCCCTTCAAGAAGCCTTTCGCTAAGGCTGTTCTTGTGGAACTGGCAAAGGGATATTTGGAAGCCCATAGAGTGCTATGCTGAAAAAGAAAATATCTTCCGTTCAAAACTGGAAATAAGCTTTCTGAGAAACTGCTCTGTGTTCTGTTAATTCATATCACAGAGCTACATCTTTCCCTTCAAGAAGCCTTTCGCTAAGGCTGTTCTTGTGGAATTGGCAAAGTGATATTTGGAAGCCCATAGAGGGCTATGGTGAAAAAGTAAATAACTTCCGTTCAAAAGTGGAAAGAAGCTTTCTGAGAAACTGCTCTGTGTTCTGTTAGTTCATCTCACAGAGTTACATCTTGCCCTTCAAGAAGCCTTTCGCCAAGGCTGTTCTTATGGAATTGGCAAAGGGATATTTGGAAGCCCATAGAGGGCTATGGTGAAAAAGGAAATATCTTCTGTTCAAAACTGGATAGAAGCTTTCTGAGAAACTGCTCTGTGTTCTGTTAGTTCATCTCACAGAGTTACATCTTTCCCTTCAAGAAGCCTTTCGCTAAGGCTGTTCTTGTGGAACTGGCAAAGGGATATTTGGAAGCCTATAGAGGGCTATGGTGAGAAAGGAAATATCTTCCGTTCAAAACTGGAAAGAAGCTTTCTGAGAAACTGCTCTGTGTACTCTGAATTCATCTCACAGAGTTACATCTTTCCCTTCAAGAAGCCTTTCCCTAAGGCTGTTTTTGTGTAATTGGCAAAGTGATATTTAGAAGCCCATAGAGGGCTATGGTGAAAAAGGAAATATCTTCCGTTCAAAACTGGAAAGAAGCTTTCTGAGAAACGGCTCTGTGTTCTCTGAATTCATCTCACAGAGTTACATCTTTCCCTTCAAGAATCCTTTCGCTAAGGCTGTTCTTGTGGAATTGGCAAAGGGATATTTGGAAGCCCATAGAGGACTATGGTGAAAAAGGAAATATCTTCCGTTCAAAACAGGAAAGAAGCTTTCTGAGAAACTGCTCTGTGTTCTGTTATTTCATCTCACAGAGTTACATCTTTCCCTTCAAGAAGCCTTTTGCTAAGGCTGTTCTTGTGGAATTGGCAAAGTTATATTTGGAAGCCCATAGAGGGCTATGGTGAAAAAGGAAATATCTTCCGTTCAAAACTGGAAAGAAGCTTTCTGAGAAACTGCTCTGTGTTCTATGAATTCATCTCACAGAGTTACATCTTTCCCTTCAAGAAGCCTTTCGCTAAGGCTGTTCTTGCTGAATTGGCAAAGGGATATTTGGAAGCCCTTAGAGGGCTATGGTGAAAAAGGAAATAACTTCCGTTCAAAACTGGAAAAAGCATTCTGAGAAACTGCTCTGTGTTCTCTGAATTCATCTCACAGATTTACATCTTTCCCTTCAAGAAGCCTTTCGCTAAGGCTGTTCTTGTGGAATTGGCAAAGGGATATTTGGAAGCCCATAGAGGGCTATGGTGAAAAAGGAAATATCTTCCGTTCAATACTGGAAAGAAGCTTTCTGAGAAACTGCTCTGTGTTCTCTGAATTCATCTCACAGAGTTACATCTTTCCCTTCAAGAAGCCTTTCGCTAAGGCTGGTCTTGTGGAACTGGCAAAGGGATATTTCGAAGCTCATAGAGGGCTATGGTGAAAAAGGAAATATCTTCCGTTCAAAACTGGAAAGAAGCTTTCTGAGAAACTGCTCTGTGTTCTCTGAATTCATCTCACAGAGTTACATCCTTCCCTTCAAGAAGCCTTTCGCTAAGGCTGTTCTTGTGGAACTGGCAAAGGGATATTTGGAAGCCCATAGAGTGCTATGCTGAAAAAGAAAATATCTTCCGTTCAAAACTGGAAATAAGCTTTCTGAGAAACTGCTCTGTGTTCTGTTAATTCATATCACAGAGCTACATCTTTCTCTTCAAGAAGCCTTTCGCTAAGGCTTTTCTTGTGGAATTGGCAAAGTGATATTTGGAAGCCCATAGAGGGCTATGGTGAAAAAGGAAATAACTTCCGTTCAAAAGTGGAAAGAAGCTTTCTGAGAAACTGCTCTGTGTTCTGTTAGTTCATCTCACAGAGTTACATCTTGCCCTTCAAGAAGCCTTTCGCCAAGGCTGTTCTTATGGAATTGGCAAAGGGATATTTGGAAGCCCATAGAGGGCTATGGTGAAAAAGGAAATATCTTCTGTTCAAAACTGGATAGAAGCTTTCTGAGAAACTGCTCTGTGTTCTGTTAGTTCATCTCACAGAGTTACATCTTTCCCTTCAAGAAGCCTTTCGCTAAGGCTGTTCTTGTGGAACTGGCAAAGGGATATTTGGAAGCCTATAGAGGGCTATGGTGAGAAAGGAAATATCTTCCGTTCAAAACTGGAAAGAAGCTTTCTGAGAAACTGCTCTGTGTACTCTGAATTCATCTCGCAGAGTTACATCTTTCCCTTCAAGAAGCCTTTCGCTAAGGCTGTTTTTGTGTAATTGGCAAAGTGATATTTAGAAGCCCATAGAGGGCTATGGTGAAAAAGGAAATATCTTCCGTTCAAAACTGGAAAGAAGCTTTCTGAGAAACGGCTCTGTGTTCTCTGAATTCATCTCACAGTGTTACATCTTTCCCTTCAAGAAGCCTTTCGCTAAGGCTGTTCTTGTGGAACTGGCAAAGGGATATTTGGAAGCCCATAGAGTTTTATGTTGAAAAAGGAAATACCTTCCGTTCAAAACTGGAAAGAAGCTTTCTGAGAAACTGCTCTGTGTTCTCTGAATTCATCTCACAGAGTTACATCTTTCCCTTCAAGAAGCCTTTCGCTAAGGCTGTTCTTGTGGAATTGGCAAAGGGATATTTGGAAGCACATAGAGGGCTATGGTGAAAAAGGAAATATCTTCCGTTCAAAACTGGAAAGAAGCTTTCTGAGAAACTGCTCTGTGTACTCTGAATTCATCTCACAGAGTTACATCTTTCCCTTCAAGAAGCCTTTTGCTAAGGCTGTTCTTGTGGAACTGGCAAAGGGATATTTGGAAGCCCATAGAGGGCTATGGTGAAAAAGGAAATATCTTCCGTTCAAAACTGGAAAGAAGCTTTCTGAGAAACTGCTCTGTGTTCTATGAATTCATCTCACAGAGTTACATCTTTCCCATCAAGAAGCCTTTCGCTAAGGCTGTTCTTGTGGAATTGGTAAAGGGATATTTGGAAGACCTTAGAGGGCTATGGTGAAAAAGGAAATATCTTCCGTTGAAAACTGGAAGAAAGCCTTCTGAGAAACTGCTCTGTGTTCTCTGAATTCATCTCACAGAGTAACATCTTTCCCTTCAAGAAGCCTTTCGCTAAGGCTGTTCTTGAGGAACTGGCAAAGGGATATTTGGAAGCCCATCGAGGGCTAAGGTGAAAAAGAAAATATCTTCCGTTCAAAACTGGAAAGAAGCTTTCTGAGAAACTGCTCTGTGTTCTGTTAATTCATGTCACAGAGCTACATCTTTCCCTTCAAGAAGCCTTTCACTAAGGCTGTTCTTGTGGAATTGGCAAAGTGATATTTGGAAGCCCATAGAGGGCTATGGTGAAAAAGGAAATATCTTCCGTTCAAAACTGGAAAGAAGCTTTCTGAGAAACTGTTCTGTGTTCTGTTAGTTCATCTCACAGAGTTACATCTTTCCCTTCAAGAATCCTTTCGCTAAGGCTGTTCTTGTGGAACTGGAAAAGGGATATTTGGAAGCCCATAGAGGGCTATGGTGAAAAAGGAAATATCTTCTGTTCAAAACTGGAAAGAAGCTTTCTGAGAAACTGCTCTGTGTACTCTGAATTCATCTCACAGAGTTGCCTCTTACCCTTCAAGAAGCCTTTCGCTAAGGCTGTTCTTGTGGAATTGGCAAAGTGATATTTGGAAGCCCATAGAGGGCTATGGTGAAAAAGGAAATATCTTCCGTTCAAAACTGGAAAGAAGCTTTCTGAGAAAGTGCTCTGTGTTCTATGAATTCATCTCACAGAGTTACATCTTTCCCTTCAAGAAGCCTTTCGCTAAGGCTGTTCTTGTGGAATTGGCAAAGGGATATTTGGAAGCCCTTAGAGGGCTATGGTGAAAAAGGAAATAACTTCTGTTCAAAACTGGAAAGAAGCTTTCTGAGAAACTGCTCTGTGTTCTGTTATTTCATCTCACAGAGTTACATCTTTCCCTTCAAGAAGCCTTTCGCTAAGGCTGTTCTTGTGGAACTGGCAAAGGGATATTTGGAAGCCCATAGAGGGCTATGTTGAAAAAGGAAATATCTTCCGTTCAAAACTGGAAAGAAGCTTTCTGAGAAACTGCTCTGTTTACTCTCAATTCATCTCACAGAGTTACATCTTTCCCTTCAAGAAGCTTTTCGATAAGGCTGTTCTAGTGGAATTGGCAAAGTGATATTTGGAAGCCCATAGAGGGCTATGGTGAAAAAGGAAATATCTTCCGTTCAAAACTGGAAAGAAGCTTTCTGAGAAACTGCTCTGTGTTCTGGTAGTTCATCTCACAGAGTTACATCTTTTCCTTCAAGAAGCCTTTCGCTAAGGCTGTTCTTGTGGAACTGGCAAAGGGATATTTGGAAGCCCATAGAGGGCTATGCTGAAAAAGGAAATATCTTCCTTTCAAAACTGGAAAGAAGCTTTCTGAGAAACTGCTCTGTGTTGTATGAATTCATCTCACAGAGTTACATCTTTCCCTTCAAGAAGCCTTTCGCTAAGGCTGTTCTTGTGGAATTGGCAAATTGATATTTGGAAGCCCATAGAGGGCTATGCTGAAAAAGGAAATAACTTCCGTTCAAAACTGGAAAGAAGCTTTCTGAGATACTACTCTGTGTTCTGTTAGTTCATCTCACAGAGTTACATCTTGCCCTTCAAGAAGCCTTTCGCCAAGTCTGTTGTTGTGGAATTAGCAAAGTTATATTTGGAAGCCCATAGAGGGCTATGGTGAAAAAGGAAATATCTTCCGTTCAAAACTGGAAAGAAGCTTTCTGAGAAACTGCTCTGTGTTCTCTTAGTTCATCTCACAGAGTTACATCTTTCCCTTCAAGAAGCCTTTCGCTAAGGCTGTTCTTGTGGAACTGGCAAAGGGATATTTGGAAGCCCTTAGATGGCTATGGTGAAAAAGGAAATATCTTCCGTTCAAAACTGGAAAGAAGTTTTCTGAGAAACTGCTCTGTGTTCTGTTAATTCATATCACAGAGCTACATCTTTCCCTTCAAGAAGCCTTTCGCTAAGTCTGTTCTTGCGGAATTGGCAAAGGGATATTTGGAAGCCCATAGAGGGCTATGGTGAAAAAGGAAATATCTTCCGTTCAAAACTGGAAAGAAGCTTTCTGAGAAACTGCTCTGTGTTCTGTTAATTCATCTCACGGAGATACATCTTTCCCTTCAAGAGGCCTTTTGCTAAGGCTGTTCTTATGGAATTGGCAAAGGGATATTTTGAAGCCCATAGAGGGCTATGGTGAAAAAGGAAATATCTTCCGTTGAAAACTGGAAAGAAGCTTTCTGAGAAACTGCTCTGTGTTCTCTGAATTCATCTCACAGAGTTTCATCTTTCCCTTCAAGAAGCCTTTCGCTAAGGCTGTTCTTGTGGAATTGGCAAAGGGATATTTGGAAGCCCATAGAGGGCTATGGTGAAAAAGGAAATATCTTCCGTTCAAAACTGGAAAGAAGCTTTCTGAGAAACTGCTCTGTGTTCTGTTAGTTCATCTCACAGAGTTACATCTTTCCCTTCAAGAAGCCTTTCGCTAAGGCTGTTCTTCTGGAATTGGCAAAGGGATATTTGGAAGCCCATAGAGGGCTATGGTGAAAAAGGAAATATCTTCCGTTGAAAACTGGAAAGAAGCTTTCTGAGAGACTGCTCTGTGTTCTGTTATTTCATCTCACAGAGTTACATCTTTCCCTTCAAGAAGCCTTTCGCTAAGGCTGTTCTTGTGGAATTGGCAAAGGGATATTTGGAAGCCCATAGAGGGCTATGGTGAAAAAGGAAATATCTTCGGTTCAAAACTGGAAAGAAGCTTTCTGAGAAACTGCTCTGTGTTCTGGTAGTTCATCTCACAGAGTTACATCTTTCCCTTCAAGAAGCCTTTCGCTAAGGCTGTTCTTGTGGAACTGGCAAAGGGATATTTGGAAGCCCATAGAGGGCTATGCTGAAAAAGGAAATATCTTCCTTTCAAAACTGGAAAGAAGGTTTCTGAGAAACTGCTCCGTGTTCTCTGAATTCATCTCACAGAGTTACATCTATCCCTTCAAGAAGCCTTTCGCTAAGGCTGTTCTTGTGGGACTGCCAAAGGGATATTTGGAAGCCCATAGAGGGCTATGGTGAAAAAGAAAATATCTTCCGTTCAAAACTGGAAAGAAGCTTTCTGAGAAACTGCTCTGTGTTCTGTTAATTCATATCACAGAGCTACAACTTTCCCTTCAAGAAGCCTTTCGCTAAGGCTGTTCTTGTGGAATTGGCAAAGTGATATTTGGAAGCCCATAAAGGGCTATGGTGAAAAAGGTAATATCTTCCGTTTAAAACAGGAAAGAAGCTTTCTGAGAAACTGTTCTGTGTTCTGTTAGTTCATCTCACAGAGTTACATCTTTCCCTTCAAGAAGCCTTTCGCTAAGGCTGTTCTTGTGGAACTGGCAAAGTGATATTTGGAAGCCCATAGAGGGATATGGTGAAAAAGAAAATATCTTCCGTTCAAAACTGGAAAGAAGCTTTCTGAGAAACTGCTCTGTGTTCTGTTAATTCATCTCACAGAGTTACATCTTTCCCTTCAAGAAGCCTTTTGCTAAGGCTGTTCTTGTGGAATTGGCAAAGTGATATTTGGAAGCCCATAGAGGGCTATGTTGAAAAAGGAAATATCTTCCGTTCAAAACTGGAAAGAAGCTTTCTGAGAAACTGCTCTGTGTTCTATGAATTCATCTCACAGAGTTACATCTTTCCCTTCAAGAAGCCTTTCGCTAAGGCTGTTCTTGTGGAATTGGCAAAAAGATATTTGGAAGCCCTTAGAGGGCTATGGTGAAAAAGGAAATAACTTCCGTTCAAAACTGGAAAGAAGCTTTCTGAGAAACTGTTCCGTGTTCTCTGAATTCATCTCACAGAGTTACATCTTTCCCTTCAAGAAGCCTTTCGCTAAGGCTGTTCTTGTGGAACTGGCAAAGGGATATTTGGAAGCCCATAGAGGGTTATGGTGAAAAAGGAAATATCTTCCGTTCAAAACTGGAAAGAAGCTTTCTGAGAAACTGCTCTGTTTACTCTCAATTCATCTCACAGAGTTACATCTTTCCCTTCAAGAAGCCTTTCGATAAGGCTGTTCTAGTGGAATTGGCAAAGTGATATTTGGAAGCCCATAGAGGGCTATGGTGAAAAAGGAAATATCTTCCGTTCAAAACTGGAAAGAAGCTTTCTGAGAAACTGCTCTGTGTTCTCTGAATTCATCTCACAGAGTTACATCTTTCCCTTCAAGAAGCCTTTCGCTAAGGCTGTTCTTGTGGAATTGGCAAGGGATATTTTGAAGCCCATACAGGGCTATGCTGAAAAAGGAAATAACTTCCGTTCAAAACTGGAAAGAAGCTTTCTGAGAAACTACTCTGTGTTCTGTTAGTTCATCTCACAGTGTTACATCTTGCCCTTCAAAAAGCCTTTCGCCAAGGCTGTTCTTGTGGAATTGGCAAAGGGATATTTGGAAGCCCTTAGAGGGATATGGTGAAAAAGGAAATATCTTCCGTTCAAAACTGGAAAGAAGCTTTCTGAGAAACTGCTCTGTGTTCTGTTAGTTCATCTCACAGAGTTACATCTTTACCTTCAAGAAGCCTTTCGCTAAGGCTGTTCTTGTGGAACTGGCAAAGGGATATTTGGAAGCCCATAGAGGGTTATGGTGAAAAAGGAAATATCTTCCATTCAAAACTGGAAAGAAGCTTTCTGAGAAACGGCTCTGTGTTCTCTGAATTCATCTCACAGAGTTACATCTTTCCCTTCAAGAAGCCTTTCGCTAAGGCTGTTCTTGTGGAATTGGCAAAGGGATATTTGGAAGCCCATAGAGGACTATGGTGAAAAAGGAAATATCTTCCGTTCAAAACAGGAAAGAAGCTTTCTGAGAAACTGCTCTGTGTTCTGTTAATTCATCTCACAGAGTTACATCTTTCCCTTCAAGAAGCCTTTTGCTAAGGCTGTTCTTGTGGAATTGGCAAAGTTATATTTGGAAGCCCATAGAGTTCTATGGTGAAAAAGGAAATATCTTCCGTTCAAAACTGGAAAGAAGCTTTCTGAGAAACTGCTCTGTGTTCTATGAATTCATCTCACAGAGTTACATCTTTCCCTTCAAGAAGCCTTTCGCTAAGGCTGTTCTTGCTGAATTGGCAAATGGATATTTGGAAGCCCTTAGAGGGCTATGGTGAAAAAGGAAATAACTTCCGTTCAAAACTGGAAAGAAGCATTCTGAGAAACTGCTCTGTGTTCTCTGAATTCATCTCACAGAGTTACATCTTTCCCTTCAAGAAGCCTTTCGCTAAGGCTGTTCTTGTGGAACTGGCAAAGGGATATTTGGAAGCCCATAGAGGGCTATGGTGAAAAAGGAAATATCTTCCGTTCAATACTGGAAAGAAGCTTTCTGATAAACTGCTCTGTGTTCTCTGAATTCATCTCACAGAGTTACATCTTTCCCTTCAAGAAGCCTTTCGCTAAGGCTGGTCTTGTGGAACTGGCAAAGGGATATTTCGAAGCTCATAGAGGGCTATGGTGAAAAAGGAAATACCTTCCGTTCAAAACTGGAAAGAAGCTTTCTGAGAAACTGCTCTGTGTTCTCTGAATTCATCTCACAGAGTTACATCTTTCCCTTCAAGAAGCCTTTCGCTAAGGCTGTTCTTGTGGAATTGGCAAAGGGATATTTGGAAGCCCATAGAGGGATATGGTGAAAAAGGAATTATCTTCCGTTCAAAACTGGAAAGAAGCTTTCTGAGAAACTGCTCTGTGTTCTGTTAGTTTATCTCACAGAGTTACATCTTTCCCTTCAAGAAGCCTTTTGCTAAGGCTGTTCTTGTGGAATAGGCAAAGTTATATTTGGAAGCCCATAGAGGGCTATGGTGAAAAAGAAATATCTTCCGTTCAAAACTGGAAAGAAGCTTTCTGAGAAACTGCTCTGTGTACTCTGAATTCATCTCACAGAGTTACATCTTTCCTTCAAGAAGCCTTTTGCTAAGGCTGTTCTTGTGGAATTGGCAAAGTTATATTTGGAAGCCCATAGAGGGCTATGGTGAAAAAGGAAATATCTTCCGTTCAAAACTGGAAAGAAGCTTTCTGAGAAACTGCTCTGTGTTCTATGAATTCATCTCACAGAGTTACATCTTTCCCTTCAAGAAGCCTTTCGCTAAGGCTCTTCTTGTGGAATTGGCAAAGGGATATTTGGAAGCCCTTAGAGGGCTATGGTGAAAAAGGAAATAACTTCCGTTCAAAACTGGAAAGAAGCTTTCTGAGAAACTGCTCTGTGTTCTGTTATTTCATCTCACAGAGTTACATCTTTCCCTTCAAGAAGCCTTTCGCTAAGGCTGTTCTTGTGGAACTGGCAAAGGGATATTTGGAAGCCCATAGAGGGCTATGGTGAAAAAGGAAATATCTTCCGTTCAAAACTGGAAAGAAGCTTTCTGAGAAACTGCTCTGTTTACTCTCAATTCATCTCACAGAGTTACATCTTTCCCTTCAAGAAGCTTTTCGATAAGGCTGTTCTAGTGGAATTGGCAAAGTGATATTTGGAAGCCCATATAGGGCTATGGTGAAAAAGGAAATATCTTCCGTTCAAAACTGGAAAGAAGCTTTCTGAGAAACTGCTCTGTGTTCTGGTAGTTCATCTCACAGAGTTACATCTTTTCCTTCAAGAAGCCTTTCGCTAAGGCTGTTCTTGTGGAACTGGCAAAGGGATATTTGGAAGCCCATAGAGGGCTATGCTGAAAAAGGAAATATCTTCCTTTCAAAACTGGAAAGAAGCTTTCTGAGAAACTGCTCTGTGTTGTATGAATTCATCTCACAGAGTTACATCTTTCCCTTCAAGAAGCCTTTCGCTAAGGCTGTTCTTGTGGAATTGGCAAAGTGATATTTGGAAGCCCATATAGGGCTATGGTGAAAAAGGAAATATCTTCCGTTCAAAACTGGAAAGAAGCTTTCTGAGAAACTGCTCTGTGTTCTCTGAATTCATGTCACAGTGTTACATCTTTCCCTTCAAGAAGCCTTTCGCCTAGGCTGTTCTTATGGAATTGGCAAAGGGATATTTTGAAGCCCATAGAGGGCTATGGTGAAAAAGGAAATATCTTCCGTTGAAAACTGGAAAGAAGCTTTCTGAGAAACTGCTCTGTGTTCTCTGAATTCATCTCACAGAGTTTCATCTTTCCCTTCAAGAAGCCTTTCGCTAAGGCTGTTCTTCTGGAATTGGCAAAGGGATATTTGGAAGCCCATAGAGGGCTATGGTGAAAAAGGAAATATCTTCCGTTCAAAACTGGAAAGAAGCTTTCTGAGAAACTGCTCTGTGTTCTGTTAGTTCATCTCACAGAGTTACATCTTTCCCTTCAAGAAGCCTTTCGCTAAGGCTGTTCTTCTGGAATTGGCAAAGGGATATTTGGAAGCCCATAGAGGGCTATGGTGAAAAAGGAAATATCTTCCGTTCAAAACTGGAAAGAAGCTTTCGGAGAAACTGCTCTGTGTTCTGTTATTTCATCTCACAGAGTTACATCTTTCCCTTCAAGAAGCCTTTCGCTAAGGCTGTTCTTGTGGAATTGGCAAAGGGATATTTGGAAGCCCATAGAGGGCTATGGTGAAAAAGGAAATATCTTCCGTTCAAAACTGGAAAGAAGCTTTCTGAGAAACTGCTCTGTGTTCTGGTAGTTCATCTCACAGAGTTACATCTTTCCCTTCAAGAAGCCTTTCGCTAAGGCTGTTCTTGTGGAACTGGCAAAGGGATATTTGGAAGCCCATAGAGGGCTATGCTGAAAAAGGAAATATCTTCCTTTCAAAACTGGAAAGAAGGTTTCTGAGAAACTGCTCCGTGTTCTCTGAATTCATCTCACAGAGTTACATCTATCCCTTCAAGAAGCCTTTCGCTAAGGCTGTTCTTGTGGGACTGGCAAAGGGATATTTGGAAGCCCATAGAGGGCTATGGTGAAAAAGAAAATATCTTCCGTTCAAAACTGGAAAGAAGCTTTCTGAGAAACTGCTCTGTGTTCTGTTAATTCATATCACAGAGCTACAACTTTCCCTTCAAGAAGCCTTTCGCTAAGGCTGTTCTTGTGGAATTGGCAAAGTGATATTTGGAAGCCCATAAAGGGCTATGGTGAAAAAGGCAATATCTTCCGTTTAAAACAGGAAAGAAGCTTTCTGAGAAACTGTTCTGTGTTCTGTTAGTTCATCTCACAGAGTTACATCTTTCCCTTCAAGAAGCCTTTCGCTAAGGCTGTTCTTGTGGAACTGGCAAAGGGATATTTGGAAGCCCTTAGAGGGCTATGGTGAAAAAGGAAATATCTTCCGTTCAAAACTGGAAAGAAGTTTTCTGAGAAACTGCTCTGTTTTCTGTTAATTCATATCACAGAGCTACATCTTTCCCTTCAAGAAGCCTTTCGCTAAGGCTGTTCTTGCGGAATTGGCAAAGGGATATTTGGAAGCCCATAGAGGGCTATGGTGAAAAAGGAAATATCTTCCGTTCAAAACTGGAAAGAAGCTTTCTGAGAAACTGCTCTGTGTTCTGTTAATTCATCTCACGGAGATACATCTTTCCCTTCAAGAGGCCTTTTGCTAAGGCTGTTCTTATGGAATTGGCAAAGGGATAATTTGAAGCCCATAGAGGGCTATGGTGAAAAAGGAAATATCTTCCGTTGAAAACTGGAAAGAAGCTTTCTGAGAAACTGCTCTGTGTTCTCTGAATTCATCTCACAGAGTTTCATCTTTCCCTTCAAGAAGCCTTTCGCTAAGGCTGTTCTTCTGGAATTGGCAAAGGGATATTTGGAAGCCCATAGAGGGCTATGGTGAAAAAGGAAATATCTTCCGTTCAAAACTGGAAAGAAGCTTTCTGAGAAACTGCTCTGTGTTCTCTGAATTCATCTCACAGAGTTACATCTTTCCCTTCAAGAAGCCTTTCGCTAAGGCTGTTCTTCTGTATCTGGCAAAGCGATATTTGGAAGCCCATAGAGGGCTATGTTGAAAAAGGAAATATCTTCCGTTCAAAACTGGAAAGAAGCTTTCTGAGAAACTGCTCTGTGTTCTCTGAATTCTTCTCACAGAGTTACATCTTTCCCTTCAAGAAGCCATTCGCTAAGGCTGTTCTTGTGGAACTGGCAAAGGGATATTTGGAACCCCATAGAGGGCTATGGTGAAAAAGGAAATATCTTCCGTTCAAAACTGGAAAGAAGCTTTCCTAGAAACTGCTCTATGTTCTCTGAATTCATCTCACAGAGTTACATCTTTCCCTTCAAGAAGCCTTTCGCTAAGGCTGGTCTTGTGGAACTGGCAAAGGGATATTTCGAAGCTCATAGAGGGCTATGGTGAAAAAGGAAATATCTTCCGTTCAAAACTGGAAAGAAGCTTTCTGAGAAACTGCTCTGTGTTCTCTGAATTCATCTCACAGAGTTACATCCTTCCCTTCAAGAAGCCTTTCGCTAAGGCTGTTCTTGTGGAACTGGCAAAGGGATATTTGGAAGCCCATAGAGGGCTATGGTGAAAAAGGAAATATCTTCTGTTCAAAACTGGATAGAAGCTTTCTGAGAAACTGCTCTGTGTTCTGTTAGTTCATCTCACAGAGTTACATCTTTCCCTTCAAGAAGCCTTTCGCTAAGGCTGTTCTTGTGGAACTGGCAAAGGGATATTTGGAAGCCCATAGAGGGCTATGGTGAGAAAGGAAATATCTTCCGTTCAAAACTGGAAAGAAGCTTTCTGAGAAACTGCTCTGTGTACTCTGAATTCATCTCACAGAGTTACATCTTTCCCTTCAAGAAGCCTTTCGCTAAGGCTGTTTTTGTGTAATTGGCAAAGTGATATTTAGAAGCCCATAGAGGGCTATGGTGAAAAAGGAAATATCTTCCGTTCAAAACTGGAAAGAAGCTTTCTGAGAAACTGCTCTGTGTTCTATGAATTCATCTCACAGAGTTCCATCTTTCCCATCAAGAAGCCTTTCGCTAAGAGTGTTCTTGTGGAATTGGTAAAGGGATATTTGGAAGCCCTTAGAGGACTATGGTGAAAAAGGAAATAACTTCCGTTCAAAACTGGAAAGAAGCTTTCTGAGAAACTGCTCTGTGTTTTCTGAATTCATCTCACAGAGTTACATCCTTCCCTTCAAGAAGCCTTTCGCTAAGGCTGTTCTTGTGGAACTGGCAAAGGGATATTTGGAAGCCCATAAAGGGCTATGGTGAAAAAGGAAATATCTTCCGTTCAAAACTGGAAAGAAGCTTTCTGAGAAACTGCTCTGTTTACTCTCTATTCATCTCACAGAGTTACATCTTTCCCTTCAAGAAGCCTTTCGATAAGGCTGTTCTAGTGGAATTGGCAAAGTGATATTTGGAAGCCCATAGAGGGCTATGGTGAAAAAGGAAATATCTTCCGTTCAAAACTGGAAAGAAGCTTTCTGAGAAACTGCTCTGTGTTCTCTGAATTCATCTCACAGAGTTACATCTTTCCCTTCAAGAAGCCTTTCGCTAAGGCTGTTCTTGTGGAATTGGCAAAGGGATATTTGGAAGCCCATACAGGGCTATGCTGAAAAAGGAAATAACTTCCGTTCATAACTGGAAAGAAGCTTTCTGAGAAACTACTCTGTGTTCTCTTAGTTCATCTCACAGAGTTACATCTTGCCCTTCAAGAAGCCTTTCGCCAAGGCTGTTCTTGTGGAATTGGCAAAGGGATATTTGGAAGCCCTTTTAGGGATATGTTGAAAAAGGAAATATCTTCCGTTCAAAACTGGAAAGAAGCTTTCTGAGAAACTGCTCTGTGTTCTGTTAGTTCATCTCACAGAGTTACATCTTTCCCTTCAAGAAGCCTTTCGCTAAGGCTGTTCTTGTGGAACTGGCAAAGGGATATTTGGAAGCCCATAGAGGGCTATGGTGAAAAAGGAAATATCTTCCGTTCAAAACTGGAAAGAAGCTTTCTGAGAAACGGCTCTGTGTTCTCTGAATTCATCTCACAGAGTTACATCTTTGCCTTCAAGAAGCCTTTCGCTAATGCTGTTCTTGTGGAATTGGCAAAGGGATATTTGGAAGCCCGTAGAGGGCTATGGTGAAAAAGGAAATATCTTCCGTTCAAAACTGGAAAGAAGGTTTCTGAGAAACTACTCTGTGTTCTCTGAATTCATCTCACAGAGTTACATCTTTCCCTTCAAGAAGCCTTTCGCTAAGGCTGTTCTTGTGGAACTGGCAAAGGGATATTTGGAAGCCCATAGAGGGTTATGGTGAAAAAGGAAATATCTTCCGTTCAAAACTGGAAAGAAGCTTTCTGAGAAACGGCTCTGTGTTCTCTGAATTCATCTCACAGAGTTACATCTTTCCCTTCAAGAAGCCTTTCGCTAAGGCTGTTCTTGTGGAATTTGCAAAGGGATATTTGGAAGCCCATAGAGGACTATGGTGAAAAAGGAAATATCTTCCGTTCAAAACAGGAAAGAATCTTTCTGAGAAACTGCTCTGTGTTCTGTTAATTCATCTCACAGAGTTACATCTTTCCCTTCAAGAAGCCTTTCGCTAAGGCTGTTCTTGCTGAATTGGCAAAGGGATATTTGGAAGCTCTTAGAGGGCTATGGTGAAAAAGGAAATAACTTCCGTTCAAAACTGGAAAGAAGCATTCTGAGAAACTGCTCTGTGTTCTCTGAATTCATCTCACAGAGTTACATCTTTCCCTTCAAGAAGCCTTTCGCTAAGGCTGTTCTTCTGTATCTGGCAAAGCGATATTTGGAAGCCCATAGAGGGCTATGTTGAAAAAGGAAATATCTTCCGTTCAAAACTGGAAAGAAGCTTTCTGAGAAACTGCTCTGTGTTCTCTGAATTCTTCTCACAGAGTTACATCTTTCCCTTCAAGAAGCCATTCGCTAAGGCTGTTCTTGTGGAACTGGCAAAGGGATATTTGGAACCCCATAGAGGGCTATGGTGAAAAAGGAAATATCTTCCGTTCAAAACTGGAAAGAAGCTTTCCTAGAAACTGCTCTGTGTTCTGTTAATTCATATCACAGAGCTACATCTTTCCCTTCAAGAAGCCTTTCGCTAAGGCTGTTCTTGTGGAACTGGCAAAGGGATATTTGGAAGCCCATCGAGGGCTATGGTGAAAAAGGAAATAACTTCCGTTCAAAAGTGGAAAGAAGCTTTCTGAGAAACTGCTCTGTGTTCTGTTAGTTCATCTCACAGAGTTACATCTTGCCCTTCAAGAAGCCTTTCGCCAAGGCTGTTCTTATGGAATTGGCAAAGGGATATTTGGAAGCCCATAGAGGGCTATGGTGAAAAAGGAAATATCTTCTGTTCAAAACTGGATAGAAGCTTTCTGAGAAACTGCTCTGTGTTCTGTTAGTTCATCTCACAGAGTTACATCTTTCCCTTCAAGAAGCCTTTCGCTAAGGCTGTTCTTGTGGAACTGGCAAAGGGATATTTGGAAGCCCATAGAGGGCTATGGTGAGAAAGGAAATATCTTCCGTTCAAAACTGGAAAGAAGCTTTCTGAGAAACTGCTCTGTGTACTCTGAATTCATCTCACAGAGTTACATCTTTCCCTTCAAGAAGCCTTTCGCTAAGGCTGTTTTTGTGTAATTGGCAAAGTGATATTTAGAAGCCCATGGAGGGCTATGGTGAAAAAGGAAATATCTTCCGTTCAAAACTGGAAAGAAGCTTTCTGAGAAACTGCTCTGTGTTCTATGAATTCATCTCACAGAGTTCCATCTTTCCCATCAAGAAGCCTTTCGCTAAGAGTGTTCTTGTGGAATTGGTAAAGGGATATTTGGAAGCCCTTAGAGGGCTATGGTGAAAAAGGAAATAACTTCCGTTCAAAACTGGAAAGAAGCTTTCTGAGAAACTGCTCTGTGTTTTCTGAATTCATCTCACAGAGTTACATCCTTCCCTTCAAGAAGCCTTTCGCTAAGGCTGTTCTTGTGGAACTGGCAAAGGGATATTTGGAAGCCCATAAAGGGCTATGGTGAAAAAGGAAATATCTTCCGTTCAAAACTGGAAAGAAGCTTTCTGAGAAACTGCTCTGTTTACTCTCTATTCATCTCACAGAGTTACATCTTTCCCTTCAAGAAGCCTTTCGATAAGGCTGTTCTAGTGGAATTGGCAAAGGGATATTTGGAAGCCCATAGAGGGCTATGGTGAAAAAGGAAATATCTTCCGTTCAAAACTGGAAAGAAGCTTTCTGAGAAACTGCTCTGTGTTCTCTGAATTCATCTCACAGAGTTACATCTTTCCCTTCAAGAAGCCTTTCGCTAAGTCTGTTCTTGTGGAATTGGCAAAGGGATATTTGGAAGCCCATACAGGGCTATGCTGAAAAAGGAAATAACTTCCGTTCAAAACTGGAAAGAAGCTTTCTGAGAAACTACTCTGTGTTCTCTTAGTTCATCTCACAGAGTTACATCTTGCCCTTCAAGAAGCCTTTCGCCAAGGCTGTTCTTGTGGAATTGGCAAAGGGATATTTGGAAGCCCTTATAGGGATATGGTGAAAAAGGAAATATCTTCCGTTCAAAACTGGAAAGAAGCTTTCTGAGAAACTGCTCTGTGTTCTGTTAGTTCATCTCACAGAGTTACATCTTTCCCTTCAAGAAGCCTTTCGCTAAGGCTGTTCTTGTGGAACTGGCAAAGGGATATTTGGAAGCCCATAGAGGGCTATGGTGAAAAAGGAAATATCTTCCGTTCAAAACTGGAAAGAAGCTTTCTGAGAAACGGCTCTGTGTTCTCTGAATTCATCTCACAGAGTTACATCTTTGCCTTCAAGAAGCCTTTCGCTAATGCTGTTCTTGTGGAATTGGCAAAGGGATATTTGGAAGCCCATAGAGGGCTATGGTGAAAAAGGAAATATCTTCCGTTCAAAACTGGAAAGAAGGTTTCTGAGAAACTACTCTGTGTTCTCTGAATTCATCTCACAGAGTTACATCTTTCCCTTCAAGAAGCCTTTCGCTAAGGCTGTTCTTGTGGAACTGGCAAAGGGATATTTGGAAGCCCATAGAGGGTTATGGTGAAAAAGGAAATATCTTCCGTTCAAAACTGGAAAGAAGCTTTCTGAGAAACGGCTCTGTGTTCTCTGAATTCATCTCACAGAGTTACATCTTTCCCTTCAAGAAGCCTTTCGCTAAGGCCGTTCTTGTGGAATTTGCAAAGGGATATTTGGAAGCCCAGAGAGGACTATGGTGAAAAAGGAAATATCTTCCGTTCAAAACAGGAAAGAAGCTTTCTGAGAAACTGCTCTGTGTTCTGTTAATTCATCTCACAGAGTTACATCTTTCCCTTCAAGAAGCCTTTTGCTAAGGCTGTTCTTGTGGAATTGGCAAAGTTATATTTGGAAGCCCATAGAGGGCTATGGTGAAAAAGGAAATATCTTCCGTTCAAAACTGGAAAGAAGCTTTCTGAGAAACTGCTCTGTGTTCTATGAATTCATCTCACAGAGTTACATCTTTCCCTTCAAGAAGCCTTTCGCTAAGGCTGTTCTTGCTGAATTGGCAAAGGGATATTTGAAAGCCCTTAGAGGGCTATGGTGAAAAAGGAAATAACTTCCGTTCAAAACAGGAAAGAAGCATTCTGAGAAACTGCTCTGTGTTCTCTGAATTCATCTCACAGAGTTACATCTTTCCCTTCAAGAAGCCTTTCGCTAAGGCTGTTCTTGTGGAACTGGCAAAGGGATATTTGGAAGCCCATAGAGGGCTATGGTGAAAAAGGAAATATCTTCCGTTCAATACTGGAAAGAAGCTTTCTGAGAAACTGCTCTGTGTTCTCTGAATTCATCTCACAGAGTTACATCTTTCCCTTCAAGAAGCCTTTCGCTAAGGCTGGTCTTGTGGAACTGGCAAAGGGATATTTCGAAGCTCATAGAGGGCTATGGTGAAAAAGGAAATATCTTCCGTTCAAAACTGGAAAGAAGCTTTCTGAGAAACTGCTCTGTGTTCTCTGAATTCATCTCACAGAGTTACATCCTTCCCTTCAAGAAGCCTTTCGCTAAGGCTGTTCTTGTGGAACTGGCAAAGGGATATTTGGATGCCCATAGAGGGCTATGGTGAAAAAGGAAATATCTTCCGTTCAAAACTGGAAAGAAGCTTTCTGAGAAACTGCTCTGTGTTCTGTTAATTCATATCACAGAGCTACATCTTTCCCTTCAAGAAGCCTTTCGCTAAGGCTGTTCTTGTGGAATTGGCAATGTGATATTTGGAAGCCCATAGAGGGCTATGGTGAAAAAGGAAATATCTTCCGTTCAAAACTGGAAAGAAGCTTTCTGAGTAACTGTTCTGTGTTCTGTTAGTTCATCTCACAGAGTTACATCTTTCCCGTCAAGAAGCCTTTCGCTAAGGCTGTTCTTGTGAAACTGGCAAAGGGATATTTGGAAGCCCATCGAGGGCTATGGTGAAAAAGGAAATAACTTCCGTTCAAAAGTGGAAAGAAGCTCTCTGAGAAACTGCTCTGTGTTCTGTTAGTTCATCTCACAGAGTTACATCTTGCCCTTCAAGAAGCCTTTCGCCAAGGCTGTTCTTATGGAATTGGCAAAGGGATATTTGGAAGCCCATTGAGGGCTATGGTGAAAAAGGAAATATCTTCTGTTCAAAACTGGATAGAAGCTTTCTGAGAAACTGCTCTGTGTTCTGTTAGTTCATCTCACAGAGTTATATCTTTCCCTTCAAGAAGCCTTTCGCTAAGGCTGTTCTTGTGGAACTGGCAAAGGGATGTTGGGAAGCCCATAGAGGGCTATGGTGAGAAAGGAAATATCTTCCGTTCAAAACTGGAAAGAAGCTTTCTGAGAAACTGCTCTGTGTACTCTGAATTCATCTCACAGAGTTACATCTTTCCCTTCAAGAAGCCTTTCGCTAAGGCTGTTTTTGTGTAATTGGCAAAGTGATATTTAGAAGCCCATAGAGGGCTATGGTGAAAAAGGAAATATCTTCCGTTCAAAACTGGAAAGAAGCTTTCTGAGAAACTGCTCTGTGTTCTCTGAATTCATCTCACAGAGTTACATCTTTCCCTTCAAGAAGCCTTTCGCTAAGGCTGTTCTTGTGTAATTGGCAAAGGGATATTTGGAAGCCCATAGAGGGCTATGGTGAAGAAGGAAATATCTTCCGTTCAAAACTGGAAAGAAGCTTTCTGAGAAACTGCTCTGTGTACTCTGAATTCATCTCACAGAGTTGCCTCTTACCCTTCAAGAAGCCTTTCGCTAAGGCTGTTCTTGTGGAATTGGCAAAGTGATATTTGGAAGCCCATAGAGGGCTATGGTGAAAAAGGAAATATCTTCCGTTCAAAACTGGAAAGAAGCTTTCTGAGAAACTGCTCTGTGTTCTATGAATTCATCTCACAGAGTTACATCTTTCCCATCAAGAAGCCTTTCGCTAAGGCTGTTCTTGTGGAATTGGTAAAGGGATATTTGGAAGACCTTAGAGGGCTATGGTGAAAAAGGAAATATCTTCCGTTCAAAACTGGAAAAAAGCCTTCTGAGAAACTGCTCTGTGTTCTCTGAATTCATCTCACAGAGTTACATCTTTCCCTTCAAGAAGCCTTTCGCTAAGGCTGTTCTTGAGGAACTGGCAAAGGGATATTTGTAAGCCCATCGAGGGCTATGGTGAAAAAGAAAATATCTTCCGTTCAAAACTGGAAAGAAGCTTTCTGAGAAACTGCTCTGTGTTCTGTTAATTCATGTCACAGAGCTACATCTTTCCCTTCAAGAAGCCTTTCGCTAAGGCTGTTCTTGTGGAATTGGCAAAGTGATATTTGGAAGCCCATAGAGGGCTATGGTGAAAAAGGAAATATCTTCCGTTCAAAACTGGAAAGAAGCTTTCTGAGAAACTGTTCTGTGTTCTGTTAGTTCATCTAACAGAGTTACATCTTTCCCTTCAAGAATCCTTTCGCTAAGGCTGTTCTTGTGGAACTGGAAAAGGGATATTTGGAAGCCCATAGAGGGCTATGGTGAAGAAGGAAATATCTTCTGTTCAAAACTGGAAAGAAGCTTTCTGAGAAACTGCTCTGTGTACTCTGAATTCATCTCACAGAGTTGCCTCTTACCCTTCAAGAAGCCTTTCGCTAAGGCTGTTCTTGTGGAATTGGCAAAGTGATATTTGGAAGCCCATAGAGGGATATGGTGAAAAAGAAAATATCTTCCGTTCAAAACTGGAAAGAAGCTTTCTGAGAAACTGCTCTGTGTTCTCTGAATTCATCTCACAGAGTTACATCTTTCCCTTCAAGAAGCCTTTTGCTAAGGCTGTTCTTGTGGAACTGGCAAAGGGATATTTGGAAGCCCATAGAGGGATATGGTGAAAAAGAAAATATCTTCCGTTCAAAACGGGAAAGAAGCTTTCTGAGAATCTGCTCTGTGTTCTCTGAATTCATCTCACAGAGTTACATCTTTCCCTTCAAGAAGCCTTTCGCTAAGGCTGTTCTTATGGAACTGGCAAAGGGATATTTGGAAGCCCATAGAGGGCTATGGTGAAAAAGGAAATATCTTCCGTTCAAAACTAGAAAGAAGCTTTCTGAGAAACTGCTCTGTGTTCTATGAATTCATCTCACAGAGTTACATCTTTCCCTTCAAGAAGCCTTTCGCTAAGGCTGTTCTTGTGGAATTGGCAAAGGGATATTTGGAAGCCCTTAGAGGGCTATGGTGAAAAAGGAAATAACTTCCGTTCAAAACTGGAAAGAAGCTTTCTGAGAAACTGCTCTGTGTTCTGTTATTTCATCTCACAGAGTTACATCTTTCCCTTCAAGAAGCCTTTCGCTAAGGCTGTTCTTGTGGAACTGGCAAAGGGATATTTGGAAGCCCTTAGAGGGCTATGGTGAAAAAGGAAATATCTTCCGTTCAAAACTGGAAAGAAGCTTTCTGAGAAACTGCTCTGTTTACTCTCAATTCATCTCACAGAGTTACATCTTTCCCTTCAAGAAGCTTTTCGATAAGGCTGTTCTAGTGGAATTGGCAAAGTGATATTTGCGAGCCCATAGGGGACTATGGTGAAAAAGGAAATATCTTCCGTTCAAAACTGGAAAGAAGCTTTCTGAGAAACTGCTCTGTGTACTCTGAATTCATCTCACAGAGTTACATCTTTCCCTTCAAGAAGCCTTTTGCTAAGGCTGTTCTTGTGGAATTGGCAAAGTTATATTTGGAATCCCGTAGAGGGCTATGGTGAAAAAGGAAATATCTTCCGTTCAAAACTGGAAAGAAGCTTTCTGAGAAACTGCTCTGTGTTCTCTGAATTCATCTCACAGAGTTACATCTTTCCCTTCAAGAAGCCTTTCGCTAAGGCTGTTCTTGTGGAACTGGCAAAGGGATATTTGGAAGCCCATAGAGGGCTATGGTGAAAAAGGAAATATCTTCCGTTCAAAACTGGAAAGAAGCTTTCTGAGAAACTGCTCTGTTTACTCTCAATTCATCTCACAGAGTTACATCTTTCCCTTCAAGAAGCCTTTCGATAAGGCTGTTCTAGTGGAATTGGCAAAGTGATATTTGGAAGCCCATAGAGGGCTATGGTGAAAAAGGAAATATCTTCCGTTCAAAACTGGAAAGAAGCTTTCTGAGAAACTGCTCTGTGTTCTCTGAATTCATCTCACAGAGTTACATCTTTCCCTTCAAGAAGCCTTTCGCTAAGGCTGTTCTTGTGGAATTGGCAAGGGATATTTGGAAGCCCATACAGGGCTATGCTGAAAAAGGAAATAACTTCCGTTCAAAACTGGAAAGAAGCTTTCTGAGAAACTATTCTGTGTTCTGTTAGTTCATCTCACAGTGTTACATCTTGCCCTTCAAAAAGCCTTTCGCCAAGGCTGTTCTTCTGGAATTGGCAAAGGGATATTTGGAAGCCCTTAGAGGGATATGGTGAAAAAGGAAATATCTTCCGTTCAAAACTGGAAAGAAGCTTTCTGAGAAACTGCTCTGTGTTCTGTTAGTTCATCTCACAGAGTTACATCTTTACCTTCAAGAAGCCTTTCGCTAAGGCTATTCTTGTGGAACTGGCAAAGGGATATTTGGAAGCCCATAGAGGGCTATGGTGAAAAAGGAAATATCTTCCGTTCAAAACTGGAAAGAAGCTTTCTGAGAAACGGCTCTGTGTTCTCTGAATTCATCTCACAGAGTTACATCTTTGCCTTCAAGAAGCCTTTCGCTAATGCTGTTCTTGTGGAATTGGCAAAGGGATATTTGGAAGCCCATAGAGGGCTATGGTGAAATAGGAAATATCTTCCGTTCAAAACTGGAAAGAAGGTTTCTGAGAAACTGCTCTGTGTTCTCTGAATTCATCTCACAGAGTTACATCTTTCCCTTCAAGAAGCCTTTCGCTAAGGCTGTTCTTGTGGAACTGGCAAAGGGATATTTGGAAGCCCATAGAGGGTTATGGTGAAAAAGGAAATATCTCCCGTTCAAAACTGGAAAGAAGCTTTCTGAGAAACGGCTCTGTGTTCTCTGAATTCATCTCACAGAGTTACATCTTTCCCTTCAAGAAGCCTTTCGCTAAGGCTGTTCTTGTGGAATTGGCAAAGGGATATTTGGAAGCCCATAGAGGACTATGGTGAAAAAGGAAATATCTTCCGTTCAATACTGGAAAGAAGCTTTCTGAGAAACTGTTCTGTGTTCTGTTAATTCATCACACGGAGTTACATCTTTCCCTTCAAGAATCCTTTCGCTAAGGCTGTTCTTGTGGAACTGGAAAAGGGATATTTGGAAGCCCATAGAGGGCTATGGTGAAAAAGGAAATACCTTCTGTTCAAAACTGGAAAGAAGCTTTCTGAGAAACTGCTCTGTGTACTCTGAATTCATCTCACAGAGTTGCCTCTTACCCTTCAAGAAGCCTTTCGCTAAGGCTGTTCTTGTGGAATTGGCAAAGTGATATTTCGAAGCCCATAGAGGGCTATGGTGAAAAAGGAAATATCTTCCGTTCAAAACTGGAAAGAAGCTTTCTGAGAAACTGCTCTGTGTTCTGTTATTTCATCTCACAGAGTTACATCTTTCCCTTCAAGAAGCCTTTCGCTAAGGCTGTTCTTGTGGAACTGGCAAAGGGATATTTGGAAGCCCATAGAGGGCTATGGTGAAAAAGGAAATATCTTCCGTTCAAAACTGGAAAGAAGCTGTCTGAGAAACTGCTCTGTTTACTCTCAATTCATATCACAGAGTTACATCTTTCCCTTCAAGAAGCTTTTCGATAAGGCTTTTCTAGTGGAATTGGCAAAGTGATATTTGGAAGCCCATAGAGGGCTATGGTGAAAAAGGAAATATCTTCCGTTCAAAACTGGAAAGAAGCTTTCTGAGAAACTGCTCTGTGTTCTGGTAGTTCATCTCACAGAGTTACATCTTTTCCTTCAAGAAGCCTTTCGCTAAGGCTGTTCTTGTGGAACTGGCAAAGGGATATTTGGAAGCCCATAGAGGGCTATGCTGAAAAAGGAAATATCTTCCTTTCAAAACTGGAAAGAAGCTTTCTGAGAAACTGCTCTGTGTTGTATGAATTCATCTCACAGAGTTACATCTTTCCCTTCAAGAAGCCTTTCGCTAAGGCTGTTCTTGTGGAATTGGCAAAGGGATATTTGGAAGCCCATAGAGGGCTATGCTGAAAAAGGAAATAACTTCCGTTCAAAACTGGAAAGAAGCTTTCTGAGATACTACTCTGTGTTCTGTTAGTTCATCTCACAGAGTTACATCTTGCCCTTCAAGAAGCCTTTCGCCAAGGCTGTTGTTGTGGAATTAGCAAAGGGATATTTGGAAGCCCATAGAGGGCTATGGTGAAAAAGGAAATATCTTCCGTTCAAAACTGGAAAGAAGCTTTCTGAGAAACTGCTCTGTGTTCTCTTAGTTCATCTCACAGAGTTACATCTTTCCCTTCAAGAAGCCTTTCGCTAAGGCTGTTCTTGTGGAATTGGCAAAGGGATATTTGGAAGCCCTTAGATGGCTATGGTGAAAAAGGAAATATCTTCCGTTCAAAACTGGAAAGAAGTTTTCTGAGAAACTGCTCTGTGTTCTGTTAATTCATATCACAGAGCTACATCTTTCCCTTCAAGAAGCCTTTCGCTAAGTCTGTTCTTGCGGAATTGGCAAAGGGATATTTGGAAGCCCATAGGGGGCTATGGTGAAAAAGGAAATATCTTCCGTTCAAAACTGGAAAGAAGCTTTCTGAGAAACTGCTCTGTGTTCTGTTAATTCATCTCACTTAGATACATCTTTCCCTTCAAGAGGCCTTTTGCTAAGGCTGTTCTTATGGAATTGGCAAAGGGATATTTTGAAGCCCATAGAAGGCTATGGTGAAAAAGGAAATATCTTCCGTTGAAAACTGGAAAGAAGCTTTCTGAGAAACTGCTCTGTGTTCTCTGAATTCATCTCACAGAATTTCATCTTTCCCTTCAAGAAGCCTTTCGCTAAGGCTGTTCTTCTGGAATTGGCAAAGGGATATTTGGAATCCCATAGAGGGCTATGGTGAAAAAGGAAATATCTTCCGTTCAAAACTGGAAAGAAGCTTTCTGAGAAACTGCTCTGTGTTCTGTTAGTTCATCTCACAGAGTTACATCTTTCCCTTCAAGAAGCCTTTCGCTAAGGCTGTTCTTCTGGAATTGGCAAAGGGATATTTGGAAGCCCATAGAGGGCTATGGTGAAAAAGGAAATATCTTCCGTTCAAAACTGGAAAGAAGCTTTCTGAGAAACTGCTCTGTGTTCTGTTATTTCATCTCACAGAGTTACATCTTTCCCTTCAAGAAGCCTTTCGCTAAGGCTGTTCTTGTGGAATTGGCAAAGGGATATTTGGAAGCCCATAGAGGGCTATGGTGAAAAAGGAAATATCTTCCGTTCAAAACTGGAAAGAAGCTTTCTGAGAAACTGCTCTGTGTTCTGGTAGTTCATCTCACAGAGTTACATCTTTCCCTTCAAGAAGCCTTTCGCTAAGGCTGTTCTTCTGGAATTGGCAAAGGGATATTTGGAAGCCCATAGAGGGCTATGGTGAAAAAGGAAATATCTTCCGTTCAAAACTGGAAAGAAGCTTTCTGAGAAACTGCTCTGTGTTCTCTGAATTCATCTCACAGAGTTACATCTTTCCCTTCAAGAAGCCTTTCGCTAAGGCTGTTCTTCTGGATCTGGCAAAGCGATATTTGGAAGCCCATAGAGGGCTATGTTGAAAAAGGAAATATCTTCCGTTCAAAACTGGAAAGAAGCTTTCTGAGAAACTGCTCTGTGTTCTCTGAATTCTTCTCACAGATTTACATCTTTCCCTTCAAGAAGCCATTCGCTAAGGCTGTTCTTGTGGAACTGGCAAAGGGATATTTGGAACCCCATAGAGGGCTATGGTGAAAAAGGAAATATCTTCCGTTCGAAACTGGAAAGAAGCTTTCCTAGAAACTGCTCTGTGTTCTCTGAATTCATCTCACAGAGTTACATCTTTCCCTTCAAGAAGCCTTTCGCTAAGGCTGGTCTTGTGGAACTAGCAAAGGGATATTTCGAAGCTCATAGAGGGCTATGGTGAAAAAGGAAATATCTTCCGTTCAAAACTGGAAAGAAGCTTTCTGAGAAACTGCTCTGTGTTCTCTGAATTCATCTCACAGAGTTACATCCTTCCCTTCAAGAAGCCTTTCGCTAAGGCTGTTCTTGTGGAACTGGCAAAGGGATATTTGGAAGCCCATAGAGGGCTATGCTGAAAAAGAAAATACCTTCCGTTCAAAACTGGAAATAAGCTTTCTGAGAAACTGCTCTGTGTTCTGTTAATTCATATCACAGAGCTACATCTTTCCCTTCAAGAAGCCTTTCGCTAAGGCTGTTCTTGTGGAACTGGCAAAGGGATATTTGGAAGCCCATCGAGGGCTATGGTGAAAAAGGAAATAACTTCCGTTCAAAAGTGGAAAGAAGCTTTCTGAGAAACTGCTCTGTGTTCTGTTAGTTCATCTCACAGAGTTACATCTTGCCCTTCAAGAAGCCTTTCGCCAAGGCTGTTCTTATGGAATTGGCAAAGGGATATTTGGAAGCCCATAGAGGGCTATGGTGAAAAAGGAAATATCTTCTGTTCAAAACTGGATAGAAGCTTTCTGAGAAACTGCTCTGTGTTCTGTTAGTTCATCTCACAGAGTTACATCTTTCCCTTCAAGAAGCCTTTCGCTAAGGCTGTTCTTGTGGAACTGGCAAAGGGATATTTGGAAGCCCATAGAGGGCTATGGTGAGAAAGGAAATATCTTCCGTTCAAAACTGGAAAGAAGCTTTCTGAGAAACTGCTCTGTGTACTCTGAATTCATCTCACAGAGTTACATCTTTCCCTTCAAGAAGCCTTTCGCTAAGGCTGTTTTTGTGTAATTGGCAAAGTGATATTTAGAAGCCCATAGAGGGCTATGGTGAAAAAGGAAATATCTTCCGTTCAAAACTGGAAAGAAGCTTTCTGAGAAACTGCTCTGTGTTCTATGAATTCATCTCACAGAGTTCCATCTTTCCCATCAAGAAGCCTTTCGCTAAGAGTGTTCTTGTGGAATTGGTAAAGGGATATTTGGAAGCCCTTAGAGGGCTATGGTGAAAAAGGAAATAACTTCCGTTCAAAACTGGAAAGAAGCTTTCTGAGAAACTGCTCTGTGTTTTCTGAATTCATCTCACAGAGTTACATCCTTCCCTTCAAGAAGCCTTTCGCTAAGGCTGTTCTTGTGGAACTGGCAAAGGGATATTTGGAAGCCCATAAAGGGCTATGGTGAAAAAGGAAATATCTTCCGTTCAAAACTGGAAAGAAGCTTTCTGAGAAACTGCTCTGTTTACTCTCTATTCATCTCACAGAGTTACATCTTTCCCTTCAAGAAGCCTTTCGATAAGGCTGTTCTAGTGGAATTGGCAAAGTGATATTTGGAAGCCCATAGAGGGCTATGGTGAAAAAGGAAATATCTTCCGTTCAAAACTGGAAAGAAGCTTTCTGAGAAACTGCTCTGTGTTCTCTGAATTCATCTCACAGAGTTACATCTTTCCCTTCAAGAAGCCTTTCGCTAAGGCTGTTCTTGTGGAATTGGCAAAGGGATATTTGGAAGCCCATACAGGGCTATGCTGAAAAAGGAAATAACTTCCGTTCAAAACTGGAAAGAAGCTTTCTGAGAAACTACTCTGTGTTCTCTTAGTTCATCTCACAGAGTTACATCTTGCCCTTCAAGAAGCCTTTCGCCAAGGCTGTTCTTGTGGAATTGGCAAAGGGATATTTGGAAGCCCTTATAGGGATATGGTGAAAAAGGAAATATCTTCCGTTCAAAACTGGAAAGAAGCTTTCTGAGAAACTGCTCTGTGTTCTGTTAGTTCATCTCACAGAGTTACATCTTTCCCTTCAAGAAGCCTTTCGCTAAGGCTGTTCTTGTGGAACTGGCAAAGGGATATTTGGAAGCCCATAGAGGGCTATGGTGAAAAAGGAAATATCTTCCGTTCAAAACTGGAAAGAAGCTTTCTGAGAAACGGCTCTGTGTTCTCTGAATTCATCTCACAGAGTTACATCTTTGCCTTCAAGAAGCCTTTCGCTAATGCTGTTCTTGTGGAATTGGCAAAGGGATATTTGGAAGCCCATAGAGGGCTATGGTGAAAAAGGAAATATCTTCCGTTCAAAACTGGAAAGAAGGTTTCTGAGAAACTGCTCTGTGTTCTCTGAATTCATCTCACAGAGTTACATCTTTCCCTTTAAGAAGCCTTTCGCTAAGGCTGTTCTTGTGGAACTGGCAAACGGATATTTGGAAGCCCATAGAGGGTTATGGTGAAAAAGGAAATATCTTCCGTTCAAAACTGGAAAGAAGCTTTCTGAGAAACGGCTCTGTGTTCTCTGAATTCATCTCACAGAGTTACATCTTTCCCTTCAAGAAGCCTTTCGCTAAAGCTGTTCTTGTGGAATTTGCAAAGGGATATTTGGAAGCCCATAGAGGACTATGGTGAAAAAGGAAATATCTTTCGTTCAAAACAGGAAAGAAGCTTTCTGAGAAACTGCTCTGTGTTCTGTTAATTCATCTCACAGAGTTACATCTTTCCCTTCAAGAATCCTTTTGCTAAGGCTGTTCTTGTGGAATTGGCAAAGTTATATTTGGAAGCCCATAGAGGGCTATGGTGAAAAAGGAACTATCTTCCGTTCAAAACTGGAAAGAAGCTTTCTGAGAAACTGCTCTGTGTTCTATGAATTCATCTCACAGAGTTACATCTTTCCCTTCAAGAAGCCTTTCGCTAAGGCTGTTCTTGCTGAATTGGCAAAGGGATATTTGGAAGCCCTTAGAGGGCTATGGTGAAAAAGGAAATAACTTCCGTTCAAAACTGGAAAGAAGCATTCTGAGAAACTGCTCTGTGTTCTCTGAATTCATCTCACAGAGTTACATCTTTCCCTTCAAGAAGCCTTTCGCTAAGGCTGTTCTTGTGGAACTGGCAAAGGGATATTTGGAAGCCCATAGAGGGCTATGGTGAAAAAGGAAATATCTTCCGTTCAATACTGGAAAGAAGCTTTCTGAGAAACTGCTCTGTGTTCTCTGAATTCATCTCACAGAGTTACATCTTTCCCTTCAAGAAGCCTTTCGCTAAGGCTGGTCTTGTGGAACTGGCAAAGGGATATTTCGAAGCTCATAGAGGGCTATGGTGAAAAAGGAAATATCTTCCGTTCAAAACTGGAAAGAAGCTTTCTGAGAAACTGCTCTGTGTTCTCTTAGTTCATCTCACAGAGTTACATCTTTCCCTTCAAGAAGCCTTTCGCTGAGGCTGTTCTTGTGGAACTGGCAAAGGGATATTTGGAAGCCCTTAGATGGCTATGGTGAAAAAGGAAATATCTTCCGTTCAATACTGGAAAGAAGTTTTCTGAGAAACTGCTCTGTGTTCTGTTAATTCATATCACAGAGCTACATCTTTCCCTTCAAGAAGCCTTTCGCTAAGTCTGTTCTTGCGGAATTGGCAAAGGGATATTTGGAAGCCCATAGAGGGCTATGGTGAAAAAGGAAATATCTTCCGTTCAAAACTGGAAAGAAGCTTTCTGAGAAACTGCTCTGTGTTCTGGTAGTTCATCTCACAGAGTTACATCTTTCCCTTCAAGAAGCCTTTCGCTAAGGCTGTTCTTGTGGAACTGGCAAAGGGATATTTGGAAGCCCATAGAGGGCTATGCTGAAAAAGGAAATATCTTCCTTTCAAAACTGGAAAGAAGGTTTCTGAGAAACTGCTCCGTGTTCTCTGAATTCATCTCACAGAGTTACATCTATCCCTTCAAGAAGCCTTTCGCTAAGCCTGTTCTTGTGGGACTGGCAAAGGGATATTTGGAAGCCCATAGAGGGCTATGGTGAAAAAGAAAATATCTTCCGTTCAAAACTGGAAAGAAGCTTTCTGAGAAACTGCTCTGTGTTCTGTTAATTCATATCACAGAGCTACAACTTTCCCTTCAAGAAGCCTTTCGCTAAGGCTGTTCTTGTGGAATTGGCAAAGTGATATTTGGAAGCCCATAAAGGGCTATGGTGAAAAAGGTAATATCTTCCGTTTAAAACAGGAAAGAAGCTTTCTGAGAAACTGTTCTGTGTTCTGTTAGTTCATCTCACAGAGTTACATCTTTCCCTTCAAGAAGCCTTTCGCTAAGGCTGTTCTTGTGGAACTGGCAAAGGGATATTTGGGACCCCATAGAGGGCTATGGTGAAAAAGGAAATATCTTCCGTTCAAAACTGGAAAGAAGCTTTCCTAGAAACTGCTCTGTGTTCTCTGAATTCATCTCACAGAGTTACATCTTTCCCTTCAAGAAGCCTTTCGCTAAGGCTGTTCTTGTGGAATTGGCAAAGGGATATTTGGAAGCCCATACAGGGCTATGCTGAAAAAGGAAATAACTTCCGTTCAAAACTGGAAAGAAGCTTTCTGAGAAACTACTCTGTGTTCTCTTAGTTCATCTCACAGAGTTACATCTTGCCCTTCAAGAAGCCTTTCGCCAAGGCTGTTCTTGTGGAATTGGCAAAGGGATATTTGGAAGCCCATAGAGGACTATGGTGAAAAAGGAAATATCTTCCGTTCAAAACAGGAAAGAAGCTTTCTGAGAAACTGCTCTGTGTTCTGTTAATTCATCTCACAGAGTTACATCTTTCCCTTCAAGAAGCCTTTTGCTAAGGCTGTTCTTGTGGAATTGGCAAAGTTATATTTGGAAGCCCATAGAGGGCTATCGTGAAAAAGGAACTATCTTCCGTTCAAAACTGGAAAGAAGCTTTCTGAGAAACTGCTCTGTGTTCTATGAATTCATCTCACACAGTTACATCTTTCCCTTCAAGAAGCCTTTCGCTAAGGCTGTTCTTGCTGAATTGGCAAAGGGATATTTGGAAGCCCTTAGAGGGCTATGGTGAAAAAGGAAATAACTTCCGTTCAAAACTGGAAAGAAGCATTCTGAGAAACTGCTCTGTGTTCTCTGAATTCATCTCACAGAGTTACATCTTTCCCTTCAAGAAGCCTTTCGCTAAGGCTGTTCTTGTGGAACTGGCGAAGGGATATTTGGAAGCCCATAGAGGGCTATGGTGAAAAAGGAAATATCTTCCGTTCAATACTGGAAAGAAGCTTTCTGAGAAACGGCTCTGTGTTCTCTGAATTCATCTCACAGAGTTACATCTTTCCCTTCAAGAAGCCTTTCGCTAAGGCTGGTCTTGTGGAACTGGCAAAGGGATATTTCGAAGCTCATAGAGGGCTATGGTGGAAAAGGAAATATCTTCCGTTCAAAACTGGAAAGAAGCTTTCTGAGAAACTGCTCTGTGTTCTCTGAATTCATCTCACAGAGTTACATCCTTCCCTTCAAGAAGCCTTTCGCTAAGGCTGTTCTTGTGGAACTGGCAAAGGGATATTTGGAAGCCCATAGAGGGCTATGGTGAAAAAGGAAATATCTTCCGTTCAAAACTGGAAAGAAGCTTTCTGAGAAACTGCTCTGTGTTCTGTTAATTCATCTCACAGAGTTACATCTTTCCCTTCAAGAAGCCTTTCGCTAAGGCTGTTCTTGTGGAATTGGCAAAGGGATATTTGGAAGCCCATAGAGGGATATGGTGAAAAAGGAAATATCTTCCGTTCAAAACTGGAAAGAAGCTTTCTGAGAAACTGCTCTGTGTTCTGTTAATTCATCTCACAGAGTTACATCTTTCCCTTCAAGAAGCCTTTTGCTAAGGCTGTTCTTGTGGAATTGGCAAAGTTATATTTGGAAGCCCATAGGGGACTATGGTGAAAAAGGAAATATCTTCCGTTCAAAACTGGAAAAAAGCTTTCTGAGAAACTGCTCTGTGTACTCTGAATTCATCTCACAGAGTTACATCTTTCCCTTCAAGAAGCCTTTTGCTAAGGCTGTTCTTGTGGAATTGGCAAAGTTATATTTGGAAGCCCATAGAGGGCTATGGTGAAAAAGGAAATATCTTCCGTTCAAAACTGGAAAGAAGCTTTCTGAGAAACTGCTCTGTGTTCTATGAATTCATCTCACAGAGTTACATCTTTCCCTTCAAGAAGCCTTTCGCTAAGGCTGTTCTTGTGGAATTGGTAAAGGGATATTTGGAAGACCTTAGAGGGCTATGGTGAAAAAGGAAATATCTTCCGTTCAAAACTGGAAAAAAGCCTTCTGAGAAACTGCTCTGTGTTCTCTGAATTCATCTCACAGAGTTACATCTTTCCCTTCAAGAAGCCTTTCGCTAAGGCTGTTCTTGAGGAACTGGCAAAGGGATATTTGGAAGCCCATCGAGGGCTATGGTGAAAAAGAAAATATCTTCCGTTCAAAACTGGAAAGAAGCTTTCTGAGAAACTGCTCTGTGTTCTGTTAATTCATGTCACAGAGCTACATCTTTCCCTTCAAGAAGCCTTTCGCTAAGGCTGTTCTTGTGGAATTGGCAAAGTGATATTTGGAAGCCCATAGAGGGCTATGGTGAAAAAGGAAATATCTTCCGTTCAAAACTGGAAAGAAGCTTTCTGAGAAACTGTTCTGTGTTCTGTTAGTTCATCTAACAGAGTTACATCTTTCCCTTCAAGAATCCTTTCGCTAAGGCTGTTCTTGTGGAACTGGAAAAGGGATATTTGGAAGCCCATAGAGGGCTATGGTGAAAAAGGAAATATCTTCCGTTCAAAACTGGAAAGAAGCTTTCTGAGAAACTGCTCTGTGTTCTCTGAATTCATCTCACAGAGTTACATCCTTCCCTTCAAGAAGCCTTTCGCTAAGGCTGTTCTTGTGGAACTGGCAAAGGGATATTTGGAAGCCCATAGAGGGCTATGGTGAAAAAGAAAATATCTTGCGTTCAAAACTGGAAAGAAGCTTTCTGAGAAACTGCTCTGTGTTCTGTTAGTTCATCTCACAGAGTTACATCTTGCCCTTCAAGAAGCCTTTCGCCAAGGCTGTTCTTATGGAATTGGCAAAGGGATATTTGGAAGCCCATAGAGGGCTATGGTGAAAAAGGAAATATCTTCCGTTCAAAACTGGATAGAAGCTTTCTGAGAAACGGCTCTGTGTTCTGTTAGTTCATCTCACAGAGTTACATCTTTCCCTTCAAGAAGCCTTTCGCTAAGGCTGTTCTTGTGGAACTGGCAAAGGGATATTTGGAAGCCCATAGAGGGCTATGGTGAAAAAGGAAATATCTTCCGTTCAAAACTGGAAAGAAGCTTTATGAGAAAAGGCTCTGTGTTCTCTGAATTCATCTCACAGAGTTACATCTTTGCCTTCAAGAAGCCTTTCGCTAATGCTGTTCTTGTGGAATTGGCAAAGGGATATTTGGAAGCCCATAGAGGGCTATGGTGAAAAAGGAAATACCTTCCGTTCAAAACTGGAAAGAAGGTTTCTGAGAAACTGCTCTGTGTTCTCTGAATTCATCTCACAGAGTTACATCTTTCCCTTCAAGAAGCCTTTCGCTAAGGCTGTTCTTGTGGAACTGGCAAAGGGATATTTGGAAGCCCATAGAGGGTTATGGTGAAAAAGGAAATATCTTCCGTTCAAAACTGGAAAGAAGCTTTCTGAGAAACGGCTCTGTGTTCTCTGAATTCATCTCACAGAGTTACATCTTTCCCTTCAAGAAGCCTTTCGCTAAGGCTGTTCTTGTGGAATTGGCAAAGGGATATTTGGAAGCCCATAGAGGACTATGGTGAAAAAGGAAATATCTTCCGTTCAAAACTGGAAAGAAGCTTTCTGAGAAACTGCTCTGTGTTCTGTTAATTCATCTCACAGAGTTACATCTTTCCCTTCAAGAAGCCTTTTGCTAAGGCTGTTCTTGTGGAATTGGCAAAGTTATATTTGGAAGCCCATAGAGGGCTATGGTGAAAAAGGAACTATCTTCCGTTCAAAACTGGAAAGAAGCTTTCTGAGAAACTGCTCTGTGTTCTATGAATTCATCTCACAGAGTTACATCTTTCCCTTCAAGAAGCCTTTCGCTAAGGCTGTTCTTGTGGAATTGGTAAAGGGATATTTGGAAGACCTTAGAGGGCTATGGTGAAAAAGGAAATATCTTCCGTTCAAAACTGGAAAAAAGCCTTCTGAGAAACTGCTCTGTGTTCTCTGAATTCATCTCACAGAGTTACATCTTTCCCTTCAAGAAGCCTTTCGCTAAGGCTGTTCTTGAGGAACTGGCAAAGGGATATTTGGAAGCCCATCGAGGGCTATGGTGAAAAAGAAAATATCTTCCGTTCAAAACTGGAAAGAAGCTTTCTGAGAAACTGCTCTGTGTTCTCTTAATTCATGTCACAGAGCTACATCTTTCCCTTCAAGAAGCCTTTCGCTAAGGCTGTTCTTGTGGAATTGGCAAAGTGATATTTGGAAGCCCATAGAGGGCTATGGTGAAAAAGGAAATATCTTCCGTTCAAAACTGGAAAGAAGCTTTCTGAGAAACTGTTCTGTGTTCTGTTAGTTCATCTAACAGAGTTACATCTTTCCCTTCAAGAATCCTTTCGCTAAGGCTGTTCTTGTGGAACTGGAAAAGGGATATTTGGAAGCCCATAGAGGGCTATGGTGAAGAAGGAAATATCTTCTGTTCAAAACTGGAAAGAAGATTTCTGAGAAACTGCTCAGTGTATTCTGAATTCATCTCACAGAGTTGCCTCTTACCCTTCAAGAAGCCTTTCGCTAAGGCTGTTCTTGTGGAATTGGCAAAGTGATATTTGGAAGCCCATAGAGGGATATGGTGAAAAAGAAAATATCTTCCGTTCAAAACTGGAAAGAAGCTTTCTGAGAAACTGCTCTGTGTTCTCTGAATTCATCTCACAGAGTTACATCTTGCACTTCAAGAAGCCTTTCGCCAAGGCTGTTGTTGTGGAATTAGCAAAGGGATATTTGGAAGCCCATAGAGGGCTATGGTGAAAAAGGAAATATCTTCCGTTCAAAACTGGAAAGAAGCTTTCTGAGAAACTGCTCTGTGTTCTGTTAGTTCATCTCACAGAGTTACATCTTTCCCTTCAAGAAGCCTTTCGCTAAGGCTGTTCTTGTGGAACTGGCAAAGGGATATTTGGAAGCCCATAGAGGGCTATGGTGAAAAAGGAAATATCTTCCGTTCAAAACTGGAAAGAAGCTTTCTGAGAAACTGCTCTGTGTTCTCTGAATTCATCTCACAGAGTTACATAATTCCCTTCAAGAAGCCTTTCGCTAAGGCTGTTCTTGTGGAACTGGCAAAGGGATATTTGGAAGCCCATAGAGGGCTATGGTGAAAAAGAAAATATCTTCCGTTCAAAACTGGAAAGAAGCTTTCTGAGAAACTGCTCTGTGTTCTGTTAGTTCATCTCACAGAGTTACATCTTGCCCTTCAAGAAGCCTTTCGCCAAGGCTGTTCTTATGGAATTGGCAAAGGGATATTTGGAAGCCCATAGAGGGCTATGGTGAAAAAGGAAATATCTTCCGTTCAAAACTGGATAGAAGCTTTCTGAGAAACTGCTCTGTGTTCTGTTAGTTCATCTCACAGAGTTACATCTTTCCCTTCAAGAAGCCTTTCGCTAAGGCTGTTCTTGTGGAACTGGCAAAGGGATATTTGGAAGCCCATAGAGGGCTATGGTGAAAAAGGAAATATCTTCCGTTCAAAACTGGAAAGAAGCTTTATGAGAAAAGGCTCTGTGTTCTCTGAATTCATCTCACAGAGTTACATCTTTGCCTTCAAGAAGCCTTTCGCTAATGCTGTTCTTGTGGAATTGGCAAAGGGATATTTGGAAGCCCTTAGAGGGCTATGGTGAAAAAGGAAATACCTTCCGTTCAAAACTGGAAAGAAGGTTTCTGAGAAACTGCTCTGTGTTCTCTGAATTCATCTCACAGAGTTACATCTTTCCCTTCAAGAAGCCTTTCGCTAAGACTGTTCTTGTGGAACTGGCAAAGGGATATTTGGAAGCCCATAGAGGGTTATGGTGAAAAAGGAAATATCTTCCGTTCAAAACTGGAAAGAAGCTTTCTGAGAAACGGCTCTGTGTTCTCTGAATTCATCTCACAGAGTTACATCTTTCCCTTCAAGAAGCCTTTCGCTAAGGCTGTTCTTGTGGAATTGGCAAAGGGATATTTGGAAGCCCCTAGAGGACTATGGTGAAAAAGGAAATATCTTCCGTTCAAAACTGGAAAGAAGCTTTCTGAGAAACTGCTCTGTGTTCTGTTAATTCATCTCACAGAGTTACATCTTTCCCTTCAAGAAGCCTTTTGCTAAGGCTGTTCTTGTGGAATTGGCAAAGTTATATTTGGAAGCCCATAGAGGGCTATGGTGAAAAAGGAACTATCTTCCGTTCAAAACTGGAAAGAAGCTTTCTGAGAAACTGCTCTGTGTTCTATGAATTCATCTCACAGAGTTGCATCTTTCCCTTCAAGAAGCCTTTCGCTAAGGCTGTTCTTGCGGAATTGGCAAAGGGATATTTGGAAGCCCATAGAGGGCTATGGTGAAAAAGGAAATATCTTCCGTTCAAAACTGGAAAGAAGCTTTCTGAGAAACTGCTCTGTGTTCTGTTAATTCATCTCACGGAGATACATCTTTCCCTTCAAGAGGCCTTTTGCTAAGGCTGTTCTTATGGAATTGGCAAAGGGATATTTTGAAGCCCATAGAGGGCTATGGTGAAAAAGGAAATATCTTCCGTTCAAAACTGGAAAGAAGCTTTCTGAGAAACTGTTCTGTGTTGTCTGAATTCATCTCACAGAGTTACATCTTTCCCTTCAAGAAGCCTTTCGCTAAGGGTGTTCTTCTGGAATTGGCAAAGGGATATTTGGAAGCCCATAGAGGGCTATGGTGAAAAAGGAAATATCTTCCGTTCAAAACTGGAAAGAAGCTTTCTGAGAAACTGCTCTGTGTTCTGTTAGTACATCTCACAGAGTTACATCTTTCCCTTCAAGAAGCCTTTCGCTAAGGCTGTTCTTCTGGAATTGGCAAAGGGATATTTGCAAGCCCATAGAGGGCTAGGGTGAAAAAGGAAATATCTTCTGTTCAAAACTGGAAAGAAGCTTTCTGAGAAACTGCTCTGTGTTCTGTTAATCCATCTCACAGAGTTACATCTTTCCCTTCAAGAAGCCTTTCGCTAAGGCTGTTCTTGAGGAATTGGCAAAGGGATATTTGGAAGCCCATAGAGGGCTATGGTGAAAAAGGAAATATCTTCCGTTCAAAACTGGAAAGAAGCTTTCTGAGAAACTGCTCTGTGTTCTGTTAGTTCATCTCACAGAGTTACATCTTTCCCTTCAAGAAGCCTTTCGCTAAGGCTGTTCTTGTGGAACTGGCAAAGGGATATTTGGAAGCCCATGGAGGGCTATGGTGAGAAAGGAAATATCTTCCGTTCAAAACTGGAAAGAAGCTTTCTGAGAAACTGCTCTGTGTTCTCTGAATTCATCTCACAGAGTTACATCTTTCCCTTCAAGAAGCCTTTCGCTAAGGCTGTTCTTGTGGAATTAGCAAAGGGATATTTGGAAGCCCTTAGAAGGCTATGGTGAAAAAGGAAATATCTTCCGTTCAAAACTGGAAAGAAGCTTTCTGAGAAACTGCTCTGTGTTCTCTGAATTCATCTCACAGAGTTACATCTTTCCCTTCAAGAAGCCTTTCGCTAAGGCTGTTCTTGTGGAACTGGCAAAGGGATATTTCGAAGCTCATAGAGGGCTATGCTGAAAAAGGAAATATCTTCTGTTCAAAACTGGAAGGAAGCATTCTGAGAAACTGCTCTGTGTTCTCTGAATTCATCTCACAGAGTCACATCTATCCCTTCAAGAAGCCTTTCGCTAAGGCTGTTCTTGTGGGACTGGAAAAGGGATATTTGGAAGCCCATAGAGGGCTATGGTGAAAAAGAAAATATCCTCCGTTCAAAACTGGAAAGAAGCTTTCTGAGAAACTGCTCTGTGTTCTGTTAATTCATATCACAGAGCTACATCTTTCCCTTCAAGAAGCCTTTCGCTAAGGCTGTTCTTGTGGAATTGGCAAAGTGATATTTGGAAGCCCATAAAGGGCTAAGGTGAAAAAGGTAATATCTTCCGTTCAAAACTGGAAAGAAGCTTTCTGAGAAACTGTTCTGTGTTCTGTTAGTTCATCTCACAGAGTTACATCTTTCCCTTCAAGAAGCCTTTCGCTAAGGCTGTTCTTGTGGAACTGGCAAAGGGATATTGGGAAGCCCTTAGAGGGCTATGGTGAAAAAGGAAATATCTTCCGTTCAAAACTGGAAAGAAGATTTCTGAGAAACTGCTCTGTGTTCTGTTATTTCATCTCACAGAGTTACATCTTTCCCTACAAGAAGCCTTTCGCTAAGGCTGTTCTAGTGGAACTGGCAAAGGGATATTTGGAAACCCATAGAGGGCTATGGTGAAAAAGGAAATAACTTCCGTTCAATACTGGAAAGAAGCTTTCTGAGAAACTGCTCTGTGTTCTCTGAATTCATCTCACAGAGTTACATCTTTCCCTTCAAGAAGCCTTTCGCTAAGGCTGTTCTTGTGGAACTGGCAAAGGGATATTTGGAAGCCCATAGAGGGTTATGGTGAAAAAGGAAATATCTTCCGTTCAAAACTGGAAAGAAGCTTTCTGAGAAACGGCTCTGTGTTCTCTGAATTCATCTCACAGAGTTACATCTTTCCCTTCAAGAAGCCTTTCGCTAAGGCTGTTCTTGTGGAATTGGCAAAGGGATATTTGGAAGCCCATAGAAGACTATGGTGAAAAAGGAAATATCTTCCGTTCAAAACAGCAAAGAAGCTTTCTGAGAAACTGGTCTGTGTTCTGTTAATTCATCTCACAGAGTTACATCTTTCCCTTCAAGAAGCCTTTTGCTAAGGCTGTTCTTGTGGAATTGGCAAAGTTATATTTGGAAGCCCATAGAGGGCTATGGTGAAAAAGGAAATATCTTCCGTTCAAAACTGGAAAGAAGCTTTCTGAGAAACTGCTCTGTGTTCTATGAATTCATCTCACAGAGTTACATCTTTCCCTTCAAGAAGCCTTTCGCTAAGGCTGTTCTTGCTGAATTGGCAAAGGGATATTTGGAAGCCCTTAGAGGGCTATGGTGAAAAAGGAAATAACTTCCGTTCAAAACTGGAAAGAAGCATTCTGAGAAACTGCTCTGTGTTCTCTGAATTCATCTCACAGAGTTACATCTTTCCCTTCAAGAAGCCTTTCGCTAAGGCTGTTCTTGTGGAACTGGCAAAGGGATATTTGGAAGCCCATAGAGGGCTATGGTGAAAAAGGAAATATCTTCCGTTCAATACTGGAAAGAAGCTTTCTGAGAAACTGCTCTGTGTTCTCTGAATTCATCTCACAGAGTTACATCTTTCCCTTCAAGAAGCCTTTCGCTAAGGCTGGTCTTGTGGAACTGGCAAAGGGATATTTCGAAGCTCATAGAGGGCTATGGTGAAAAAGGAAATATCTTCCGTTCAAAACTGGAAAGAAGCTTTCTGAGAAACTGCTCTGTGTTCTCTGAATTCATCTCACAGAGTTACATCCTTCCCTTCAAGAAGCCTTTCGCTAAGGCTGTTCTTGTGGAACTGGCAAAGGGATATTTGGAAGCCCATAGAGGGCTATGGTGAAAAAGGAAATATCTTCCGTTCAAAACTGGAAAGAAGCTTTCTGAGTAACTGTTCTGTGTTCTGTTAGTTCATCTCACAGAGTTACATCTTTCCCGTCAAGAAGCCTTTCGCTAAGGCTGTTCTTGTGGAACTGGCAAAGGGATATTTGGAAGCCCATCGAGGGCTATGGTGAAGAAGGAAATAACTTCCGTTCAAAAGTGGAAAGAAGCTTTCTGAGAAACTGCTCTGTGTTCTGTTAGTTCATCTCACAGAGTTACATCTTGCCCTTCAGGAAGCCTTTCGCCAAGGCTGTTCTTATGGAATTGGCAAAGGGATATTTGGAAGCCCATAGAGGGCTATGGTGAAAAAGGAAATATCTTCTGTTCAAAACTGGATAGAAGCTTTCTGAGAAACTGCTCTGTGTTCTGTTAGTTCATCTCACAGAGTTACATCTTTCCCTTCAAGAAGCCTTTCGCTAAGGCTGTTCTTGTGGAACTGGCAAAGGGATATTTGGAAGCCCATAGAGGGCTATGGTGAGAAAGGAAATATCTTCCGTTCAAAACTGGAAAAAAGCTTTCTGAGAAACTGCTCTGTGTTCTCTGAATTCATCTCACAGAGTTACATCTTTCCCTTCAAGAAGCCTTTCGCTAAGGCTGTTCTTGTGTAATTGGAAAAGGGATATTTGGAAGCCCATAGAGGGATATGGTGAAAAAGGAAATATCTTCCGTTCAAAACTGGAAAGAAGCTTTCTGAGAAACTGCTCTGTGTTCTGTTAATTCATCTCACAGAGTTACACCTTTCCCTTCAAGAAGCCTTTTGCTAAGGCTGTTCTTGTGGAATTGGCAACGTTATATTTGGAAGCCCATAGAGGGCTATGGTGAAAAAGGAAATATCTTCCGTTCAAAACTGGAAAGAAGCTTTCTGAGAAACTGCTCTGTGTTCTCTGAATTCATCTCACAGAGTTACATCTTTCCCTTCAAGAAGCCTTTTGCTAAGGCTGTTCTTGTGGAATTGGCAAAGTTATATTGGGAAGCCCATAGAGGGCTATGGTGAAAAAGGAAATATCTTCCGTTCAAAACTGGAAAGAAGCTTTCTGAGAAACTGCTCTGTGTTCTATGAATTCATCCCACAGAGTTACATCTTTCCCATCAAGAAGCCTTTCGCTAAGGCTGTTCTTGTGGAATTGGTAAAGGGATATTTGGAAGACCTTAGAGGGCTATGGTGAAAAAGGAAATAACTTCCGTTCAAAACTGGAAAGAAGCTTTCTGAGAAACTGCTCTGTGTTTTCTGAATTCATCTCACAGAGTTACATCTTTCCCTTCAAGAAGCCTTTCGCTAAGGCTGTTCTTGTGGAACTGGCAAAGGGATATTTGGAAGCCCATAGAGGGCTATGGTGAAAAAGGAAATATCTTCCGTTCAATACTGGAAAGAAGCTTTCTGAGAAACTGCTCTGTGTTCTCTGAATTCATCTCACAGAGTTACATCTTTCCCTTCAAGAAGCCTTTCGCTAAGGCTGGTCTTGTGGAACTGGCAAAGGGGTATTTCGAAGCTCATAGAGGGCTATGGTGAAAAAGGAAATATCTTCCGTTCAAAACTGGAAAGAAGCTTTCTGAGAAACTGCTCTGTGTTCTCTGAATTCATCTCACAGAGTTACATCCTTCCCTTCAAGAAGCCTTTCGCTAAGGCTGTTCTTGTGGAACTGGCAAAGGGATATTTGGAAGCCCATAGAGGGCTATGCTGAAAAAGAAAATATCTTCCGTTCAAAACTGGAAATAAGCTTTCTGAGAAACTGCTCTGTGTTCTGTTAATTCATATCACAGAGCTACATCTTTCCCTTCAAGAAGCCTTTAGCTAAGGCTGTTCTTGTGGAATTGGCAAAGTGATATTTGGAAGCCCATAGAGGGCTATGGTGAAAAAGGAAATATCTTCCGTTCAAAACTGGAAAGAAGCTTTCTGAGTAACTGTTCTGTGTTCTGTTAGTTCATCTCACAGAGTTACATCTTTCCCGTCAAGAAGCCTTTCGCTAAGGCTGTTCTTGTGGAACTGGCAAAGGGATATTTGGAAGCCCATCGAGGGCTATGGTGAAAAAGGAAATAACTTCCGTTCAAAAGTGGAAAGAAGCTTTCTGAGAAACTGCTCTGTGTTCTGTTAGTTCATCTCACAGAGTTACATCTTGCCCTTCAAGAAGCCTTTCGCCAAGGCTGTTCCTATGGAATTGGCAAAGGGATATTTGGAAGCCCATAGAGGGCTATGGTGAAAAAGGAAATATCTTCTGTTCAAAACTGGATAGAAGCTTTCTGAGAAACTGCTCTGTGTTCTGTTAGTTCATCTCACAGAGTTACATCTTTCCCTTCAAGAAGCCTTTCGCTAAGGCTGTTCTTGTGGAACTGGCAAAGGGATATTTGGAAGCCCATAGAGGGCTATGGTGAGAAAGGAAATATCTTCCGTTCAAAACTGGAAAGAAGCTTTCTGAGAAACTGCTCTGTGTTCTCTGAATTCATCTCACAGAGTTACATCTTTCCCTTCAAGAAGCCTTTCGCTAAGGCTGTTCTTGTGTAATTGGCAAAGGGATATTTGGAAGCCCATAGAGGGATATGGTGAAAAAGGAAATATCTTCCGTTCAAAACTGGAAAGAAGCTTTCTGAGAAACTGCTCTGTGTTCTGTTAATTCATCTCACAGAGTTACATCTTTCTCTTCAAGAAGCCTTTTGCTAAGGCTGTTCTTGTGGAATTGGCAACGTTATATTTGGAAGCCCATAGAGGGCCATGGTGAAAAAGGAAATATCTTCCGTTCAAAACTGGAAAGAAGCTTTCTGAGAAACTGCTCTGTGTTCTCTGAATTCATCTCACAGAGTTACATCTTTCCCTTCAAGAAGCCTTTTGCTAAGGCTGTTCTTGTGGAATTGGCAAAGTTATATTGGGAAGCCCATAGAGGGCTATGGTGAAAAAGGAAATATCTTCCGTTCAAAACTGGAAAGAAGCTTTCTGAGAAACTGCTCTGTGTTCTATGAATTCATCCCACAGAGTTACATCTTTCCCATCAAGAAGCCTTTCGCTAAGGCTGTTCTTGTGGAATTGGTAAAGGGATATTTGGAAGACCTTAGAGGGCTATGGTGAAAAAGGAAATAACTTCCGTTCAAAACTGGAAAGAAGCTTTCTGAGAAACTGCTCTGTGTTTTCTGAATTCATCTCACAGAGTTACATCTTTCCCTTCAAGAAGCCTTTCGCTAAGGCTGTTCTTGTGGAACTGGCAAAGGGATATTTGGAAGCCCATAGAGGGCTATGGTGAAAAAGGAAATATCTTCCGTTCAAAACAGGAAAGAAGCTTTCTGAGAAACTGCTCTGTGTACTCTCAATTCATCTCACAGAGTTACATCTTTCCCTTCAAGAAGCCTTTCGATAAGGCTGTTCTAGTGGAATTGGCAAAGTGATATTTGGAAGCCCATAGAGGGCTATGGTGAAAAAGGAAATATATTCCGTTCAAAACTGGAAAGAAGCTTTCTGAGAAACTGCTCTGTGTTCTGTTAGTTCATCTCACAGAGTTACATCTTTCCTTTCAAGAAGCCTTTCGCTAAGGCTGTTCTTGTGGAACTGGCAAAGGGATATTTGGAAGCCCATAGAGGGCTATGGTGAAAAAGGAAATATCTTCCGTTCAAAACTGGAAAGAAGCTTTCTGAGGAACTGCTCTGTGTTCTCTGAATTCATCTCACAGAGTTACATCTTTCCCTTCAAGAAGTCTTTCGCTAAGGCTGGTCTTGTTAAACTGGCAAAGCGATATTTCGAAGCTCATAGAGGGCTATGGTGAAAAAGGAAATATCTTCCGTTCAAAACTGGAAAAAAGCCTTCTGAGAAACTGCTCTGTGTTCTCTGAATTCATCTCACAGAGTTACATCTTTCCCTTCAAGAAGCCTTTCGCTAAGGCTGTTCTTGAGGAACTGGCAAAGGGATATTTGGAAGCCCATCGAGGGCTATGGTGAAAAAGAAAATAACTTCCGTTCAAAACTGGAAAGAAGCTTTCTGAGAAACTGCTCTGTGTTCTGTTAATTCATGTCACAATGCTACATCTTTCCCTTCAAGAAGCCTTTCGCTAAGGCTGTTCTTGTGGAATTGGCAAAGTGATATTTGGAAGCCCATAGAGGGCTATGGTGAAAAAGGAAATATCTTCCGTTCAAAACTGGAAAGAAGCTTTCTGAGAAACTGTTCTGTGTTCTGTTAGTTCATCTAACAGAGTTACATCTTTCCCTTCAAGAATCCTTTCAATAAGGCTGTTCTTGTGGAACTGGAAAAGGGATATTTGGAAGCCCATAGAGGGCTATGGTGAAAAAGGAAATATCTTCTGTTCAAAACTGGAAAGAAGCTTTCTGAGAAACTGCTCTGTGTACTCTGAATTCATCTCACAGAGTTGCCTCTTACCCTTCAAGAAGCCTTTCGCTAAGGCTGTTCTTGTGGAATTGGCAAAGTGATATTTGGAAGCCCATAGAGGGATATGGTGAAAAAGAAAATATCTTCCATTCAAAACTGGAAAGAAGCTTTCTGAGAAACTGCTCTGTGTTCTGTTAATTCATCTCACAGAGTTACATCTTTCCCTTCAAGAAGCCTTTTGCTAAGGCTGTTCTTGTGGAATTGGCAAAGTGATATTTGGAAGCCCATAGAGGGCTATGGTGAAAAAGGAAATATCTTCCGTTCAAAACTGGAAAGAAGCTTTCTGAGAAACTGCTCTGTGTTCTATGAATTCATCTCACAGAGTTACATCTTTCCCTTCAAGAAGCCTTTCGCTAAGGCTGTTCTTGTGGAATTGGCAAAGGGATATTTGGAAGCCCTTAGAGGGCTATGGTGAAAAAGGAAATAACTTCTGTTCAAAACTGGAAAGAAGCTTTCTGAGAAACTGCTCTGTGTTCTCTGAATTCATCTCACAGAGTTACATCTTTCCCTTCAAGAAGCCTTTCGCTAAGGCTGTTCTTGTGGAACTGGCAAAGGGATATTTGGAAGCCCTTAGAGGGCTATGGTGAAAAAGGAAATATCTTCCGTTCAAAACTGGAAAGAAGCTTTCTGAGAAACTGCTCTGTTTACTCTCAATTCATCTCAGAGTGTTACATCTTTCCCTTCAAGAAGCCTTTCGATAAGGCTGTTCTAGTGGAATTGGCAAAGTGATATTTGGAAGCCCATAGACGGCTATGGTGAAAAAGGAAATATCTCCCGTTCAAAACTGGAAAGAAGCTTTCTGAGAAACTGCTCTGTGTTCTCTGAATTCTTCTCACAGAGTTACATCTTTCCCTTCAAGAAGCCTTTCGCTAAGGCTGTTCTTGTGGAACTGGCAAAGGGACATTTGGAAACCCATAGAGGGCTATGGTGAAAAAGGAAATATCTTCCGTTCAAAACTGGAAAGAAGCTTTCTGAGAAACTGCTCTGTGTTCTGTAAATTCATCTCACAGAGTTACATCTTTCCCTTCAAGAAGCCTTTCGCTAAGGCTGTTCTTGTGGAATTGGCAAAGGGATATTTGGAAGCCCATAGAGGGCTATGGTGAAAAAGAAAATATCTTCCGTTCAAAACTGGAAAGAAGCTTTCTGAGAAACTGCTCTGTGTTCCGTTAATTCATGTCACAGAGCTACATCTTTCCCTGCAAGAAGCCTTTCGCTAAGGCTGTTCTTGTATAATTGGCAAAGTGATATTTGGAAGCCCATAGAGGGCTATGGTGAAAAAGGAAATATCTTCCGTTCAAAACTGGAAAGAAGCTTTCTGAGAAACTCTTCTGTGTTCTGTTAGTTCACCTCACAGAGTTACATCTTTCCCGTCAAGAAGCCTTTCGCTAAGGCTGTTCTTGTGCAACTGGCAAAGGGATATTTGGAAGCCCATAGAGGGCTATGGTGAAAAAGGAAATAACTTCCGTTCAAAACTGGAAAGAAGCTTTCTGAGAAACTGCTCTCTGTTCTGTTAGTTCATCTCACAGAGTTACATATTGCCCTTCAAGAAGCCTTTCGCCAACGCTGTTCTTATGGAATTGGCAAAGGGATATTTGGAAGCCCATAGAGGGCTATGGTGAAAAAGGAAATATCTTCCGTTCAAAACTGGAAAGAAGCTTTCTGAGAAACTGCTCTGTGTTCTGTTAGTTCTACTCACAGAGTTACATCTTTCCCTTCAAGAAGCCTTTCGCTAAGGCTGTTCTTGTGGAACTGGCAAAGGGATATTTGGAAGCCCATAGAGGGCTATGGTGAAAAAGGAAATATCTCCCGTTCAAAACTGGAAAGAAGCTTTCTGAGAAACTTCTCTGTGTACTCTGAATTCATCTCCCAAAGTTACCTCTTACCCTTCAAGAAGCCTTTCGCTAAGGCTGTTCTTGTGGAATTGGCAAAGTGATATTTGGAAGCCCATAGAGGGCTACGGTGAAAAAGGAAATAACTTCCGTTCAAAACTGGAAAGTAGCTTTCTGAGAAACTGCTCTGTGTTCTGTTAGTTCATCTCACAGAGTTACATCTTGACCTTCAAGAAGTCTTTCGCCAAGGCTGTTCTTGTGGAATTGGCAAAGGGATATTTGGAAGCCCATAGAGGGCTATGGTGAGAAAGGAAATATCTTCCGTTCAAAACTGGAAAGAAGCTTTCTGAGAAACTGCTCTGTGTTCTCTGAATTCATCTCACAGAGTTACATCTTTCCCTTCAAGAAGCCTTTCACTAAGGCTGTTCTTGTGGAATTCGCAAAGGGATATTTGGAAGCCCATAGAGGGATATGGTGAAAAAGGAAATATCTTCCGTTCAAAACTGGAAAGAAGCTTTCTGAGAAACTGCTCTGTGTTCTGTTAATTCATCTCACAGAGTTACATCTTTTCCTTAAAGAGCCTTTCGCTAAGGCTGTTCTTGTGGAATTGGCAAAGGGATATTTGGAAGCCCATAGAGGGCTATGGTGAAAAAGGAAATATCTTCCGTTCAAAACTGGAAAGAAGCTTTCTGAGAAACTGCTCTGTGTTCTGTTAATTCATCTCACAGAGTTACATTTTCCCTTCAAGAAGCCTTTCGCTAAGGCTGTTCTTGTGGAACTGGCAAAGGGATATTTGGAAGCCCATATAGGGTTATGGTGAAAAAGGAAATATCTTCCGTTCAAAACTGGAAAGAAGCTTTCTGAGAAACTGCTCTGTGTTCTCTGAATTCATCTCACAGAGTTACATCTCTCCCTTCAAGAAGCCTTTCGCTAAGGCTGTTTTTCTGGAATTGGCAAAGGGATATTTGGAAGCCCATAGAGGGCTATGGTGAAAAAGGAAATATCTTCCGTTCAAAACTGGAAAGAAGCTTTCTGAGAAACTGCTCTGTGTTCTGTTAATTAATCTCACAGAGCTGCATCTTTCCCTTCAAGAAGCCTTTCGCTAAGGCTGTTCATGTGGAATTGGCAAAGTGATATTTGGAAACCCATTGAGGGCTACGGTGAAAAAGAAATATCTTCCGTTCAAAACTGGAAAGAAGCTTTCTGAGAAACTGTTCTGTGCTCTGTTAGTTCATATCACAGAGTTACATCTTTCCCTTCAAGAAGCCTTTAGCTAAGGCTGTTCTTGTGGAACTGGCAAAGGGATATTTGGAAGCCCATAGAGGGCTATGGTGAAAAAGGAAATATCTTCCGTTCAAAACTGGAAAGAAGCCTTCTGAGAAACTGCTCTGTGTTCTCTGAATTCTTCTCACAGAGTTACATCTTTCCCTTCAAGAAGCCTTTCGCTAAGGCTGTTCTTGTGGAACTGGCAAAGGGACATTTGGAAACCCATAGAGGGCTATGGTGAAAAAGGAAATATCTTCCGTTCAAAACTGGAAAGAAGCTTTCTGAGAAACTGCTCTGTGTTCTCTGAATACATCTCACAGAGTTACATCTGTCCCTTCAAGAAGCCTTTCGCTAAGGCTGTTCTTGTGGAATTGGCAAAGGGATATTTGGAAGCCCATAGAGGGCTATGGTGAAAAAGGAAATATCTTCCGTTCAAAACTGGAAAGAAGCTTTCTTAGAAACGGCTCTGTGTTCTCTGAATTCATCTCACACAGTTACATCTTTGCCTTCAAGAAGCCTTTCGCTAATGCTGTTCTTCTGGAATTGGCAAAGGGATATTTGGAAGCCCATAGAGGGCTATGGTGAAAAAGGAAATATCTTCCGTTCAAAACTGGAAAATAGCTTTCAGAGAAACTGCTCAGTGTTCTCTGAATTCATCTCACAGAGTTACATTTTTCCCTTCAAGAAGCCTTTCGCTAAGGCTGTTCTTGTGGAATTGGCAAAGGGATATTTGGAAGCCCATAGAGGGCTATGGTTAAAAAAGGAAATATCTTCCGTTCAAAACTGGAAAGAAGCTTTCTGAGAAACTACTCTGTGTTCTGTAAATTCATCTCACAGAGATACATCTTTCCCTTCAAGAAGCCTTTCGCTAAGGCTGTTCTTGTGGAATTGGCAAAGGGATATTTGGAAGCCCATAGAGGGCTATGGTGAAAAAGGAAATATCTTCCGTTCAAAACTGGAAAGAAGCCTTCTGAGAAACTGCTCTGTGTTCTCTGAATTCTTCTCACAGAGTTACATCTTTCCCTTCAAGAAGCCTTTCGCTAAGGCTGTTCTTGTGGAACTGGCAAAGGGACATTTGGAAACCCATAGAGGGCCATGGTGAAAAAGGAAATATCTTCCGTTGAAAACTGGAAAGAAGCTTTTTGAGAAACTGCTCTGTGTTCTCTGAATACATCTCACAGAGTTACATCTTTCCCTTCAAGAAGCCTTTCGCTAAGGCTGTTCTTGTGGAATTGGCAAAGGGATATTTGGAAGCCCATAGAGGGCTATGGTGAAAAAGGAAATATCTTCCGTTCAAAACCGGAAAGAAGCTTTCTTAGAAACGGCTCTGTGTTCTCTGAATTCATCTCACACAGTTACATCTTTGCCTTCAAGAAGCCTTTCGCTACTGCTGTTCTTCTGGAATTGGCAAAGGGATATTTGGAAGCCTATAGAGGGCTATGGTGAAAAAGGAAATATCTTCCGTTCAAAACTGGAAAATAGCTTTCAGAGAAACTGCTCAGTGTTCTCTGAATTCATCTCACAGAGTTACATCTTTCCCTTCAAGAAGCCTTTCGCTAAGGCTGTTCTTGTGGAATTGGCAAAGGGATATTTGGAAGCCCATAGAGGGCTATGGTTAAAAAAGGAAATATCTTCCGTTCAAAACTGGAAAGAAGCTTTCTGAGAAACTGCTCTGTGTTCTGTTAGTTCATCTCACAGTTACATCTTTCCCTTCAAGAAGCCTTTCGCTAAGGCTGTTCTTATGGAACTGGCAAAGGATATTTGGAAGCCCATAGAGGGCTATGGTGAAAAAGGAAATATCTTCCGTTCAAAACTGGAAAGAAGCTTTCTGAGAAACTGCTCTGTGTTCTGTAAATTCATCTCACAGAGTTACATCTTTCCCTTCAAGAAGCCTTTCGCTAAGGCTGTTCTTGTGGAATTGGCAAAGGGATATTTGGAAGCCCATAGAGGGCTATGGTGAAAAAGGAAATATATTCCGTTCAAAACTGGAAAGAAGCTTTCTGAGAAACTGCCCTGTGTTCTGCTAACTCATCTCACGGAGCTGCATCTTTCCCTTCAAGAAGCCTTTCGCTAAGGCTGTTCGTGTGGAATTGGCAAAGTGATATTTGGAAACCCATAGAGGGCTCCGGTGAAAAAGAAATATCTTACGTTCAAAACTGGAAAGAAGCTTTCTGAGAAACTGTTCTGTGTTCTGTTAGTTCATATCACAGAGTTACATCTTTCCCTTCAAGAAGCCTTTCGCTAAGGCTGTTCTTGTGGAACTGGCAAAGGGATATTTGGAAGCCCATAGAGGGCTATGGTGAAAAAGGAAATATCTTCCGTTCAAAACTGGAAAGAAGCTTTCTGAGAAACAGCTCTGTGTTCTCTGAATTCTTCTCACAGAGTTACATCTTTCCCTTCAAGAAGCCTTTCGCTAAGGCTGTTCTTGTGGACCTGGCAAAGGGATATTTGGAAGCCCATAGAGGGCTATGGTGAAAAAATAAATATCTTCCGTTCAAAACTGGAAAGAAGCATTCTGAGAAACTGCTCTGTGTTCTGTTAATTCATGTCACAGAGCTACATCTTTCCCTGCAAGAAGCCTTTCGCTAAGGCTGTTCTTGTATAATTGGCAAAGTGATATTTGGAAGCCCATAGAGGGCTATGGTGAAAAAGGAAATATCTTCCGTTCAAAACTGGAAAGAAGCTTTCTGAGAAACTCTTCTGTGTTCTGTTAGTTCACCTCACAGAGTTACATCTTTCCCGTCAAGAAGCCTTTCGCTAAGGCTGTTCTTGTGGAACTGGCAAAGGGATATTTGGAAGCCCATAGAGGGCTATGGTGAAAAAGGAAATAACTTCCGTTCAAAACTGGAAAGAAGCTTTCTGAGAAACTGCTCTCTGTTCTGTTAGTTCATCTCACAGAGTTACATCTTGCCCTTCAAGAAGCCTTTCGCCAAGGCTGTTCTTATGGAATTGGCAAAGGGATATTTGGAAGCCCATAGAGGGCTATGGTGAAAAAGGAAATATCTTCCGTTCAAAACTGGAAAGAAGCTTTCTGAGAAACTGCACTGTGTTCTGTTAGTTCTTCTCACAGAGTTACATCTTTCCCTTCAAGAAGCCTTTCGCTAAGGCTGTTCTTGTGGAACTGGCAAAGGGATATTTGGAAGCCCATAGAGGGCTATGTTGAAAAAGGAAATATCTCCCGTTCAAAACTGGAAAGAAGCTTTCTGAGAAACTTCTCTGTGTACTCTGAATTTATCTCACAAAATTACCTCTTACCCTTCAAGAAGCCTTTCGCTAAGGCTGTTCTTGTGGAATTGGCAAAGGGATATTTGGAAGCCCATAGAGGGCTATGGTGAAAAAGGAAATATCTTCCGTTCAAAACTGGAAAGAAGCTTTCTGAGAAACTGCCCTGTGTTCTGTTAATTCATCTCACGGAGCTGCATCTTTCCCTTCAAGAAGCCTTTCGCTAAGGCTGTTCATGTGGAATTGGCAAAGTGATATTTGGAAACCCCTAGAGGGCTCCGGTGAAAAAGAAATATCTTCCGTTCAAAACTGGAAAGAAGCTTTCTGAGAAACTGTTCTGTGTTCTGTTAGTTCATATCACAGAGTTACATCATTCCCTTCAAGAAGCCTTTCGCTAAGGCTGTTCTTGTGGAACTGGCAAAGGGATATTTGGAAGCCCATAGAGGGCTATGGTGAAAAAGGAAATATCTTCCGTTCAAAACTGGAAAGAAGCTTTCTGAGAAACTGCTCTGTGTTCTGTTAGTTCATCTCACAGAGTTACATCTTTCCCTTCAAGAAGCCTTTCGCTAAGGCTGTTCTTGTGGAATTGGCAAAGGGATATTTGGAAGCCCATACAGGGCTATGCTGAAAAAGGAAATAACTTCCGTTCAAAACTGGAAAGAAGCTTTCTGAGAAACTACTCTGTGTTCTGTTAGTTCATCTCACAGAGTTACATCTTGCCCTTCAAGAAGCCTTTCGCCAAGGCTGTCCTTGTGGAATTGGCAAAGGGATATTTGGAAGCCCATAGAGGGCTATGGTGAAAAAGGAAATATCTTCCGTTCATAACTGGAAAGAAGCTTTCTGAGAAACTGCTCTGTGTTCTTTTAGTTCATCTCACAGAGTTACATCTTTCCATTCAAGAACCCTTTCGCTAAGGCTGTTCTTGTGGAACTGGCAAAGGGATATTTGGAAGCCCATAGAGGGCTATGTTGAAAAAGGAAATATCTTCCGTTCAAAACTGGAAAGAAGCTTTCTGAGAAACTGCTCTGTGTTCTGTTAGTTCATCTCACAGAGTTACATCTTGCCCTTCAAGAAGCATTTCGCCAAGGCTGTTCTTATGGAATTGGCAAAGGGATATTTGGAAGCCCATAGAGGGCTATGGTGAAAAAGGAAATATCTTCCGTTCAAAACTGGAAAGAAGCTTTCTGAGAAACTGCTCTGTGTTCTGTTAATTCATGTCACAGAGCTACATCTTTCCCTGCAAGAAGCCTTTCGCTAAGGCTGTTCTTGTATAATTGGCAAAGTGATATTTGGAAGCCCTTAGAGGGCTATGGTGAAAAAGGAAATATCTTCCGTTCAAAACTGGAAAGAAGCTTTCTGAGAAACTCTTCTGTGTTCTGTTAGTTCACCTCACAGAGTTACATCTTTCCCGTCAAGGAGCCTTTCGCTAAGGCTGTTCTTGTGGAACTGGCAAAGGGATATTTGGAAGCCCATAGAGGGCTATGGTGAAAAAGGAAATATCTTCCGTTCAAAACTGGAAAGAAGCTTTCTGAGAAACTGCTCTGTGTTCTGTTAGTTCTTCTCACAGAGTTACATCTTTCCCTTCAAGAAGCCTTTCGCTAAGGCTGTTCTTGTGGAACTGGCAAAGGGATATTTGGAAGCCCATAGAGGGCTATGGTGAAAAAGGAAATATCTCCCGTTCAAAACTGGAAAGAAGCTTTCTGAGAAACTTCTCTGTGTACTCTGAATTTATCTCACAAATTTACCTCTTACCCTTCAAGAAGCCTTTCGCTAAGGCTGTTCTTGTGGAATTGGCAAAGTGATATTTGGAAGCCCATAGAGGGCTACGGTGAAAAAGGAAATAACTTCCGTTCAAAACTGGAAAGTAGCTTTCTGAGAAACTGCTCTGTGTTCTGTTAGTTCATCTCACAGAGTTACATCTTGACCTTCAAGAAGTCTTTCGCCAAGGCTGTTCTTGTGGAATTGGCAAAGGGATATTTGGAAGCCCATAGAGGGCTATGTTGAAAAAGGAAATATCTTCCGTTCAAAACTGGAAAGAAGCTTTCTGAGAAACTGCTCTGTGTTCTGTTAATTCATCTCACAGAGTTACATCTTTCCCTTCAAGATGCCTTTCGCTAAGGCTGTTCTTGTGGAACTGGCAAAGGGATATTTGGAAGCCCATATAGGGTTATGGTGAAAAAGGAAATATCTTCCGTTCAAAACTGGAAAAAGCTTTCTGAGAAACTGCTCTGTGTTCTCTGAATTCATCTCACAGAGTTACATCTTTCCCTTCAAGAAGCCTTTCGCTAAGGCTTTTTTTGTGGAATTGGCAAAGGGATATTTGGAAGCCCATAGAGGGCTATGGTGAAAAAGGAAATATCTTCCGTTCAAAACTGGAAAGAAGCTTTCTGAGAAACTGCTCTGTGTTCTGTTAGTTCATCTCACAGAGTTACATCTTTCCCTTCAAGAAGCCTTTCGCTAAGACTGTTCTTATGGAACTGGCAAAGGGATATTTGGAAGCCCATAGAGGGCTATGGTGAAAAAGGAAATATCTTCCGTTCAAAAGTGGAAAGAAGCTTTCTGAGAAACTGCTCTGTGTTCTGTTATTTCATCTCACAGAGCTACATCTTTCCCTTCAAGAAGCCTTTCGCTAAGGCTGTTCTTGTGGAACTGGCAAAGGGATATTTGGAAGCCCATAGAGGGCTATGGTGAAAAAGGAAATATCTTCCGTTCAAAACTGGAAAGAAGCTTTCTGAGAAACTGCTCTGTGTTCTCTGAATTCTTCTCACAGAGTTACATCTTTCCCTTCAAGAAGCCTTTCGCTAAGGCTGTTCTTGTGGAACTGGCAAAGGGATATTTGGAAGCCCATATAGGGTTATGGTGAAAAAGGAAATATCTTCCGTTCAAAACTGGAAAAAGCTTTCTGAGAAACTGCTCTGTGTTCTCTGAATTCATCTCACAGTGTTACATCTTTCCCTTCAAGAAGCCTTTCGCTAAGGCTGTTTTTGTGGTATTGGCAAAGGGATATTTGGAAGCCCATAGAGGGCTATGGTGAAAAAGGAAATATCTTCCGTTCAAAACTGGAAAGAAGCTTTCTGAGAAACTGCTCTGTGTTCTGTTAATTCATCTCACAGAGCTGCATCTTTCCCTTCCAGAAGCCTTTCGCTAAGGCTGTTCATGTGGAATTGGCAAAGTGATATTTGGAAACCCATAGAGGGCTACGGTGAAAAAGAAATATCTTCCGTTCAAAACTGGAAAGAAGCTTTCTGAGAAACTGTTCTGTGCTCTGTTAGTTCATATCACAGAGTTACATCTTTCCCTTCAAGAAGCCTTTCGCTAAGGCTGTTCTTGTGGAACTGGCAAAGGGATATTTGGAAGCCCATAGAGCGCTATGGTGAAAAAGGAAATATCTTCCGTTCAAAACTGGAAAGAAGCCTTCTGAGAAACTGCTCTGTGTTCTCTGAATTCTTCTCACAGAGTTACATCTTTCCCTTCAAGAAGCCTTTCGCTAAGGCTGTTCTTGTGGAACTGGCAAAGGGACATTTGGAAACCCATAGAGGGCTATGGTGAAAAAGGAAATATCTTCCGTTCAAAACTGGAAAGAAGCTTTCTGAGAAACTGCTCTGTGTTCTCTGAATACATCTCACAGAGTTACATCTGTCCCTTCAAGAAGCCTTTCGCTAAGGCTGTTCTTGTGGAATTGGCAAAGGGATATTTGGAAGCCCATAGAGGGCTATGGTGAAAAAGGAAATATCTTCCGTTCAAAACTGGAAAGAAGCTTTCTTAGAAACGGCTCTGTGTTCTCTGAATTCATCTCACACAGTTACATCTTTGCCTTCAAGAAGCCTTTCGCTAATGCTGTTCTTCTGGAATTGGCAAAGGGATATTTGGAAGCCCATAGAGGGCTATGGTGAAAAAGGAAATATCTTCCGTTCAAAACTGGAAAATAGCTTTCAGAGAAACTGCTCAGTGTTCTCTGAATTCATCTCACAGAGTTACATTTTTCCCTCAAGAAGCCTTTCGCTAAGGCTGTTCTTGTGGAATTGGCAAAGGGATATTTGGAAGCCCATAGAGGGCTATGGTTAAAAAAGGAAATATCTTCCGTTCAAAACTGGAAAGAAGCTTTCTGAGAAACTGCTCTGTGTTCTGTAAATTCATCTCACGGAGTTACATCTTTCCCTTCAAGAAGCCTTTCGCTAAGGCTGTTCTTGTGGAATTGGCAAAGGGATATTTGGAAGCCCATAGAGGGCTATGGTGAAAAAGGAAATATCTTCCGTTCAAAACTGGAAAGAAGCCTTCTGAGAAACTGCTCTGTGTTCTCTGAATTCTTCTCACAGAGTTACATCTTTCCCTTCAAGAAGCCTTTCGCTAAGGCTGTTCTTGTGGAACTGGCAAAGGGACATTTGGAAACCCATAGAGGGCTATGGTGAAAAAGGAAATATCTTCCGTTGAAAACTGGAAAGAAGCTTTCTGAGAAACTGCTCTGTGTTCTCTGAATACATCTCACAGTGTTACATCTTTCCCTTCAAGAAGCCTTTCGCTAAGGCTGTTCTTGTGGAATTGGCAAAGGGATATTTGGAAGCCCATAGAGGGCTATGGTGAAAAAGGAAATATCTTCCGTTCAAAACTGGAAAGAAGCTTTCTTAGAAACGGCTCTGTGTTCTCTGAATTCATCTCACACAGTTACATCTTTGCCTTCAAGAAGCCTTTCGCTAATGCTGTTCTTCTGGAATTGGCAAAGGGATATTTGGAAGCCCATAGAGGGCTATGGTGAAAAAGGAAATATCTTCCGTTCAAAACTGGAAAATAGCTTTCAGAGAAACTGCTCAGTGTTCTCTGAATTCATCTCACAGAGTTACATCTTTCCCTTCAAGAAGCCTTTCGCTAAGGCTGTTCTTGTGGAATTGGCAAAGGGATATTTGGAAGCCCATAGAGGGCTATGGTTAAAAAAGGAAATATCTTCCGTTCAAAACTGGAAAGAAGCTTTCTGAGAAACTGCTCTGTGTTCTGTTAGTTCATCTCACAGAGTTACATCTTTCCCATCAAGAAGCCTTTCGCTAAGGCTGTTCTTGTGGAACTGGCAAAGGGATATTTGGAAGCCCATAGAGGGCTATGGTGAAAAAGGAAATACCTTCCGTTCAAAACTGGAAAGAAGCTTTCTGAGAAACTGCTCTGTGTTCTGTAAATTCATCTCACAGAGTTACATCTTTCCCTTCAAGAAGCCTTTCGCTAAGGCTGTTCTTGTGGAACTGGCAAAGGGATATTTGGAAACCCTTAGAGGGCTATGGTGAAAAAGGAAATATCTTCCGTTCAAAACTGGAAAGAAGCTTTCTGAGAAACTGCTCTGTGTTCTGTAAATTCATCTCACAGAGTTACATCTTTCCCTTCAAGAAGCCTTTCGCTAAGGCTGTTCTTGTGGAACTGGCAAAGGGATATTTGGAAGCCCATATAGGGTTATGGTGAAAAAGGAAATATCTTCCGTTCAAAACTGGAAAGAAGCTTTCTGAGAAACTGCTCTGTGTTCTCTGAATTCATCTCACAGAGTTACATCTTTCCCTTCAAGAAGCCTTTCGCTAAGGCTGTTTTTGTGGAATTGGCAAAGGGATATTTGGGAGCCCATAGAGGGCTATGGTGAAAAAGGAAATATCTTCCGTTCAAAACTGGAAAGAAGCTTTCTGAGAAACTGCTCTGTGTTCTGTTAATTCATCTCACAGAGCTGCATCTTTCCCTTCAAGAAGCCTTTCGCTAAGGCTGTTCTTATGGAACTGGCAAAGGATATTTGGAAACCCATAGAGGGCTATGGTGAAAAAGGAAATATCTTCCGTTCAAAACTGGAAAGAAGCTTTCTGAGAAACTGCTCTGTGTTCTCTGAATTCTTCTCACAGAGTTACATCTTTCCCTTCAAGAAGCCTTTCGCTAAGGCTGTTCTTGTGGAACTGGCAAAGGGATATTTGGAAGCCCATAGAGGGCTATGGTGAAAAAATAAATATCTTCCGTTCAAAACTGGAAAGAAGCCTTCGGAGAAACTGCTCTGTGTTCTCTGAATTCTTCTCACAGAGTTACATCTTTCCCTTCAAGAAGCCTTTCGCTAAGGCTGTTCTTGTGGAACTGGCAAAGGTAAATTTTTAAACCCATAGAGGGCTATGGTGAAAAAGGAAATATCTTCCGTTCAAAACTGGAAAGAAGCTTTCTGAGAAACTGCTCTGTGTTCTGTAAATTCATCTCACAGAGTTACATCTTTCCCTTCAAGAAGCCTTTCGCTAAGGCTGTTCTTGTGGAATTGGCAAAGGGATATTTGGAAGCCCATAGAGGGCTATGGTGAAAAAGAAAATATCTTCCGTTCAAAACTGGAAAGAAGCTTTCTGAGAAACTGCTCTGTGTTCTGTTAATTCATGTCACAGAGCTACATCTTTCCCTGCAAGAAGCCTTTCGCTAAGGCTGTTCTTGTATAATTGGCAAAGTGATATTTGGAAGCCCATAGAGGTCTATGGTGAAAAAGGAATTATCTTCCGTTCAAAACTGGAAAGAAGCTTTCTGAGAAACTCTTCTGTGTTCTGTTATTTCACCTCACAGAGTTACATCTTTCCCGTCAAGAAGCCTTTCGCTAAGGCTGTTCTTGTGGAACTGGCAAAGGGATATTTGGAAGCCCATAGAGGGCTATGGTGAAAAAGGAAATAACTTCCGTTCAAAACTGGAAAGAAGCTTTCTGAGAAACTGCTCTCTGTTCTGTTAGTTCATCTCACAGAGTTACATCTTGCCCTTCAAGAAGCGTTTCGCCAAGGCTGTTCTTATGGAATTGGCAAAGGGATATTTGGAAGCCCATAGAGGGCTATGGTGAAAAAGGAAATATCTTCCGTTCAAAACTGGAAAGAAGCTTTATGAGAAACTGCTCTGTGTTCTGTTAGTTCTACTCACAGAGTTACATCTTTCCCTTCAAGAAGCCTTTCGCTAAGGCTGTTCTTGTGGAACTGGCAAAGGGATATTTGGAAGCCCATAGAGGGCTATGGTGAAAAAGGAAATATCTCCCGTTCAAAACTGGAAAGAAGCTTTCTGAGAAACTTCTCTGTGTACTCTGAATTCATCTCACAAAGTTACCTCTTACCCTTCAAGAAGCCTTTGGCTAAGGCTGTTCTTGTGGAATTGGCAAAGTGATATTTGGAAGCCCATAGAGGGCTACGGTGAAAAAGGAAATAACTTCCGTTCAAAACTGGAAAGTAGCTTTCTGAGAAACTGCTCTGTGTTCTGTTAGTTCATCTCACAGAGTTACATCTTGACCTTCAAGAAGTCTTTCGCCAAGGCTGTTCTTGTGGAATTGGCAAAGGGATATTTGGAAGCCCATAGAGGGCTATGTTGAAAAAGGAAATATCTTCCGTTCAAAACTGGAAAGAAGCTTTCTGAGAAACTGCTCTGTGTTCTGTTAATTCATCTCACAGAGTTACATCTTTCCCTTCCAGATGCCTTTCGCTAAGGCTGTTCTTGTGGAACTGGCAAAGGGATATTTGGAAGCCCATATAGGGTTATGGTGAAAAAGGAAATATCTTCCGTTCAAAACTGGAAAAAGCTTTCTGAGAAACTGCTCTGTGTTCTCTGAATTCATCTCACAGAGTTACATCTTTCCCTTCAAGAAGCCTTTCGCTAAGGCTGTTTTTGTGGAATTGGCAAAGGGATATTTGGAAGCCCATAGAGGGCTATGGTGAAAAAGGAAATATCTTCCGTTCAAAACTGGAAAGAAGCTTTCTGAGAAACTGCTCTGTGTTCTGTTAGTTCATCTCACAGAGTTACATCTTTCCCTTCAAGAAGCCTTTCGCTAAGACTGTTCTTATGGAACTGGCAAAGGGATATTTGGAAGCCCATAGAGGGCTATGGTGAAAAAGGAAATATCTTCCGTTCAAAACTGGAAAGAAGCTTTCTGAGAAACTGCTCTGTGTTCTGTTATTTCATCTCACAGAGTTACATCTTTCCCTTCAAGAAGCCTTTCGCTAAGGCTGTTCTTGTGGAACTGGCAAAGGGATATTTGGAAGCCCATAGAGGGCTATGGTGAAAAAGGAAATATCTTCCGTTCAAAACTGGAAAGAAGCTTTCTGAGAAACTGCTCTGTGTTCTCTGAATTCTTCTCACAGAGTTACATCTTTCCCTTCAAGAAGCCTTTCGCTAAGGCTGTTCTTGTGGAACTGGCAAAGGGATATTTGGAAGCCCATATAGGGTTATGGTGAAAAAGGAAATATCTTCCGTTCAAAACTGGAAAAAGCTTTCTGAGAAACTGCTCTGTGTTCTCTGAATTCATCTCACAGAGTTACATCTTTCCCTTCAAGAAGCCTTTCGCTAAGGCTGTTTTTGTGGAATTGGCAAAGGGATATTTGGAAGCCCATAGAGGGCTATGGTGAAAAAGGAAATATCTTCCGTTCAAAACTGGAAAGAAGCTTTCTGAGAAACTGCTCTGTGTTCTGTTAATTCATCTCACAGAGCTGCATCTTTCCCTTCAAGAAGCCTTTCGCTAAGGCTGTTCATGTGGAATTGGCAAAGTGATATTTGGAAACCCATAGAGGGCTACGGTGAAAAAGAAATATCTTCCGTTCAAAACTGGAAAGAAGCTTTCTGAGAAACTGTTCTGTGCTCTGTTAGTTCATATCACAGAGTTACATCTTTCCCTTCAAGAAGCCTTTCGCTAAGGCTGTTCTTGTGGAACTGGCAAAGGGATATTTGGAAGCCCATAGAGGGCTATGGTGAAAAAGGAAATATCTTCCGTTCAAAACTGGAAAGAAGCCTTCTGAGAAACTGCTCTGTGTTCTCTGAATTCTTCTCACAGAGTTACATCTTTCCCTTCAAGAAGCCTTTCGCTAAGGCTGTTCTTGTGGAACTGGCAAAGGGACATTTGGAAACCCATAGAGGGCTATGGTGAAAAAGGAAATATCTTCCGTTCAAAACTGGAAAGAAGCTTTCTGAGAAACTGCTCTGTGTTCTGTTAATTCATCTCACAGAGCTGCATCTTTCCCTTCAAGAAGCCTTTCGCTAAGGCTGTTCTTATGGAACTGGCAAAGGATATTTGGAAACCCATAGAGGGCTATGGTGAAAAAGGAAATATCTTCCGTTCAAAACTGGAAAGAAGCTTTCTGAGAAACTGCTCTGTGTTCTCTGAATTCTTCTCACAGAGTTACATCTTTCCCTTCAAGAAGCCTTTCGCTAAGGCTGTTCTTGTGGAACTGGCAAAGGGATATTTGGAAGCCCATAGAGGGCTATGGTGAAAAAATAAATATCTTCCGTTCAAAACTGGAAAGAAGCCTTCGGAGAAACTGCTCTGTGTTCTCTGAATTCTTCTCACAGAGTTACATCTTTCCCTTCAAGAAGCCTTTCGCTAAGGCTGTTCTTGTGGAACTGGCAAAGGTAAATTTTTAAACCCATAGAGGGCTATGGTGAAAAAGGAAATATCTTCCGTTCAAAACTGGAAAGAAGCTTTCTGAGAAACTGCTCTGTGTTCTGTAAATTCATCTCACAGAGTTACATCTTTCCCTTCAAGAAGCCTTTCGCTAAGGCTGTTCTTGTGGAATTGGCAAAGGGATATTTGGAAGCCCATAGAGGGCTATGGTGAAAAAGAAAATATCTTCCGTTCAAAACTGGAAAGAAGCTTTCTGAGAAACTGCTCTGTGTTCTGTTAATTCATGTCACAGAGCTACATCTTTCCCTGCAAGAAGCCTTTCGCTAAGGCTGTTCTTGTATAATTGGCAAAGTGATATTTGGAAGCCCATAGAGGTCTATGGTGAAAAAGGAATTATCTTCCGTTCAAAACTGGAAAGAAGCTTTCTGAGAAACTCTTCTGTGTTCTGTTATTTCACCTCACAGAGTTACATCTTTCCCGTCAAGAAGCCTTTCGCTAAGGCTGTTCTTGTGGAACTGGCAAAGGGATATTTGGAAGCCCATAGAGGGCTATGGTGAAAAAGGAAATAACTTCCGTTCAAAACTGGAAAGAAGCTTTCTGAGAAACTGCTCTCTGTTCTGTTAGTTCATCTCACAGAGTTACATCTTGCCCTTCAAGAAGCGTTTCGCCAAGGCTGTTCTTATGGAATTGGCAAAGGGATACTTGGAAGCCCATAGAGGGCTATGGTGAAAAAGGAAATATCTTCCGTTCAAAACTGGAAAGAAGCTTTATGAGAAACTGCTCTGTGTTCTGTTAGTTCTACTCACAGAGTTACATCTTTCCCTTCAAGAAGCCTTTCGCTAAGGCTGTTCTTGTGGAACTGGCAAAGGGATATTTGGAAGCCCATAGAGGGCTATGGTGAAAAAGGAAATATCTCCCGTTCAAAACTGGAAAGAAGCTTTCTGAGAAACTTCTCTGTGTACTCTGAATTCATCTCACAAAGTTACCTCTTACCCTTCAAGAAGCCTTTGGCTAAGGCTGTTCTTGTGGAATTGGCAAAGTGATATTTGGAAGCCCATAGAGGGCTACGGTGAAAAAGGAAATAACTTCCGTTCAAAACTGGAAAGTAGCTTTCTGAGAAACTGCTCTGTGTTCTGTTAGTTCATCTCACAGAGTTACATCTTGACCTTCAAGAAGTCTTTCGCCAAGGCTGTTCTTGTGGAATTGGCAAAGGGATATTTGGAAGCCCATAGAGGGCTATGTTGAAAAAGGAAATATCTTCCGTTCAAAACTGGAAAGAAGCTTTCTGAGAAACTGCTCTGTGTTCTGTTAATTCATCTCACAGAGTTACATCTTTCCCTTCCAGATGCCTTTCGCTAAGGCTGTTCTTGTGGAACTGGCAAAGGGATATTTGGAAGCCCATATAGGGTTATGGTGAAAAAGGAAATATCTTCCGTTCAAAACTGGAAAAAGCTTTCTGAGAAACTGCTCTGTGTTCTCTGAATTCATCTCACAGAGTTACATCTTTCCCTTCAAGAAGCCTTTCGCTAAGGCTGTTTTTGTGGAATTGGCAAAGGGATATTTGGAAGCCCATAGAGGGCTATGGTGAAAAAGGAAATATCTTCCGTTCAAAACTGGAAAGAAGCTTTCTGAGAAACTGCTCTGTGTTCTGTTAGTTCATCTCACAGAGTTACATCTTTCCCTTCAAGAAGCCTTTCGCTAAGACTGTTCTTATGGAACTGGCAAAGGGATATTTGGAAGCCCATAGAGGGCTATGGTGAAAAAGGAAATATCTTCCGTTCAAAACTGGAAAGAAGCTTTCTGAGAAACTGCTCTGTGTTCTGTTATTTCATCTCACAGAGTTACATCTTTCCCTTCAAGAAGCCTTTCGCTAAGGCTGTTCTTGTGGAACTGGCAAAGGGATATTTGGAAGCCCATAGAGGGCTATGGTGAAAAAGGAAATATCTTCCGTTCAAAACTGGAAAGAAGCTTTCTGAGAAACTGCTCTGTGTTCTCTGAATTCTTCTCACAGAGTTACATCTTTCCCTTCAAGAAGCCTTTCGCTAAGGCTGTTCTTGTGGAACTGGCAAAGGGATATTTGGAAGCCCATATAGGGTTATGGTGAAAAAGGAAATATCTTCCGTTCAAAACTGGAAAAAGCTTTCTGAGAAACTGCTCTGTGTTCTCTGAATTCATCTCACAGAGTTACATCTTTCCCTTCAAGAAGCCTTTCGCTAAGGCTGTTTTTGTGGAATTGGCAAAGGGATATTTGGAAGCCCATAGAGGGCTATGGTGAAAAAGGAAATATCTTCCGTTCAAAACTGGAAAGAAGCTTTCTGAGAAACTGCTCTGTGTTCTGTTAATTCATCTCACAGAGCTGCATCTTTCCCTTCAAGAAGCCTTTCGCTAAGGCTGTTCATGTGGAATTGGCAAAGTGATATTTGGAAACCCATAGAGGGCTACGGTGAAAAAGAAATATCTTCCGTTCAAAACTGGAAAGAAGCTTTCTGAGAAACTGTTCTGTGCTCTGTTAGTTCATGTCACAGAGTTACATCTTTCCCTTCAAGAAGCCTTTCGCTAAGGCTGTTCTTGTGGAACTGGCAAAGGGATATTTGGAAGCCCATAGAGGGCTATGGTGAAAAAGGAAATATCTTCCGTTCAAAACTGGAAAGAAGCCTTCTGAGAAACTGCTCTGTGTTCTCTGAATTCTTCTCACAGAGTTACATCTTTCCCTTCAAGAAGCCTTTCGCTAAGGCTGTTCTTGTGGAACTGGCAAAGGGACATTTGGAAACCCATAGAGGGCTATGGTGAAAAAGGAAATATCTTCCGTTCAAAACTGGAAAGAAGCTTTCTGAGAAACTGCTCTGTGTTCTCTGAATACATCTCACAGAGTTACATCTGTCCCTTCAAGAAGCCTTTCGCTAAGGCTGTTCTTGTGGAATTGGCAAAGGGATATTTGGAAGCCCTTAGAGGGCTATGGTGAAAAAGGAAATATCTTCCGTTCAAAACTGGAAAGAAGCTTTCTTAGAAACGGCTCTGTGTTCTCTGAATTCATCTCACACAGTTACATCTTTGCCTTCAAGAAGCCTTTCGCTAATGCTGTTCTTCTGGAATTGGCAAAGGGATATTTGGAAGCCCATAGAGGGCTATGGTGAAAAAGGAAATATCTTCCGTTCAAAACTGGAAAATAGCTTTCAGAGAAACTGCTCAGTGTTCTCTGAATTCATCTCACAGAGTTACATTTTTCCCTTCAAGAAGCCTTTCGCTAAGGCTGTTCTTGTGGAATTGGCAAAGGGATATTTGGAAGCCCATAGAGGGCTATGGTTAAAAAAGGAAATATCTTCCGTTCAAAACTGGAAAGAAGCTTTCTGAGAAACTGCTCTGTGTTCTGTAAATTCATCTCACGGAGTTACATCTTTCCCTTCAAGAAGCCTTTCGCTAAGGCTGTTCTTGTGGAATTGGCAAAGGGATATTTGGAAGCCCATAGAGGGCTATGGTGAAAAAGGAAATATCTTCCGTTCAAAACTGGAAAGAAGCCTTCTGAGAAACTGCTCTGTGTTCTCTGAATTCTTCTCACAGAGTTACATCTTTCCCTTCAAGAAGCCTTTCGCTAAGGCTGTTCTTGTGGAACTGGCAAAGTGACATTTGGAAACCCATAGAGGGCTATGGTGAAAAAGGAAATATCTTCCGTTGAAAACTGGAAAGAAGCTTTCTGAGAAACTGCTCTGTGTTCTCTGAATACATCTCACAGTGTTACATCTTTCCCTTTAGAAGCCTTTCGCTAAGGCTGTTCTTGTGGAATTGGCAAAGGGATATTTGGAAGCCCATAGAGGGGTATGGTGAAAAAGGAAATATCTTCCGTTCAAAACTGGAAAGAAGCTTTCTTAGAAACGGCTCTGTGTTCTCTGAATTCATCTCACACAGTTACATCTTTGCCTTCAAGAAGCCTTTCGCTAATGCTGTTCTTCTGGAATTGGCAAAGGGATATTTGGAAGCCCATAGAGGGCTATGGTGAAAAAGGAAATATCTTCCGTTCAAAACTGGAAAATAGCTTTCAGAGAAACTGCTCAGTGTTCTCTGAATTCATCTCACAGAGTTACATCTTTCCCTTCAAGAAGCCTTTCGCTAAGGCTGTTCTTGTGGAATTGGCAAAGGGATATTTGGAAGCCCATAGAGGGCTATGGTTAAAAAAGGAAATATCTTCCGTTCAAAACTGGAAAGAAGCTTTCTGAGAAACTGCTCTGTGTTCTGTTAGTTCATCTCACAGAGTTACATCTTTCCGATCAAGAAGCCTTTCGCTAAGGCTGTTCTTGTGGAACTGGCAAAGGGATATTTGGAAGCCCATAGAGGGCTATGGTGAAAAAGGAAATACCTTCCGTTCAAAACTGGAAAGAAGCTTTCTGAGAAACTGCTCTGTGTTCTGTAAATTCATCTCACAGAGTTACATCTTTCCCTTCAAGAAGCCTTTCGCTAAGGCTGTTCTTGTGGAACTGGCAAAGGGATATTTGGAAACCCTTAGAGGGCTATGGTGAAAAAGGAAATATCTTCCGTTCAAAACTGGAAAGAAGCTTTCTGAGAAACTGCTCTGTGTTCTGTAAATTCATCTCACAGAGTTACATCTTTCCCTTCAAGAAGCCTTTCGCTAAGGCTGTTCTTGTGGAACTGGCAAAGGGATATTTGGAAGCCCATATAGGGTTATGGTGAAAAAGGAAATATCTTCCGTTCAAAACTGGAAAGAAGCTTTCTGAGAAACTGCTCTGTGTTCTCTGAATTCATCTCACAGAGTTACATCTTTCCCTTCAAGAAGCCTTTCGCTAAGGCTGTTTTTGTGGAATTGGCAAAGGGATATTTGGAAGCCCATAGAGGGCTATGGTGAAAAAGGAAATATCTTCCGTTCAAAACTGGAAAGAAGCTTTCTGAGAAACTGCTCTGTGTTCTGTTAATTCATCTCACAGAGCTGCATCTTTCCCTTCAAGAAGCCTTTCGCTAAGGCTGTTCTTGTGGAACTGGCAAAGGGATATTTGGAAGCCCATATAGGGTTATGGTGAAAAAGGAAATATCTTCCGTTCAAAACTGGAAAAAGCTTTCTGAGAAACTGCTCTGTGTTCTCTGAATTCATCTCACAGATTTACATCTTTCCCTTCAAGAAGCCTTTCGTTAAGGCTGTTTTTGTGGAATTGGCAAAGGGATATTTGGAAGCCCATAGAGGGCTTTGGTTAAAAAAGGTAATATCTTCCGTTCAAAACTGGAAAGAAGCTTTCTGAGAAACTGCTCTGTGTTCTGTTAGTTCATCTCACAGAGTTACATCTTGCCCTTCAAAAGCCTTTCGCCAACGCTGTTCTTGTGGAATTGGCAAAGGGATAATTTGAAGCCCATAGAGGGCTATGGTTAAAAAAGGAAATATCTTCCGTTCAAAACTGGAAAGAAGCTTTCTGAGAAACTGCTCTGTGTTTTGTTAGTTCATCTCACAGAGTTACATCTTTCCCTTCAAGAAGCCTTTCGCTAAGGCTGTTCTTATGGAACTGGCAAAGGGATATTTGGAAGCCCATAGAGGGCTATGGTGAAAAAGGAAATATCTTCCGTTCAAAACTGGAAAGAAGCTTTCTGAGAAACTGTTCTGTGTTCTGTTAATTCATCTCACAGAGTTACATCTTTGCCTTTAGGAAGCCTTTCGCTAAGGCTGTTCATGTGGAATTGGCAAAGTGATATTTGGAAACCCATAGAGGGCTACGGTGAAAAAGAAATACCTTCCGTTCAAAACTGGAAAGAAGCTTTCTGAGAAACTGTTCTGTGTTCTGTTAGTTCATATCACAGAGTTACATCTTTCCCTACAAGAAGCCTTTCGCTAAGGCTGTTCTTGTGGAACTGGCAAAGGGATATTTGGAAGCCCATAGAGGGCTATAGTGAAAAAGGAAATATCTTCCGTTCAAAACTGGAAAGAAGCTTTCTTAGAAACGGCTCTGTGTTCTCTGAATTCATCTCAAAGAGTTACATCTTTGCCTTCAAGAAGCCTTTCGCTAATGCTGTTCTTCTGGAATTGGCAAAGGGATATTTGGAAGCCCATAGAGGGCTATGGTGAAAAAGGAAATATCTTCCGTTCAAAACTGGAAAGAAGCTTTCTGAGAAACTGCTCAGTGTTCTCTGAATTCATCTCACAGAGTTACATCTTTCCCTTCAAGAAGCCTTTCGCTAAGGCTGTTCTTGTGGAATTGGCAAAGGGATATTTTGAAGCCCATAGAGGGCTATGGTTAAAAAAGGAAATATCTTCCATTCAAAACTGGAAAGAAGCTTTCTGAGAAACTGCTCTGTGTTCTGTTAGTTCATCTCACACAGTAACATCTTTCCCTTCAAGAAGCCTTTCGCTAACGCTGTTCTTATGTAACTGGCAAAGGGATATTTGGAAGCCCATAGAGGGCTATGGTGAAAAAGGAAATATCTTCCGTTCAAAACTGGAAAGAAGCTTTCTGAGAAACTGCTCTGTGTTCTGTTAATTCATCTCACAGAGTTACATCTTTCCCTTCAAGAAGCCTTTCGCTAAGGCTGTTCTTGTGGAATTGGCAAAGGGATATTTGGAAGCCCATAGAGGGCTATGGTGAAAAAGGAAATATCTTCCGTTCAAAACTGGAAAGAAGCTTTCTGAGAAACTGCCCTGTGTTCTGTTAATTCATCTCACGGAGCTGCATCTTTCCCTTCAAGAAGCCTTTCGCTAAGGCTGTTCATGTGGAATTGGGAAAGTGATATTTGGAAGCCCATTGAGGGCTATGGTGAAAAAGGAAATATCTTCCGTTCAAAACTGGAAAGAAGCTTTCTGAGAAACTGTTCTGTGTTCTGTTAGTTCATATCACAGAGTTACATCTTTCCCTTCAAGAAGCCTTTCGCTAAGGCTGTTCTTGTGGAACTGGCAAAGGGATATTTGGAAGCCCATAGAGAGCTATGGTGAAAAAGGAAATATCTTCCGTTCAAAACTGGAAAGAAGCTTTCTGAGAAACTGCTCTGTGTTCTCTGAATTCATCTCACAGAGTTACATCTTTCCCTTCAAGAAGCCTTTCGCTAAGGCTGTTCTTGTGGAACTGGCAAAGGGATATTTGGAAACCCATAGAGGGCTATGGTGAAAAAGGAAATATCTTCCGTTCAAAACTGGAAAGAAGCTTTCTGAGAAACTGCTCTGTGTTCTCTGAATACATCTCACAGAGTTACATCTTTCCCTTAAAGAGCCTTTCGCTAAGGCTCTTCTTGTGGAATTCGCAAAGGGATATTTGGAAGCCCATAGAGGGCTATGGTGAAAAAGGAAATATCTTCCGTTCAAAACTGGAAAGAAGCTTTCTGAGAAACTGCTCTGTGTTCTGTTAGTTCATCTCACAGAGTTACATCTTTCCCTTCAAGAAGCCTTTCGCTAAGGCTGTCCTTATGGAACTGGCAAAGGGATATTTGGAAGCCCATAGAGGGCTATGGTGAAAAAGGAAATATCTTCCATTCAAAACTGGAAAGAAGCTTTCTCAGAAACTGCTCTGTGTTCTGTTAGTTCATCTCACAGAGTTACATCTTGCCCTTCAAGAAGACTTTTGCCAACGCTGTTCTTGTGGAATTGGCAAAGGGATATTTGGAAGCCCATAGAGGGCTATGGTTAAAAAAGGAAATATCTTCCGTTCAAAACTGGAAAGAAGCTTTCTGAGAAACTGCTCTGTGTTCTGTTAGTTCATCTCACAGAGTTACATCTTTCCCTTCAAGAAGCCTTTCGCTAAGGCTGTTCTTATGGAACTGGCAAAGGGATATTTGGAAGCCCATAGAGGGCTATGGTGAAAAAGGAAATATCTTCCGTTCAAAACTGGAAAGAAGCTTTCTGAGAAACTGCTCTGTGTTCTCTGAATTCTTCTCACAGAGTTACATCTTTCCCTTCAAGAAGCCTTTCGCTAAGGCTGTTCTTGTGGAACTGGCAAAGGGACATTTGGAAACCCATAGAGGGCTATGGTGAAATAGGAAATATCTTCCGTTCAAAACTGGAAAGAAGCTTTCTGAGAAACTGCTCTGTTTTCTCTGAATACATCTCACAGAGTTACATCTTTCCCTTCAAGAAGCCTTTCGCTAAGGCTGTTCTTGTGGAATTGGCAAAGGGATATTTGGAAGCCCATAGAGGGCTGTGGTGAAAAAGGAAATATCTTCCGTTCAAAACTGGAAAGAAGCTTTCTTAGAAACGGCTCTGTGTTCTCTGAATTCATCTCAAAGAGTTACATCTTTGCCTTCAAGAAGCCTTTCGCTAATGCTGTTCTTCTGGAATTGGCAAAGGTATATTTGGAAGCCCATAGAGGGCTATGGTGAAAAAGGAAATATCTTCCGTTCAAAACTGGAAAATAGCTTTCTGAGAAACTGCTCAGTGTTCTCTGAATTCATCTCACAGAGTTACATCTTTCCCTTCAAGAAGCCTTTCGCTAAGGCTGTTCTTGTGGAATTGGCAAAGGGATATTTGGAAGCCCATAGAGGGCTACGGTGAAAAAGTAAATATCGTCCGTTGAAAACTGGAAAGAAGCTTTCTGAGAAACTGCTCTGTGTTTTGTTAGTTCATCTCACAGAGTTACGTCTTTGCCTTCAAGAAGCCTTTCGCTAAGGCTTTTCTTGTGGAACAGTCAAAGGGATATTTGGAAGCCCACAGAGGGCAATGGAGAAAAAGGAAATATCTTCCGTCCAAAACTGGAAAGAAGCTTTCTGAGAATCTGCTCAGTGTTCTCTGAATTCATCTCACAGAGTTACATCTTTCCCTTCAAGAAGCCTTTCGCTAAGGCTGTTCTTGTGGAATTGGCAAAGGGATATTTGGAAGCCCATAGAGGGCTATGGTGAAAAATTAAATATCTCCCGTTCAAAACTGGAAAGAAGCTTTCTGAGAAACTGCTCTGTGTTCTCTGAATTCATCTCACAGAGTTACATCTTTCCCTTCAAGAAGCCTTTCGCTAAGGCTGTTCTTGTGGAATTGGCAAAGGGATATTTGGAAGCCCTTAGAGGGCTATGGTGAAAAAGGAAATATCTTCCGTTCAAACTGGAAAGAAGCTTTCTGAGAAACTCCTCTGTGTTCTGTAAATTCATCTCACAGAAATACATCTTTCCCTTCAATAAGCCTTTCGCTAAGGCTGTTCTTGTGGAATTGGCAAAGTGATATTTGGAAGCCCATAGAGGGCTATGGTGAAAAAGGAAATATCTTCCGTTCAAAACCGGAAAGAAGCTTTCTGAGAAACTGCTCTGTGTTCTCTGAATTCATCTCACAGAGTTACATCTTTACCTTGAAGAAGACTTTCGCTAAGGCTGTTCTTGAGTAATTGGCAAAGGGATATTTGGAAGCCCATAGAGGGCTATGGTGAAAAAGGAAATATCTTCCGTTCAAAACTGGAAAGAAGCTTTCTGAGAAACTGTTCTGTGTTCTGTTAATTCATCTCACAGAGTTACATCTTTCCCTTCAAGAAGCCTTTCGCTAAGGCTGTTCTTGTGGAACTGGCAAAGGGATATTTGGAAGCCCATATAGGGTTAAGGTGAAAAAGGAAATATCTTCCGTTCAAAACTGGAAAAAGCTTTCTGAGAAACTGCTCTGTGTTCTCTGAATTCATCTCACAGAGTTACATCTTTCCCTTCAAGAAGCCTTTCGCTAAGGCTGTTTTTGTGGAATTGGCAAAGGGATATTTGGAAGCCCATAGTGGGCTATGGTGAAAAAGGAAATATCTTCCGTTCAAAACTGGAAAGAAGCTTTCTGAGAAACTGCTCTGTGTTCTGTTAGTTCATCTCACAGAGTTACATCTTGCCCTTCAAGAAGCCTTTCGCCATCGCTGTTCTTGTGGAATTGTCAAAGGGATATTTTGAAGCCCATATTGGGCTATGGTTAAAAAAGGAAATATCTTCCGTTCAAAACTGGAAAGAAGCTTTCTGAGAAACTGCTCTGTGTTCTGTTAGTTCATCTCACAGAGTTACATCTTTCCCTTCAAGAAGCCTTTCGCTAAGGCTGTTCTTATGGAACTGGCAAAGGGATATTTGGAAGCCCATAGAGGGCTATGGTGAAAAAGGAAATATCTTCCGTTCAAAACTGGAAAGAAGCTTTCTTAGAAACGGCTCTGTGTTCTCTGAATTCATCTCACAGAGTTATATCTTTGCCTTCAAGAAGCCTTTCGCTAATGCTGTTCTTCTGGAATTGGCAAAGGGATATTTGGAAACCCATAGAGGGCTATGGTGAAAAGGAAATATCTTCCGTTCAAAACTGGAAAGAAGCTTTCTGAGAAACTGCTCTGTGTTCTGTTAGTTCATCTCACAGAGTTACATCTTTCCCTTCAAGAAGCCTTTCGCTAAGGCTGTTCTTGTGGAATTGGCAAAGTAATATTTGGAAGCCCATAGAGGGCTATGGTGAAAAAGGAAATATCTTCCGTTCAAAACCGGAAAGAAGCTTTCTGAGAAACTGCTCTGTGTTCTCTGAATTCATCTCACAGAGTTACATCTTTACCTTGAAGAAGACTTTCGCTAAGGCTGTTCTTGAGTAATTGGCAAAGGGATATTTGGAAGCCCCTAGAGGGCTATGGTGAAAAAGGAAATATCTTCCGTTCAAAACTGGAAAGAAGCTTTCTGAGAAACTGTTCTGTGTTCTGTTAATTCATCTCACAGAGTTACATCTTTCCCTTCAAGAAGCCTTTCGCTAAGGCTGTTCTGGTGGAACTGGCAAAGGGATATTTGGAAGCCCATATAGGGTTATGGAGAAAAAGGAAATATCTTCCGTTCAAAACTGGAAAGAGCTTTCTGAGAAACTGCTCTGTGTTCTGTTAGTTCATCTCACAGAGTTACATCTTTCCCTTCAAGAAGCCTTTCGCTAAGGCTTTTCTTGTGGAACTGTCAAAGGGATATTTGGAAGCCCATAGAAGGCAATGGAGAAAAAGGAAATATCTTCCGTCCAAAACTGGAAAGAAGCTTTCTGAGAATCTGCTCAGTGTTCTCTGAATTCATCTCACAGAGTTACATCTTTCCCTTCAAGAAGCCTTTCGCTAAGGCTGTTCTTGTGGAATTGGCAAAGGGATATTTGGAAGCCCATAGAGGGCTATGGTAAAAAATTAAATATCTCCCGTTCAAAACTGGAAAGAAGCTTTCTGAGAAACTGCTCTGTGTTCTCTGAATTCATCTCACAGAGTTACATCTTTCCCTTCAAGAAGCCTTTCCCTAAGGCTGTTCTTGTGGAATTGGCAAAGGGATATTTGGAAGCCCATAGAGGGCTATGGTGAAAAAGTAAATATCTTCCGTTCAAACTGGAAAGAAGCTTTCTGAGAAACTTCTCTGTGTTCTGTTAATTCATCTCACAGAGATACATCTTTCCCTTCAAGAAGCCTTTCGCTAAGGCTGTTCTTGTGGAATTGGCAAAGTGATATTTGGAAGCCCATAGAGGGCTATGGTGAAAAAGGAAATATCTTCCGTTCAAAACCGGAAAGAAGCTTTCTGAGAAACTGCTCTGTGTTCTCTGAATTCATCTCACAGAGTTACATCTTTACCTTGAAGAAGACTTTCGCTAAGGCTGTTCTTGAGTAATTGGCAAAGGGATATTTGGAAGCCCATAGAGGGCTATGGTGAAAAAGGAAATATCTTCCGTTCAAAACTGGAAAGAAGCTTTCTGAGAAACTGTTCTGTGTTCTGTTAATTCATCTCACAGAGTTACATCTTTCCCTTCAAGAAGCCTTTCGCTAAGGCTGTTCTTGTGGAACTGGCAAAGGGATATTTGGAAGCCCATATAGGGTTATGGTGAAATAGAAAATATCTTCCGTTCAAAACTGGAAAAAGCTTTCTGAGAAACTGCTCTGTGTTCTCTGAATTCATCTCACAGAGTTACATCTTTCCCTTCAAGAAGCCTTTCGCCAAGGTTGTTTTTGTGGAATTGGCAAAGGGATATTTGGAAGCCCATAGAGGGCTATGGTGAAAAAGGAAATATCTTCCGTTCAAAACTGGAAAGAAGCTTTCTGAGAAACTGCTCTGTGTTCTGTTAGTTCATCTCACAGAGTTACATCTTGCCCTTCAAGAAGACTTTCGCCAACGCTGTTCTTGTGGAATTGGCAAAGGGATATTTTGAAGCCCATAGAGGGCTATGGTTAAAAAAGGAAATATCTTCCGTTCAAAACTGGAAAGAAGCTTTCTGAGAAACTGCTCTGTGTTCTGTTAGTTCATCTCACAGAGTTACATCTTTCCCTTCAAGAAGCCTTTCGCTAAGGCTGTTCTTATGGAACTGGCAAAGGGATATTTGGAAGCCCATAGAGGGCTATGGTGAAAAAGGAAATATCTTCCGTTCAAAACTGGAAAGAAGCTTTCTGAGAAACTGCTCTGTGTTCTCTGAATTCATCTCACAGAGTTACATCTTTCCCTTCAAGAAGCCTTTCGCTAAGGCTGTTCTTGTGGAATTGGCAAAGGGATATTTGGAAGCCCATAGAAGGGCTATGGTGAAAAAGGAAATATCTTCCGTTCAAAACTGGAAAGAAGCTTTCAGAGAAACTGCCCTGTGTTCTGTTAATTCATGTCATGGAGCTGCATCTTTCCCTTCAAGAAGCCTTTCGCTAAGGCTGCTCATGTGGAATTGGCAAAGTGATATTTGGAAGCCCATTGAGTCCTATGGTGAAAAAGGAAATATCTTCCGTTCAAAACTGGAAAGAAGCTTTCTGAGAAACTGTTCTGTGTTCTGTTAGTTCATATCACAGAGTTACATCTTTCCCTTCAAGAAGCCTTTCGCTAAGGCTGTTCTTGTGGAACTGGCAAAGGGACATTTGGAAACCCATAGAGGGCTATGGTGAAAAAGGAATTATCTTCCGTTCAAAACTGGAAAGAAGCTTCCTGAGAAACTGCTCTGTGTTCTCTGAATACATCTCACAGAGTTACATCTTTCCCTTCAAGAAGCCTTTCGCTAAGGCTGTTCTTGTGGAATTGGCAAAGGGATATTTGGAAGCCCATAGAGGGCTATGGTGAAAAAGGAAATATCTTCCGTTCAAAACTGGAAAGAAGCTTTCTTAGAAACGGCTCTGTGTTCTCTGAATTCATCTCACAGAGTTACATCTTTGCCTTCAAGAAGCCTTTCGCTAATGCTGTTCTTCTGGAATTGGCAAAGGGATATTTGGAAACCCATAGAGGGCTATGGTGAAAAAGGAAATATCTTCCGTTCAAAACTGGAAAATAGCTTTCTGAGAAACTGCTCAGTGTTCTCTGAATTCATCTCAAAGAGTTACATCTTTCCCTTCAAGAAGCCTTTCGCTAAGGCTGTTCTTGTGGAATTGGCAAAGGGATATTAGGAAGCCCATAGAGTGCTATGGTTAAAAAAGGAAATATCTTCCTTTCAAAACTGGAAAGAAGCTTTCTGAGAAACTGCTCTGTGTTCTGTTAGTTCATCTCACACAGTAACATCTTTCCCTTCAAGAAGCCTTTCGCTAAGGCTGTTCTTATGGAACTGGCAAAGGGATATTTGGAAGCCCATAGAGGGCTATGGTGAAAAAGGAATTATCTTCCGTTCAAAACTGGAAAGAAGCTTTCTGAGAAACTGCTCTGTGTTCTCTGAATTCTTCTCACAGAGTTACATCTTTCCCTTCAAGAAGCCTTTCGCTAAGGCTGTTCTTGTGGAACTGGCAAAGGGATATTTGGAAGCCCATAGAGGGCTATGGTGAAAAAATAAATATCTTCCGTTCAAAACTGGAAAGAAGCTTTCTGAGAAACTGCTCTGTGTTCTGTTAATTCTTGTCACAGAGCTACATCTTTCCCTGCAAGAAGCCTTTCGCTAAGGCTGTTCTTGTATAATTGGCAAAGTGATATTTGGAAGCCCATAGAGGTCTATGGTGAAAAAGGAAATATCTTCCGTTCAAAACTGGAAAGAAGCTTTCTGAGAAACTCTTCTGTGTTCTGTTAGTTCACCTCACAGAGTTACATCTTTCCCGTCAAGAAGCCTTTCGCTAAGGCTGTTCTTGTGGAACTGGCAAAGGGATATTTGGAAGCCCATAGAGGGCTATGGTGAAAAAGGAAATAACTTCCGTTCAAAACTGGAAAGAAGCTTTCTGAGAAACTGCTCTCTGTTCTGTTAGTTCATCTCACAGAGTTACATCTTGCCCTTCAAGAAGCGTTTCGCCAAGGCTGTTCTTATGGAATTGGCAAAGGGATATTTGGAAGCCCATAGAGGGCTATGGTGAAAAAGGAAATATCTTCCGTTCAAAACTGGAAAGAAGCTTTCTGAGAAACTGCTCTGTGTTCTGTTAGTTCTACTCACAGAGTTACATCTTTCCCTTCAAGAAGCCTTTCGCTAAGGCTGTTCTTGTGGAACTGGCAAAGGGATATTTGGAAGCCCATAGAGGGCTATGGTGAAAAAGGAAATATCTCCCGTTCAAAACTGGAAAGAAGCTTTCTGAGAAACTTCTCTGTGTACTCTGAATTCATCTCACAAAGTTACCTCTTACCCTTCAAGAAGCCTTTCGCTAAGGCTGTTCTTGTGGAATTGGCAAAGTGATATTTGGAAGCCCATAGAGGGCTACGGTGAAAAAGGAAATAACTTCCGTTCAAAACTGGAAAGTAGCTTTCTGAGAAACTGCTCTGTGTTCTGTTAGTTCATCTCACAGAGTTACATCTTGACCTTCAAGAAGTCTTTCGCCAAGGCTGTTCTTGTGGAATTGGCAAAGGGATATTTGGAAGCCCATAGAGGGCTATGTTGAAAAAGGAAATATCTTCCGTTCAAAACTGGAAAGAAGCTTTCTGAGAAACTGCTCTGTGTTCTCTGAATTCTTCTCACAGAGTTACATCTTTCCCTTCAAGAAGCCTTTCGCTAAGGCTGTTCTTGTGGAACTGGCAAAGGGATATTTGGAAACCCATAGAGGGCTATGGTGAAAAAGGAAATATCTTCCGTTCAAAACTGTAAAGAAGCTTTCTGAGAAACTGCTTTGTGTTCTCTGAATACATCTCACAGAGTTACATCTTTCCCTTAAAGAGCCTTTCGCTAAGGCTGTTCTTGTGGAATTGGCAAAGGGATATTTGGAAGCCCATAGAGGGCTATGGTGAAAAAGGAAATATCTTCCGTTCAAAACCGGAAAGAAGCTTTCTTAGAAACGGCTCTGTGTTCTCTGAATTCATCTCACACAGTTACATCTTTGCCTTCAAGAAGCCTTTCGCTAATGCTGTTCTTGTGGAATTGGCAAAGGGATATTTGGAAGCCCATAGAGGGCTATGGTGAAAAAGGAAATATCTTCCGTTCAAAACTGGAAAATAGCTTTCAGAGAAACTGCTCAGTGTTCTCTGAATTCATCTCACATAGTTACATCTTTCCCTTCAAGAAGCCTTTCGCTAAGGCTGTTCTTGTGGAATTGGCAAAGGGATATTTGGAAGCCCATAGAGGGCTATGGTTAAAAAAGGAAATATCTTCCGTTCAAAACTGGAAAGAAGCTTTCTGAGAAACTGCTCTGTGTTCTGTTACTTCATCTCACAGAGTTACATCTTTCCCTTCAAGAAGCCTTTCGCTAAGGCTGTTCTTATGGAACTGGCAAAGGATATTTGGAAGCCCATAGAGGGCTATGGTGAAAAAGGAAATATCTTCCGTTCAAAACTGGAAAGAAGCTTTCTGAGAAACTGCTCTGTGTTCTGTAAATTCATCTCACAGAGTTACATCTTTCCCTTCAAGAAGCCTTTCGCTAAGGCTGTTCTTGTGGAATTGGCAAAGGGATATTTGGAAGCCCATAGAGGGCTATGGTGAAAAAGGAAATATCTTCCGTTCAAACCTGGAAAGAAGCTTTCTGAGAAACTGCCCTGTGTTCTGTTAATTCATCTCACGGAGCTGCATCTTTCCCTTCAAGAAGCCTTTCGCTAAGGTTGTTCATGTGGAATTGGCAAAGTGATATTTGGAAACCCATAGAGGGCTCCGGTGAAAAAGAAATATCTTCCGTTCAAAACCGGAAAGAAGCTTTCTGAGAAACTGTTCTGTGTTCTGTTAGTTCATATCACAGAGTTACATCATTCCCTTCAAGAAGCCTTTCGCTAAGGCTGTTCTTGTGGAACTGGCAAAGGGATATTTGGAAGCCCATAGAGGGCTATGGTGAAAAAGGAAATATCTTCCGTTCAAAACTGGAAAAAAGCTTTCTGAGAAACTGCTCTGTGTTCTCTGAATTCATCTCACAGAGTTACATCCTTCCCTTCAAGAAGCCTTTCGCTAAGGCTGTTCTTGAGTAATTGGCAAAGGGATATTTGGAAGCCCATAGAGGGCTATGTTGAAAAAGGAAATATCTTCCGTTCAAAACTGGAAAGAGGCTTTCTGAGAAACTGTTCTGTGTTCTGTTAATTCATCTCACAGAGTTACAACTTTCCCTTCAAGAAGCCTTTCGCTAAGGCTGTTCTTGTGGAACTGGCAAAGGGATATTTGGAAGCCCATATAGGGTTATGGTGAAAAAGGAAATATCTTCCGTTCAAAACTGGAAAAAGCTTTCTGAGAAACTGCTCTGTGTTCTCTGAATTCATCTCACAGATTTACATCTTTCCCTTCAAGAAGCCTTTCGTTAAGGCTGTTTTTGTGGAATTGGCAAAGGGATATTTGGAAGCCCATAGAGGGCTTTGGTTAAAAAAGGTAATATCTTCCGTTCAAAACTGGAAAGAAGCTTTCTGAGAAACTGCTCTGTGTTTTGTTAGTTCATCTCACAGAGTTACATCTTGCCCTTCAAAAGCCTTTCGCCAACGCTGTTCTTGTGGAATTGGCAAAGGGATAATTTGAAGCCCATAGAGGGCTATGGTTAAAAAAGGAAATATCTTCCGTTCAAAACTGGAAAGAAGCTTTCTGAGAAACTGCTCTGTGTTTTGTTAGTTCATCTCACAGAGTTACATCTTTCCCTTCAAGAAGCCTTTCGCTAAGGCTGTTCTTATGGAACTGGCAAAGGGATATTTGGAAGCCCATAGAGGGCTATGGTGAAAAAGGAAATATCTTCCGTTCAAAACTGGAAAGAAGCTTTCTGAGAAATTGTTCTGTGTTCTGTTAATTCATCTCACAGAGTTACATCTTTGCCTTTAAGAAGCCTTTCGCTAAGGCTGTTCATGTGGAATTGGCAAAGTGATATTTGGAAACCCATAGAGGGCTACGGTGAAAAAGAAATATCTTCCGTTCAAAACTGGAAAGAAGCTTTCTGAGAAACTGTTCTGTGTTCTGTTAGTTCATATCACAGAGTTACATCTTTCCCTACAAGAAGCCTTTCGCTAAGGCTGTTCTTGTGGAACTGGCAAAGGGATATTTGGAAGCCCATAGAGGGCTATAGTGAAAAAGGAAATATCTTCCGTTCAAAACTGGAAAGAAGCTTTCTTAGAAACGGCTCTGTGTTCTCTGAATTCATCTCACAGAGTTACATCTTTGCCTTCAAGAAGCCTTTCGCTAATGCTGTTCTTCTGGAATTGGCAAAGGGATATTTGGAAGCCCATAGAGGGCTATGGTGAAAAAGGAAATATCTTCCGTTCAAAACTGGAAAGAAGCTTTCTGAGAAACTGCTCAGTGTTCTCTGAATTCATCTCACAGAGTTACATCTTTCCCTTCAAGAAGCCTTTCGCTAAGGCTGTTCTTGTGGAATTGGCAAAGGGATATTTTGAAGCCCATAGAGGGCTATGGTTAAAAAAGGAAATATCTTCCGTTCAAAACTGGAAAGAAGCTTTCTGAGAAACTGCTCTGTGTTCTGTTAGTTCATCTCACACAGTAACATCTTTCCCTTCAAGAAGCCTTTCGCTAACGCTGTTCTTATGGAACTGGCAAAGGGATATTTGGAAGCCCATAGAGGGCTATGGTGAAAAAGGAAATATCTTCCGTTCAAAACTGGAAAGAAGCTTTCTGAGAAACTGCTCTGTGTTCTGTTAATTCATCTCACAGAGTTACATCTTTCCCTTCAAGAAGCCTTTCGCTAAGGCTGTTCTTGTGGAATTGGCAAAGGGATATTTGGAAGCCCATAGAGGGCTATGGTGAAAAAGGAAATATCTTCCGTTCAAAACTGGAAAGAAGCTTTCTGAGAAACTGCCCTGTGTTCTGTTAATTCATCTCACGGAGCTGCATCTTTCCCTTCAAGAAGCCTTTCGCTAAGGCTGTTCATGTGGAATTGGGAAAGTGATATTTGGAAGCCCATTGAGGGCTAGGGTGAAAAAGGAAATATCTTCCGTTCAAAACTGGAAAGAAGCTTTCTGAGAAACTGTTCTGTGTTCTGTTAGTTCATATCACAGAGTTACATCTTTCCCTTCAAGAAGCCTTTCGCTAAGGCTGTTCTTGTGGAACTGTCAAAGGGATATTTGGAAGCCCATAGAGGGCTATGGTGAAAAAGGAAATATCTTCCGTTCAAAACTGGAAAGAAGCTTTCTGAGAAACTGCTCTGTGTTCTCTGAATTCTTCTCACAGAGTTACATCTTTCCCTTCAAGAAGCCTTTCGCTAAGGCTGTTCTTGTGGAACTGGCAAAGGGATATTTGGAAACCCATAGAGGGCTATGGTGAAAAAGGAAATATCTTCCGTTCAAAACTGGAAAGAAGCTTTCTGAGAAACTGCTCTGTGTTCTCTGAATACATCTCACAGAGTTACATCTTTCCCTTAAAGAGCCTTTCGCTAAGGCTCTTCTTGTGGAATTCGCAAAGGGATATTTGGAAGCCCATAGAGGGCTATGGTGAAAAAGGAAATATCTTCCGTTCAAAACTGGAAAGAAGCTTTCTGAGAAACTGCTCTGTGTTCTGTTAGTTCATCTCACAGAGTTACATCTTTCCCTTCAAGAAGCCTTTCGCTAAGGCTGTCCTTATGGAACTGGCAAAGGGATATTTGGAAGCCCATAGAGGGCTATGGTGAAAAAGGAAATATCTTCCGTTCAAAACTGGAAAGATGCTTTCTGAGAAACTGCTCTGTGTTCTGTTAGTTCATCTCACAGAGTTACATCTTGCCCTTCAAAAGCCTATCGCCAACGCTGTTCTTGTGGAATTGGCAAAGGGATAATTTGAAGCCCATAGAGGGCTATGGTTAAAAAAGGAAATATCTTCCGTTCAAAACTGGAAAGAAGCTTTCTGAGAAACTGCTCTGTGTTCTGTTAGTTTATCTCACAGAGTTACATCTTTCCCTTCAAGAAGCCTTTCGCTAAGGCTGTTCTTATGGAACTGGCAAAGGGATATTTGGAAGCCCATAGAGGGCTATGGTGAAAAAGGAAATATATTCCGTTCAAAACTGGAAAGAAGCTTTCTGAGAAACTGCTCTGTGTTCTCTGAATTCTTCTCACAGAGTTACATCTTTCCCTTCAAGAAGCCTTTCGCTAAGGCTGTTCTTGTGGAACTGGCAAAGGGACATTTGGAAACCCATAGAGGGCTATGGTGAAATAGGAAATATCTTCCGTTCAAAACTGGAAAGAAGCTTTCTGAGAAACTGCTCTGTTTTCTCTGAATACATCTCACAGAGTTACATCTTTCCCTTCAAGAAGCCTTTCGCTAAGGCTGTTCTTGTGGAATTGGCAAAGGGATATTTGGAAGCCCATAGAGGGCTGTGGTGAAAAAGGAAATATCTTCCGTTCAAAACTGGAAAGAAGCTTTCTTAGAAACGGCTCTGTGTTCTCTGAATTCATCTCACAGAGTTACATCTTTGCCTTCAAGAAGCTTTTCGCTAATGCTGTTCTTCTGGAATTGGCAAAGGGATATTTGGAAGCCCATAGAGGGCTATGGTGAAAAAGGAAATATCTTCCGTTCAAAACTGGAAAATAGCTTTCTGAGAAACTGCTCAGTGTTCTCTGAATTCATCTCACAGAGTTACATCTTTCCCTTCAAGAAGCCTTTCGCTAAGGCTGTTCTTGTGGAATTGGCAAAGGGATATTTGGAAGCCCATAGAGGGCTATGGTGAAAAAGTAAATATCGTCCGTTGAAAACTGGAAAGAAGCTTTCTGAGAAACTTCTCTGTGTTTTGTTAGTTCATCTCACAGAGTTACGTCTTTGCCTTCAAGAAGCCTTTCGCTAAGGCTTTTCTTGTGGAACTGTCAAAGGGATATTTGGAAGCCCACAGAGGGCAATGGAGAAAAAGGAAATATCTTCCGTCCAAAACTGGAAAGAAGCTTTCTGAGAATCTGCTCAGTGTTCTCTGAATTCATCTCACAGAGTTACATCTTTCCCTTCAAGAAGCCTTTCGTTAAGGCTGTTCTTGTGGAATTGGCAAAGGGATATTTGGAAGCACATAGAGGGCTATGGTGAAAAATTAAATATCTCCCGTTCAAAACTGGAAAGAAGCTTTCTGAGAAACTGCTCTGTGTTCTCTGAATTCATCTCACAGAGTTACATCTTTCCCTTCAAGAAGCCTTTCGCTAAGGCTGTTCTTGTGGAATTGGCAAAGGGATATTTGGAAGCCCCTAGAGGGCTATGGTGAAAAAGGAAATATCTTAGGTTCAAACTGGAAAGAAGCTTTCTGAGAAACTCCTCTGTGTTCTGTTAATTCATCTCACAGAAATACATCTTTCCCTTCAATAAGCCTTTCGCTAAGGCTGTTCTTGTGGAATTGGCAAAGTGATATTTGGAAGCCCATAGAGGGCTATGGTGAAAAAGGAAATATCTTCCGTTCAAAACCGGAAAGAAGCTTTCTGAGAAACTGCTCTGTGTTCTCTGAATTCATCTCACAGAGTTACATCTTTACCTTGAAGAAGACTTTCGCTAAGGCTGTTCTTGAGTAATTGGCAAAGGGATATTTGGAAGCCCATAGAGGGCTATGGTGAAAAAGGAAATATCTTCCGTTCAAAACTGGAAAGAAGCTTTCTGAGAAACTGTTCTGTGTTCTGTTAATTCATCTAACAGAGTTACATCTTTCCCTTCAAGAAGCCTTTCGCTAAGGCTGTTCTTGTGGAACTGGCAAAGGGATATTTGGAAGCCCATATAGGGTTAAGGTGAAAAAGGAAATATCTTCCGTTCAAAACTGGAAAAAGCTTTCTGAGAAACTGCTCTGTGTTCTCTGAATTCATCTCACAGAGTTACATCTTTCCCTTCAAGAAGCCTTTCGCTAAGGCTGTTTTTGTGGAATTGGCAAAGGGATATTTGGAAGCCCATAGTGGGTTATGGTGAAAAAGGAAATATCTTCCGTTCAAAACTGGAAAGAAGCTTTCTGAGAAACTGCTCTGTGTTCTGTTAGTTCATCTCACAGAGTTACATCTTGCCCTTCAAGAAGCCTTTCGCCATCGCTGTTCTTGTGGAATTGTCAAAGGGATATTTGGAAGCCCATAGAGGGCTATGGTGAAAAAGGAAATATCTTCCGTTCAAAACTGGAAAGAAGCTTTCTGAGAAACTGTTCTGTGCTCTGTTAGTTCATGTCACAGAGTTACATCTTTCCCTTCAAGAAGCCTTTCGCTAAGGCTGTTCTTGTGGAACTGGCAAAGGGATATTTGGAAGCCCATAGAGGGCTATGGTGAAAAAGGAAATATCTTCCGTTCAAAACTGGAAAGAAGCCTTCTGAGAAACTGCTCTGTGTTCTCTGAATTCTTCTCACAGAGTTACATCTTTCCCTTCAAGAAGCCTTTCGCTAAGGCTGTTCTTGTGGAACTGGCAAAGGGACATTTGGAAACCCATAGAGGGCTATGGTGAAAAAGGAAATATCTTCCGTTCAAAACTGGAAAGAAGCTTTCTGAGAAACTGCTCTGTGTTCTCTGAATACATCTCACAGAGTTACATCTGTCCCTTCAAGAAGCCTTTCGCTAAGGCTGTTCTTGTGGAATTGGCAAAGGGATATTTGGAAGCCCTTAGAGGGCTATGGTGAAAAAGGAAATATCTTCCGTTCAAAACTGGAAAGAAGCTTTCTTAGAAACGGCTCTGTGTTCTCTGAATTCATCTCACACAGTTACATCTTTGCCTTCAAGAAGCCTTTCGCTAATGCTGTTCTTCTGGAATTGGCAAAGGGATATTTGGAAGCCCATAGAGGGCTATGGTGAAAAAGGAAATATCTTCCGTTCAAAACTGGAAAATAGCTTTCAGAGAAACTGCTCAGTGTTCTCTGAATTCATCTCACAGAGTTACATTTTTCCCTTCAAGAAGCCTTTCGCTAAGGCTGTTCTTGTGGAATTGGCAAAGGGATATTTGGAAGCCCATAGAGGGCTATGGTTAAAAAAGGAAATATCTTCCGTTCAAAACTGGAAAGAAGCTTTCTGAGAAACTGCTCTGTGTTCTGTAAATTCATCTCACGGAGTTACATCTTTCCCTTCAAGAAGCCTTTCGCTAAGGCTGTTCTTGTGGAATTGGCAAAGGGATATTTGGAAGCCCATAGAGGGCTATGGTGAAAAAGGAAATATCTTCCGTTCAAAACTGGAAAGAAGCCTTCTGAGAAACTGCTCTGTGTTCTCTGAATTCTTCTCACAGAGTTACATCTTTCCCTTCAAGAAGCCTTTCGCTAAGGCTGTTCTTGTGGAACTGGCAAAGTGACATTTGGAAACCCATAGAGGGCTATGGTGAAAAAGGAAATATCTTCCGTTGAAAACTGGAAAGAAGCTTTCTGAGAAACTGCTCTGTGTTCTCTGAATACATCTCACAGTGTTACATCTTTCCCTTTAGAAGCCTTTCGCTAAGGCTGTTCTTGTGGAATTGGCAAAGGGATATTTGGAAGCCCATAGAGGGGTATGGTGAAAAAGGAAATATCTTCCGTTCAAAACTGGAAAGAAGCTTTCTTAGAAACGGCTCTGTGTTCTCTGAATTCATCTCACACAGTTACATCTTTGCCTTCAAGAAGCCTTTCGCTAATGCTGTTCTTCTGGAATTGGCAAAGGGATATTTGGAAGCCCATAGAGGGCTATGGTGAAAAAGGAAATATCTTCCGTTCAAAACTGGAAAATAGCTTTCAGAGAAACTGCTCAGTGTTCTCTGAATTCATCTCACAGAGTTACATCTTTCCCTTCAAGAAGCCTTTCGCTAAGGCTGTTCTTGTGGAATTGGCAAAGGGATATTTGGAAGCCCATAGAGGGCTATGGTTAAAAAAGGAAATATCTTCCGTTCAAAACTGGAAAGAAGCTTTCTGAGAAACTGCTCTGTGTTCTGTTAGTTCATCTCACAGAGTTACATCTTTCCGATCAAGAAGCCTTTCGCTAAGGCTGTTCTTGTGGAACTGGCAAAGGGATATTTGGAAGCCCATAGAGGGCTATGGTGAAAAAGGAAATACCTTCCGTTCAAAACTGGAAAGAAGCTTTCTGAGAAACTGCTCTGTGTTCTGTAAATTCATCTCACAGAGTTACATCTTTCCCTTCAAGAAGCCTTTCGCTAAGGCTGTTCTTGTGGAACTGGCAAAGGGATATTTGGAAACCCTTAGAGGGCTATGGTGAAAAAGGAAATATCTTCCGTTCAAAACTGGAAAGAAGCTTTCTGAGAAACTGCTCTGTGTTCTGTAAATTCATCTCACAGAGTTACATCTTTCCCTTCAAGAAGCCTTTCGCTAAGGCTGTTCTTGTGGAACTGGCAAAGGGATATTTGGAAGCCCATATAGGGTTATGGTGAAAAAGGAAATATCTTCCGTTCAAAACTGGAAAGAAGCTTTCTGAGAAACTGCTCTGTGTTCTCTGAATTCATCTCACAGAGTTACATCTTTCCCTTCAAGAAGCCTTTCGCTAAGGCTGTTTTTGTGGAATTGGCAAAGGGATATTTGGAAGCCCATAGAGGGCTATGGTGAAAAAGGAAATATCTTCCGTTCAAAACTGGAAAGAAGCTTTCTGAGAAACTGCTCTGTGTTCTGTTAATTCATCTCACAGAGCTGCATCTTTCCCTTCAAGAAGCCTTTCGCTAAGGCTGTTCTTGTGGAACTGGCAAAGGGATATTTGGAAGCCCATATAGGGTTATGGTGAAAAAGGAAATATCTTCCGTTCAAAACTGGAAAAAGCTTTCTGAGAAACTGCTCTGTGTTCTCTGAATTCATCTCACAGATTTACATCTTTCCCTTCAAGAAGCCTTTCGTTAAGGCTGTTTTTGTGGAATTGGCAAAGGGATATTTGGAAGCCCATAGAGGGCTTTGGTTAAAAAAGGTAATATCTTCCGTTCAAAACTGGAAAGAAGCTTTCTGAGAAACTGCTCTGTGTTCTGTTAGTTCATCTCACAGAGTTACATCTTGCCCTTCAAAAGCCTTTCGCCAACGCTGTTCTTGTGGAATTGGCAAAGGGATAATTTGAAGCCCATAGAGGGCTATGGTTAAAAAAGGAAATATCTTCCGTTCAAAACTGGAAAGAAGCTTTCTGAGAAACTGCTCTGTGTTTTGTTAGTTCATCTCACAGAGTTACATCTTTCCCTTCAAGAAGCCTTTCGCTAAGGCTGTTCTTATGGAACTGGCAAAGGGATATTTGGAAGCCCATAGAGGGCTATGGTGAAAAAGGAAATATCTTCCGTTCAAAACTGGAAAGAAGCTTTCTGAGAAACTGTTCTGTGTTCTGTTAATTCATCTCACAGAGTTACATCTTTGCCTTTAGGAAGCCTTTCGCTAAGGCTGTTCATGTGGAATTGGCAAAGTGATATTTGGAAACCCATAGAGGGCTACGGTGAAAAAGAAATATCTTCCGTTCAAAACTGGAAAGAAGCTTTCTGAGAAACTGTTCTGTGTTCTGTTAGTTCATATCACAGAGTTACATCTTTCCCTACAAGAAGCCTTTCGCTAAGGCTGTTCTTGTGGAACTGGCAAAGGGATATTTGGAAGCCCATAGAGGGCTATAGTGAAAAAGGAAATATCTTCCGTTCAAAACTGGAAAGAAGCTTTCTTAGAAACGGCTCTGTGTTCTCTGAATTCATCTCAAAGAGTTACATCTTTGCCTTCAAGAAGCCTTTCGCTAATGCTGTTCTTCTGGAATTGGCAAAGGGATATTTGGAAGCCCATAGAGGGCTATGGTGAAAAAGGAAATATCTTCCGTTCAAAACTGGAAAGAAGCTTTCTGAGAAACTGCTCAGTGTTCTCTGAATTCATCTCACAGAGTTACATCTTTCCCTTCAAGAAGCCTTTCGCTAAGGCTGTTCTTGTGGAATTGGCAAAGGGATATTTTGAAGCCCATAGAGGGCTATGGTTAAAAAAGGAAATATCTTCCATTCAAAACTGGAAAGAAGCTTTCTGAGAAACTGCTCTGTGTTCTGTTAGTTCATCTCACACAGTAACATCTTTCCCTTCAAGAAGCCTTTCGCTAACGCTGTTCTTATGTAACTGGCAAAGGGATATTTGGAAGCCCATAGAGGGCTATGGTGAAAAAGGAAATATCTTCCGTTCAAAACTGGAAAGAAGCTTTCTGAGAAACTGCTCTGTGTTCTGTTAATTCATCTCACAGAGTTACATCTTTCCCTTCAAGAAGCCTTTCGCTAAGGCTGTTCTTGTGGAATTGGCAAAGGGATATTTGGAAGCCCATAGAGGGCTATGGTGAAAAAGGAAATATCTTCCGTTCAAAACTGGAAAGAAGCTTTCTGAGAAACTGCCCTGTGTTCTGTTAATTCATCTCACGGAGCTGCATCTTTCCCTTCAAGAAGCCTTTCGCTAAGGCTGTTCATGTGGAATTGGGAAAGTGATATTTGGAAGCCCATTGAGGGCTATGGTGAAAAAGGAAATATCTTCCGTTCAAAACTGGAAAGAAGCTTTCTGAGAAACTGTTCTGTGTTCTGTTAGTTCATATCACAGAGTTACATCTTTCCCTTCAAGAAGCCTTTCGCTAAGGCTGTTCTTGTGGAACTGGCAAAGGGATATTTGGAAGCCCATAGAGAGCTATGGTGAAAAAGGAAATATCTTCCGTTCAAAACTGGAAAGAAGCTTTCTGAGAAACTGCTCTGTGTTCTCTGAATTCATCTCACAGAGTTACATCTTTCCCTTCAAGAAGCCTTTCCCTAAGGCTGTTCTTGTGGAACTGGCAAAGGGATATTTGGAAACCCATAGAGGGCTATGGTGAAAAAGGAAATATCTTCCGTTCAAAACTGGAAAGAAGCTTTCTGAGAAACTGCTCTGTGTTCTCTGAATACATCTCACAGAGTTACATCTTTCCCTTAAAGAGCCTTTCGCTAAGGCTCTTCTTGTGGAATTCGCAAAGGGATATTTGGAAGCCCATAGAGGGCTATGGTGAAAAAGGAAATATCTTCCGTTCAAAACTGGAAAGAAGCTTTCTGAGAAACTGCTCTGTGTTCTGTTAGTTCATCTCACAGAGTTACATCTTTCCCTTCAAGAAGCCTTTCGCTAAGGCTGTCCTTATGGAACTGGCAAAGGGATATTTGGAAGCCCATAGAGGGCTATGGTGAAAAAGGAAATATCTTCCATTCAAAACTGGAAAGAAGCTTTCTCAGAAACTGCTCTGTGTTCTGTTAGTTCATCTCACAGAGTTACATCTTGCCCTTCAAGAAGACTTTTGCCAACGCTGTTCTTGTGGAATTGGCAAAGGGATATTTGGAAGCCCATAGAGGGCTATGGTTAAAAAAGGAAATATCTTCCGTTCAAAACTGGAAAGAAGCTTTCTGAGAAACTGCTCTGTGTTCTGTTAGTTCATCTCACAGAGTTACATCTTTCCCTTCAAGAAGCCTTTCGCTAAGGCTGTTCTTATGGAACTGGCAAAGGGATATTTGGAAGCCCATAGAGGGCTATGGTGAAAAAGGAAATATCTTCCGTTCAAAACTGGAAAGAAGCTTTCTGAGAAACTGCTCTGTGTTCTCTGAATTCTTCTCACAGAGTTACATCTTTCCCTTCAAGAAGCCTTTCGCTAAGGCTGTTCTTGTGGAACTGGCAAAGGGACATTTGGAAACCCATAGAGGGCTATGGTGAAATAGGAAATATCTTCCGTTCAAAACTGGAAAGAAGCTTTCTGAGAAACTGCTCTGTTTTCTCTGAATACATCTCACAGAGTTACATCTTTCCCTTCAAGAAGCCTTTCGCTAAGGCTGTTCTTGTGGAATTGGCAAAGGGATATTTGGAAGCCCATAGAGGGCTGTGGTGAAAAAGGAAATATCTTCCGTTCAAAACTGGAAAGAAACTTTCTTAGAAACGGCTCTGTGTTCTCTGAATTCATCTCAAAGAGTTACATCTTTGCCTTCAAGAAGCCTTTCGCTAATGCTGTTCTTCTGGAATTGGCAAAGGGATATTTGGAAGCCCATAGAGGGCTATGGTGAAAAAGGAAATATCTTCCGTTCAAAACTGGAAAGAAGCTTTCTGAGAAACTGCTCAGTGTTCTCTGAATTCATCTCACAGAGTTACATCTTTCCCTTCAAGAAGCCTTTCGCTAAGGCTGTTCTTGTGGAATTGGCAAAGGGATATTTTGAAGCCCATAGAGGGCTATGGTTAAAAAAGGAAATATCTTCCATTCAAAACTGGAAAGAAGCTTTCTGAGAAACTGCTCTGTGTTCTGTTAGTTCATCTCACACAGTAACATCTTTCCCTTCCAGAAGCCTTTCGCTAACGCTGTTCTTATGTAACTGGCAAAGGGATATTTGGAAGCCCATAGAGGGCTATGGTGAAAAAGGAAATATCTTCCGTTCAAAACTGGAAAGAAGCTTTCTGAGAAACTGCTCTGTGTTCTGTTAATTCATCTCACAGAGTTACATCTTTGCCTTTAGGAAGCCTTTCGCTAAGGCTGTTCATGTGGAATTGGCAAAGTGATATTTGGAAACCCATAGAGGGCTACGGTGAAAAAGAAATATCTTCCGTTCAAAACTGGAAAGAAGCTTTCTGAGAAACTGTTCTGTGTTCTGTTAGTTCATATCACAGAGTTACATCTTTCCCTACAAGAAGCCTTTCGCTAAGGCTGTTCTTGTGGAACTGGCAAAGGGATATTTGGAAGCCCATAGAGGGCTATAGTGAAAAAGGAAATATCTTCCGTTCAAAACTGGAAAGAAGCTTTCTTAGAAACGGCTCTGTGTTCTCTGAATTCATCTCAAAGAGTTACATCTTTGCCTTCAAGAAGCCTTTCGCTAATGCTGTTCTTCTGGAATTGGCAAAGGGATATTTGGAAGCCCATAGAGGGCTATGGTGAAAAAGGAAATATCTTCCGTTCAAAACTGGAAAGAAGCTTTCTGAGAAACTGCTCAGTGTTCTCTGAATTCATCTCACAGAGTTACATCTTTCCCTTCAAGAAGCCTTTCGCTAAGGCTGTTCTTGTGGAATTGGCAAAGGGATATTTTGAAGCCCATAGAGGGCTATGGTTAAAAAAGGAAATATCTTCCATTCAAAACTGGAAAGAAGCTTTCTGAGAAACTGCTCTGTGTTCTGTTAGTTCATCTCACACAGTAACATCTTTCCCTTCAAGAAGCCTTTCGCTAACGCTGTTCTTATGTAACTGGCAAAGGGATATTTGGAAGCCCATAGAGGGCTATGGTGAAAAAGGAAATATCTTCCGTTCAAAACTGGAAAGAAGCTTTCTGAGAAACTGCTCTGTGTTCTGTTAATTCATCTCACAGAGTTACATCTTTCCCTTCAAGAAGCCTTTCGCTAAGGCTGTTCTTGTGGAATTGGCAAAGGGATATTTGGAAGCCCATAGAGGGCTATGGTGAAAAAGGAAATATCTTCCGTTCAAAACTGGAAAGAAGCTTTCTGAGAAACTGCCCTGTGTTCTGTTAATTCATCTCACGGAGCTGCATCTTTCCCTTCAAGAAGCCTTTCGCTAAGGCTGTTCATGTGGAATTGGGAAAGTGATATTTGGAAGCCCATTGAGGGCTATGGTGAAAAAGGAAATATCTTCCGTTCAAAACTGGAAAGAAGCTTTCTGAGAAACTGTTCTGTGTTCTGTTAGTTCATATCACAGAGTTACATCTTTCCCTTCAAGAAGCCTTTCGCTAAGGCTGTTCTTGTGGAACTGGCAAAGGGATATTTGGAAGCCCATAGAGAGCTATGGTGAAAAAGGAAATATCTTCCGTTCAAAACTGGAAAGAAGCTTTCTGAGAAACTGCTCTGTGTTCTCTGAATTCATCTCACAGAGTTACATCTTTCCCTTCAAGAAGCCTTTCGCTAAGGCTGTTCTTGTGGAACTGGCAAAGGGATATTTGGAAACCCATAGAGGGCTATGGTGAAAAAGGAAATATCTTCCGTTCAAAACTGGAAAGAAGCTTTCTGAGAAACTGCTCTGTGTTCTCTGAATACATCTCACAGAGTTACATCTTTCCCTTAAAGAGCCTTTCGCTAAGGCTCTTCTTGTGGAATTCGCAAAGGGATATTTGGAAGCCCATAGAGGGCTATGGTGAAAAAGGAAATATCTTCCGTTCAAAACTGGAAAGAAGCTTTCTGAGAAACTGCTCTGTGTTCTGTTAGTTCATCTCACAGAGTTACATCTTTCCCTTCAAGAAGCCTTTCGCTAACGCTGTCCTTATGGAACTGGCAAAGGGATATTTGGAAGCCCATAGAGGGCTATGGTGAAAAAGGAAATATCTTCCATTCAAAACTGGAAAGAAGCTTTCTCAGAAACTGCTCTGTGTTCTGTTAGTTCATCTCACAGAGTTACATCTTGCCCTTCAAGAAGACTTTTGCCAACGCTGTTCTTGTGGAATTGGCAAAGGGATATTTGGAAGCCCATAGAGGGCTATGGTTAAAAAAGGAAATATCTTCCGTTCAAAACTGGAAAGAAGCTTTCTGAGAAACTGCTCTGTGTTCTGTTAGTTCATCTCACAGAGTTACATCTTTCCCTTCAAGAAGCCTTTCGCTAAGGCTGTTCTTATGGAACTGGCAAAGGGATATTTGGAAGCCCATAGAGGGCTATGGTGAAAAAGGAAATATCTTCCGTTCAAAACTGGAAAGAAGCTTTCTGAGAAACTGCTCTGTGTTCTCTGAATTCTTCTCACAGAGTTACATCTTTCCCTTCAAGAAGCCTTTCGCTAAGGCTGTTCTTGTGGAACTGGCAAAGGGACATTTGGAAACCCATAGAGGGCTATGGTGAAATAGGAAATATCTTCCGTTCAAAACTGGAAAGAAGCTTTCTGAGAAACTGCTCTGTTTTCTCTGAATACATCTCACAGAGTTACATCTTTCCCTTCAAGAAGCCTTTCGCTAAGGCTGTTCTTGTGGAATTGGCAAAGGGATATTTGGAAGCCCATAGAGGGCTGTGGTGAAAAAGGAAATATCTTCCGTTCAAAACTGGAAAGAAGCTTTCTTAGAAACGGCTCTGTGTTCTCTGAATTCATCTCACAGAGTTACATCTTTGCCTTCAAGAAGCCTTTCGCTAATGCTGTTCTTCTGGAATTGGCAAAGGTATATTTGGAAGCCCATAGAGGGCTATGGTGAAAAAGGAAATATCTTCCGTTCAAAACTGGAAAATAGCTTTCTGAGAAACTGCTCAGTGTTCTCTGAATTCATCTCACAGAGTTACATCTTTCCCTTCAAGAAGCCTTTCGCTAAGGCTGTTCTTGTGGAATTGGCAAAGGGATATTTGGAAGCCCATAGAGGGCTACGGTGAAAAAGTAAATATCGTCCGTTGAAAACTGGAAAGAAGCTTTCTGAGAAACTGCTCTGTGTTTTGTTAGTTCATCTCACAGAGTTACGTCTTTGCCTTCAAGAAGCCTTTCGCTAAGGCTTTTCTTGTGGAACAGTCAAAGGGATATTTGGAAGCCCACAGAGGGCAATGGAGAAAAAGGAAATATCTTCCGTCCAAAACTGGAAAGAAGCTTTCTGAGAATCTGCTCAGTGTTCTCTGAATTCATCTCACAGAGTTACATCTTTCCCTTCAAGAAGCCTTTCGCTAAGGCTGTTCTTGTGGAATTGGCAAAGGGATATTTGGAAGCCCATAGAGGGCTATGGTGAAAAATTAAATATCTCCCGTTCAAAACTGGAAAGAAGCTTTCTGAGAAACTGCTCTGTGTTCTCTGAATTCATCTCACAGAGTTACATCTTTCCCTTCAAGAAGCCTTTCGCTAAGGCTGTTCTTGTGGAATTGGCAAAGGGATATTTGGAAGCCCTTAGAGGGCTATGGTGAAAAAGGAAATATCTTCCGTTCAAACTGGAAAGAAGCTTTCTGAGAAACTCCTCTGTGTTCTGTAAATTCATCTCACAGAAATACATCTTTCCCTTCAATAAGCCTTTCGCTAAGGCTGTTCTTGTGGAATTGGCAAAGTGATATTTGGAAGCCCATAGAGGGCTATGGTGAAAAAGGAAATATCTTCCGTTCAAAACCGGAAAGAAGCTTTCTGAGAAACTGCTCTGTGTTCTCTGAATTCATCTCACAGAGTTACATCTTTACCTTGAAGAAGACTTTCGCTAAGGCTGTTCTTGAGTAATTGGCAAAGGGATATTTGGAAGCCCATAGAGGGCTATGGTGAAAAAGGAAATATCTTCCGTTCAAAACTGGAAAGAAGCTTTCTGAGAAACTGTTCTGTGTTCTGTTAATTCATCTCACAGAGTTACATCTTTCCCTTCAAGAAGCCTTTCGCTAAGGCTGTTCTTGTGGAACTGGCAAAGGGATATTTGGAAGCCCATATAGGGTTAAGGTGAAAAAGGAAATATCTTCCGTTCAAAACTGGAAAAAGCTTTCTGAGAAACTGCTCTGTGTTCTCTGAATTCATCTCACAGAGTTACATCTTTCCCTTCAAGAAGCCTTTCGCTAAGGCTGTTTTTGTGGAATTGGCAAAGGGATATTTGGAAGCCCATAGTGGGCTATGGTGAAAAAGGAAATATCTTCCGTTCAAAACTGGAAAGAAGCTTTCTGAGAAACTGCTCTGTGTTCTGTTAGTTCATCTCACAGAGTTACATCTTGCCCTTCAAGAAGCCTTTCGCCATCGCTGTTCTTGTGGAATTGTCAAAGGGATATTTTGAAGCCCATATTGGGCTATGGTTAAAAAAGGAAATATCTTCCGTTCAAAACTGGAAAGAAGCTTTCTGAGAAACTGCTCTGTGTTCTGTTAGTTCATCTCACAGAGTTACATCTTTCCCTTCAAGAAGCCTTTCGCTAAGGCTGTTCTTATGGAACTGGCAAAGGGATATTTGGAAGCCCATAGAGGGCTATGGTGAAAAAGGAAATATCTTCCGTTCAAAACTGGAAAGAAGCTTTCTTAGAAACGGCTCTGTGTTCTCTGAATTCATCTCACAGAGTTATATCTTTGCCTTCAAGAAGCCTTTCGCTAATGCTGTTCTTCTGGAATTGGCAAAGGGATATTTGGAAACCCATAGAGGGCTATGGTGAAAAGGAAATATCTTCCGTTCAAAACTGGAAAGAAGCTTTCTGAGAAACTGCTCTGTGTTCTGTTAGTTCATCTCACAGAGTTACATCTTTCCCTTCAAGAAGCCTTTCGCTAAGGCTGTTCTTGTGGAATTGGCAAAGTAATATTTGGAAGCCCATAGAGGGCTATGGTGAAAAAGGAAATATCTTCCGTTCAAAACCGGAAAGAAGCTTTCTGAGAAACTGCTCTGTGTTCTCTGAATTCATCTCACAGAGTTACATCTTTACCTTGAAGAAGACTTTCGCTAAGGCTGTTCTTGAGTAATTGGCAAAGGGATATTTGGAAGCCCCTAGAGGGCTATGGTGAAAAAGGAAATATCTTCCGTTCAAAACTGGAAAGAAGCTTTCTGAGAAACTGTTCTGTGTTCTGTTAATTCATCTCACAGAGTTACATCTTTCCCTTCAAGAAGCCTTTCGCTAAGGCTGTTCTGGTGGAACTGGCAAAGGGATATTTGGAAGCCCATATAGGGTTATGGAGAAAAAGGAAATATCTTCCGTTCAAAACTGGAAAGAGCTTTCTGAGAAACTGCTCTGTGTTCTGTTAGTTCATCTCACAGAGTTACATCTTTCCCTTCAAGAAGCCTTTCGCTAAGGCTTTTCTTGTGGAACTGTCAAAGGGATATTTGGAAGCCCATAGAAGGCAATGGAGAAAAAGGAAATATCTTCCGTCCAAAACTGGAAAGAAGCTTTCTGAGAATCTGCTCAGTGTTCTCTGAATTCATCTCACAGAGTTACATCTTTCCCTTCAAGAAGCCTTTCGCTAAGGCTGTTCTTGTGGAATTGGCAAAGGGATATTTGGAAGCCCATAGAGGGCTATGGTAAAAAATTAAATATCTCCCGTTCAAAACTGGAAAGAAGCTTTCTGAGAAACTGCTCTGTGTTCTCTGAATTCATCTCACAGAGTTACATCTTTCCCTTCAAGAAGCCTTTCCCTAAGGCTGTTCTTGTGGAATTGGCAAAGGGATATTTGGAAGCCCATAGAGGGCTATGGTGAAAAAGTAAATATCTTCCGTTCAAACTGGAAAGAAGCTTTCTGAGAAACTTCTCTGTGTTCTGTTAATTCATCTCACAGAGATACATCTTTCCCTTCAAGAAGCCTTTCGCTAAGGCTGTTCTTGTGGAATTGGCAAAGTGATATTTGGAAGCCCATAGAGGGCTATGGTGAAAAAGGAAATATCTTCCGTTCAAAACCGGAAAGAAGCTTTCTGAGAAACTGCTCTGTGTTCTCTGAATTCATCTCACAGAGTTACATCTTTACCTTGAAGAAGACTTTCGCTAAGGCTGTTCTTGAGTAATTGGCAAAGGGATATTTGGAAGCCCATAGAGGGCTATGGTGAAAAAGGAAATATCTTCCGTTCAAAACTGGAAAGAAGCTTTCTGAGAAACTGTTCTGTGTTCTGTTAATTCATCTCACAGAGTTACATCTTTCCCTTCAAGAAGCCTTTCGCTAAGGCTGTTCTTGTGGAACTGGCAAAGGGATATTTGGAAGCCCATATAGGGTTATGGTGAAATAGAAAATATCTTCCGTTCAAAACTGGAAAAAGCTTTCTGAGAAACTGCTCTGTGTTCTCTGAATTCATCTCACAGAGTTACATCTTTCCCTTCAAGAAGCCTTTCGCCAAGGTTGTTTTTGTGGAATTGGCAAAGGGATATTTGGAAGCCCATAGAGGGCTATGGTGAAAAAGGAAATATCTTCCGTTCAAAACTGGAAAGAAGCTTTCTGAGAAACTGCTCTGTGTTCTGTTAGTTCATCTCACAGAGTTACATCTTGCCCTTCAAGAAGACTTTCGCCAACGCTGTTCTTGTGGAATTGGCAAAGGGATATTTTGAAGCCCATAGAGGGCTATGGTTAAAAAAGGAAATATCTTCCGTTCAAAACTGGAAAGAAGCTTTCTGAGAAACTGCTCTGTGTTCTGTTAGTTCATCTCACAGAGTTACATCTTTCCCTTCAAGAAGCCTTTCGCTAAGGCTGTTCTTATGGAACTGGCAAAGGGATATTTGGAAGCCCATAGAGGGCTATGGTGAAAAAGGAAATATCTTCCGTTCAAAACTGGAAAGAAGCTTTCTGAGAAACTGCTCTGTGTTCTCTGAATTCATCTCACAGAGTTACATCTTTCCCTTCAAGAAGCCTTTCGCTAAGGCTGTTCTTGTGGAATTGGCAAAGGGATATTTGGAAGCCCATAGAAGGGCTATGGTGAAAAAGGAAATATCTTCCGTTCAAAACTGGAAAGAAGCTTTCAGAGAAACTGCCCTGTGTTCTGTTAATTCATGTCATGGAGCTGCATCTTTCCCTTCAAGAAGCCTTTCGCTAAGGCTGCTCATGTGGAATTGGCAAAGTGATATTTGGAAGCCCATTGAGTCCTATGGTGAAAAAGGAAATATCTTCCGTTCAAAACTGGAAAGAAGCTTTCTGAGAAACTGTTCTGTGTTCTGTTAGTTCATATCACAGAGTTACATCTTTCCCTTCAAGAAGCCTTTCGCTAAGGCTGTTCTTGTGGAACTGGCAAAGGGACATTTGGAAACCCATAGAGGGCTATGGTGAAAAAGGAATTATCTTCCGTTCAAAACTGGAAAGAAGCTTCCTGAGAAACTGCTCTGTGTTCTCTGAATACATCTCACAGAGTTACATCTTTCCCTTCAAGAAGCCTTTCGCTAAGGCTGTTCTTGTGGAATTGGCAAAGGGATATTTGGAAGCCCATAGAGGGCTATGGTGAAAAAGGAAATATCTTCCGTTCAAAACTGGAAAGAAGCTTTCTTAGAAACGGCTCTGTGTTCTCTGAATTCATCTCACAGAGTTACATCTTTGCCTTCAAGAAGCCTTTCGCTAATGCTGTTCTTCTGGAATTGGCAAAGGGATATTTGGAAACCCATAGAGGGCTATGGTGAAAAAGGAAATATCTTCCGTTCAAAACTGGAAAATAGCTTTCTGAGAAACTGCTCAGTGTTCTCTGAATTCATCTCAAAGAGTTACATCTTTCCCTTCAAGAAGCCTTTCGCTAAGGCTGTTCTTGTGGAATTGGCAAAGGGATATTAGGAAGCCCATAGAGTGCTATGGTTAAAAAAGGAAATATCTTCCTTTCAAAACTGGAAAGAAGCTTTCTGAGAAACTGCTCTGTGTTCTGTTAGTTCATCTCACACAGTAACATCTTTCCCTTCAAGAAGCCTTTCGCTAAGGCTGTTCTTATGGAACTGGCAAAGGGATATTTGGAAGCCCATAGAGGGCTATGGTGAAAAAGGAATTATCTTCCGTTCAAAACTGGAAAGAAGCTTTCTGAGAAACTGCTCTGTGTTCTCTGAATTCTTCTCACAGAGTTACATCTTTCCCTTCAAGAAGCCTTTCGCTAAGGCTGTTCTTGTGGAACTGGCAAAGGGATATTTGGAAGCCCATAGAGGGCTATGGTGAAAAAATAAATATCTTCCGTTCAAAACTGGAAAGAAGCTTTCTGAGAAACTGCTCTGTGTTCTGTTAATTCTTGTCACAGAGCTACATCTTTCCCTGCAAGAAGCCTTTCGCTAAGGCTGTTCTTGTATAATTGGCAAAGTGATATTTGGAAGCCCATAGAGGTCTATGGTGAAAAAGGAAATATCTTCCGTTCAAAACTGGAAAGAAGCTTTCTGAGAAACTCTTCTGTGTTCTGTTAGTTCACCTCACAGAGTTACATCTTTCCCGTCAAGAAGCCTTTCGCTAAGGCTGTTCTTGTGGAACTGGCAAAGGGATATTTGGAAGCCCATAGAGGGCTATGGTGAAAAAGGAAATAACTTCCGTTCAAAACTGGAAAGAAGCTTTCTGAGAAACTGCTCTCTGTTCTGTTAGTTCATCTCACAGAGTTACATCTTGCCCTTCAAGAAGCGTTTCGCCAAGGCTGTTCTTATGGAATTGGCAAAGGGATATTTGGAAGCCCATAGAGGGCTATGGTGAAAAAGGAAATATCTTCCGTTCAAAACTGGAAAGAAGCTTTCTGAGAAACTGCTCTGTGTTCTGTTAGTTCTACTCACAGAGTTACATCTTTCCCTTCAAGAAGCCTTTCGCTAAGGCTGTTCTTGTGGAACTGGCAAAGGGATATTTGGAAGCCCATAGAGGGCTATGGTGAAAAAGGAAATATCTCCCGTTCAAAACTGGAAAGAAGCTTTCTGAGAAACTTCTCTGTGTACTCTGAATTCATCTCACAAAGTTACCTCTTACCCTTCAAGAAGCCTTTCGCTAAGGCTGTTCTTGTGGAATTGGCAAAGTGATATTTGGAAGCCCATAGAGGGCTACGGTGAAAAAGGAAATAACTTCCGTTCAAAACTGGAAAGTAGCTTTCTGAGAAACTGCTCTGTGTTCTGTTAGTTCATCTCACAGAGTTACATCTTGACCTTCAAGAAGTCTTTCGCCAAGGCTGTTCTTGTGGAATTGGCAAAGGGATATTTGGAAGCCCATAGAGGGCTATGTTGAAAAAGGAAATATCTTCCGTTCAAAACTGGAAAGAAGCTTTCTGAGAAACTGCTCTGTGTTCTCTGAATTCTTCTCACAGAGTTACATCTTTCCCTTCAAGAAGCCTTTCGCTAAGGCTGTTCTTGTGGAACTGGCAAAGGGATATTTGGAAACCCATAGAGGGCTATGGTGAAAAAGGAAATATCTTCCGTTCAAAACTGTAAAGAAGCTTTCTGAGAAACTGCTTTGTGTTCTCTGAATACATCTCACAGAGTTACATCTTTCCCTTAAAGAGCCTTTCGCTAAGGCTGTTCTTGTGGAATTGGCAAAGGGATATTTGGAAGCCCATAGAGGGCTATGGTGAAAAAGGAAATATCTTCCGTTCAAAACCGGAAAGAAGCTTTCTTAGAAACGGCTCTGTGTTCTCTGAATTCATCTCACACAGTTACATCTTTGCCTTCAAGAAGCCTTTCGCTAATGCTGTTCTTGTGGAATTGGCAAAGGGATATTTGGAAGCCCATAGAGGGCTATGGTGAAAAAGGAAATATCTTCCGTTCAAAACTGGAAAATAGCTTTCAGAGAAACTGCTCAGTGTTCTCTGAATTCATCTCACATAGTTACATCTTTCCCTTCAAGAAGCCTTTCGCTAAGGCTGTTCTTGTGGAATTGGCAAAGGGATATTTGGAAGCCCATAGAGGGCTATGGTTAAAAAAGGAAATATCTTCCGTTCAAAACTGGAAAGAAGCTTTCTGAGAAACTGCTCTGTGTTCTGTTACTTCATCTCACAGAGTTACATCTTTCCCTTCAAGAAGCCTTTCGCTAAGGCTGTTCTTATGGAACTGGCAAAGGATATTTGGAAGCCCATAGAGGGCTATGGTGAAAAAGGAAATATCTTCCGTTCAAAACTGGAAAGAAGCTTTCTGAGAAACTGCTCTGTGTTCTGTAAATTCATCTCACAGAGTTACATCTTTCCCTTCAAGAAGCCTTTCGCTAAGGCTGTTCTTGTGGAATTGGCAAAGGGATATTTGGAAGCCCATAGAGGGCTATGGTGAAAAAGGAAATATCTTCCGTTCAAACCTGGAAAGAAGCTTTCTGAGAAACTGCCCTGTGTTCTGTTAATTCATCTCACGGAGCTGCATCTTTCCCTTCAAGAAGCCTTTCGCTAAGGTTGTTCATGTGGAATTGGCAAAGTGATATTTGGAAACCCATAGAGGGCTCCGGTGAAAAAGAAATATCTTCCGTTCAAAACCGGAAAGAAGCTTTCTGAGAAACTGTTCTGTGTTCTGTTAGTTCATATCACAGAGTTACATCATTCCCTTCAAGAAGCCTTTCGCTAAGGCTGTTCTTGTGGAACTGGCAAAGGGATATTTGGAAGCCCATAGAGGGCTATGGTGAAAAAGGAAATATCTTCCGTTCAAAACTGGAAAAAAGCTTTCTGAGAAACTGCTCTGTGTTCTCTGAATTCATCTCACAGAGTTACATCCTTCCCTTCAAGAAGCCTTTCGCTAAGGCTGTTCTTGAGTAATTGGCAAAGGGATATTTGGAAGCCCATAGAGGGCTATGTTGAAAAAGGAAATATCTTCCGTTCAAAACTGGAAAGAGGCTTTCTGAGAAACTGTTCTGTGTTCTGTTAATTCATCTCACAGAGTTACAACTTTCCCTTCAAGAAGCCTTTCGCTAAGGCTGTTCTTGTGGAACTGGCAAAGGGATATTTGGAAGCCCATATAGGGTTATGGTGAAAAAGGAAATATCTTCCGTTCAAAACTGGAAAAAGCTTTCTGAGAAACTGCTCTGTGTTCTCTGAATTCATCTCACAGATTTACATCTTTCCCTTCAAGAAGCCTTTCGTTAAGGCTGTTTTTGTGGAATTGGCAAAGGGATATTTGGAAGCCCATAGAGGGCTTTGGTTAAAAAAGGTAATATCTTCCGTTCAAAACTGGAAAGAAGCTTTCTGAGAAACTGCTCTGTGTTTTGTTAGTTCATCTCACAGAGTTACATCTTGCCCTTCAAAAGCCTTTCGCCAACGCTGTTCTTGTGGAATTGGCAAAGGGATAATTTGAAGCCCATAGAGGGCTATGGTTAAAAAAGGAAATATCTTCCGTTCAAAACTGGAAAGAAGCTTTCTGAGAAACTGCTCTGTGTTTTGTTAGTTCATCTCACAGAGTTACATCTTTCCCTTCAAGAAGCCTTTCGCTAAGGCTGTTCTTATGGAACTGGCAAAGGGATATTTGGAAGCCCATAGAGGGCTATGGTGAAAAAGGAAATATCTTCCGTTCAAAACTGGAAAGAAGCTTTCTGAGAAATTGTTCTGTGTTCTGTTAATTCATCTCACAGAGTTACATCTTTGCCTTTAAGAAGCCTTTCGCTAAGGCTGTTCATGTGGAATTGGCAAAGTGATATTTGGAAACCCATAGAGGGCTACGGTGAAAAAGAAATATCTTCCGTTCAAAACTGGAAAGAAGCTTTCTGAGAAACTGTTCTGTGTTCTGTTAGTTCATATCACAGAGTTACATCTTTCCCTACAAGAAGCCTTTCGCTAAGGCTGTTCTTGTGGAACTGGCAAAGGGATATTTGGAAGCCCATAGAGGGCTATAGTGAAAAAGGAAATATCTTCCGTTCAAAACTGGAAAGAAGCTTTCTTAGAAACGGCTCTGTGTTCTCTGAATTCATCTCACAGAGTTACATCTTTGCCTTCAAGAAGCCTTTCGCTAATGCTGTTCTTCTGGAATTGGCAAAGGGATATTTGGAAGCCCATAGAGGGCTATGGTGAAAAAGGAAATATCTTCCGTTCAAAACTGGAAAGAAGCTTTCTGAGAAACTGCTCAGTGTTCTCTGAATTCATCTCACAGAGTTACATCTTTCCCTTCAAGAAGCCTTTCGCTAAGGCTGTTCTTGTGGAATTGGCAAAGGGATATTTTGAAGCCCATAGAGGGCTATGGTTAAAAAAGGAAATATCTTCCGTTCAAAACTGGAAAGAAGCTTTCTGAGAAACTGCTCTGTGTTCTGTTAGTTCATCTCACACAGTAACATCTTTCCCTTCAAGAAGCCTTTCGCTAACGCTGTTCTTATGGAACTGGCAAAGGGATATTTGGAAGCCCATAGAGGGCTATGGTGAAAAAGGAAATATCTTCCGTTCAAAACTGGAAAGAAGCTTTCTGAGAAACTGCTCTGTGTTCTGTTAATTCATCTCACAGAGTTACATCTTTCCCTTCAAGAAGCCTTTCGCTAAGGCTGTTCTTGTGGAATTGGCAAAGGGATATTTGGAAGCCCATAGAGGGCTATGGTGAAAAAGGAAATATCTTCCGTTCAAAACTGGAAAGAAGCTTTCTGAGAAACTGCCCTGTGTTCTGTTAATTCATCTCACGGAGCTGCATCTTTCCCTTCAAGAAGCCTTTCGCTAAGGCTGTTCATGTGGAATTGGGAAAGTGATATTTGGAAGCCCATTGAGGGCTAGGGTGAAAAAGGAAATATCTTCCGTTCAAAACTGGAAAGAAGCTTTCTGAGAAACTGTTCTGTGTTCTGTTAGTTCATATCACAGAGTTACATCTTTCCCTTCAAGAAGCCTTTCGCTAAGGCTGTTCTTGTGGAACTGTCAAAGGGATATTTGGAAGCCCATAGAGGGCTATGGTGAAAAAGGAAATATCTTCCGTTCAAAACTGGAAAGAAGCTTTCTGAGAAACTGCTCTGTGTTCTCTGAATTCTTCTCACAGAGTTACATCTTTCCCTTCAAGAAGCCTTTCGCTAAGGCTGTTCTTGTGGAACTGGCAAAGGGATATTTGGAAACCCATAGAGGGCTATGGTGAAAAAGGAAATATCTTCCGTTCAAAACTGGAAAGAAGCTTTCTGAGAAACTGCTCTGTGTTCTCTGAATACATCTCACAGAGTTACATCTTTCCCTTAAAGAGCCTTTCGCTAAGGCTCTTCTTGTGGAATTCGCAAAGGGATATTTGGAAGCCCATAGAGGGCTATGGTGAAAAAGGAAATATCTTCCGTTCAAAACTGGAAAGAAGCTTTCTGAGAAACTGCTCTGTGTTCTGTTAGTTCATCTCACAGAGTTACATCTTTCCCTTCAAGAAGCCTTTCGCTAAGGCTGTCCTTATGGAACTGGCAAAGGGATATTTGGAAGCCCATAGAGGGCTATGGTGAAAAAGGAAATATCTTCCGTTCAAAACTGGAAAGATGCTTTCTGAGAAACTGCTCTGTGTTCTGTTAGTTCATCTCACAGAGTTACATCTTGCCCTTCAAAAGCCTATCGCCAACGCTGTTCTTGTGGAATTGGCAAAGGGATAATTTGAAGCCCATAGAGGGCTATGGTTAAAAAAGGAAATATCTTCCGTTCAAAACTGGAAAGAAGCTTTCTGAGAAACTGCTCTGTGTTCTGTTAGTTTATCTCACAGAGTTACATCTTTCCCTTCAAGAAGCCTTTCGCTAAGGCTGTTCTTATGGAACTGGCAAAGGGATATTTGGAAGCCCATAGAGGGCTATGGTGAAAAAGGAAATATATTCCGTTCAAAACTGGAAAGAAGCTTTCTGAGAAACTGCTCTGTGTTCTCTGAATTCTTCTCACAGAGTTACATCTTTCCCTTCAAGAAGCCTTTCGCTAAGGCTGTTCTTGTGGAACTGGCAAAGGGACATTTGGAAACCCATAGAGGGCTATGGTGAAATAGGAAATATCTTCCGTTCAAAACTGGAAAGAAGCTTTCTGAGAAACTGCTCTGTTTTCTCTGAATACATCTCACAGAGTTACATCTTTCCCTTCAAGAAGCCTTTCGCTAAGGCTGTTCTTGTGGAATTGGCAAAGGGATATTTGGAAGCCCATAGAGGGCTGTGGTGAAAAAGGAAATATCTTCCGTTCAAAACTGGAAAGAAGCTTTCTTAGAAACGGCTCTGTGTTCTCTGAATTCATCTCACAGAGTTACATCTTTGCCTTCAAGAAGCTTTTCGCTAATGCTGTTCTTCTGGAATTGGCAAAGGGATATTTGGAAGCCCATAGAGGGCTATGGTGAAAAAGGAAATATCTTCCGTTCAAAACTGGAAAATAGCTTTCTGAGAAACTGCTCAGTGTTCTCTGAATTCATCTCACAGAGTTACATCTTTCCCTTCAAGAAGCCTTTCGCTAAGGCTGTTCTTGTGGAATTGGCAAAGGGATATTTGGAAGCCCATAGAGGGCTATGGTGAAAAAGTAAATATCGTCCGTTGAAAACTGGAAAGAAGCTTTCTGAGAAACTTCTCTGTGTTTTGTTAGTTCATCTCACAGAGTTACGTCTTTGCCTTCAAGAAGCCTTTCGCTAAGGCTTTTCTTGTGGAACTGTCAAAGGGATATTTGGAAGCCCACAGAGGGCAATGGAGAAAAAGGAAATATCTTCCGTCCAAAACTGGAAAGAAGCTTTCTGAGAATCTGCTCAGTGTTCTCTGAATTCATCTCACAGAGTTACATCTTTCCCTTCAAGAAGCCTTTCGCTAAGGCTGTTCTTGTGGAATTGGCAAAGGGATATTTGGAAGCACATAGAGGGCTATGGTGAAAAATTAAATATCTCCCGTTCAAAACTGGAAAGAAGCTTTCTGAGAAACTGCTCTGTGTTCTCTGAATTCATCTCACAGAGTTACATCTTTCCCTTCATAAGCCTTTCGCTAAGGCTGTTCTTGTGGCATTGGCAAAGGGATATTTGGAAGCCCCTAGAGGGCTATGGTGAAAAAGGAAATATCTTAGGTTCAAACTGGAAAGAAGCTTTCTGAGAAACTCCTCTGTGTTCTGTTAATTCATCTCACAGAAATACATCTTTCCCTTCAATAAGCCTTTCGCTAAGGCTGTTCTTGTGGAATTGGCAAAGTGATATTTGGAAGCCCATAGAGGGCTATGGTGAAAAAGGAAATATCTTCCGTTCAAAACCGGAAAGAAGCTTTCTGAGAAACTGCTCTGTGTTCTCTGAATTCATCTCACAGAGTTACATCTTTACCTTGAAGAAGACTTTCGCTAAGGCTGTTCTTGAGTAATTGGCAAAGGGATATTTGGAAGCCCATAGAGGGCTATGGTGAAAAAGGAAATATCTTCCGTTCAAAACTGGAAAGAAGCTTTCTGAGAAACTGTTCTGTGTTCTGTTAATTCATCTAACAGAGTTACATCTTTCCCTTCAAGAAGCCTTTCGCTAAGGCTGTTCTTGTGGAACTGGCAAAGGGATATTTGGAAGCCCATATAGGGTTAAGGTGAAAAAGGAAATATCTTCCGTTCAAAACTGGAAAAAGCTTTCTGAGAAACTGCTCTGTGTTCTCTGAATTCATCTCACAGAGTTACATCTTTCCCTTCAAGAAGCCTTTCGCTAAGGCTGTTTTTGTGGAATTGGCAAAGGGATATTTGGAAGCCCATAGTGGGTTATGGTGAAAAAGGAAATATCTTCCGTTCAAAACTGGAAAGAAGCTTTCTGAGAAACTGCTCTGTGTTCTGTTAGTTCATCTCACAGAGTTACATCTTGCCCTTCAAGAAGCCTTTCGCCATCGCTGTTCTTGTGGAATTGTCAAAGGGATATTTTGAAGCCAATATTGGGCTATGGTTAAAAAAGGAAATATCTTCCGTTCAAAACTGGAAAGAAGCTTTCTGAGAAACTGCTCTGTGTTCTGTTAGTTCATCTCACAGAGTTACATCTTTCCCTTCAAGAAGCCTTTCGCTAAGGCTGTTCTTATGGAACTGGCAAAGGGATATTTGGAAGCCCATAGAGGGCTATGGTGAAAAAGGAAATATCTTCCGTTCAAAACTGGAAAGAAGCTTTCTTAGAAACGGCTCTGTGTTCTCTGAATTCATCTCACAGAGTTATATCTTTGCCTTCAAGAAGCCTTTCGCTAATGCTGTTCTTCTGGAATTGGCAAAGGGATATTTGGAAACCCATAGAGGGCTATGGTGAAAAGGAAATATCTTCCGTTCAAAACTGGAAAGAAGCTTTCTGAGAAACTGCTCTGTGTTCTGTTAGTTCATCTCACAGAGTTACATCTTTCCCTTCAAGAAGCCTTTCGCTAAGGCTGTTCTTGTGGAATTGGCAAAGTGATATTTGGAAGCCCATAGAGGGCTATGGTGAAAAAGGAAATATCTTCCGTTCAAAACCGGAAAGAAGCTTTCTGAGAAACTGCTCTGTGTTCTCTGAATTCATCTCACAGAGTTACATCTTTACCTTGAAGAAGACTTTCGCTAAGGCTGTTCTTGAGTAATTGGCAAAGGGATATTTGGAAGCCCCTAGAGGGCTATGGTGAAAAAGGAAATGTCTTCCGTTCAAAACTGGAAAGAAGCTTTCTGAGAAACTGTTCTGTGTTCTGTTAATTCATCTCACAGAGTTACATCTTTCCCTTCAAGAAGCCTTTCGCTAAGGCTGTTCTTGTGGAACTGGCAAAGGGATATTTGGAAGCCCATATAGGGTTATGGAGAAAAAGGAAATATCTTCCGTTCAAAACTGGAAAGAGCTTTCTGAGAAACTGCTCTGTGTTCTGTTAGTTCATCTCACAGAGTTACATCTTTCCCTTCAAGAAGCCTTTCGCTAAGGCTTTTCTTGTGGAACTGTCAAAGGGATATTTGGAAGCCCATAGAAGGCAATGGAGAAAAAGGAAATATCTTCCGTCCAAAACTGGAAAGAAGCTTTCTGAGAATCTGCTCAGTGTTCTCTGAATTCATCTCACAGAGTTACATCTTTCCCTTCAAGAAGCCTTTCGCTAAGGCTGTTCTTGTGGAATTGGCAAAGGGATATTTGGAAGCCCATAGAGGGCTATGGTAAAAAATTAAATATCTCCCGTTCAAAACTGGAAAGAAGCTTTCTGAGAAACTGCTCTGTGTTCTCTGAATTCTTCTCACAGAGTTACATCTTTCCCTTCAAGAAGCCTTTCCCTAAGGCTGTTCTTGTGGAATTGGCAAAGGGATATTTGGAAGCCCATAGAGGGCTATGGTGAAAAAGGAAATATATTCCGTTCAAACTGGAAAGAAGCTTTCTGAGAAACTTCTCTGTGTTCTGTTAATTCATCTCACAGAGATACATCTTTCCCTTCAAGAAGCCTTTCGCTAAGGCTGTTCTTGTGGAATTGGCAAAGTGATATTTGGAAGCCCATAGAGGGCTATGGTGAAAAAGGAAATATCTTCCGTTCAAAACCGGAAAGAAGCTTTCTGAGAAACTGCTCTGTGTTCTCTGAATTCATCTCACAGAGTTACATCTTTACCTTGAAGAAGCCTTTCGCCAAGGTTGTTTTTGTGGAATTGGCAAAGGGATATTTGGAAGCCCATAGAGGGCTATGGTGAAAAAGGAAATATCTTCCGTTCAAAACTGGAAAGAAGCTTTCTGAGAAACTGCTCTGTGTTCTGTTAGTTCATCTCACAGAGTTACATCTTGCCCTTCAAGAAGACTTTCGCCAACGCTGTTCTTGTGGAATTGGCAAAGGGATATTTTGAAGCCCATAGAGGGCTATGGTTAAAAAAGGAAATATCTTCCGTTCAAAACTGGAAAGAAGCTTTCTGAGAAACTGCTCTGTGTTCTGTTAGTTCATCTCACAGAGTTACATCTTTCCCTTCAAGAAGCCTTTCGCTAAGGCTGTTCTTATGGAACTGGCAAAGGGATATTTGGAAGCCCATAGAGGGCTATGGTGAAAAAGGAAATATCTTCCGTTCAAAACTGGAAAGAAGCTTTCTGAGAAACTGCTCTGTGTTCTGTTAATTCATCTCACAGAGTTACATCTTTCCCTTCAAGAAGCCTTTCGCTAAGGCTGTTCTTGTGGAATTGGCAAAGGGATATTTGGAAGCCCATAGAAGGGCTATGGTGAAAAATTAAATATCTTCCGTTCAAAACTGGAAAGAAGCTTTCTGAGAAACTGCCCTGTGTTCTGTTAATTCATGTCATGGAGCTGCATCTTTCCCTTCAAGAAGCCTTTCGCTAAGGCTGCTCATGTGGAATTGGCAAAGTGATATTTGGAAGCCCATTGAGTCCTATGGTGAAAAAGGAAATATCTTCCGTTCAAAACTGGAAAGAAGCTTTCTGAGAAACTGTTCTGTGTTCTGTTAGTTCATATCACAGAGTTACATCTTTCCCTTCAAGAAGCCTTTCGCTAAGGCTGTTCTTGTGGAACTGGCAAAGGGACATTTGGAAACCCATAGAGGGCTATGGTGAAAAAGGAAATATCTTCCGTTCAAAACTGGAAAGAAGCTTCCTGAGAAACTGCTCTGTGTTCTCTGAATACATCTCACAGAGTTACATCTTTCCCTTCAAGAAGCCTTTCGCTAAGGCTGTTCTTGTGGAATTGGCAAAGGGATATTTGGAAGCCCATAGAGGGCTATGGTGAAAAAGGAAATATCTTCCGTTCAAAACTGGAAAGAAGCTTTCTTAGAAACGGCTCTGTGTTCTCTGAATTCATCTCACAGAGTTACATCTTTGCCTTCAAGAAGCCTTTCGCTAATGCTGTTCTTCTGGAATTGGCAAAGGGATATTTGGAAACCCATAGAGGGCTATGGTGAAAACGGAAATATCTTCCGTTCAAAACTGGAAAATAGCTTTCTGAGAAACTGCTCAGTGTTCTCTGAATTCATCTCAAAGAGTTACATCTTTCCCTTCAAGAAGCCTTTCGCTAAGGCTGTTCTTGTGGAATTGGCAAAGGGATATTAGGAAGCCCATAGAGGGCTATGGTTAAAAAAGGAAATATCTTCCTTTCAAAACTGGAAAGAAGCTTTCTGAGAAACTGCTCTGTGTTCTGTTAGTTCATCTCACACAGTAACATCTTTCCCTTCAAGAAGCCTTTCGCTAAGGCTGTTCTTATGGAACTGGCAAAGGGATATTTGGAAGCCCATAGAGGGCTATGGTGAAAAAGGAATTATCTTCCGTTCAAAACTGGAAAGAAGCTTTCTGAGAAACTGCTCTGTGTTCTGTTAATTCATCTCACAGAGTTACATCCTTCCCTTCAAGAAGCCTTTCGCTAAGGCTGTTCTTGTGGAATTGGCAAAGGGATATTTGGAAGCCCATAGAGGGCTATGGTGAAAAAGGAAATATCTTCCGTTCAAAACTGGAAAGAAGCTTTCTGAGAAACTGCCCTGTGTTCTGTTAATTCATCTCACGGAGCTGCATCTTTCCCTTCAAGAAGCCTTTCGCTAAGGCTGTTCATGTGGAATTGGCAAAGTGATATTTGGAAGCCCATTGAGGGCTATGGTGAAAAAGGAAATATCTTCCGTTCAAAACTGGAAAGAAGCTTTCTGAGAAACTGTTCTGTGTTCTGTTAGTTCATATCACAGAGGTACATCTTTCCCTTCAAGAAGCCTTTCGCTAAGGCTGTTCTTGTGGAACTGGCAAAGGGATATTTGGAAGCCCATAGAGAGCTATGGTGAAAAAGGAAATATCTTCCGTTCAAAACTGGAAAGAAGCTTTCTGAGAAACTGCTCTGTGTTCTCTGAATTCTTCTCACAGAGTTACATCTTTCCCTTCAAGAAGCCTTTCGCTAAGGCTGTTCTTGTGGAACTGGCAAAGGGATATTTGGAAACCCATAGAGGGCTATGGTGAAAAAGGAAATATCTTCCGTTCAAAACTGGAAAGAAGCTTTCTGAGAAACTGCTCTGTGTTCTCTGAATACATCTCACAGAGTTACATCTTTCCCTTAAAGAGCCTTTCGCTAAGGCTGTTCTTGTGGAATTGGCAAAGGGATATTTGGAAGCCCATAGAGGGCTATGGTGAAAAAGGAAATATCTTCCGTTCAAAACTGGAAAGAAGCTTTCTGAGAAACTGCTCTGTGTTCTGTTAGTTCATCTCACAGAGTTACATCTTTCCCTTCAAGAAGCCTTTCGCTAAGGCTGTTCTTATGGAAATGGCAAAGGGATATTTGGAAACCCATAGATAGCTACGGTGAAAAAGGAAATATCTTCCGTTCTAACTGGAAAGAAGCTTTCTGAGAAACTCCTCTGTGTTCTGTTAATTCATCTCACAGAGATACATCTTTCCCTTCAAGAAGCCTTTCGCTAAGGCTGTTCTTGTGGAACTGGCAAAGAAATATTTGGAAGCCCATATAGGGTTATGGTGAAAAAGGAAATATCTTCCGTTCAAAACTGGAAAAAGCTTTCTGAGAAACTGCTCTGTGTTCTCTGAATTCATCTCACAGAGTTACATCTTTCCCTTCAAGAAGCCTTTCGCTAAGGCTGTTTTCGTGGAATTGGCAAAGGGATATTTGGAAGCCCATAGAGGGCTATGGTTAAAAAAGGAAATATCTTCCGTTCAAAACTGGAAAGAAGCATTCTGAGAAACTGCTCTGTGTTCTGTTAGTTCATCTCACAGAGTTACATCTTGCCCTTCAAAAGCCTTTCGCCAACGCTGTTCTTGTGGAATTGGCAAAGGGATAATTTGAAGCCCATAGAGGGCTACGGTTAAAAAAGGAAATATCTTCCATTCAAAACTGGAAAGAAGCTTTCTGAGAAACTGCTCTGTGTTCTGTTAGTTCATCTCACAGAGTTACATCTTTCCCTTCAAGAAGCCTTTCGCTAAGGCTGTTCTTATGGAACTGGCAAAGGGATATTTGGAAGCCCATAGAGGGCTATGGTGAAAAAGGAAATATCTTCCGTTCAAAACTGGAAAGAAGCTTTCTGAGAAACTGCTCTGTGTTCTGTTAATTCATCTCACAGAGTTACATCTTTGCCTTCAAGAAGCCTTTCGCTAAGGCTGTTCATGTGGAATTGGCAAAGTGATATTTGGAAACCCATAGAGGGCTACGGTGAAAAAGAAATATCTTCCGTTCAAAACTGGAAAGAAGCTTTCTGAGAAACTGTTCTGTGTTCTGTTAGTTCATATCACAGAGTTACATCTTTCCCTACAAGAAGCCTTTCGCTAAGGCTGTTCTTGTGGAACTGGCAAAGGGATATTTGGAAGCCCATAGAGGGCTATGGTGAAAAAGGAAATATCTTCCGTTCAAAACTGGAAAGAAGGTTTATGAGAAACTGCTCTGTGTTCTCTGAATTCTTCTCACAGAGTTACATCTTTCCCTTCAAGAAGCCTTTCGCTAAGGCTGTTCTTGTGGAACTGTCAAAGGGACCTTTGGAAACCCATAGAGGGCTATGGTGAAAAAGGAAATATCTTCCGTTCAAAACTGGAGAGAAGCTTTCTGAGAAACTGCTTTGTGTTCTCTGAATACATCTCACAGAGTTACATCTTTCCCTTCAAGAAGCCTTTCGCTAAGGCTGTTCTTGTGGAATTGGCAAAGGGATATTTGGAAGCCCATAGAGGTCTATGGTGAAAAAGGAAATATCTTCCGTTCAATACTGGAAAGAAGCTTTCTTAGAAACGGCTCTGTGTTCTCTGAATTCATCTCACAGAGTTACATCTTTGCCTTAGAGAAGCCTTTCGCTAATGCTGTTCTTCTGGAATTGGCAAAGGGATATTTGGAAGCCCATAGAGGGCTATGGTGAAAAAGGAAATATCTTCCGTTCAAAACTGGAAAGAAGCTTTCTGAGAAACTGCTCAGTGTTCTCTGAATTCATCTCACAGAGTTACATCTTTCCCTTCAAGAAGCCTTTCGCTAAGGCTGTTCTTGTGGAATTGGCAAAGGGATATTTTGAAGCCCATAGAGGGCTATGGTTAAAAAAGGAAATATCTTCCGTTCAAAACTGGAAAGAAGCTTTCTGAGAAACTGCTCTGTGTTCTGTTAGTTCATCTCACACAGTAACATCTTTCCCTTCAAGAAGCCTTTCGCTAACGCTGTTCTTATGGAACTGGCAAAGGGATATTTGGAAGCCCATAGAGGGCTATGGTGAAAAAGGAGATATCTTCCGTTCAAAACTGGAAAGAAGCTTTCTGAGAAACTGCCCTGTGTTCTGTTAATTCATCTCACGGAGCTGCATCTTTCCCTTCAAGAAGCCTTTCGCTAAGGCTGTTCATGTGGAATTGGCAAAGTGATATTTGGTAGCCCATTGAGGGCTATGGTGAAAAAGGAAATATCTTCCGTTCAAAACTGGAAAGAAGCTTTCTGAGAAACTGCTCTGTGTTCTCTGAATTCTTCTCACAGAGTTACATCTTTCCCTTCAAGAAGCCTTTCGCTAAGGCTGTTCTTGTGGAACTGGCAAAGGGATATTTGGAAACCCATAGAGGGCTATGGTGAAAAAGGAAATATCTTCCGTTCAAAACTGGAAAGAAGCTTTCTGAGAAACTGCTCCGTGTTCTCTGAATACATCTCACAGAGTTACATCTTTCCCTTAAAGAGCCTTTCGCTAAGGCTGTTCTTGTGGAATTCGCAAAGGGATATTTGGAAGCCCATAGAGGGCTATGGTGAAAAAGGAAATATCTTCCGTTCAAAACTGGAAAGAAGCTTTCTGAGAAACTGCTCTGTGTTCTGTTAGTTCATCTCACAGAGTTACATCTTTCCCTTCAAGAAGCCTTTCGCTAAGGCTGTTCTTATGGAACTGGCAAAGGGATATTTGGAAGCCCATAGAGGGCTATGGTGAAAAAGGAAATATATTCCGTTCAAAACTGGAAAGAAGCTTTCTGAGAAACTGCTCTGTGTTCTCTGAATTCTTCTCACAGAGTTACATCTTTCCCTTCAAGAAGCCTTTCGCTAAGGCTGTTCTTGTGGAACTGGCAAAGGGACATTTGGAAACCCATAGAGGGCTATGGTGAAAAAGGAAATATCTTCCGTTCAAAACTGGAAAGAAGCTTTCTGAGAAACTGCTCTGTTTTCTCTGAATACATCTCACAGAGTTACATCTTTCCCTTCAAGAAGCCTTTCGCTAATGCTGTTCTTCTGGAATTGGCAAAGGGATATTTGGAAGCCCATAGAGGGCTATGGTGAAAAAGGAAATATCTTCCGTTCAAAACTGGAAAATAGCTTTCTGAGAAACTGCTCAGTGTTCTCTGAATTCATCTCACAGAGTTACATCTTTCCCTTCAAGAAGCCTTTCGCTAAGGCTGTTCTTGTGGAATTGGCAAAGGGATATTTGGAAGCCCATAGAGGGCTATGGTGAAAAAGTAAATATCTTCCGTTGAAAACTGGAAAGAAGCTTTCTAAGAAACTGCTCTGTGTTTTGTTAGTTCATCTCACAGAGTTACGTCTTTGCCTTCAAGAAGCCTTTCGCTAAGGCTTTTCTTGTTGAACTGTCAAAGGGATATTTGGAAGCCCATAGAGGGCAATGGAGAAAAAGGAAATATCTTCCGTCCAAAACTGGAAAGAAGCTTTCTGAGAATCTGCTCAGTGTTCTCTGAATTCATCTCACAGAGTTACATCTTTCCCTTCAAGAAGCCTTTCGCTAAGGCTGTTCTTGTGGAATTGGCAAAGGGATATTTGGAAGCCCATAGAGGGCTATGGTGAAAAATTAAATATCTCCCGTTCAAAACTGGAAAGAAGCTTTCTGAGAAACTGCTCTGTGTTCTCTGAATTCATCTCACAGAGTTACATCTTTCCCTTCAAGAAGCCTTTCGCTAAGGCTGTTCTTGTGGAATTGGCAAAGGGATATTTGGAAGCCCATAGAGGGCTATGGTGAAAAAGGAAATATCTTCCGTTCAAACTGGAAAGAAGCTTTCTGAGAAACTCCTCTGTGTTCTGTTAATTCATCTCACAGAGATACATCTTCCCTTCAATAAGCCTTTCGCTAAGGCTGTTCTTGTGGAATTGGCAAAGTGATATTTGGAAGCCAATAGAGGGCTATGGTGAAAAAGGAAATATCTTCCGTTCAAAACCGGAAAGAAGCTTTCTGAGAAACTGCTCTGTGTTCTCTGAATTCATCTCACAGAGTTACACCTTTACCTTGAAGAAGACTTTCGCTAAGGCTGTTCTTGAGTAATTGGCAAAGGGATATTTGGAAGCCCATAGAGGGCTATGGTGAAAAAGTAAATATCTTCCGTTCAAAACTGGAAAGAAGCTTTCTGAGAAACTGCTCTGTGTTCTGTTAGTTCATCTCACAGAGTTACATCTTTCCCTTCAAGAAGCCTTTCGCCAACGCGGTTCTTGTGGAATTGTCAAAGGGATATTTTGAAGCCCATAGAGGGCTATGGTTAAAAAAGGAAATATCTTCCGTTCAAAACTGGAAAGAAGCTTTCTGAGAAGCTGCTCTGTGTTCTGTTAGTTCATCTCACAGAGTTACATCTTTCCCTTCAAGAAGCCTTTCGCTAAGGCTGTTCTTATGGAACTGGCAAAGGGATATTTGGAAGCCCATAGAGGGCTATGGTGAAAAAGGAAATATCTTCCGTTCAAAACTGGAAAGAAGCTTTCTTAGAAACGGCTCTGTGTTCTCTGAATTCATCTCACAGAGTTACATCTTTGTCTTCAAGAAGCCTTTCGCTAATGCTGTTCTTCTGGAATTGGCAAAGGGATATTTGGAAACCCATAGAGGGCTATGGTGAAAAGGAAATATCTTCCGTTCAAAACTGGAAAATAGCTTTCTGAGAAACTGCTCAGTGTTCTCTGAATTCATCGCACAGAGTTACATCTTTCCCTTCAAGAAGCCTTTCGCTAAGGCTGTTCTTGTGGAATTGGCAAAGGGATATTTGTAAGCCCATAGAGGGCTATGGTTAAAAAAGGAAATATCTTCCGTTCAAAACTGGAAAGAAGCTTTCTGAGAAACTGCTCTGTGTTCTGTTAGTTCATCTCACAGAGTTACATCTTTCCCTTCAAGAAGCCTTTCGCTAAGGCTGTTCTTGTGGAATTGGCAAAGTGATATTTGGAAGCCCATAGAGGGCTATGGTGAAAAAGGAAATATCTTCCGTTCAAAACCGGAAAGAAGCTTTCTGAGAAACTGCTCTGTGTTCTCTGAATTCATCTCACAGAGTTACATCTTTCCCTTCAAGAAGCCTTTCGCTAAGGCTGTTCTTGTGGAATTGGCAAAGGGATATTTGGAAGCCCATAGAGGGCTATGGTAAAAAATTAAATATCTCCCGTTCAAAACTGGAAAGAAGCTTTCTGAGAAACTGCTCTGTGTTCTCTGAATTCATCTCACAGAGTTACATCTTTCCCTTCAAGAAGCCTTTCGCTAAGGCTGTTCTTGTGGAATTGGCAAAGGGATATTTGGAAGCCCATAGAGGGCTATAGTGAAAAAGGAAATATCTTCCGTTCAAACTGGAAAGAAGCTTTCTGAGAAACTTCTCTGTGTTCTGTTAATTCATCTCACAGAGATACATCTTTCCCTTCAAGAAGCCTTTCCCTAAGGCTGTTCTTGTGGAATTGGCAAAGTGATATTTGGAAGCCCATAGATGGCTATGGTGAAAAAGGAAATATCTTCCGTTCAAAACCGGAAAGAAGCTTTCTGAGAAACTGCTCTGTGTTCTCTGAATTCATCTCACAGAGTTACATCTTTACCTTGAAGAAGACTTTCGCTAAGGCTGTTCTTGAGTAATTGGCAAAGGGATGTTTGGAAGCCCATAGAGGGCTATGGTGAAAAAGGAAATATCTTCCGTTCAAAACTGAAAAGAAGCTTTCTGAGAAACTGCTCTGTGTTCTGTTAGTTCATCTCACAGAGTTACATCTTGCCCTTCAAGAAGACTTTCGCCAACGCTGTTCTTGTGGAATTGGCAAAGGGATATTTTGAAGCCCATAGAGGGCTATGGTTAAAAAAGGAAATATCTTCCGTTCAAAACTGGAAAGAAGCTTTCTGAGAAACTGCTCTGTGTTCTGTTAGTTCATCTCACAGAGTTACATCTTTCCCTTCAAGAAGCCTTTCGCTAAGGCTGTTCTTGTGGAACTGGCAAAGGCACATTTGGAAACCCATAGAGGGCTATGGTGAAAAAGGAAATATCTTCCGTTCAAAACTGGAAAGAAGCTTTCTGAGAAACTGCTCTGTGTTCTCTGAATATATCTCACAGAGTTACATCTTTCCCTTCAAGAAGCCTTTCGCTAAGGCTGTTCTTGTGGAATTGGCAAAGGGATATTCGGAAGCCCATAGAGGGCTATGGTGAAAAAGGAAATATCTTCCGTTCAAAACTGGAAAGAAGCTTTCTTAGAAACGGCTCTGTGTTCTCTGAATTCATCTCACAGAGTTACATCTTTGCCTTCAAGAAGCCTTTCGCTAATGCTGTTCTTCTGGAATTGGCAAAGGGATATTTGGAAACCCATAGAGGGCTATGGTGAAAAAGGAAATATCTTCCGTTCAAAACTGGAAAATAGCTTTCTGAGAAACTGCTCAGTGTTCTCTGAATTCATCTCACAGAGTTACATCTTTCCCTTCAAGAAGCCTTTCGCTAAGGCTGTTCTTGTGGAATTGGCAAAGGGATATTAGGAAGCCCATAGAGGGCTATGGTTAAAAAAGGAAATATCTTCCTTTCAAAACTGGAAAGAAGCTTTCTGAGAAACTGCTCTGTGTTCTGTTAGTTCATCTCACACAGTAACATCTTTCCCTTCAAGAAGCCTTTCGCTAAGGCTGTTCTTATGGAACTGGCAAAGGGATATTTGGAAGCCCATAGAGGGCTATGGTGAAAAAGTAATTATCTTCCGTTCAAAACTGGAAAGAAGCTTTCTGAGAAACTGCTCTGTGTTCTGTTAATTCATCTCACAGAGTTACATCTTTCCCTTCAAGAAGCCTTTCGCTAAGGCTGTTCTTGTGGAATTGGCAAAGGGATATTTGGAAGCCCATAGAGGGCTATGGTGAAAAAGGAAATATCTTCCGTTCAAAACTGGAAAGAAGCTTTCTGAGAAACTGCCCTGTGTTCTGTTAATTCATCTCACGGAGCTGCATCTTTCCCTTCAAGAAGCCTTTCGCTAAGGCTGTTCATGTGGAATTGGCAAAGTGATATTTGGAAGCCCATTGAGGGCTATGGTGAAAAAGGAAATATCTTCCGTTCAAAACTGGAAAGAAGCTTTCTGGGAAACTGTTCTGTGTTCTGTTAGTTCATATCACAGAGGTACATCTTTCCCTTCAAGAAGCCTTTCGCTAAGGCTGTTCTTGTGGAACTGGCAAAGGGATATTTGGAAGCCCATAGTGAGCTATGGTTAAAAAGGAAATATCTTCCGTTCAAAACTGGAAAGAAGCTTTCTGAGGAACTGCTCTGTGTTCTCTGAATTCTTCTCACAGAGTTACATCTTTCCCTTCAAGAAGCCTTTCGCTAAGGCTGTTCTTGTGGAACTGGCAAAGGGATATTTGGAAACCCATAGAGGGCTATGGTGCAAAACAAATATCTTCCGTTCAAAACTGGAAAGAAGCTTTCTGAGAAACTGCTCTGTGTTCTCTGAATACATCTCACAGAGTTACATCTTTCCCTTAAAGAGCCTTTCACTAAGGCTGTTCTTGTGGAATTGGCAAAGGGATATTTGGAAGCCCATAGAGGGCTATGGTGAAAAAGGAAATATCTTCCGTTCAAAACTGGAAAGAAGCTTTCTGAGAAACTGCTCTGTGCTCTGTTAGTTCATCTCACAGAGTTACATCTTTCCCTTCAAGAAGCCTTTCGCTAAGGCTGTTCTTATGGAACTGGCAAAGGGATATTTGGAAACCCATAGATAGCTATGGTGAAAAAGGAAATATCTTCCGTTCAAACTGGAAAGAAGCTTTCTGAGAAACTCCTCTGTGTTCTGTTAATTCATCTCACAGAGATACATCTTTCCCTTCAAGAAGCCTTTCGCTAAGGCTGTTCTTGTGGAATTGGCAAAGTGATATTTGGAAGCCCATAGAAGGCTATGGTGAAAAAGGAAATATCTTCCGTTCAAAACCGGAAAAAAGCTTTCTGAGAAACTGCTCTGTGTTCTCTGAATTCATCTCACAGAGTTACATCTTTACCTTCAAGAAGACTTTCGCTAAGGCTGTTCTTGAGTAATTGGCAAAGGGATATTTGGAAGCCCATAGAGGGCTATGTTGAAAAAGGAAATATCTTCCGTTCAAAACTGGAAAGAAGCTTTCTGAGAAACTGTTCTGTGTTCTGTTAATTCATCTCACAGAGTTACATCTTTCCCTTCAAGAAGCCTTTCGCTAAGGCTGTTCTTGTGGAACTGGCAAAGGGATATTTGGAAGCCCATATAGGGTTATGGTGAAAAAGGAAATATCTTCCGTTCAAAACTGGAAAAAGCTTTCTGAGAAACTGCTCTGTGTTCTCTGAATTCATCTCACAGAGTTACATCTTTCCCTTCAAGAAGCCTTTCGCTAAGGCTGTTTTTGTGGAATTGGCAAAGGGATATTTGGAAGCCCATAGAGGGCTATGGTTAAAAAAGGAAATATCTTCCGTTCAAAACTGGAAAGAAGCTTTCTGAGAAACTGCTCTGTGTTCTGTTAGTTCATCTCACAGAGTTACATCTTTCCCTTCAAGAAGCCTTTCGCTAAGGCTGTTCTTATGGAATTGGCAAAGGGATATTTGGAAGCCCATAGAGGGCTATGGTGAAAAAGGAAATATCTTCCGTTCAAAACTGGAAAGAAGCTTTCTGAGAAACTGCTCTGTGTTCTGTTAATTCATCTCACAGAGTTACATCTTTGCCTTCAAGAAGCCTTTCGCTAAGGCTGTTCATGTGGAATTGGCAAAGTGATATTTGGAAACCCATAGAGGGCTACGGTGAAAAAGAAATATCTTCCGTTCAAAACTGGAAAGAAGCTTTCTGAGAAACTGTTCTGTGTTCTGTTAGTTCATATCACAGAGTTACATCTTTCCCTACAAGAAGCCTTTCGCTAAGGCTGTTCTTGTGGAACTGGCAAAGGGATATTTGGAAGCCCATAGAGGGCTATGGTGAAAAAGGAAATATCTTCCGTTCAAAACTGGAAAGAAGCTTTCTGAGAAACTGCTCTGTGTTCTCTGAATTCATCTCACAGAGTTACATCTTTCCCTTCAAGAAGCCTTTCGCTAAGGCTGTTCTTGTGGAACTGTCAAAGGGACATTTGGAAACCCATAGAGGGCTATGGTGAAAAAGGAAATATCTTCCGTTCAAAACTGGAAAGAAGCTTTCTGAGAAACTGCTTTGTGTTCTCTGAATACATCTCACAGAGTTACATCTTTCCCTTCAAGAAGCCTTTCGCTAAGGCTGTTTTTGTGGAATTGGCAAAGGGATATTTGGAAGCCCATAGAGGGCTATGGTGAAAAAGGAAATATCTTCCGTTCAAAACTGGAAAGAAGCTTTCTGAGAAACTGCTCTGTGTTCTGTTAGTTCATCTCACAGAGTTACATCTTGCCCTTCAAGAAGCCTTTCGCCAACGCTGTTCTTGTGGAATTGTCAAAGGGATATTTTGAAGCCCATAGAGGGCTATGGTTAAAAAAGGAAATATCTTCCGTTCAAAACTGGAAAGAAGCTTTCTGAGAAACTGCTCTGTGTTCTGTTAGTTCATCTCACAGAGTTACATCTTTCCCTTCAAGAAGCCTTTCGCTAAGGCTGTTCTTATGGAACTGGCAAAGGGATATTTGGAAGCCCATAGAGGGCTACGGTGAAAAAGGAAATATCTTCCGTTCAAAACTGGAAAGAAGCTTTCTTAGAAACGGCTCTGTGTTCTCTGAATTCATCTCACAGAGTTATATCTTTGCCTTCAAGAAGCCTTTCGCTAATGCTGTTCTTCTGGAATTGGCAAAGGGATATTTGGAAACCCATAGAGGGCTATGGTGAAAAGGAAATATCTTCCGTTCAAAACTGGAAAATAGCTTTCTGAGAAACTGCTCAGTGTTCTCTGAATACATCGCACAGAGTTACATCTTTCCCTTCAAGAAGCCTTTCGCTAAGGCTGTTCTTGTGGAATTGGCAAAGGGATATTTGTAATCCCATAGAGGGCTATGGTTAAAAAAGGAAATATCTTCCGTTCAAAACTGGAAAGAAGCTTTCTGAGAAACTGCTCTGTGTTCTGTTAGTTCATCTCACAGAGTTACATCTTTCCCTTCAAGAAGCCTTTCGCTAAGGCTGTTCTTGTGGAATTGGCAAAGTGATATTTGGAAGCCCATAGAGGGCTATGGTGAAAAAGGAAATATCTTCCGTTCAAAACCGGAAAGAATCTTTCTGAGAAACTGCTCTGTGTTCTCTGAATTCATCTCACAGAGTTACATCTTTACCTTGAAGAAGACTTTCGCTAAGGCTGTTCTTGAGTAATTGGCAAAGGGATATTTGGAAGCCCCTAGAGGGCTATGGTGAAAAAGGAAATATCTTCCGTTCAAAACTGGAAAGAAGCTTTCTGAGAAACTGTTCTGTGTTCTGTTAATTCATCTCACAGAGTTACATCTTTCCCTTCAAGAAGCCTTTCGCTAAGGCTGTTCTTGTGGAACTGGCAAAGGGATATTTGGAAGCCCATATAGGGTTATGGAGAAAAAGGAAATATCTTCCGTTCAAAACTGGAAAGAGCTTTCTGAGAAACTGCTCTGTGTTCTGTTAGTTCATCTCACAGAGTTACATCTTTCCCTTCAAGAAGCCTTTCGCTAAGGCTTTTCTTGTGGAACTGTCAAAGGGATATTTGGAAGCCCATAGAAGGCAATGGAGAAAAAGGAAATATCTTCCGTCCAAAACTGGAAAGAAGCTTTCTGAGAATCTGCTCAGTGTTCTCTGAATTCATCTCACAGAGTTACATCTTTCCCTTCAAGAAGCCTTTCGCTAAGGCTGTTCTTATGGAACTGGCAAAGGGATATTTGGAAACCCATAGATAGCTATGGTGAAAAAGGAAATATCTTCCGTTCAAACTGGAAAGAAGCTTTCTGAGAAACTCCTCTGTGTTCTGTTAATTCATCTCACAGAGATACATCTTTCCCTTCAAGAAGCCTTTCGCTAAGGCTGTTCTTGTGGAATTGGCAAAGTGATATTTGGAAGCCCATAGAAGGCTATGGTGAAAAAGGAAATATCTTCCGTTCAAAACCGGAAAAAAGCTTTCTGAGAAACTGCTCTGTGTTCTCTGAATTCATCTCACAGAGTTACATCTTTACCTTCAAGAAGACTTTCGCTAAGGCTGTTCTTGAGTAATTGGCAAAGGGATATTTGGAAGCCCATAGAGGGCTATGTTGAAAAAGGAAATATCTTCCGTTCAAAACTGGAAAGAAGCTTTCTGAGAAACTGTTCTGTGTTCTGTTAATTCATCTCACAGAGTTACATCTTTCCCTTCAAGAAGCCTTTCGCTAAGGCTGTTCTTGTGGAACTGGCAAAGGGATATTTGGAAGCCCATATAGGGTTATGGTGAAAAAGGAAATATCTTCCGTTCAAAACTGGAAAAAGCTTTCTGAGAAACTGCTCTGTGTTCTCTGAATTCATCTCACAGAGTTACATCTTTCCCTTCAAGAAGCCTTTCGCTAAGGCTGTTTTTGTGGAATTGGCAAAGGGATATTTGGAAGCCCATAGAGGGCTATGGTTAAAAAAGGAAATATCTTCCGTTCAAAACTGGAAAGAAGCTTTCTGAGAAACTGCTCTGTGTTCTGTTAGTTCATCTCACAGAGTTACATCTTGCCCTTCAAAAGCCTTTCGCCAACGCTGTTCTTGTGGAATTGGCAAAGGGATAATTTGAAGCCCATAGAGGGCTATGGTTAAAAAAGGAAATATCTTCCGTTCAAAACTGGAAAGAAGCTTTCTGAGAAACTGCTCTGTGTTCTGTTAGTTCATCTCACAGAGTTACATCTTTCCCTTCAAGAAGCCTTTCGCTAAGGCTGTTCTTATGGAATTGGCAAAGGGATATTTGGAAGCCCATAGAGGGCTATGGTGAAAAAGGAAATATCTTCCGTTCAAAACTGGAAAGAAGCTTTCTGAGAAACTGTTCTGTGTTCTGTTAGTTCATATCACAGAGTTACATCTTTCCCTACAAGAAGCCTTTCGCTAAGGCTGTTCTTGTGGAACTGGCAAAGGGATATTTGGAAGCCCATAGAGGGCTATGGTGAAAAAGGAAATATCTTCCGTTCAAAACTGGAAAGAAGCTTTCTGAGAAACTGCTCTGTGTTCTCTGAATTCTTCTCACAGGGTTACATCTTTCCCTTCAAGAAGCCTTTCGCTAAGGCTGTTCTTGTGGAACTGTCAAAGGGACATTTGGAATCCCATAGAGGGCTATGGTGAAAAAGGAAATATCTTCCGTTCAAAACTGGAAAGAAGCTTTCTGAGAAACTGCCCTGTGTTCTGTTAATTCATGTCATGGAGCTGCATCTTTCCCTTCAAGAAGCCTTTCGCTAAGGCTGTTCATGTGGAATTGGCAAAGTGATATTTGGAAGCCCATTGAGTCCTATGGTGAAAAAGGAAATATCTTCCGTTCAAAACTGGAAAGAAGCTTTCTTAGAAACGGCTCTGTGTTCTCTGAATTCATCTCACAGAGTTATATCTTTGCCTTCAAGAAGCCTTTCGCTAATGCTGTTCTTCTGGAATTGGCAAAGGGCTATTTGGAAACCCATAGAGGGCTATGGTGAAAAGGAAATATCTTCCGTTCAAAACTGGAAAATAGCTTTCTGAGAAACTGCTCAGTGTTCTCTGAATACATCGCACAGAGTTACATCTTTCCCTTCAAGAAGCCTTTCGCTAAGGCTGTTCTTGTGGAATTGGCAAAGGGATATTTGTAATCCCATAGAAGGCTATGGTTAAAAAAGGAAATATCTTCCGTTCAAAACTGGAAAGAAGCTTTCTGAGAAACTGCTCTGTGTTCTGTTAGTTCATCTCACAGAGTTACATCTTTCCCTTCAAGAAGCCTTTCGCTAAGGCTGTTCTTGTGGAATTGGCAAAGTGATATTTGGAAGCCCATAGAGGGCTATGGTGAAAAAGGAAATATCTTCCGTTCAAAACCGGAAAGAATCTTTCTGAGAAACTGCTCTGTGTTCTCTGAATTCATCTCACAGAGTTACATCTTTACCTTGAAGAAGACTTTCGCTAAGGCTGTTCTTGAGTAATTGGCAAAGGGATATTTGGAAGCCCCTAGAGGGCTATGGTGAAAAAGGAAATATCTTCCGTTCAAAACTGGAAAGAAGCTTTCTGAGAAACTGTTCTGTGTTCTGTTAATTCATCTCACAGAGTTACATCTTTCCCTTCAAGAAGCCTTTCGCTAAGGCTGTTCTTGTGGAACTGGCAAAGGGATATTTGGAAGCCCTTATAGGGTTATGGAGAAAAAGGAAATATCTTCCGTTCAAAACTGGAAAGAGCTTTCTGAGAAACTGCTCTGTGTTCTGTTAGTTCATCTCACAGAGTTACATCTTTCCCTTCAAGAAGCCTTTCGCTAAGGCTTTTCTTGTGGAACTGTCAAAGGGATATTTGGAAGCCCATAGAAGGCAATGGAGAAAAAGGAAATATCTTCCGTCCAAAACTGGAAAGAAGCTTTCTGAGAATCTGCTCAGTGTTCTCTGAATTCATCTCACAGAGTTACATCTTTCCCTTCAAGAAGCCTTTCGCTAAGGCTGTTCTTGTGGAATTGGCAAAGGGATATTTTGAAGCCCATAGAGGGCTATGGTAAAAAATTAAATATCTCCCGTTCAAAACTGGAAAGAAGCTTTCTGAGAAACTGCTCTGTGTTCTCTGAATTCATCTCACAGAGTTACATCTTTCCCTTCAAGAAGCCTTTCGCTAAGGCTGTTCTTGTGGAATTGGCAAAGGGATATTTGGAAGCCCATAGAGGGCTATGGTGAAAAAGGAAATATCTTCCGTTCAAACTGGAAAGAAGCTTTCTGAGAAACTTCTCTGTGTTCTGTTAATTCATCTCACAGAGATACATCTTTCCCTTCAAGAAGCCTTTCGCTAAGGCTGTTCTTGTGGAATTGGCAAAGTGATATTTGGAAGCCCATAGAGGGCTATGGTGAAAAAGGAAATATCTTCCGTTCAAAACCGGAAAGAAGCTTTCTGAGAAACTGCTCTGTGTTCTCTGAATTCATCTCACAGAGTTACATCTTTACCTTGAAGAAGACTTTCGCTAAGGCTGTTCTTGAGTAATTGGCAAAGGGATATTTGGAAGCCCATAGAGGGCTATGGTGAAAAAGGAAATATCTTCCGTTCAAAACTGGAAAGAAGCTTTCTGTGAAACTGCTCTGTGTTCTGTGAATTCATCTCACAGAGTTACATCTTTCCCTTCAAGAAGCCTTTCGCTAAGGCTGTTCTTGTGGAATTGGCAAAGGGATATTTGGAAGCCCATAGAGGGCTATGGTGAAAAAGGAAATATCTTCCGTTCAAAACTGGAAAGAAGCTTTCTGAGAAACTGCCCTGTGTTCTGTTAATTCATGTCATGGAGCTGCATCTTTCCCTTCAAGAAGCCTTTCGCTAAGGCTGTTCATGTGGAATTGGCAAAGTGATATTTGGAAGCCCATTGAGTCCTATGGTGAAAAAGGAAATATCTTCCGTTCAAAACTGGAAAGAAGCTTTCTTAGAAACGGCTCTGTGTTCTCTGAATTCATCTCACAGAGTTATATCTTTGCCTTCAAGAAGCCTTTCGCTAATGCTGTTCTTCTGGAATTGGCAAAGGGATATTTGGAAACCCATAGAGGGCTATGGTGAAAAGGAAATATCTTCCGTTCAAAACTGGAAAGAAGCTTTCTGAGAAACTGCTCAGTGTTCTCTGAATACATCGCACAGAGTTACATCTTTCCCTTCAAGAAGCCTTTCGCTAAGGCTGTTCTTGTGGAATTGGCAAAGGGATATTTGTAATCCCATAGAGGGCTATGGTTAAAAAAGGAAATATCTTCCGTTCAAAACTGGAAAGAAGCTTTCTGAGAAACTGCTCTGTGTTCTGTTAGTTCATCTCACAGAGTTACATCTTTCCCTTCAAGATGCCTTTCGCTAAGGCTGTTCTTGTGGAATTGGCAAAGTGATATTTGGAAGCCCATAGAGGGCTATGGTGAAAAAGGAAATATCTTCCGTTCAAAACCGGAAAGAATCTTTCTGAGAAACTGCTCTGTGTTCTCTGAATTCATCTCACAGAGTTACATCTTTACCTTGAAGAAGACTTTCGCTAAGGCTGTTCTTGAGTAATTGGCAAAGGGATATTTGGAAGCCCCTAGAGGGCTATGGTGAAAAAGGAAATATCTTCCGTTCAAAACTGGAAAGAAGCTTTCTGAGAAACTGTTCTGTGTTCTGTTAATTCATCTCACAGAGTTACATCTTTCCCTTCAAGAAGCCTTTCGCTAAGGCTGTTCTTGTGGAACTGGCAAAGGGATATTTGGAAGCCCATATAGGGTTATGGAGAAAAAGGAAATATCTTCCGTTCAAAACTGGAAAGAGCTTTCTGAGAAACTGCTCTGTGTTCTGTTAGTTCATCTCACAGAGTTACATCTTTCCCTTCAAGAAGCCTTTCGCTAAGGCTTTTCTTGTGGAACTGTCAAAGGGATATTTGGAAGCCCATAGAAGGCAATGGAGAAAAAGGAAATATCTTCTGTCCAAAACTGGAAAGAAGCTTTCTGAGAATCTGCTCAGTGTTCTCTGAATTCATCTCACAGAGTTACATCTTTCCCTTCAAGAAGCCTTTCGCTAAGGCTGTTCTTGTGGAATTGGCAAAGGGATATTTGGAAGCCCATAGAGGGCTATGGTAAAAAATTAAATATCTCCCGTTCAAAACTGGAAAGAAGCTTTCTGAGAAACTGCTCTGTGTTCTCTGAATTCATCTCACAGAGTTACATCTTTCCCTTCAAGAAGCCTTTCGCTAAGGCTGTTCTTGTGGAATTGGCAAAGGGATATTTGGAAGCCCATAGAGGGCTATGGTGAAAAAGGAAATATCTTCCGTTCAAACTGGAAAGAAGCTTTCTGAGAAACTTCTCTGTGTTCTGTTAATTCATCTCACAGAGATACATCTTTCCCTTCAAGAAGCCTTTCGCTAAGGCTGTTCTTGTGGAATTGGCAAAGTGATATTTGGAAGCCCATAGAGGGCTATGGTGAAAAAGGAAATATCTTCCGTTCAAAACCGGAAAGAAGCTTTCTGAGAAACTGCTCTGTGTTCTCTGAATTCATCTCACAGAGTTACATCTTTACCTTGAAGAAGACTTTCGCTAAGGCTGTTCTTGAGTAATTGGCAAAGGGATATTTGGAAGCCCATAGAGGGCTATGGTGAAAAAGGAAATATCTTCCGTTCAAAACTGGAAAGAAGCTTTCTTAGAAACGGCTCTGTGTTCTCTGAATTCATCTCACAGAGTTACATCTTTGTCTTCAAGAAGCCTTTCGCTAATGCTGTTCTTCTGGAATTGGCAAAGGGATATTTGGAAACCCATAGAGGGCTATGGTGAAAAGGAAATATCTTCCGTTCAAAACTGGAAAATAGCTTTCTGAGAAACTGCTCAGTGTTCTCTGAATTCATCGCACAGAGTTACATCTTTCCCTTCAAGAAGCCTTTCGCTAAGGCTGTTCTTGTGGAATTGGCAAAGGGATATTTGGAAGCCCATAGAGGGCTATGGTTAAAAAAGGAAATATCTTCCGTTCAAAACTGGAAAGAAGCTTTCTGAGAAACTGCTCTGTGTTCTGTTAGTTCATCTCACAGAGTTACATCTTTCCCTTCAAGAAGCCTTTCGCTAAGGCTGTTCTTGTGGAATTGGCAAAGTGATATTTGGAAGCCCATAGAGGGCTATAGTGAAAAAGGAAATATCTTCCGTTCAAAACCGGAAAGAATCTTTCTGAGAAACTGCTCTGTGTTCTCTGAATTCATCTCACAGAGTTACATCTTTACCTTGAAGAAAACTTTCGCTAAGGCTGTTCTTGAGTAATTGGCAAAGGGATATTTGGAAGCCCCTAGAGGGCTATGGTGAAAAAGGAAATATCTTCCGTTCAAAACTGGAAAGAAGCTTTCTGAGAAACTGTTCTGTGTTCTGTTAATTCATTTCACAGAGTTACATCTTTCCCTTCAAGAAGCCTTTCGCTAAGGCTGTTCTTGTGGTACTGGCAAAGGGATATTTGGAAGCCCATATAGGGTTATGGAGAAAAAGGAAATATCTTCCGTTCAAAACTGGAAAGAGCTTTCTGAGAAACTGCTCTGTGTTCTGTTAGTTCATCTCACAGAGTTACATCTTTCCCTTCAAGAAGCCTTTCGCTAAGGCTTTTCTTGTGGAACTGTCAAAGGGATATTTGGAAGCCCATAGAAGGCAATGGAGAAAAAGGAAATATCTTCCGTCCAAAACTGGAAAGAAGCTTTCTGAGAATCTGCTCAGTGTTCTCTGAATTCATCTCACAGAGTTACATCTTTCCCTTCAAGAAGCCTTTCGCTAAGGCTGTTCTTGTGGAATTGGCAAAGGGATATTTGGAAGCCCATAGAGGGCTATGGTAAAAAATTAAATATCTCCCGTTCAAAACTGGAAAGAAGCTTTCTGAGAAACTGCTCTGTGTTCTCTGAATTCATCTCACAGAGTTACATCTTTCCCTTCAAGAAGCCTTTCGCTAAGGCTGTTCTTGTGGAATTGGCAAAGGGATATTTGGAAGCCCATAGAGGGCTATGGTGAAAAAGGAAATATCTTCCGTTCAAACTGGAAAGAAGCTTTCTGAGAAACTTCTCTGTGTTCTGTTAATTCATCTCACAGAGATACATCTTTCCCTTCAAGAAGCCTTTCGCTAAGGCTGTTCTTGTGGAATTGGCAAAGTGATATTTGGAAGCCCATAGAGGGCTATGGTGAAAAAGGAAATATCTTCCGTTCAAAACCGGAAAGAAGCTTTCTGTGAAACTGCTCTGTGTTCTCTGAATTCATCTCACAGAGTTACATCTTTACCTTGAAGAAGACTTTCGCTAAGGCTGTTCTTGAGTAATTGGCAAAGGGATATTTGGAAGCCCATAGAGGGCTATGGTGAAAAAGGAAATATCTTCCGTTCAAAACTGGAAAGAAGCTTTCTTAGAAACGGCTCTGTGTTCTCTGAATTCATCTCACAGAGTTACATCTTTGTCTTCAAGAAGCCTTTCGCTAATGCTGTTCTTCTGGAATTGGCAAAGGGATATTTGGAAACCCATAGAGGGCTATGGTGAAAAGGAAATATCTTCCGTTCAAAACTGGAAAATAGCTTTCTGAGAAACTGCTCAGTGTTCTCTGAATTCATCGCACAGAGTTACATCTTTCCCTTCAAGAAGCCTTTCGCTAAGGCTGTTCTTGTGGAATTGGCAAAGGGATATTTGGAAGCCCATAGAGGGCTATGGTTAAAAAAGGAAATATCTTCCGTTCAAAACTGGAAAGAAGCTTTCTGAGAAACTGCTCTGTGTTCTGTTAGTTCATCTCACAGAGTTACATCTTTCCCTTCAAGAAGCCTTTCGCTAAGGCTGTTCTTGTGGAATTGGCAAAGTGATATTTGGAAGCCCATAGAGGGCTATGGTGAAAAAGGAAATATCTTCCGTTCAAAACCGGAAAGAAGCTTTCTGAGAAACTGCTCTGTGTTCTCTGAAATCATCTCACAGAGTTACATCTTTACCTTGAAGAAGACTTTCGCTAAGGCTGTTCTTGAGTAATTGGCAAAGGGATATTTGGAAGCCCATAGAGGGCTATGGTGAAAAAGGAAATATCTTCCGTTCAAAACTGGAAAGAAGCTTTCTGAGAAACTGTTCTGTGTTCTGTTAATTCATCTCACAGAGTTACATCTTTCCCTTCAAGAAGCCTTTCGCTAAGGCTGTTCTTGTGGAACTGGCAAAGGGATATTTGGAAGCCCATATAGGGTTATGGAGAAAAAGGAAATATCTTCCGTTCAAAACTGGAAAGAGCTTTCTGAGAACCTGCTCTGTGTTCTGTTAGTTCATCTCACAGAGTTACATCTTTCCCTTCAAGAAGCCTTTCGCTAAGTCTTTTCTTGTGGAACTGTCAAAGGGATATTTGGAAGCCCATAGAAGGCAATGGAGAAAAAGGAAATATCTTCCGTCCAAAACTGGAAAGAAGCTTTCTGAGAATCTGCTCAGTGTTCTCTGAATTCATCTCACAGAGTTACATCTTTCCCTTCAAGAAGCCTTTCGCTAAGGCTGTTCTTGTGGAATTGGCAAAGGGATATTTGGAAGCCCATAGAGGGCTATGGTAAAAAATTAAATATCTCCCGTTCAAAACTGGAAAGAAGCTTTCTGAGAAACTGCTCTGTGTTCTCTGAATTCATCTCACAGAGTTACATCTTTCCCTTCAAGAAGCCTTTCGCTAAGGCTGTTCTTGTGGAATTGGCAAAGGGATATTTGGAAGCCCATAGAGGGCTATGGTGAAAAAGGAAATATCTTCCGTTCAAACTGGAAAGAAGCTTTCTGAGAAACTTCTCTGTGTTCTGTTAATTCATCTCACAGAGATACATCTTTCCCTTCAAGAAGCCTTTCCCTAAGGCTGTTCTTGTGGAATTGGCAAAGTGATATTTGGAAGCCCATAGATGGCTATGGTGAAAAAGGAAATATCTTCCGTTCAAAACCGGAAAGAAGCTTTCTGAGAAACTGCTCTGTGTTCTCTGAATTCATCTCACAGAGTTACATCTTTACCTTGAAGAAGACTTTCGCTAAGGCTGTTCTTGAGTAATTGGCAAAGGGATATTTGGAAGCCCATAGAGGGCTATGGTGAAAAAGGAAATATCTTCCGTTCAAAACTGGAAAGAAGCTTTCTGAGAAACTGCTCTGTGTTCTGTTAGTTCATCTCACAGAGTTACATCTTGCCCTTCAAGAAGACTTTCGCCAACGCTGTTCTTGTGGAATTGGCAAAGGGATATTTGGAAGCCCATAGAGGGCTATGGTTAAAAAAGGAAATATCTTCCGTTCAAAACTGGAAAGAAGCTTTCTGAGAAACTGTTCTGTGTTCTGTTAGTTCATCTCACAGAGTTACATCTTTCCCTTCAAGAAGCCTTTCGCTAAGGCTGTTCTTGTGGAATTGGCAAAGGGATATTTGGAAGCCCATAGAAGGGCTATGGTGAAAAAGGAAATATCTACCGTTCAAAACTGGAAAGAAGCTTTCTGAGAAACTGCCCTGTGTTCTGTTAATTCATCTAATGGAGCTGCATCTTTCCCTTCAAGAAGCCTTTCGCTAAGGCTGTTCATGTGGAATTGGCAAAGTGATATTTGGAAGCCCATTGAGGCCTATGGTGAAAAAGGAAATATCTTCCGTTCAAAACTGGAAAGAAGCTTTCTGAGAAACTGTTCTGTGTTCTGTTAGTTCATCTCACAGAGTTACATCTTTCCCTTCAAGAAGCCTTTCGCTAAGGCTGTTCTTATGGAACTGGCAAAGGGATATTTGGAAGCCCATAGAGGGCTATGGTGAAAAAGGAAATATCTTCCGTTCAAAACTGGAAAGAAGCTTTCTTAGAAACGGCTCTGTGTTCTCTGAATTCATCTCACAGAGTTACATCTTTGTCTTCAAGAAGCCTTTCGCTAATGCTGTTCTTCTGGAATTGGCAAAGGGATATTTGGAAACCCATAGAGGGCTATGGTAAAAGGAAATATCTTCCGTTCAAAACTGGAAAATAGCTTTCTGAGAAACTGCTCAGTGTTCTCTGAATTCATCTCACAGAGTTACATCTTTCCCTTCAAGAAGCCTTTCGCTAAGGCTGTTCTTGTGGAATTGGCAAAGGGATATTAGGAAGCCCATAGAGGGCTATGGTTAAAAAAGGAAATATCTTCCTTTCAAAACTGGAAAGAAGCTTTCTGAGAAACTGCTCTGTGTTCTGTTAGTTCATCTCACACAGTAACATCTTTCCCTTCAAGAAGCCTTTCGCTAAGGCTGTTCTTATGGAACTGGCAAAGGGATATTTGGAAGCCCATAGAGGGCTATGGTGAAAAAGGAATTATCTTCCGTTCAAAACTGGAAAGAAGCTTTCTGAGAAACTGCTCTGTGTTCTGTTAATTCATCTCACAGAGTTACATCTTTCCCTTCAAGAAGCCTTTCGCTAAGGCTGTTCTTGTGGAATTGGCAAAGGGATATTTGGAAGCCCATAGAGGGCTATGGTGAAAAAGGAAATATCTTCCGTTCAAAACTGGAAAGAAGCTTTCTGAGAAACTGCCCTGTGTTCTGTTAATTCATCTCACGGAGCTGCATCTTTCCCTTCAAGAAGCCTTTCGCTAAGGCTGTTCATGTGGAATTGGCAAAGTGATATTTGGAAGCCCATTGAGGGCTATGGTGAAAAAGGAAATATCTTCCGTTCAAAACTGGAAAGAAGCTTTCTGGGAAACTGTTCTGTGTTCTGTTAGTTCATATCACAGAGGTACATCTTTCCCTTCAAGAAGCCTTTCGCTAAGGCTGTTCTTGTGGAACTGGCAAAGGGATATTTGGAAGCCCATAGAGAGCTATGGTGAAAAAGGAAATATCTTCCGTTCAAAACTGGAAAGAAGCTTTCTGAGAAACTGCTCTGTGTTCTCTGAATTCTTCTCACAGAGTTACATCTTTCCCTTCAAGAAGCCTTTCGCTAAGGCTGTTCTTGTGGAACTGGCAAAGGGATATTTGGAAACCCATAGAGGGCTATGGTGAAAAACAAATATCTTCCGTTCAAAACTGGAAAGAAGCTTTCTGAGAAACTGCTCTGTGTTCTCTGAATACATCTCACAGAGTTACATCTTTCCCTTAAAGAGCCTTTCGCTAAGGCTGTTCTTGTGGAATTGGCAAAGGGATATTTGGAAGCCCATAGAGGGCTATGGTGAAAAAGGAAATATCTCCCGTTCAAAACTGGAAAGAAGCTTTCTGAGAAACTGCTCTGTGTTCTCTGAATTCATCTCACAGAGTTACATCTTTCCCTTCAAGAAGCCTTTCGCTAAGGCTGTTCTTGTGGAATTGGCAAAGGGATATTTGGAAGCCCATAGAGGGCTATGGTGAAAAAGGAAATATCTTCCGTTCAAACTGGAAAGAAGTTTTCTGAGAAACTCCTCTGTGTTCTGTTAATTCATCTCACAGAGATACATCTTTCCCTTCAATAAGCCTTTCGCTAAGGCTGTTCTTGTGGAATTGGCAAAGTGATATTTGGAAGCCCATAGAGGGCTATGGTGAAAAAGGAAATATCTTCCGTTCAAAACCGGAAAGAAGCTTTCTGAGAAACTGCTCTGTGTTCTCTGAATTCATCTCACAGAGTTACATCTTTACCTTGAAGAAGACTTTCGCTACGGCTGTTCTTGAGTAATTGGCAAAGGGATATTTGGAAGCCCATAGAGGGCTATGGTGAAAAAGGAAATATCTTCCGTTCAAAACTGTAAAGAAGCTTTCTGAGAAACTGCTCTGTGTTCTGTTAGTTCATCTCACAGAGTTACATCTTGCCCTTCAAGAAGACTTTCGCCAACGCTGTTCTTGTGGAATTGGCAAAGGGATATTTTGAAGCCCATAGAGGGCTATGGTTAAAAAAGGAAATATCTTCCGTTCAAAACTGGAAAGAAGCTTTCTGAGAAACTGCTCTGTGTTCTGTTAGTTCATCTCACAGAGTTACATCTTTCCCTTCAAGAAGCCTTTCGCTAAGGCTGTTCTTGTGGAATTGGCAAAGGGATATTTGGAAGCCCATACAAGGGCTATGGTGAAAAAGGAAATATCTACCGTTCAAAACTGGAAAGAAGCTTTCTGAGAAACTGCCCTGTGTTCTGTTAATTCATCTCATGGAGCTGCATCTTTCCCTTCAAGAAGCCTTTCGCTAAGGTTGTTCATGTGGAATTGGCAAAGTGATATTTGGAAGCCCATTGAGGCCTATGGTGAAAAAGGAAATATCTTCCGTTCAAAACTGGAAAGAAGCTTTCTGAGAAACTGCTCTGTGTTCTCTGAATACATCTCACAGAGTTACATCTTTCCCTTCAAGAAGCCTTTCGCTAAGGCTGTTCTTGTGGAATTGGCAAAGGGATATTTGGAAGCCCATAGAGGGCTATGGTGAAAAAGGAAATATCTTCCGTTCAAAACTGGAAAGAAGCTTTCTTAGAAACGGCTCTGTGTTCTCTGAATTCATCTCACAGAGTTACATCTTTGCCTTCAAGAAGCCTTTCGCTAATGCTGTTCTTCTGGAATTGGCAAAGGGATATTTGGAAACCCATAGAGGGCTATGGTGAAAAAGGAAATATCTTCCGTTCAAAACTGGAAAATAGCTTTCTGAGAAACTGCTCAGTGTTCTCTGAATTCATCTCACAGAGTTACATCTTTCCCTTCAAGAAGCCTTTCGCTAAGGCTGTTCTTGTGGAATTGGCAAAGGGATATTAGGAAGCCCATAGAGGGCTATGGTTAAAAAAGGAAATATCTTCCTTTCAAAACTGGAAAGAAGCTTTCTGAGAAACTGCTCTGTGTTCTGTTAGTTCATCTCACACAGTAACATCTTTCCCTTCAAGAAGCCTTTCGCTAAGGCTGTTCTTATGGAACTGGCAAAGGGATATTTGGAAGCCCATAGAGGGCTATGGTGAAAAAGGAATTATCTTCCGTTCAAAACTGGAAAGAAGCTTTCTGAGAAACTGCTCTGTGTTCTGTTAATTCATCTCACAGAGTTACATCTTTCCCTTCAAGAAGCCTTTCGCTAAGGCTGTTCTTGTGGAATTGGCAAAGGGATATTTGGAAGCCCATAGAGGGCTATGGTGAAAAAGGAAATATCTTCCGTTCAAAACTGGAAAGAAGCTTTCTGAGAAACTGCCCTGTGTTCTGTTAATTCATCTCACGGAGCTGCATCTTTCCCTTCAAGAAGCCTTTCGCTAAGGCTGTTCATGTGGAATTGGCAAAGTGATATTTGGAAGCCCATTGAGGGCTATGGTGAAAAAGGAAATATCTTCCGTTCAAAACTGGAAAGAAGCTTTCTGGGAAACTGTTCTGTGTTCTGTTAGTTCATATCACAGAGGTACATCTTTCCCTTCAAGAAGCCTTTCGCTAAGGCTGTTCTTGTGGAACTGGCAAAGGGATATTTGGAAGCCCATAGAGAGCTATGGTGAAAAAGGAAATATCTTCCGTTCAAAACTGGAAAGAAGCTTTCTGAGAAACTGCTCTGTGTTCTCTGAATTCTTCTCACAGAGTTACATCTTTCCCTTCAAGAAGCCTTTCGCTAAGGCTGTTCTTGTGGAACTGGCAAAGGGATATTTGGAAACCCATAGAGGGCTATGGTGAAAAACAAATATCTTCCGTTCAAAACTGGAAAGAAGCTTTCTGAGAAACTGCTCTGTGTTCTCTGAATACATCTCACAGAGTTACATCTTTCCCTTAAAGAGCCTTTCGCTAAGGCTGTTCTTGTGGAATTGGCAAAGGGATATTTGGAAGCCCATAGAGGGCTATGGTGAAAAAGGAAATATCTCCCGTTCAAAACTGGAAAGAAGCTTTCTGAGAAACTGCTCTGTGTTCTCTGAATTCATCTCACAGAGTTACATCTTTCCCTTCAAGAAGCCTTTCGCTAAGGCTGTTCTTGTGGAATTGGCAAAGGGATATTTGGAAGCCCATAGAGGGCTACGGTGAAAAAGGAAATATCTTCCGTTCAAACTGGAAAGAAGTTTTCTGAGAAACTCCTCTGTGTTCTGTTAATTCATCTCACAGAGATACATCTTTCCCTTCAATAAGCCTTTCGCTAAGGCTGTTCTTGTGGAATTGGCAAAGTGATATTTGGAAGCCCATAGAGGGCTATGGTGAAAAAGGAAATATCTTCCGTTCAAAACCGGAAAGAAGCTTTCTGAGAAACTGCTCTGTGTTCTCTGAATTCATCTCACAGAGTTACATCTTTACCTTGAAGAAGACTTTCGCTAAGGCTGTTCTTGAGTAATTGGCAAAGGGATATTTGGAAGCCCATAGAGGGCTATGGTGAAAAAGGAAATATCTTCCGTTCAAAACTGGAAAGAAGCTTTCTGAGAAACTGTTCTGTGTTCTGTTAATTCATCTCACAGAATTACATCTTTCCCTTCAAGAAGCCTTTCGCTAAGGCTGTTCTTGTGGAACTGGCAAAGGGATATTTGGAAGCCCATATAAGGTTATGGTGAAAAAGGAAATATCTTCCGTTCAAAACTGGAAAAAGCTTTCTGAGAAACTGCTCTGTGTTCTCTGAATTCATCTCACAGAGTTACATCTTTCCCTTCAAGAAGCCTTTCGCTAAGGCTGTTTTTGTGGAATTGGCAAAGGGATATTTGGAAGCCCATAGAGGGCTATGGTGAAAAAGGAAATATCTTCCGTTCAAAACTGGAAAGAAGCTTTCTGAGAAACTGCTCTGTGTTCTGTTAGTTCATCTCACAGAGTTACATCTTGCTCTTCAAGAAGGCTTTCGCCAACGCGGTTCTTTTGGAATTGTCAAAGGGATATTTTGAAGCCCATAGAGGGCTATGGTTAAAAAAGGAAATATCTTCCGTTCAAAACTGTAAAGAAGCTTTCTGAGAAACTGCTCTGTGTTCTGTTAGTTCATCTCACAGAGTTACATCTTTCCCTTCAAGAAGCCTTTCGCTAAGGCTGTTCTTATGGAACTGGCAAAGGGATATTTGGAAGCCCATAGAGGGCTATGGTGAAAAAGGAAATATCTTCCGTTCAAAACTGGAAAGAAGCTTTCTTAGAAACGGCTCTGTGTTCTCTGAATTCATCTCACAGAGTTACATCTTTGTCTTCAAGAAACCTTTCGCTAATGCTGTTCTTCTGGAATTGGCAAAGGGATATTTGGATACCCATAGAGGGCTATGGTGAAAAGGAAATATCTTCCGTTCAAAACTGGAAAATAGCTTTCTGAGAAACTGCTCAGTGTTCTCTGAATTCATCGCACAGAGTTACATCTTTCCCTTCAAGAAGCCTTTCGCTAAGGCTGTTCTTGTGGAATTGGCAAAGGGATATTTGGAAGCCCATAGAGGGCTATGGTTAAAAAAGGAAATATCTTCCGTTCAAAACTGGAAAGAAGCTTTCTGAGAAACTGCTCTGTGTTCTGTTAGTTCATCTCACAGAGTTACATCTTTCCCTTCAAGAAGCCTTTCGCTAAGGCTGTTCTTGTGGAATTGGCAAAGTGATATTTGGAAGCCCATAGAGGGCATTGGTGAAAAAGGAAATATCTTCCGTTCAAAACCGGAAAGAAGCTTTCTGAGAAACTGCTCTGTGTTCTCTGAAATCATCTCACAGAGTTACATCTTTACCTTGAAGAAGACTTTCGCTAAGGCTGTTCTTGAGTAATTGGCAAAGGGATATTTGGAAGCCCATAGAGGGCTATGGTGAAAAAGGAAATATCTTCCGTTCAAAACTGGAAAGAAGCTTTCTGAGAAACTGTTCTGTGTTCTGTTAATTCATCTCACAGAGTTACATCTTTCCCTTCAAGAAGCCTTTCGCTAAGGCTGTTCTTGTGGAACTGGCAAAGGGATATTTGGAAGCCCATATAGGGTTATGGAGAAAAAGGAAATATCTTCCGTTCAAAACTGGAAAGAGCTTTCTGAGAAACTGCTCTGTGTTCTGTTAGTTCATCTCACAGAGTTACATCTTTCCCTTCAAGAAGCCTTTCGCTAAGGCTTTTCTTGTGGAACTGTCAAAGGGATATTTGGAAGCCCATAGAAGGCAATGGAGAAAAAGGAAATATCTTCCGTCCAAAACTGGAAAGAAGCTTTCTGAGAATCTGCTCAGTGTTCTCTGAATTCATCTCACAGAGTTACATCTTTCCCTTCAAGAAGCCTTTCGCTAAGGCTGTTCTTGTGGAATTGGCAAAGGGATATTTGGAAGCCCATAGAGGGCTATGGTAAAAAATTAAATATCTCCCGTTCAAAACTGGAAAGAAGCTTTCTGAGAAACTGCTCTGTGTTCTCTGAATTCATCTCACAGAGTTACATCTTTCCCTTCAAGAAGCCTTTCGCTAAGGCTGTTCTTGTGGAATTGGCAAAGGGATATTTGGAAGCCCATAGAGGGCTATGGTGAAAAAGGAAATATCTTCCGTTCAAAACCGGAAAGAAGCTTTCTGAGAAACTGCTCTGTGTTCTCTGAATTCATCTCACAGAGTTACATCTTTACCTTGAAGAAGACTTTCGCTAAGGCTGTTCTTGAGTAATTGGCAAAGGGATATTTGGAAGCCCATAGAGGGCTATGGTGAAAAAGGAAATATCTTCCGTTCAAAACTGGAAAGAAGCTTTCTGAGAAACTGTTCTGTGTTCTGTTAATTCATCTCACAGAATTACATCTTTCCCTTCAAGAAGCCTTTCGCTAAGGCTGTTCTTGTGGAACTGGCAAAGGGATATTTGGAAGCCCATATAAGGTTATGGTGAAAAAGGAAATATCTTCCGTTCAAAACTGGAAAAAGCTTTCTGAGAAACTGCTCTGTGTTCTCTGAATTCATCTCACAGAGTTACATCTTTCCCTTCAAGAAGCCTTTCGCTAAGGCTGTTTTTGTGGAATTGGCAAAGGGATATTTGGAAGCCCATAGAGGGCTATGGTGAAAAAGGAAATATCTTCCGTTCAAAACTGGAAAGAAGCTTTCTGAGAAACTGCTCTGTGTTCTGTTAGTTCATCTCACAGAGTTACATCTTGCTCTTCAAGAAGGCTTTCGCCAACGCGGTTCTTTTGGAATTGTCAAAGGGATATTTTGAAGCCCATAGAGGGCTATGGTTAAAAAAGGAAATATCTTCCGTTCAAAACTGTAAAGAAGCTTTCTGAGAAACTGCTCTGTGTTCTGTTAGTTCATCTCACCGAGTTACATCTTTCCCTTCAAGAAGCCTTTCGCTAAGGCTGTTCTTATGGAACTGGCAAAGGGATATTTGGAAGCCCATAGAGGGCTATGGTGAAAAAGGAAATATCTTCCGTTCAAAACTGGAAAGAAGCTTTCTTAGAAACGGCTCTGTGTTCTCTGAATTCATCTCACAGAGTTACATCTTTGTCTTCAAGAAGCCTTTCGCTAATGCTGTTCTTCTGGAATTGGCAAAGGGATATTTGGATACCCATAGAGGGCTATGGTGAAAAGGAAATATCTTCCGTTCAAAACTGGAAAATAGCTTTCTGAGAAACTGCTCAGTGTTCTCTGAATTCATCGCACAGAGTTACATCTTTCCCTTCAAGAAGCCTTTCGCTAAGGCTGTTCTTGTGGAATTGGCAAAGGGATATTTGGAAGCCCATAGAGGGCTATGGTTAAAAAAGGAAATATCTTCCGCTCAAAACTGGAAAGAAGCTTTCTGAGAAACTGCTCTGTGTTCTGTTAGTTCATCTCACAGAGTTACATCTTTCCCTTCAAGAAGCCTTTCGCTAAGGCTGTTCTTGTGGAATTGGCAAAGTGATATTTGGAAGCCCATAGAGGGCATTGGTGAAAAAGGAAATATCTTCCGTTCAAAACCGGAAAGAAGCTTTCTGAGAAACTGCTCTGTGTTCTCTGAAATCATCTCACAGAGTTACATCTTTACCTTGAAGAAGACTTTCGCTAAGGCTGTTCTTGAGTAATTGGCAAAGGGATATTTGGAAGCCCATAGAGGGCTATGGTGAAAAAGGAAATATCTTCCGTTCAAAACTGGAAAGAAGCTTTCTGAGAAACTGTTCTGTGTTCTGTTAATTCATCTCACAGAGTTACATCTTTCCCTTCAAGAAGCCTTTCGCTAAGGCTGTTCTTGTGGAACTGGCAAAGGGATATTTGGAAGCCCATATAGGGTTATGGAGAAAAAGGAAATATCTTCCGTTCAAAACTGGAAAGAGCTTTCTGAGAAACTGCTCTGTGTTCTGTTAGTTCATCTCACAGAGTTACATCTTTCCCTTCAAGAAGCCTTTCGCTAAGGCTTTTCTTGTGGAACTGTTAAAGGGATATTTGGAAGCCCATAGAAGGCAATGGAGAAAAAGGAAATATCTTCCGTCCAAAACTGGAAAGAAGCTTTCTGAGAATCTGCTCAGTGTTCTCTGAATTCATCTCACAGAGTTACATCTTTCCCTTCAAGAAGCCTTTCGCTAAGGCTGTTCTTGTGGAATTGGCAAAGGGATATTTGGAAGCCCATAGAGGGCTATGGTAAAAAATTAAATATCTCCCGTTCAAAACTGGAAAGAAGCTTTCTGAGAAACTGCTCTGTGTTCTCTGAATTCATCTCACAGAGTTACATCTTTCCCTTCAAGAAGCCTTTCGCTAAGGCTGTTCTTGTGGAATTGGCAAAGGGATATTTGGAAGCCCATAGAGGGCTATGGTGAAAAAGGAAATATCTTCCGTTCAAACTGGAAAGAAGCTTTCTGAGAAACTTCTCTGTGTTCTGTTAATTCATCTCACAGAGATACATCTTTCCCTTCAAGAAGCCTTTCCCTAAGGCTGTTCTTGTGGAATTGGCAAAGTGATATTTGGAAGCCCATAGATGGCTATGGTGAAAAAGGAAATATCTTCCGTTCAAAACCGGAAAGAAGCTTTCTGAGAAACTGCTCTGTGTTCTCTGAATTCATCTCACAGAGTTACATCTTTACCTTGAAGAAGACTTTCGCTAAGGCTGTTCTTGAGTAATTGGCAAAGGGATATTTGGAAGCCCATAGAGGGCTATGGTGAAAAAGGAAATATCTTCCGTTCAAAACTGGAAAGAAGCTTTCTGAGAAACTGCTCTGTGTTCTGTTAGTTCATCTCACAGAGTTACATCTTGCCCTTCAAGAAGACTTTCGCCAACGCTGTTCTTGTGGAATTGGCAAAGGGATATTTGGAAGCCCATAGAGGGCTATGGTTAAAAAAGGAAATATCTTCCGTTCAAAACTGGAAAGAAGCTTTCTGAGAAACTGTTCTGTGTTCTGTTAGTTCATCTCACAGAGTTACATCTTTCCCTTCAAGAAGCCTTTCGCTAAGGCTGTTCTTGTGGAATTGGCAAAGGGATATTTGGAAGCCCATAGAAGGGCTATGGTGAAAAAGGAAATATCTACCGTTCAAAACTGGAAAGAAGCTTTCTGAGAAACTGCCCTGTGTTCTGTTAATTCATCTCATGGAGCTGCATCTTTCCCTTCAAGAAGCCTTTCGCTAAGGCTGTTCATGTGGAATTGGCAAAGTGATATTTGGAAGCCCATTGAGGCCTATGGTGAAAAAGGAAATATCTTCCGTTCAAAACTGGAAAGAAGCTTTCTGAGAAACTGTTCTGTGTTCTGTTAGTTCATCTCACAGAGTTACATCTTTCCCTTCAAGAAGCCTTTCGCTAAGGCTGTTCTTATGGAACTGGCAAAGGGATATTTGGAAGCCCATAGAGGGCTATGGTGAAAAAGGAAATATCTTCCGTTCAAAACTGGAAAGAAGCTTTCTTAGAAACGGCTCTGTGTTCTCTGAATTCATCTCACAGAGTTACATCTTTGTCTTCAAGAAGCCTTTCGCTAATGCTGTTCTTCTGGAATTGGCAAAGGGATATTTGGAAACCCATAGAGGGCTATGGTGAAAAGGAAATATCTTCCGTTCAAAACTGGAAAATAGCTTTCTGAGAAACTGCTCAGTGTTCTCTGAATTCATCTCACAGAGTTACATCTTTCCCTTCAAGAAGCCTTTCGCTAAGGCTGTTCTTGTGGAATTGGCAAAGGGATATTAGGAAGCCCATAGAGGGCTATGGTTAAAAAAGGAAATATCTTCCTTTCAAAACTGGAAAGAAGCTTTCTGAGAAACTGCTCTGTGTTCTGTTAGTTCATCTCACACAGTAACATCTTTCCCTTCAAGAAGCCTTTCGCTAAGGCTGTTCTTATGGAACTGGCAAAGGGATATTTGGAAGCCCATAGAGGGCTATGGTGAAAAAGGAATTATCTTCCGTTCAAAACTGGAAAGAAGCTTTCTGAGAAACTGCTCTGTGTTCTGTTAATTCATCTCACAGAGTTACATCTTTCCCTTCAAGAAGCCTTTCGCTAAGGCTGTTCTTGTGGAATTGGCAAAGGGATATTTGGAAGCCCATAGAGGGCTATGGTGAAAAAGGAAATATCTTCCGTTCAAAACTGGAAAGAAGCTTTCTGAGAAACTGCCCTGTGTTCTGTTAATTCATCTCACGGAGCTGCATCTTTCCCTTCAAGAAGCCTTTCGCTAAGGCTGTTCATGTGGAATTGGCAAAGTGATATTTGGAAGCCCATTGAGGGCTATGGTGAAAAAGGAAATATCTTCCGTTCAAAACTGGAAAGAAGCTTTCTGGGAAACTGTTCTGTGTTCTGTTAGTTCATATCACAGAGGTACATCTTTCCCTTCAAGAAGCCTTTCGCTAAGGCTGTTCTTGTGGAACTGGCAAAGGGATATTTGGAAGCCCATAGAGAGCTATGGTGAAAAAGGAAATATCTTCCGTTCAAAACTGGAAAGAAGCTTTCTGAGAAACTGCTCTGTGTTCTCTGAATTCTTCTCACAGAGTTACATCTTTCCCTTCAAGAAGCCTTTCGCTAAGGCTGTTCTTGTGGAACTGGCAAAGGGATATTTGGAAACCCATAGAGGGCTATGGTGAAAAACAAATATCTTCCGTTCAAAACTGGAAAGAAGCTTTCTGAGAAACTGCTCTGTGTTCTCTGAATACATCTCACAGAGTTACATCTTTCCCTTAAAGAGCCTTTCGCTAAGGCTGTTCTTGTGGAATTGGCAAAGGGATATTTGGAAGCCCATAGAGGGCTATGGTGAAAAAGGAAATATCTCCCGTTCAAAACTGGAAAGAAGCTTTCTGAGAAACTGCTCTGTGTTCTCTGAATTCATCTCACAGAGTTACATCTTTCCCTTCAAGAAGCCTTTCGCTAAGGCTGTTCTTGTGGAATTGGCAAAGGGATATTTGGAAGCCCATAGAGGGCTACGGTGAAAAAGGAAATATCTTCCGTTCAAACTGGAAAGAAGTTTTCTGAGAAACTCCTCTGTGTTCTGTTAATTCATCTCACAGAGATACATCTTTCCCTTCAATAAGCCTTTCGCTAAGGCTGTTCTTGTGGAATTGGCAAAGTGATATTTGGAAGCCCATAGAGGGCTATGGTGAAAAAGGAAATATCTTCCGTTCAAAACCGGAAAGAAGCTTTCTGAGAAACTGCTCTGTGTTCTCTGAATTCATCTCACAGAGTTACATCTTTACCTTGAAGAAGACTTTCGCTAAGGCTGTTCTTGAGTAATTGGCAAAGGGATATTTGGAAGCCCATAGAGGGCTATGGTGAAAAAGGAAATATCTTCCGTTCAAAACTGGAAAGAAGCTTTCTGAGAAACTGTTCTGTGTTCTGTTAATTCATCTCACAGAATTACATCTTTCCCTTCAAGAAGCCTTTCGCTAAGGCTGTTCTTGTGGAACTGGCAAAGGGATATTTGGAAGCCCATATAAGGTTATGGTGAAAAAGGAAATATCTTCCGTTCAAAACTGGAAAAAGCTTTCTGAGAAACTGCTCTGTGTTCTCTGAATTCATCTCACAGAGTTACATCTTTCCCTTCAAGAAGCCTTTCGCTAAGGCTGTTTTTGTGGAATTGGCAAAGGGATATTTGGAAGCCCATAGAGGTCTATGGTGAAAAAGGAAATATCTTCCGTTCAAAACTGGAAAGAAGCTTTCTGAGAAACTGCTCTGTGTTCTGTTAGTTCATCTCACAGAGTTACATCTTGCTCTTCAAGAAGGCTTTCGCCAACGCGGTTCTTTTGGAATTGTCAAAGGGATATTTTGAAGCCCATAGAGGGCTATGGTTAAAAAAGGAAATATCTTCCGTTCAAAACTGTAAAGAAGCTTTCTGAGAAACTGCTCTGTGTTCTGTTAGTTCATCTCACAGAGTTACATCTTTCCCTTCAAGAAGCCTTTCGCTAAGGCTGTTCTTATGGAACTGGCAAAGGGATATTTGGAAGCCCATAGAGGGCTATGGTGAAAAAGGAAATATCTTCCGTTCAAAACTGGAAAGAAGCTTTCTTAGAAACGGCTCTGTGTTCTCTGAATTCATCTCACAGAGTTACATCTTTGTCTTCAAGAAGCCTTTCGCTAATGCTGTTCTTCTGGAATTGGCAAAGGGATATTTGGATACCCATAGAGGGCTATGGTGAAAAGGAAATATCTTCCGTTCAAAACTGGAAAATAGCTTTCTGAGAAACTGCTCAGTGTTCTCTGAATTCATCGCACAGAGTTACATCTTTCCCTTCAAGAAGCCTTTCGCTAAGGCTGTTCTTGTGGAATTGGCAAAGGGATATTTGGAAGCCCATAGAGGGCTATGGTTAAAAAAGGAAATATCTTCCGTTCAAAACTGGAAAGAAGCTTTCTGAGAAACTGCTCTGTGTTCTGTTAGTTCATCTCACAGAGTTACATCTTTCCCTTCAAGAAGCCTTTCGCTAAGGCTGTTCTTGTGGAATTGGCAAAGTGATATTTGGAAGCCCATAGAGGGCATTGGTGAAAAAGGAAATATCTTCCGTTCAAAACCGGAAAGAAGCTTTCTGAGAAACTGCTCTGTGTTCTCTGAAATCATCTCACAGAGTTACTTCTTTACCTTGAAGAAGACTTTCGCTAAGGCTGTTCTTGAGTAATTGGCAAAGGGATATTTGGAAGCCCATAGAGGGCTATGGTGAAAAAGGAAATATCTTCCGTTCAAAACTGGAAAGAAGCTTTCTGAGAAACTGTTCTGTGTTCTGTTAATTCATCTCACAGAGTTACATCTTTCCCTTCAAGAAGCCTTTCGCTAAGGCTGTTCTTGTGGAACTGGCAAAGGGATATTTGGAAGCCCATATAGGGTTATGGAGAAAAAGGAAATATCTTCCGTTCAAAACTGGAAAGAGCTTTCTGAGAAACTGCTCTGTGTTCTGTTAGTTCATCTCACAGAGTTACATCTTTCCCTTCAAGAAGCCTTTCGCTAAGGCTTTTCTTGTGGAACTGTCAAAGGGATATTTGGAAGCCCATAGAAGGCAATGGAGAAAAAGGAAATATCTTCCGTCCAAAACTGGAAAGAAGCTTTCTGAGAATCTGCTCAGTGTTCTCTGAATTCATCTCACAGAGTTACATCTTTCCCTTCAAGAAGCCTTTCGCTAAGGCTGTTCTTGTGGAATTGGCAAAGGGATATTTGGAAGCCCATAGAGGGCTATGGTAAAAAATTAAATATCTCCCGTTCAAAACTGGAAAGAAGCTTTCTGAGAAACTGCTCTGTGTTCTCTGAATTCATCTCACAGAGTTACATCTTTCCCTTCAAGAAGCCTTTCGCTAAGGCTGTTCTTGTGGAATTGGCAAAGGGATATTTGGAAGCCCATAGAGGGCTATGGTGAAAAAGGAAATATCTTCCGTTCAAAACCGGAAAGAAGCTTTCTGAGAAACTGCTCTGTGTTCTCTGAATTCATCTCACAGAGTTACATCTTTACCTTGAAGAAGACTTTCGCTAAGGCTGTTCTTGAGTAATTGGCAAAGGGATATTTGGAAGCCCATAGAGGGCTATGGTGAAAAAGGAAATATCTTCCGTTCAAAACTGGAAAGAAGCTTTCTGAGAAACTGTTCTGTGTTCTGTTAATTCATCTCACAGAATTACATCTTTCCCTTCAAGAAGCCTTTCGCTAAGGCTGTTCTTGTGGAACTGGCAAAGGGATATTTGGAAGCCCATATAAGGTTATGGTGAAAAAGGAAATATCTTCCGTTCAAAACTGGAAAAAGCTTTCTGAGAAACTGCTCTGTGTTCTCTGAATTCATCTCACAGAGTTACATCTTTCCCTTCAAGAAGCCTTTCGCTAAGGCTGTTTTTGTGGAATTGGCAAAGGGATATTTGGAAGCCCATAGAGGGCTATGGTGAAAAAGGAAATATCTTCCGTTCAAAACTGGAAAGAAGCTTTCTGAGAAACTGCTCTGTGTTCTGTTAGTTCATCTCACAGAGTTACATCTTGCTCTTCAAGAAGGCTTTCGCCAACGCGGTTCTTTTGGAATTGTCAAAGGGATATTTTGAAGCCCATAGAGGGCTATGGTTAAAAAAGGAAATATCTTCCGTTCAAAACTGTAAAGAAGCTTTCTGAGAAACTGCTCTGTGTTCTGTTAGTTCATCTCACCGAGTTACATCTTTCCCTTCAAGAAGCCTTTCGCTAAGGCTGTTCTTATGGAACTGGCAAAGGGATATTTGGAAGCCCATAGAGGGCTATGGTGAAAAAGGAAATATCTTCCGTTCAAAACTGGAAAGAAGCTTTCTTAGAAACGGCTCTGTGTTCTCTGAATTCATCTCACAGAGTTACATCTTTGTCTTCAAGAAGCCTTTCGCTAATGCTGTTCTTCTGGAATTGGCAAAGGGATATTTGGATACCCATAGAGGGCTATGGTGAAAAGGAAATATCTTCCGTTCAAAACTGGAAAATAGCTTTCTGAGAAACTGCTCAGTGTTCTCTGAATTCATCGCACAGAGTTACATCTTTCCCTTCAAGAAGCCTTTCGCTAAGGCTGTTCTTGTGGAATTGGCAAAGGGATATTTGGAAGCCCATAGAGGGCTATGGTTAAAAAAGGAAATATCTTCCGTTCAAAACTGGAAAGAAGCTTTCTGAGAAACTGCTCTGTGTTCTGTTAGTTCATCTCACAGAGTTACATCTTTCCCTTCAAGAAGCCTTTCGCTAAGGCTGTTCTTGTGGAATTGGCAAAGTGATATTTGGAAGCCCATAGAGGGCATTGGTGAAAAAGGAAATATCTTCCGTTCAAAACCGGAAAGAAGCTTTCTGAGAAACTGCTCTGTGTTCTCTGAAATCATCTCACAGAGTTACATCTTTACCTTGAAGAAGACTTTCGCTAAGGCTGTTCTTGAGTAATTGGCAAAGGGATATTTGGAAGCCCATAGAGGGCTATGGTGAAAAAGGAAATATCTTCCGTTCAAAACTGGAAAGAAGCTTTCTGAGAAACTGTTCTGTGTTCTGTTAATTCATCTCACAGAGTTACATCTTTCCCTTCAAGAAGCCTTTCGCTAAGGCTGTTCTTGTGGAACTGGCAAAGGGATATTTGGAAGCCCATATAGGGTTATGGAGAAAAAGGAAATATCTTCCGTTCAAAACTGGAAAGAGCTTTCTGAGAAACTGCTCTGTGTTCTGTTAGTTCATCTCACAGAGTTACATCTTTCCCTTCAAGAAGCCTTTCGCTAAGGCTTTTCTTGTGGAACTGTCAAAGGGATATTTGGAAGCCCATAGAAGGCAATGGAGAAAAAGGAAATATCTTCCGTCCAAAACTGGAAAGAAGCTTTCTGAGAATCTGCTCAGTGTTCTCTGAATTCATCTCACAGAGTTACATCTTTCCCTTCAAGAAGCCTTTCGCTAAGGCTGTTCTTGTGGAATTGGCAAAGGGATATTTGGAAGCCCATAGAGGGCTATGGTAAAAAATTAAATATCTCCCGTTCAAAACTGGAAAGAAGCTTTCTGAGAAACTGCTCTGTGTTCTCTGAATTCATCTCACAGAGTTACATCTTTCCCTTCAAGAAGCCTTTCGCTAAGGCTGTTCTTGTGGAATTGGCAAACGGATATTTGGAAGCCCATAGAGGGCTATGGTGAAAAAGGAAATATCTTCCGTTCAAACTGGAAAGAAGCTTTCTGAGAAACTTCTCTGTGTTCTGTTAATTCATCTCACAGAGATACATCTTTCCCTTCAAGAAGCCTTTCCCTAAGGCTGTTCTTGTGGAATTGGCAAAGTGATATTTGGAAGCCCATAGATGGCTATGGTGAAAAAGGAAATATCTTCCGTTCAAAACCGGAAAGAAGCTTTCTGAGAAACTGCTCTGTGTTCTCTGAATTCATCTCACAGAGTTACATCTTTACCTTGAAGAAGACTTTCGCTAAGGCTGTTCTTGAGTAATTGGCAAAGGGATATTTGGAAGCCCATTGAGGGCTATGGTGAAAAAGGAAATATCTTCCGTTCAAAACTGGAAAGAAGCTTTCTGAGAAACTGCTCTGTGTTCTGTTAGTTCATCTCACAGAGTTACATCTTGCCCTTCAAGAAGACTTTCGCCAACGCTGTTCTTGTGGAATTGGCAAAGGGATATTTGGAAGCCCATAGAGGGCTATGGTTAAAAAAGGAAATATCTTCCGTTCAAAACTGGAAAGAAGCTTTCTGAGAAACTGTTCTGTGTTCTGTTAGTTCATCTCACAGAGTTACATCTTTCCCTTCAAGAAGCCTTTCGCTAAGGCTGTTCTTGTGGAATTGGCAAAGGGATATTTGGAAGCCCATAGAAGGGCTATGGTGAAAAAGGAAATATCTACCGTTCAAAACTGGAAAGAAGCTTTCTGAGAAACTGCCCTGTGTTCTGTTAATTCATCTCATGGAGCTGCATCTTTCCCTTCAAGAAGCCTTTCGCTAAGGCTGTTCATGTGGAATTGGCAAAGTGATATTTGGAAGCCCATTGAGGCCTATGGTGAAAAAGGAAATATCTTCCGTTCAAAACTGGAAAGAAGCTTTCTGAGAAACTGTTCTGTGTTCTGTTAGTTCATCTCACAGAGTTACATCTTTCCCTTCAAGAAGCCTTTCGCTAAGGCTGTTCTTATGGAACTGGCAAAGGGATATTTGGAAGCCCATAGAGGGCTATGGTGAAAAAGGAAATATCTTCCGTTCAAAACTGGAAAGAAGCTTTCTTAGAAACGGCTCTGTGTTCTCTGAATTCATCTCACAGAGTTACATCTTTGTCTTCAAGAAGCCTTTCGCTAATGCTGTTCTTCTGGAATTGGCAAAGGGATATTTGGAAACCCATAGAGGGCTATGGTGAAAAGGAAATATCTTCCGTTCAAAACTGGAAAATAGCTTTCTGAGAAACTGCTCAGTGTTCTCTGAATTCATCGCACAGAGTTACATCTTTCCCTTCAAGAAGCCTTTCGCTAAGGCTGTTCTTGTGGAATTGGCAAAGGGATATTTGTAAGCCCATAGAGGGCTATGGTTAAAAAAGGAAATATCTTCCGTTCAAAACTGGAAAGAAGCTTTCTGAGAAACTGCTCTGTGTTCTGTTAGTTCATCTCACAGAGTTACATCTTTCCCTTCAAGAAGCCTTTCGCTAAGGCTGTTCTTGTGGAATTGGCAAAGTGATATTTGGAAGCCCATAGAGGGCTATGGTGAAAAAGGAAATATCTTCCGTTCAAAACCGGAAAGAAGCTTTCTGAGAAACTGCTCTGTGTTCTCTGAATTCATCTCACAGAGTTACATCTTTCCCTTCAAGAAGCCTTTCGCTAAGGCTGTTCTTGTGGAATTGGCAAAGGGATATTTGGAAGCCCATAGAGGGCTATGGTAAAAAATTAAATATCTCCCGTTCAAAACTGGAAAGAAGCTTTCTGAGAAACTGCTCTGTGTTCTCTGAATTCATCTCACTGAGTTACATCTTTCCCTTCAAGAAGCCTTTCGCTAAGGCTGTTCTTGTGGAATTGGCAAAGGGATATTTGGAAGCCCATAGAGGGCTATAGTGAAAAAGGAAATATCTTCCGTTCAAACTGGAAAGAAGCTTTCTGAGAAACTTCTCTGTGTTCTGTTAATTCATCTCACAGAGATACATCTTTCCCTTCAAGAAGCCTTTCCCTAAGGCTGTTCTTGTGGAATTGGCAAAGTGATATTTGGAAGCCCATAGATGGCTATGGTGAAAAAGGAAATATCTTCCGTTCAAAACCGGAAAGAAGCTTTCTGAGAAACTGCTCTGTGTTCTCTGAATTCATCTCACAGAGTTACATCTTTACCTTGAAGAAGACTTTCGCTAAGGCTGTTCTTGAGTAATTGGCAAAGGGATATTTGGAAGCCCATAGAGGGCTATGGTGAAAAAGGAAATATCTTCCGTTCAAAACTGGAAAGAAGCTTTCTGAGAAACTGCTCTGTGTTCTGTTAGTTCATCTCACAGAGTTACATCTTGCCCTTCAAGAAGACTTTCGCCAACGCTGTTCTTGTGGAATTGGCAAAGGGATATTTTGAAGCCCATAGAGGGCTATGGTTAAAAAAGGAAATATCTTCCGTTCAAAACTGGAAAGAAGCTTTCTGAGAAACTGCTCTGTGTTCTGTTAGTTCATCTCACAGAGTTACATCTTTCCCTTCAAGAAGCCTTTCGCTAAGGCTGTTCTTGTGGAATTGGCAAAGTGATATTTGGAAGCCCATAGAGGGCATTGGTGAAAAAGGAAATATCTTCCGTTCAAAACCGGAAAGAAGCTTTCTGAGAAACTGCTCTGTGTTCTCTGAAATCATCTCACAGAGTTACATCTTTACCTTGAAGAAGACTTTCGCTAAGGCTGTTCTTGAGTAATTGGCAAAGGGATATTTGGAAGCCCATAGAGGGCTATGGTGAAAAAGGAAATATCTTCCGTTCAAAACTGGAAAGAAGCTTTCTGAGAAACTGTTCTGTGTTCTGTTAATTCATCTCACAGTGTTACATCTTTCCCTTCAAGAAGCCTTTCGCTAAGGCTGTTCTTGTGGAACTGGCAAAGGGATATTTGGAAGCCCATATAGGGTTATGGAGAAAAAGGAAATATCTTCCGTTCAAAACTGGAAAGAGCTTTCTGAGAAACTGCTCTGTGTTCTGTTAGTTCATCTCACAGAGTTACATCTTTCCCTTCAAGAAGCCTTTCGCTAAGGCTTTTCTTGTGGAACTGTCAAAGGGATATTTGGAAGCCCATAGAAGGCAATGGAGAAAAAGGAAATATCTTCCGTCCAAAACTGGAAAGAAGCTTTCTGAGAATCTGCTCAGTGTTCTCTGAATTCATCTCACAGAGTTACATCTTTCCCTTCAAGAAGCCTTTCGCTAAGGCTGTTCTTGTGGAATTGGCAAAGGGATATTTGGAAGCCCATAGAGGGCTAAGGTAAAAAATTAAATATCTCCCGTTCAAAACTGGAAAGAAGCTTTCTGAGAAACTGCTCTGTGTTCTCTGAATTCATCTCACAGAGTTACATCTTTCCCTTCAAGAAGCCTTTCGCTAAGGCTGTTCTTGTGGAATTGGCAAAGGGATATTTGGAAGCCCATAGAGGGCTATGGTGAAAAAGGAAATATCTTCCGTTCAAAACCGGAAAGAAGCTTTCTGAGAAACTGCTCTGTGTTCTCTGAATTCATCTCACAGAGTTACATCTTTACCTTGAAGAAGACTTTCGCTAAGGCTGTTCTTGAGTAATTGGCAAAGGGATATTTGGAAGCCCATAGAGGGCTATGGTGAAAAAGAAAATATCTTCCGTTCAAAACTGGAAAGAAGCTTTCTGAGAAACTGTTCTGTGTTCTGTTAATTCATCTCACAGAATTACATCTTTCCCTTCAAGAAGCCTTTCGCTAAGGCTGTTCTTGTGGAACTGGCAAAGGGATATTTGGAAGCCCATATAAGGTTATGGTGAAAAAGGAAATATCTTCCGTTCAAAACTGGAAAAAGCTTTCTGAGAAACTGCTCTGTGTTCTCTGAATTCATCTCACAGAGTTACATCTTTCCCTTCAAGAAGCCTTTCGCTAAGGCTGTTTTTGTGGAATTGGCAAAGGGATATTTGGAAGCCCATAGAGGGCTATGGTGAAAAAGGAAATATCTTCCGTTCAAAACTGGAAAGAAGCTTTCTGAGAAACTGCTCTGTGTTCTGTTAGTTCATCTCACAGAGTTACATCTTGCTCTTCAAGAAGGCTTTCGCCAACGCGGTTCTTTTGGAATTGTCAAAGGGATATTTTGAAGCCCATAGAGGGCTATGGTTAAAAAAGGAAATATCTTCCGTTCAAAACTGTAAAGAAGCTTTCTGAGAAACTGCTCTGTGTTCTGTTAGTTCATCTCACAGAGTTACATCTTTCCCTTCAAGAAGCCTTTCGCTAAGGCTGTTCTTATGGAACTGGCAAAGGGATATTTGGAAGCCCATAGAGGGCTATGGTGAAAAAGGAAATATCTTCCGTTCAAAACTGGAAAGAAGCTTTCTTAGAAACGGCTCTGTGTTCTCTGAATTCATCTCACAGAGTTACATCTTTGTCTTCAAGAAGCCTTTCGCTAATGCTGTTCTTCTGGAATTGGCAAAGGGATATTTGGATACCCATAGAGGGCTATGGTGAAAAGGAAATATCTTCCGTTCAAAACTGGAAAATAGCTTTCTGAGAAACTGCTCAGTGTTCTCTGAATTCATCGCACAGAGTTACATCTTTCCCTTCAAGAAGCCTTTCGCTAAGGCTGTTCTTGTGGAATTGGCAAAGGGATATTTGGAAGCCCATAGAGGGCTATGGTTAAAAAAGGAAATATCTTCCGTTCAAAACTGGAAAGAAGCTTTCTGAGAAACTGCTCTGTGTTCTGTTAGTTCATCTCACAGAGTTACATCTTTCCCTTCAAGAAGCCTTTCGCTAAGGCTGTTCTTGTGGAATTGGCAAAGTGATATTTGGAAGCCCATAGAGGGCATTGGTGAAAAAGGAAATATCTTCCGTTCAAAACCGGAAAGAAGCTTTCTGAGAAACTGCTCTGTGTTCTGTTAATTCATCTCACAGAGTTACATCTTTCCCTTCAAGAAGCCTTTCGCTAAGGCTGTTCTTGTGGAACTGGCAAAGGGATATTTGGAAGCCCATATAGGGTTATGGAGAAAAAGGAAATATCTTCCGTTCAAAACTGGAAAGAGCTTTCTGAGAAACTGCTCTGTGTTCTGTTAGTTCATCTCACAGAGTTACATCTTTCCCTTCAAGAAGCCTTTCGCTAAGGCTTTTCTTGTGGAACTGTCAAAGGGATATTTGGAAGCCCATAGAAGGCAATGGAGAAAAAGGAAATATCTTCCGTCCAAAACTGGAAAGAAGCTTTCTGAGAATCTGCTCAGTGTTCTCTGAATTCATCTCACAGAGTTACATCTTTCCCTTCAAGAAGCCTTTCGCTAAGGCTGTTCTTGTGGAATTGGCAAAGGGATATTTGGAAGCCCATAGAGGGCTATGGTAAAAAATTAAATATCTCCCGTTCAAAACTGGAAAGAAGCTTTCTGAGAAACTGCTCTGTGTTCTCTGAATTCATCTCACAGAGTTACATCTTTCCCTTCAAGAAGCCTTTCGCTAAGGCTGTTCTTGTGGAATTGGCAAAGGGATATTTGGAAGCCCATAGAGGGCTATGGTGAAAAAGGAAATATCTTCCGTTCAAACTGGAAAGAAGCTTTCTGAGAAACTTCTCTGTGTTCTGTTAATTCATCTCACAGAGATACATCTTTCCCTTCAAGAAGCCTTTCCCTAAGGCTGTTCTTGTGGAATTGGCAAAGTGATATTTGGAAGCCCATAGATGGCTATGGTGAAAAAGGAAATATCTTCCGTTCAAAACCGGAAAGAAGCTTTCTGAGAAACTGCTCTGTGTTCTCTGAATTCATCTCACAGAGTTACATCTTTACCTTGAAGAAGACTTTCGCTAAGGCTGTTCTTGAGTAATTGGCAAAGGGATATTTGGAAGCCCATAGAGGGCTATGGTGAAAAAGGAAATATCTTCCGTTCAAAACTGGAAAGAAGCTTTCTGAGAAACTGCTCTGTGTTCTGTTAGTTCATCTCACAGAGTTACATCTTGCCCTTCAAGAAGACTTTCGCCAACGCTGTTCTTGTGGAATTGGCAAAGGGATATTTGGAAGCCCATAGAGGGCTATGGTTAAAAAAGGAAATATCTTCCGTTCAAAACTGGAAAGAAGCTTTCTGAGAAACTGTTCTGTGTTCTGTTAGTTCATCTCACAGAGTTACATCTTTCCCTTCAAGAAGCCTTTCGCTAAGGCTGTTCTTGTGGAATTGGCAAAGGGATATTTGGAAGCCCATAGAAGGGCTATGGTGAAAAAGGAAATATCTACCGTTCAAAACTGGAAAGAAGCTTTCTGAGAAACTGCCCTGTGTTCTGTTAATTCATCTCATGGAGCTGCATCTTTCCCTTCAAGAAGCCTTTCGCTAAGGCTGTTCATGTGGAATTGGCAAAGTGATATTTGGAAGCCCATTGAGGCCTATGGTGAAAAAGGAAATATCTTCCGTTCAAAACTGGAAAGAAGCTTTCTGAGAAACTGTTCTGTGTTCTGTTAGTTCATCTCACAGAGTTACATCTTTCCCTTCAAGAAGCCTTTCGCTAAGGCTGTTCTTATGGAACTGGCAAAGGGATATTTGGAAGCCCATAGAGGGCTATGGTGAAAAAGGAAATATCTTCCGTTCAAAACTGGAAAGAAGCTTTCTTAGAAACGGCTCTGTGTTCTCTGAATTCATCTCACAGAGTTACATCTTTGTCTTCAAGAAGCCTTTCGCTAATGCTGTTCTTCTGGAATTGGCAAAGGGATATTTGGAAACCCATAGAGGGCTATGGTGAAAAGGAAATATCTTCCGTTCAAAACTGGAAAATAGCTTTCTGAGAAACTGCTCAGTGTTCTCTGAATTCATCGCACATAGTTACATCTTTCCCTTCAAGAAGCCTTTCGCTAAGGCTGTTCTTGTGGAATTGGCAAAGGGATATTTGTAAGCCCATAGAGGGCTATGGTTAAAAAAGGAAATATCTTCCGTTCAAAACTGGAAAGAAGCTTTCTGAAAAACTGCTCTGTGTTCTGTTAGTTCATCTCACAGAGTTACATCTTTCCCTTCAAGAAGCCTTTCGCTAAGGCTGTTCTTGTGGAATTGGCAAAGTGATATTTGGAAGCCCATAGAGGGCTATGGTGAAAAAGGAAATATCTTCCGTTCAAAACCGGAAAGAAGCTTTCTGAGAAACTGCTCTGTGTTCTCTGAATTCATCTCACAGAGTTACATCTTTCCCTTCAAGAAGCCTTTCGCTAAGGCTGTTCTTGTGGAATTGGCAAAGGGATATTTGGAAGCCCATAGAGGGCTATGGTAAAAAATTAAATATCTCCCGTTCAAAACTGGAAAGAAGCTTTCTGAGAAACTGCTCTGTGTTCTCTGAATTCATCTCACAGAGTTACATCTTTCCCTTCAAGAAGCCTTTCGCTAAGGCTGTTCTTGTGGAATTGGCAAAGGGATATTTGGAAGCCCATAGAGGGCTATAGTGAAAAAGGAAATATCTTCCGTTCAAACTGGAAAGAAGCTTTCTGAGAAACTTCTCTGTGTTCTGTTAATTCATCTCACAGAGATACATCTTTCCCTTCAAGAAGCCTTTCCCTAAGGCTGTTCTTGTGGAATTGGCAAAGTGATATTTGGAAGCCCATAGATGGCTATGGTGAAAAAGGAAATATCTTCCGTTCAAAACCGGAAAGAAGCTTTCTGAGAAACTGCTCTGTGTTCTCTGAATTCATCTCACAGAGTTACATCTTTACCTTGAAGAAGACTTTCGCTAAGGCTGTTCTTGAGTAATTGGCAAAGGGATATTTGGAAGCCCATAGAGGGCTATGGTGAAAAAGGAAATATCTTCCGTTCAAAACTGGAAAGAAGCTTTCTGAGAAACTGCTCTGTGTTCTGTTAGTTCATCTCACAGAGTTACATCTTGCCCTTCAAGAAGACTTTCGCCAACGCTGTTCTTGTGGAATTGGCAAAGGGATATTTTGAAGCCCATAGAGGGCTATGGTTAAAAAAGGAAATATCTTCCGTTCAAAACTGGAAAGAAGCTTTCTGAGAAACTGCTCTGTGTTCTGTTAGTTCATCTCACAGAGTTACATCTTTCCCTTCAAGAAGCCTTTCGCTAAGGCTGTTCTTGTGGAATTGGCAAAGGGATATTTGGAAGCCCATAGAAGGGCTATGGTGAAAAAGGAAATATCTACCGTTCAAAACTGGAAAGAAGCTTTCTGAGAAACTGCTCTGTGTTCTCTGAATACATCTCACAGAGTTACATCTTTCCCTTCAAGAAGCCTTTCGCTAAGGCTGTTCTTGTGGAATTGGCAAAGGGATATTTGGAAGCCCATAGAGGGCTATGGTGAAAAAGGAAATATCTTCCGTTCAAAACTGGAAAGAAGCTTTCTTAGAAACGGCTCTGTGTTCTCTGAATTCATCTCACAGAGTTACATCTTTGCCTTCAAGAAGCCTTTCGCTAATGCTGTTCTTCTGGAATTGGCAAAGGGATATTTGGAAACCCATAGAGGGCTATGGTGAAAAAGGAAATATCTTCCGTTCAAAACTGGAAAATAGCTTTCTGAGAAACTGCTCAGTGTTCTCTGAATTCATCTCACAGAGTTACATCTTTCCCTTCAAGAAGCCTTTCGCTAAGGCTGTTCTTGTGGAATTGGCAAAGGGATATTAGGAAGCCCATAGAGGGCTATGGTTAAAAAAGGAAATATCTTCCTTTCAAAACTGGAAAGAAGCTTTCTGAGAAACTGCTCTGTGTTCTGTTAGTTCATCTCACACAGTAACATCTTTCCCTTCAAGAAGCCTTTCGCTAAGGCTGTTCTTATGGAACTGGCAAAGGGATATTTGGAAGCCCATAGAGGGCTATGGTGAAAAAGGAATTATCTTCCGTTCAAAACTGGAAAGAAGCTTTCTGAGAAACTGCTCTGTGTTCTGTTAATTCATCTCATAGAGTTACATCTTTCCCTTCAAGAAGCCTTTCGCTAAGGCTGTTCTTGTGGAACTGGCAAAGGGATATTTGGAAACCCATAGAGGGCTACGGTGAAAAACAAATATCTTCCGTTCAAAACTGGAAAGAAGCTTTCTGAGAAACTGCTCTGTGTTCTCTGAATACATCTCACAGAGTTACATCTTTCCCTTAAAGAGCCTTTCGCTAAGGCTGTTCTTGTGGAATTGGCAAAGGGATATTTGGAAGCCCATAGAGGGCTATGGTGAAAAAGGAAATATCTTCCGTTCAAAACTGGAAAGAAGCTTTCTGAGAAACTGCATTGTGTTCTGTTAGTTCATCTCACAGAGTTACATCTTTCCCTTCAAGAAGCCTTTCGCTAAGGCTGTTCTTATGGAACTGGCAAAGGGATATTTGGAAACCCATAGATAGCTATGGTGAAAAAGGAAATATCTTCCGTTCAAACTGGAAAGAAGCTTTCTGAGAAACTCCTCTGTGTTCTGTTAGTTCATCTCACAGAGATACATCTTTCCCTTCAAGAAGCCTTTCGCTAAGGCTGTTCTTGTGGAATTGGCAAAGTGATATTTGGAAGCCCATAGAAGGCTATGGTGAAAAAGGAAATATCTTCCGTTCAAAACCGGAAAAAAGCTTTCTGAGAAACTGCTCTGTGTTCTCTGAATTCATCTCACAGAGTTACATCTTTACCTTGAAGAAGACTTTCGCTAAGGCTGTTCTTGAGTAATTGGCAAAGGGATATTTGGAAGCCCATAGAGGGCTATGTTGAAAAAGGAAATATCTTCCGTTCAAAACTGGAAAGAAGCTTTCTGAGAAACTGTTCTGTGTTCTGTTAATTCATCTCACAGAGTTACATCTTTCCCTTCAAGAAGCCTTTCGCTAAGGCTGTTCTTGTGGAACTGGCAAAGGGATATTTGGAAGCCCATATAGGGTTATGGTGAAAAAGGAAATATCTTCCGTTCAAAACTGGAAAAAGCTTTCTGAGAAACGGCTCTGTGTTCTCTGAATTCATCTCACAGAGTTACATCTTTCCCTTCAAGAAGCCTTTCGCTAAGGCTGTTTTTGTGGAATTGGCAAAGGGATATTTGGAAGCCCATAGAGGGCTATGGTTAAAAAAGGAAATATCTTCCGTTCAAAACTGGAAAGAAGCTTTCTGAGAAACTGCTCTGTGTTCTGTTAGTTCATCTCACAGAGTTACATCTTGCCCTTCAAAAGCCTTTCGCCAACGCTGTTCTTGTGGAATTGGCAAAGGGATAATTTGAAGCCCATAGAGGGCTATGGTTAAAAAAGGAAATATCTTCCGTTCAAAACTGGAAAGAAGCTTTCTGAGAAACTGCTCTGTGTTCTGTTAGTTCATCTCACAGAGTTACATCTTTCCCTTCAAGAAGCCTTTCGCTAAGGCTGTTCTTATGGAATTGGCAAAGGGATATTTGGAAGCCCATAGAGGGCTATGGTGAAAAAGGAAATATCTTCCGTTCAAAACTGGAAAGAAGCTTTCTGAGAAACTGCTCTGTGTTCTGTTAATTCATCTCACAGAGTTACATCTTTGCCTTCAAGAAGCCTTTCGCTAAGGCTGTTCATGTGGAATTGGCAGAGTGATATTTGGAAACCCATAGAGGGCTAAGGTGAAAAAGAAATATCTTCCGTTCAAAACTGGAAAGAAGCTTTCTGAGAAACTGTTCTGTGTTCTGTTAGTTCATATCACAGAGTTACATCTTTCCCTACAAGAAGCCTTTCGCTAAGGCTGTTCTTGTGGAACTGGCAAAGGGATATTTGGAAGCCCATAGAGGGCTATGGTGAAAAAGGAAATATCTTCCGTTCAAAACTGGAAAGAAGCTTTCTGAGAAACTGTTCTGTGTTCTCTGAATTCTTCTCACAGGGTTACATCTTTCCCTTCAAGAAGCCTTTCGCTAAGGCTGTTCTTGTGGAACTGTCAAAGGGACATTTGGAAACCCATAGAGGGCTATGGTGAAAAAGGAAATATCTTCCGTTCAAAACTGGAAAGAAGCTTTCTGAGAAACTGCTTTGTGTTCTCTGAATACATCTCACAGAGTTACATCTTTCCCTTCAAGAAGCCTTTCGCTAAGGCTGTTTTTGTGGAATTGGCAAAGGGATATTTGGAAGCCCATAGAGGGCTATGGTGAAAAAGGAAATATCTTCCGTTCAAAACTGGAAAGAAGCTTTCTGAGAAACTGCTCTGTGTTCTGTTAGTTCATCTCACAGAGTTACATCTTGCCCTTCAAGAAGCCTTTCGCCAACGCTGTTCTTGTGGAATAGTCAAAGGGATATTTTGAAGCCCATAGAGGGCTATGGTTAAAAAAGGAAATATCTTCCGTTCAAAACTGGAAAGAAGCTTTCTGAGAAACTGCTCTGTGTTCTGTTAGTTCATCTCACAGAGTTACATCTTTCCCTTCAAGAAGCCTTTCGCTAAGGCTGTTCTTATGGAACTGGCAAAGGGATATTTGGAAGCCCATAGGGGGCTACGGTGAAAAAGGAAATATCTTCCGTTCAAAACTGGAAAGAAGCTTTCTTAGAAACGGCTCTGTGTTCTCTGAATTCATCTCACAGAGTTATATCTTTGCCTTCAAGAAGCCTTTCGCTAATGCTGTTCTTCTGGAATTGGCAAAGGGATATTTGGAAACCCATAGAGGGCTATGGTGAAAAGGAAATATCTTCCGTTCAAAACTGGAAAATAGCTTTCTGAGAAACTGCTCAGTGTTCTCTGAATTCATCGCACAGAGTTACATCTTTCCCTTCAAGAAGCCTTTCGCTAAGGCTGTTCTTGTGGAATTGGCAAAGGGATATTTGTAATCCCATAGAGGGCTATGGTTAAAAAAGGAAATATCTTCCGTTCAAAACTGGAAAGAAGCTTTCTGAGAAACTGCTCTGTGTTCTGTTAGTTCATCTCACAGAGTTACATCTTTCCCTTCAAGAAGCCTTTCGCTAAGGCTGTTCTTGTGGAATTGGCAAAGTGATATTTGGAAGCCCATAGAGGGCTATGGTGAAAAAGGAAATATCTTCCGTTCAAAACCGGAAAGAATCTTTCTGAGAAACTGCTCTGTGTTCTCTGAATTCATCTCACAGAGTTACATCTTTACCTTGAAGAAGACTTTCGCTAAGGCTGTTCTTGTGGAATTGGCAAAGGGATATTAGGAAGCCCATAGAGGGCTATGGTTAAAAAAGGAAATATCTTCCTTTCAAAACTGGAAAGAAGCTTTCTGAGAAACTGCTCTGTGTTCTGTTAGTTCATCTCACACAGTAACATCTTTCCCTTCAAGAAGCCTTTCGCTAAGGCTGTTCTTATGGAACTGGCAAAGGGATATTTGGAAGCCCATAGAGGGCTATGGTGAAAAAGGAATTATCTTCCGTTCAAAACTGGAAAGAAGCTTTCTGAGAAACTGCTCTGTGTTCTGTTAATTCATCTCACAGAGTTACATCTTTCCCTTCAAGAAGCCTTTCGCTAAGGCTGTTCTTGTGGAATTGGCAAAGGGATATTTGGAAGCCCATAGAGGGCTATGGTGAAAAAGGAAATATCTTCGGTTCAAAACTGGAAAGAAGCTTTCTGAGAAACTGCCCTGTGTTCTGTTAATTCATCTCACGGAGCTGCATCTTTCCCTTCAAGAAGCCTTTCGCTAAGGCTGTTCATGTGGAATTGGCAAAGTGATATTTGGAAGCCCATTGAAGGCTATGGTGAAAAAGGAAATATCTTCCGTTCAAAACTGGAAAGAAGCTTTCTGAGAAACTGTTCTGTGTTCTGTTAGTTCATATCACAGAGGTACATCTTTCCCTTCAAGAAGCCTTTCGCTAAGGCTGTTCTTGTGGAACTGGCAAAGGGATATTTGGAAGCCCATAGAGAGCTATGGTGAAAAAGGAAATATCTTCCGTTCAAAACTGGAAAGAAGCTTTCTGAGAAACTGCTCTGTGTTCTCTGAATTCTTCTCACAGAGTTACATCTTTCCCTTCAAGAAGCCTTTCGCTAAGGCTGTTCTTGTGGAACTGGCAAAGGGATATTTGGAAACCCATAGAGGGCTATGGTGAAAAAGGAAATATCTTCCGTTCACAACTGGAAAGAAGCTTTCTGAGAAACTGCTCTGTGTTCTCTGAATACATCTCACAGAGTTACATCTTTCCCTTAAAGAGCCTTTCGCTAAGGCTGTTCTTGTGGAATTGGCAAAGGGATATTTGGAAGCCCATAGAGGGCTATGGTGAGAAAGGAAATATCTTCCGTTCAAAACTGGAAAGAAGCTTTCTGAGAAACTGCTCTGTGTTCTGTTAGTTCATCTCACAGAGTTACATCTTTCCCTTCAAGAAGCCTTTCGCTAAGGCTGTTCTTATGGAAATGGCAAAGGGATATTTGGAAACCCATAGATAGCTATGGTGAAAAAGGAAATATCTTCCGTTCTAACTGGAAAGAAGCTTTCTGAGAAACTCCTCTGTGTTCTGTTAATTCATCTCACAGAGATACATCTTTCCCTTCAAGAAGCCTTTCGCTAATTCTGTTCTTGTGGAATTGGCAAAGTGATATTTGGAAGCCCATAGAAGGCTATGGTGAAAAAGGAAATATCTTCCGTTCAAAACCGGAAAAAAGCTTTCTGAGAAACTGCTCTGTGTTCTCTGAATTCATCTCACAGAGTTACATCTTTACCTTCAAGAAGACTTTCGCTAAGGCTGTTCTTGAGTAATTGGCAAAGGGATATTTGGAAGCCCATAGAGGGCTATGTTGAAAAAGGAAATATCTTCCGTTCAAAACTGGAAAGAAGCTTTCTGAGAAACTGTTCTGTGTTCTGTTAATTCATCTCACAGAGTTACATCTTTCCCTTCAAGAAGCCTTTCGCTAAGGCTGTTCTTGTGGAACTGGCAAAGGGATATTTGGAAGCCCATCTAGGGTTATGGTGAAAAAGGAAATATCTTCCGTTCAAAACTGGAAAAAGCTTTCTGAGAAACTGCTCTGTGTTCTCTGAATTCATCTCACAGAGTAACATCTTTCCCTTCAAGAAGCCTTTCGCTAAGGCTGTTTTTGTGGAATTGGCAAAGGGATATTTGGAAGCCCATAGAGGGCTATGGTTAAAAAAGGAAATATCTTCCGTTCAAAACTGGAAAGAAGCTTTCTGAGAAACTGCTCTGTGTTCTGTTAGTTCATCTCACAGAGTTACATCTTGCCCTTCAAAAGCCTTTCGCCAACGCTGTTCTTGTGGAATTGGCAAAGGGATAATTTGAAGCCCATAGAGGGCTATGGTTAAAAAAGGAAATATCTTCCGTTCAAAACTGGAAAGAAGCTTTCTGAGAAACTGCTCTGTGTTCTGTTAGTTCATCTCACAGAGTTACATCTTTCCCTTCAAGAAGCCTTTCGCTAAGGCTGTTCTTATGGAACTGGCAAAGGGATATTTGGAAGCCCATAGAGGGCTATGGTGAAAAAGGAAATATCTTCCGTTCAAAACTGGAAAGAAGCTTTCTGAGAAACTGCTCTGTGTTCTGTTAATTCATCTCACAGAGTTACATCTTTGCCTTCAAGAAGCCTTTCGCTAAGGCTGTTCATGTGGAATTGGCAAAGTGATATTTGGAAACCCATAGAGGGCTACGGTGAAAAAGAAATATCTTCCGTTCAAAACTGGAAAGAAGCTTTCTGAGAAACTGTTCTGTGTTCTGTTAGTTCATATCACAGAGTTACATCTTTCCCTACAAGAAGCCTTTCGCTAAGGCTGCTCTTGTGGAACTGGCAAAGGGATATTTGGAAGCCCATAGAGGGCTACGGTGAAAAAGGAAATATCTTCCGTTCAAAACTGGAAAGAAGCTTTCTGAGAAACTGCTCTGTGTTCTGTTAATTCATCTCACAGAGTTACATCTTTCCCTTCAAGAAGCCTTTCGCTAAGGCTGTTCTTGTGGAACTGTCAAAGGGACATTTGGAAACCCATAGAGGGCTATGGTGAAAAAGGAAATATCTTCCGTTCAAAACTGGAAAGAAGCTTTCTGAGAAACTGCCCTGTGTTCTGTTAATTCATCTCACGGAGCTGCATCTTTCCCTTCAAGAAGCCTTTCGCTAAGGCTGTTCATGTGGAATTGGCAAAGTGATATTTGGAAGCCCATTGAGGGCTATGGTGAAAAAGGAAATATCTTCCGTTCAAAACTGGAAAGAAGCTTTCTGAGAAACTGCTCTGTGTTCTCTGAATTCTTCTCACAGAGTTACATCTTTCCCTTCAAGAAGCCTTTCGCTAAGGCTGTTCTTGTGGAACTGGCAAAGGGATTTTTGGAAACCCATAGAGGGCTATGGTGAAAAAGGAAATATCTTCCGTTCAAAACTGGAAAGAAACTTTCTGAGAAACTGCTGTGTGTTCTCTGAATACATCTCACAGAGTTACATCTTTCCCTTAAAGAGCCTTTCGCTAAGGCTGTTCTTGTGGAATTCGCAAAGGGATATTTGGAAGCCCATAGAGGGCTATGGTGAAAAAGGAAATATCTTCCGTTCAAAACTGGAAAGAAGCTTTCTGAGAAACTGCTCTGTGTTCTGTTAGTTCATCTCACAGAGTTACATCTTTCCCTTCAAGAAGCCTTTCGCTAAGGCTGTTCTTATGGAACTGGCAAAGGGATATTTGGAAGCCCATAGAGGGCTATGGTGAAAAAGGAAATATATTCCGTTCAAAACTGGAAAGAAGCTTTCTGAGAAACTGCTCTGTGTTCTCTGAATTCTTCTCACAGAGTTACATCTTTCCCTTCAAGAAGCCTTTCGCTAAGGCTGTTCTTGTGGAACTGGCAAAGGGACATTTGGAAACCCATAGAGGGCTATGGTGAAAAAGGAAATATCTTCCGTTCAAAACTGGAAAGAAGCTTTCTGAGAAACTGCTCTGTTTTCTCTGAATACATCTCACAGAGTTACATCTTTCCCTTCAAGAAGCCTTTCGCTAATGTTGTTCTTCTGGAATTGGCAAAGGGATATTTGGAAGCCCATAGAGGGCTATGGTGAAAAAGGAAATATCTTCCGTTCAAAACTGGAAAATAGCTTTCTGAGAAACTGCTCAGTGTTCTCTGAATTCATCTCACAGAGTTACATCTTTCCCTTCAAGAAGCCTTTCGCTAAGGCTGTTCTTGTGGAATTGGCAAAGGGATATTTGGAAGCCCATAGAGGGCTATGGTGAAAAAGTAAATATCTTCCGTTGAAAACTGGAAAGAAGCTTTCTGAGAAACTGCTCTGTGTTTTGTTAGTTCATCTCACAGAGTTACGTCTTTGCCTTCAAGAAGCCTTTCGCTAAGGCTTTTCTTGTGGAACTGTCAAAGTGATATTTGGAAGCCCATAGAGGGCAATGGTGAAAAAGGAAATATCTTCCGTCCAAAACTGGAAAGAAGCTTTCTGAGAATCTGCTCAGTGTTCTCTGAATTCATCTCACAGAGTTACATCTTTCCCTTCAAGAAGCCTTTCGCTAAGGCTGTTCTTGTGGAATTGGCAAAGGGATATTTGGAAGCCCATAGAGGGCTATGGTGAAAAATTAAATATCTCCCGTTCAAAACTGGAAAGAAGCTTTCTGAGAAACTGCTCTGTGTTCTCTGAATTCATCTCACAGAGTTACATCTTTCCCTTCAAGAAGCCTTTCGCTAAGGCTGTTCTTGTGGAATTGGCAAAGGGATATTTGGAAGCCCATAGAGGGCTATGGTGAAAAAGGAAATATCTTCCGTTCAAACTGGAAAGAAGTTTTCTGAGAAACTCCTCTGTGTTCTGTTAATTCATCTCACAGAGATACATCTTTCCCTTCAATAAGCCTTTCGCTAAGGCTGTTCTTGTGGAATTGGCAAAGTGATATTTGGAAGCCCATAGAGGGCTATGGTGAAAAAGGAAATATCTTCCGTTCAAAACCGGAAAGAAGCTTTCTGAGAAACTGCTCTGTGTTCTCTGAATTCATCTCACAGAGTTACATCTTTACCTTGAAGAAGACTTTCGCTAAGGCTGTTCTTGAGTAATTGGCAAAGGGATATTTGGAAGCCCATAGAGGGCTATGGTGAAAAAGGAAATATCTTCCGTTCAAAACTGGAAAGAAGCTTTCTGAGAAACTGTTCTGTGTTCTGTTAATTCATCTCACAGAGTTACATCTTTCCCTTCAAGAAGCCTTTCGCTAAGGCTGTTCTTTTGGAACTGGCAAAGGGATATTTGGAAGCCCATATAAGGTTATGGTGAAAAAGGAAATATCTTCCGTTCAAAACTGGAAAAAGCTTTCTGAGAAACTGCTCTGTGTTCTCTGAATTCATCTCACAGAGTTACATCTTTCCCTTCAAGAAGCCTTTCGCTAAGGCTGTTTTTGTGGAATTGGCAAAGGGATATTTGGAAGCCCATAGAGGGCTATGGTGAAAAAGGAAATATCTTCCGTTCAAAACTGGAAAGAAGCTTTCTGAGAAACTGCTCTGTGTTCTGTTAGTTCATCTCACAGAGTTACATCTTGCTCTTCAAGAAGGCTTTCGCCAACGCGGTTCTTGTGGAATTGTCAAAGGGATATTTTGAAGCCCATAGAGGGCTATGGTGAAAAAGGAATTATCTTCCGTTCAAAACTGGAAAGAAGCTTTCTGAGAAACTGCTCTGTGTTCTGTTAATTCATCTCACAGAGTTACATCTTTCCCTTCAAGAAGCCTTTCGCTAAGGCTGTTCTTGTGGAATTGGCAAAGTGATATTTGGAAGCCCATAGAGGGCTATGGTGAAAAAGGAAATATCTTCCGTTCAAAACCGGAAAGAAGCTTTCTGAGAAACTGCTCTGTGTTCTCTGAAATCATCTCACAGAGTTACATCTTTACCTTGAAGAAGACTTTCGCTAAGGCTGTTCTTGAGTAATTGGCAAAGGGATATTTGGAAGCCCATAGAGGGCTATGGTGAAAAAGGATATATCTTCCGTTCAAAACTGGAAAGAAGCTTTCTGAGAAACTGTTCTGTGTTCTGTTAATTCATCTCACAGAGTTAATCTTTCCCTTCAAGAAGCCTTTCGCTAAGGCTGTTCTTGTGGAACTGGCAAAGGGATATTTGGAAGCCCATATAGGGTTATGGAGAAAAAGGAAATATCTTCCGTTCAAAACTGGAAAGAGCTTTCTGAGAAACTGCTCTGTGTTCTGTTAGTTCATCTCACAGAGTTACATCTTTCCCTTCAAGAAGCCTTTCGCTAAGGCTTTTCTTGTGGAACTGTCAAAGGGATATTTGGAAGCCCATAGAAGGCAATGGAGAAAAAGGAAATATCTTCCGTCCAAAACTGGAAAGAAGCTTTCTGAGAATCTGCTCAGTGTTCTCTGAATTCATCTCACAGAGTTACATCTTTCCCTTCAAGAAGCCTTTCGCTAAGGCTGTTCTTGTGGAATTGGCAAAGGGATATTTGGAAGCCCATAGAGGGCTATGGTAAAAAATTAAATATCTCCCGTTCAAAACTGGAAAGAAGCTTTCTGAGAAACTGCTCTGTGTTCTCTGAATTCATCTCACAGAGTTACATCTTTCCCTTCAAGAAGCCTTTCGCTAAGGCTGTTCTTGTGGAATTGGCAAAGGGATATTTGGAAGCCCATAGAGGGCTATGGTGAAAAAGGAAATATCTTCCGTTCAAACTGGAAAGAAGCTTTCTGAGAAACTTCTCTGTGTTCTGTTAATTCATCTCACAGAGATACATCTTTCCCTTCAAGAAGCCTTTCCCTAAGGCTGTTCTTGTGGAATTGGCAAAGTGATATTTGGAAGCCCATAGATGGCTATGGTGAAAAAGGAAATATCTTCCGTTCAAAACCGGAAAGAAGCTTTCTGAGAAACTGCTCTGTCTTCTCTGAATTCATCTCACAGAGTTACATCTTTACCTTGAAGAAGACTTTCGCTAAGGCTGTTCTTGAGTAATTGGCAAAGGGATATTTGGAAGCCCATAGAGGGCTATGGTGAAAAAGGAAATATCTTCCCTTCAAAACTGGAAAGAAGCTTTCTGAGAAACTGCTCTGTGTTCTGTTAGTTCATCTCACAGAGTTACATCTTGCCCTTCAAGAAGACTTTCGCCAACGCTGTTCTTGTGGAATTGGCAAAGGGATATTTGGAAGCCCATAGAGGGCTATGGTTAAAAAAGGAAATATCTTCCGTTCAAAACTGGAAAGAAGCTTTCTGAGAAACTGTTCTGTGTTCTGTTAGTTCATCTCACAGAGTTACATCTTTCCCTTCAAGAAGCCTTTCGCTAAGGCTGTTCTTGTGGAATTGGCAAAGGGATATTTGGAAGCCCATAGAAGGGCTATGGTGAAAAAGGAAATATCTACCGTTCAAAACTGGAAAGAAGCTTTCTGAGAAACTGCCCTGTGTTCTGTTAATTCATCTCATGGAGCTGCATCTTTCCCTTCAAGAAGCCTTTCGCTAAGGCTGTTCATGTGGAATTGGCAAAGTGATATTTGGAAGCCCATTGAGGCCTATGGTGAAAAAGGAAATATCTTCCGTTCAAAACTGGAAAGAAGCTTTCTGAGAAACTGTTCTGTGTTCTGTTAGTTCATATCACAGAGTTACATCTTTCCCTTCAAGAAGCCTTTCGCTAAGGCTGTTCTTGTGGAACTGGCAAAGGGACATTTGGAAACCCATAGAGGGCTATGGTGAAAAAGGAAATATCTTCCGTTCAAAACTGGAAAGAAGCTTTCTGAGAAACTGCTCTGTGTTCTCTGAATACATCTCACAGAGTTACATCTTTCCCTTAAAGAAGCCTTTCGCTAAGGCTGTTCTTGTGGAATTGGCAAAGGGATATTTGGAAGCCCATAGAGGGCTATGGTGAAAAAGGAAATATCTTCCGTTCAAAACTGGAAAGAAGCTTTCTTAGAAACGGCTCTGTGTTCTCTGAATTCATCTCACAGAGTTACATCTTTGCCTTCAAGAAGCCTTTCGCTAATGCTCTTCTTCTGGAATTGGCAAAGGGATATTTGGAAACCCATAGAGGGCTATGGTGAAAAAGGAAATATCTTCCGTTCAAAACTGGAAAATAGCTTTCTGAGAAACTGCTCAGTGTTCTCTGAATTCATCTCACAGAGTTACATCTTTCCCTTTAAGAAGCCTTTCGCTAAGGCTGTTCTTGTGGAATTGGCAAAGGGATATTAGGAAGCGCATAGAGGGCTATGGTTAAAAAAGGAAATATCTTCCTTTCAAAACTGGAAAGAAGCTTTCTGAGAAACTGCTCTGTGTTCTGTTAGTTCATCTCACACAGTAACATCTTTCCCTTCAAGAAGCCGTTCGCTAAGGCTGTTCTTATGGAACTGGCAAAGGGATATTTGGAAGCCCATAGAGGGCTATGGTGAAAAAGGAATTATCTTCCGTTCAAAACTGGAAAGAAGCTTTCTGAGAAACTGCTCTGTGTTCTGTTAATTCGTCTCACAGAGTTACATCTTTCCCTTCAAGAAGCCTTTCGCTAAGGCTGTTCTTGTGGAATTGGCAAAGGGATATTTGGAAGCCCATAGAGGGCTATGGTTAAAAAAGGAAATATCTTCCGTTCAAAACTGGAAAGAAGCTTTCTGAGAAACTGCTCTGTGTTCTGTTAGTTCATCTCACAGAGTTACATCTTGCCCTTCAAACGCCTTTCGCCAACGCTGTTCTTGTGGAATTGGCAAAGGGATAATTTGAAGGCCATAGAGGGCTATGGTTAAAAAAGGAAATATCTTCCGTTCAAAACTGGAAAGAAGCTTTCTGAGAAACTGCTCTGTGTTCTGTTAGTTCATCTCACAGAGTTACATCTTTCCCTTTAAGAAGCCTTTCGCTAAGGCTGTTCTTATGGAACTGGCAAAGGGATATTTGGAAGCCCATAGAGGGCTATGGTGAAAAAGGAAATATCTTCCGTTCAAAACTGGAAAGAAGCTTTCTGAGAAACTGCTCTGTGTTCTGTTAATTCATCTCACAGAGTTACATCTTTGCCTTCAAGAAGCCTTTCGCTAAGGCTGTTCATGTGGAATTGGCAAAGTGATATTTGGAAACCCATAGAGGGCTACGGTGAAAAAGAAATATCTTCCGTTCAAAACTGGAAAGAAGCTTTCTGAGAAACTGTTCTGTGTTCTGTTAGTTCATATCACAGAGTTACATCTTTCCCTACAAGAAGCCTTTCGCTAAGGCTGTTCTTGTGGAACTGGCAAAGGGATATTTGGAAGCCCATAGAGGGCTATGGTGAAAAAGGAAATATCTTCCGTTCAAAACTGGAAAGAAGCTTTCTGAGAAAGTGCTCTGTGTTCTCTGAATTCTTCTCACAGAGTTACATCTTTCCCTTCAAGAAGCCTTTCGCTAAGGCTGTTCTTGTGGAACTGTCAAAGGGACATTTGGAAACCCATAGAGGGCTATGGTGAAAAAGGAAATATCTTCCGTTCAAAACTGGAAAGAAGCTTTCTGAGAAACTGCTTTGTGTTCTCTGAGTACATCTCACAGAGTTACATCTTTCCCTTCAAGAAGCCTTTCGCTAAGGCTGTTCTTGTGGAATTGGCAAAGGGATATTTGGAAGCCCATAGAGGTCTATGGTGAAAAAGGAAATATCTTCCGTTCAAAACTGGAAAGAAGCTTTCTTAGAAACGGCTCTGTGTTCTCTGAATTCATCTCACAGAGTTACATCTTTGCCTTAGAGAAGCCTTTCGCTAATGCTGTTCTTCTGGAATTGGCAAAGGGATATTTGGAAGCCCATAGAGGGCTATGGTGAAAAAGGAAATATCTTCCGTTCAAAACTGGAAAGAAGCTTTCTGAGAAACTGCCCTGTGTTCTGTTAATTCATCTCACGGAGCTGCATCTTTCCCTTCAAGAAGCTTTTCGCTAAGGCTGTTCATGTGGAATTGGCAAAGTGATATTTGGAAGCCCATTGAGGGCTGTGGTGAAAAAGGAAATATCTTCCGTTCAAAACTGGAAAGAAGCTTTCTGAGAAACTGTTCTGTGTTCTGTTAGTTCTTATCACAGAGTTACATCTTTCCCTTCAAGAAGCCTTTCGCTAAGGCTGTTCTTGTGGAACTGGCAAAGGAATATTTGGAAACCCATAGAGGGCTATGGTGAAAAAGGAAATATCTTCCGTTCAAAACTGGAAAGAAGCTTTCTGAGAAACTGCTCTGTGTTCTCTGAATACATCTCACAGAGTTACATCTTTCCCTTAAAGAGCCTTTCGCTAAGGCTGTTCTTGTGGAATTCGCAAAGGGATATTTGGAAGCCCATAGAGGGCTATGGTGAAAAAGGAAATATCTTCCGTTCAAAACTGGAAAGAAGCTTTCTGAGAAACTGCTCTGTGTTCTGTTAGTTCATCTCACAGAGTTACATCTTTCCCTTCAAGAAGCCTTTCGCTAAGGCTGTTCTTATGGAACTGGCAAAGGGATATTTGGAATCCCATAGAGGGCTATGGTGAAAAAGGAAATATATTCCGTTCAAAACTGGAAAGAAGCTTTCTGAGAAACTGCTCTGTGTTCTCTGAATTCTTCTCACAGAGTTACATCTTTCCCTTCAAGAAGCCTTTCCCTAAGGCTGTTCTTGTGGAACTGGCAAAGGGACATTTGGAAACCCATAGAGGGCTATGGTGAAAAAGGAAATATCTTCCGTTCAAAACTGGAAAGAAGCTTTCTGAGAAACTGCTCTGTTTTCTCTGAATACATCTCACAGAGTTACATCTTTCCCTTCAAGAAGCCTTTCGCTAAGGCTGTTCTTGTGGAATTGGCAAAGGGATATTTGGAAGCCTATAGAGGGCTGTGGTGAAAAAGGAAATATCTTCCGTTCAAAACTGGAAAGAAGCTTTCTTAGAAACGGCTCTGTGTTCTCTGAATTCATCTCACAGAGTTACATCTTTACCTTCAAGAAGCCTTTCGCTAAGGCTGTTCTTGTGGAACTGGCAAAGGGATATTTGGAAGCCCATAGAGAGCTATGGTGAAAAAGGAAATATCTTCCGTTCAAAACTGGAAAGAAGCTTTCTGAGAAACTGCTCTGTGTTCTCTGAATACATCTCACAGAGTTACATCTTTCCCTTAAAGAGCCTTTCGCTAAGGCTGTTCTTTTGGAATTGGCAAAGGGATATTTGGAAGCCCATAGAGGGCTATGGTGGAAAAGGAAATATCTTCCGTTCAAAACTGGAAAGAAGCTTTCTGAGAAACTGCTCTGTGTTCTGTTAGTTCATCTCACAGAGTTACATCTTTCCCTTCAAGAAGCCTTTCGCTAAGGCTGTTCTTATGGAACTGGCAAAGGGATATTTGGAAACCCATAGATAGCTATGGTGAAAAAGGAAATATCTTCCGTTTAAACTGGAAAGAAGCTTTCTGAGAAACTCCTCTGTGTTCTGTTAATTCATCTCACAGAGATACATCTTTCCCTTCAAGAAGCCTTTCGCTAAGGCTGTTCTTGTGGAATTGGCAAAGTGATATTTGGAAGCCCATAGAAGGCTATGGTGAAAAAGGAAATATCTTCCGTTCAAAACTGGAAAAAAGCTTTCTGAGAAACTGCTCTGTGTTCTCTGAATTCATCTCACAGAGTTACATCTTTACCTTGAAGAAGACTTTCGCTAAGGCTGTTCTTGAGTAATTGGCAAAGGGATATTTGGAAGCCCATAGAGGGCTATGTTGAAAAAGGAAATATCTTCCGTTCAAAACTGGAAAGAAGCTTTCTGAGAAACTGTTCTGTGTTCTGTTAATTCATCTCACAGAGTTACATCTTTCCCTTCAAGAAGCCTTTCGCTAAGGCTGTTCTTGTGGAACTGGCAAAGGGATATTTGGAAGCCCATATAGGGTTATGGTGAAAAAGGAATTATCTTCCGTTCAAAACTGGAAAAAGCTTTCTGAGAAACTGCTCTGTGTTCTCTGAATTCATCTCACAGAGTTACATCTTTCCCTTCAAGAAGCCTTTCGCTAAGGCTGTTTTTGTGGAATTGGCAAAGGGATATTTGGAAGCCCATAGAGGGCTATGGTTAAAAAAGGAAATATCTTCCGTTCAAAACTGGAAAGAAGCTTTCTGAGAAACTGCTCTGTGTTCTGTTAGTTCATCTCACAGAGTTACATCTTGCCCTTCAAACGCCTTTCGCCAACGCTGTTCTTGTGGAATTGGCAAAGGGATAATTTGAAGGCCATAGAGGGCTATGGTTAAAAAAGGAAATATCTTCCGTTCAAAACTGGAAAGAAGCTTTCTGAGAAACTGCTCTGTGTTCTGTTAGTTCATCTCACAGAGTTACATCTTTCCCTTTAAGAAGCCTTTCGCTAAGGCTGTTCTTATGGAACTGGCAAAGGGATATTTGGAAGCCCTTAGAGGGCTATGGTGAAAAAGGAAATATCTTCCGTTCAAAACTGGAAAGAAGCTTTCTGAGAAACTGCTCTGTGTTCTGTTAATTCATCTCACAGAGTTACATCTTTGCCTTCAAGAAGCCTTTCGCTAAGGCTGTTCATGTGGAATTGGCAAAGTGATATTTGGAAACCCATAGAGGGCTACGGTGAAAAAGAAATATCTTCCGTTCAAAACTGGAAAGAAGCATTCTGAGAAACTGTTCTGTGTTCTGTTAGTTCATATCACAGAGTTACATCTTTCCCTACAAGAAGCCTTTCGCTAAGGCTGTTCTTGTGGAACTGGCAAAGGGATATTTGGAAGCCCATAGAGGGCTATGGTGAAAAAGGAAATATCTTCCGTTCAAAACTGGAAAGAAGCTTTCTGAGAAAGTGCTCTGTGTTCTCTGAATTCTTCTCACAGAGTTACATCTTTCCCTTCAAGAAGCCTTTCGCTAAGGCTGTTCTTGTGGAACTGTCAAAGGGACATTTGGAAACCCATAGAGGGCTATGGTGAAAAAGGAAATATCTTCCGTTCAAAACTGGAAAGAAGCTTTCTGAGAAACTGCTTTGTGTTCTCTGAGTACATCTCACAGAGTTACATCTTTCCCTTCAAGAAGCCTTTCGCTAAGGCTGTTCTTGTGGAATTGGCAAAGGGATATTTGGAAGCCCATAGAGGTCTATGGTGAAAAAGGAAATATCTTCCGTTCAAAACTGGAAAGAAGCTTTCTTAGAAACGGCTCTGTGTTCTCTGAATTCATCTCACAGAGTTACATCTTTGCCTTAGAGAAGCCTTTCGCTAATGCTGTTCTTCTGGAATTGGCAAAGGGATATTTGGAAGCCCATAGAGGGCTATGGTGAAAAAGGAAATATCTTCCGTTCAAAACTGGAAAGAAGCTTTCTGAGAAACTGCCCTGTGTTCTGTTAATTCATCTCACGGAGCTGCATCTTTCCCTTCAAGAAGCTTTTCGCTAAGGCTGTTCATGTGGAATTGGCAAAGTGATATTTGGAAGCCCATTGAGGGCTGTGGTGAAAAAGGAAATATCTTCCGTTCAAAACTGGAAAGAAGCTTTCTGAGAAACTGTTCTGTGTTCTGTTAGTTCTTATCACAGAGTTACATCTTTCCCTTCAAGAAGCCTTTCGCTAAGGCTGTTCTTGTGGAACTGGCAAAGGAATATTTGGAAACCCATAGAGGGCTATGGTGAAAAAGGAAATATCTTCCGTTCAAAACTGGAAAGAAGCTTTCTGAGAAACTGCTCTGTGTTCTCTGAATACATCTCACAGAGTTACATCTTTCCCTTAAAGAGCCTTTCGCTAAGGCTGTTCTTGTGGAATTCGCAAAGGGATATTTGGAAGCCCATAGAGGGCTATGGTGAAAAAGGAAATATCTTCCGTTCAAAACTGGAAAGAAGCTTTCTGAGAAACTGCTCTGTGTTCTGTTAGTTCATCTCACAGAGTTACATCTTTCCCTTCAAGAAGCCTTTCGCTAAGGCTGTTCTTATGGAACTGGCAAAGGGATATTTGGAAGCCCATAGAGGGCTATGGTGAAAAAGGAAATATATTCCGTTCAAAACTGGAAAGAAGCTTTCTGAGAAACTGCTCTGTGTTCTCTGAATTCTTCTCACAGAGTTACATCTTTCCCTTCAAGAAGCCTTTCGCTAAGGCTGTTCTTGTGGAACTGGCAAAGGGACATTTGGAAACCCATAGAGGGCTATGGAGAAAAAGGAAATATCTTCCGTTCAAAACTGGAAAGAAGCTTTCTGAGAAACTGCTCTGTTTTCTCTGAATACATCTCACAGAGTTACATCTTTCCCTTCAAGAAGCCTTTCGCTAAGGCTGTTCTTGTGGAATTGGCAAAGGGATATTTGGAAGCCCATAGAGGGCTGTGGTGAAAAAGGAAATATCTTCCGTTCAAAACTGGAAAGAAGCTTTCTTAGAAACGGCTCTGTGTTCTCTGAATTCATCTCACAGAGTTACATCTTTACCTTCAAGAAGCCTTTCGCTAATGCTGTTCTTCTGGAATTGGCAAAGGGATATTTGGAAGCCCATAGAGGGCTATGGTGAAAAAGGAAATATCTTCCGTTCAAAACTGGAAAATAGCTTTCTGAGAAACTGCTCAGTGTTCTCTGAATTCATCTCACAGAGTTACATCTTTCCCTTCAAGAAGCCTTTCGCTAAGGCTGTTCTTGTGGAATTGGCAAAGGGATATTTGGAAGCCCATAGAGGGCTATGGTGAAAAAGTAAATATCTTCCGTTGAAAACTGGAAAGAAGCTTTCTGAGAAACTGCTCTGTGTTTTGTTAGTTCATCTCACAGAGTTACGTCTTTGCCTTCAAGAAGCCTTTCGCTAAGGCTTTTCTTGTGGAACTGTCAAAGGGATATTTGGAAGCCCATAGAGGGCAATGGAGAAAAAGGAAATATCTTCCGTCCAAAACTGGAAAGAAGCTTTCTGAGAATCTGCTCAGTGTTCTCTGAATTCATCTCACAGAGTTACATCTTTCCCTTCAAGAAGCCTTTCGCTAAGGCTGTTCTTGTGGAATTGGCAAAGGGATATTTGGAAGCCCATAGAGGGCTATGGTGAAAAATTAAATATCTCCCGTTCAAAACTGGAAAGAAGCTTTCTGAGAAACTGCTCTGTGTTCTCTGAATTCATCTCACAGAGTTACATCTTTCCCTTCAAGAAGCCTTTCGCTAAGGCTGTTCTTGTGGAATTGGCAAAGGGATATTTGGAAGCCCATAGAGGGCTATGGTGAAAAAGGAAATATCTTCCGTTCAAACTGGAAAGAAGTTTTCTGAGAAACTCCTCTGTGTTCTGTTAATTCATCTCACAGAGATACATCTTTCCCTTCAATAAGCCTTTCGCTAAGGCTGTTCTTGTGGAATTGGCAAAGTGATATTTGGAAGCCCATAGAGGGCTATGGTGAAAAAGGAAATATCTTTCGTTCAAAACCGGAAAGAAGCTTTCTGAGAAACTGCTCTGTGTTCTCTGAATTCATCTCACAGAGTTACATCTTTACCTTGAAGAAGACTTTCGCTAAGGCTGTTCTTGAGTAACTGGCAAAGGGATATTTGGAAGCCCATAGAGGGCTATGGTGAAAAAGGAAATATCTTCCGTTCAAAACTGGAAAGAAGCTTTCTGAGAAACTGCTCTGTGTTCTGTTAGTTCATATCACAGAGGTACATCTTTCCCTTCAAGGAGCCTTTCGCTAAGGCTGTTCTTGTGGAACTGGCAAAGGGATATTTGGAAGCCCATAGAGAGCTATGGTGAAAAAGGAAATATCTTCCGTTCAAAACTGGAAAGAAGCTTTCTGAGAAACTGCTCTGTGTTCTCTGAATTCTTCTCACAGAGTTACATCTTTCCCTTCAAGAAGCCTTTCGCTAAGGCTGTTCTTGTGGAACTGGCAAAGGGATATTTGGAAACCCATAGAGGGCTATGGTGAAAAAGGAAATATCTTCCGTTCACAACTGGAAAGAAGCTTTCTGAGAAACTGCTCTGTGTTCTCTGAATACATCTCACAGAGTTACATCTTTCCCTTAAAGAGCCTTTCGCTAAGGCTGTTCTTGTGGAATTGGCAAAGGGATATTTGGAAGCCCATAGAGGGCTATGGTGAGAAAGGAAATATCTTCCGTTCAAAACTGGAAAGAAGCTTTCTGAGAAACTGCTCTGTGTTCTGTTAGTTCATCTCACAGAGTTACGTCTTTCCCTTCAAGAAGCCTTTCGCTAAGGCTGTTCTTATGGAAATGGCAAAGGGATATTTGGAAACCCATAGATAGCTATGGTGAAAAAGGAAATATCTTCCGTTCTAACTGGAAAGAAGCTTTCTGAGAAACTCCTCTGTGTTCTGTTAATTCATCTCACAGAGATACATCTTTCCCTTCAAGAAGCCTTTCGCTAAGGCTGTTCTTGTGGAATTGGCAAAGTGATATTTGGAAGCCCATAGAAGGCTATGGTGAAAAAGGAAATATCTTCCGTTCAAAACCGGAAAAAAGCTTTCTGAGAAACTGCTCTGTGTTCTCTGAATTCATCTCACAGAGTTACATCTTTACCTTCAAGAAGACTTTCGCTAAGGCTGTTCTTGAGTAATTGGCAAAGGGATATTTGGAAGCCCATAGAGGGCTATGTTGAAAAAGGAAATATCTTCCGTTCAAAACTGGAAAGAAGCTTTCTGAGAAACTGTTCTGTGTTCTGTTAATTCATCTCACAGAGTTACATCTTTCCCTTCAAGAAGCCTTTCGCTAAGCCTGTTCTTGTGGAACTGGCAAAGGGATATTTGGAAGCCCATATAGGGTTATGGTGAAAAATGAAATATCTTCCGTTCAAAACAGGAAAAAGCTTTCTGAGAAACTGCTCTGTGTTCTCTGAATTCATCTCACAGAGTAACATCTTTCCCTTCAAGAAGCCTTTCGCTAAGGCTGTTTTTGTGGAATTGGCAAAGGGATATTTGGAAGCCCATAGAGGGCTATGGTTAAAAAAGGAAATATCTTAAGTTCAAAACTGGAAAGAAGCTTTCTGAGAAACTGCTCTGTGTTCTGTTAGTTCATCTCACAGAGTTACATCTTGCCCTTCAAAAGCCTTTCGCCAACGCTGTTCTTGTGGAATTGGCAAAGGGATAATTTGAAGCCCATAGAGGGCTATGGTTAAAAAAGGAAATATCTTCCGTTCAAAACTGGAAAGAAGCTTTCTGAGAAACTGCTCTGTGTTCTGTTAGTTCATCTCACAGAGTTACATCTTTCCCTTCAAGAAGCCTTTCGCTAAGGCTGTTCTTATGGAACTGGCAAAGGGATATTTGGAAGCCCATAGAGGGCTATGGTGAAAAAGGAAATATCTTCCGTTCAAAACTGGAAAGAAGCTTTCTGAGAAACTGCTCTGTGTTCTGTTAATTCATCTCACAGAGTTACATCTTTGTCTTCAAGAAGCCTTTCGCTAAGGCTGTTCATGTGGAATTGGCAAAGTGATATTTGGAAACCCATAGAGGGCTACGGTGAAAAAGAAATATCTTCCGTTCAAAACTGGAAAGAAGCTTTCTGAGAAACTGTTCTGTGTTCTGTTAGTTCATATCACAGAGTTACATCTTTCCCTACAAGAAGCCTTTCGCTAAGGCTGCTCTTGTGGAACTGGCAAAGGGATATTTGGAAGCCCATAGAGGGCTATGGTGAAAAAGGAAATATCTTCCGTTCAAAACTGGAAAGAAGCTTTCTGAGAAACTGCTCTGTGTTCTGTTAATTCATCTCACAGAGTTACATCTTTTCCTTCAAGAAGCCTTTCGCTAAGGCTGTTCTTGTGGAACTGTCAAAGGGACATTTGGAAACCCATAGAGGGCTATGGTGAAAAAGGAAATATCTTCCGTTCAAAACTGGAAAGAAGCTTTCTGAGAAACTGCCCTGTGTTCTGTTAATGCATCTCACGGAGCTGCATCTTTCCCTTCAAGAAGCCTTTCGCTAAGGCTGTTCATGTGGAATTGGCAAAGTGATATTTGGAAGCCCATTGAGGGCTATGGTGAAAAAGGAAATATCTTCCGTTCAAAACTGGAAAGAAGCTTTCTGAGAAACTGCTCTGTGTTCTCTGAATTCTTCTCACAGAGTTACATCTTTCCCTTCAAGAAGCCTTTCGCTAAGGCTGTTCTTGTGGAACTGGCAAAGGGATATTTGGAAACCCATAGAGGGCTATGGTGAAAAAGGAAATATCTTCCGTTCAAAACTGGAAAGAAGCTTTCTGAGAAAGTGCTGTGTGTTCTCTGAATACATCTCACAGAGTTACATCTTTCCCTTAAAGAGCCTTTCGCTAAGGCTGTTCTTGTGGAATTCGCAAAGGGATATTTGGAAGCCCATAGAGGGCTATGGTGAAAAAGGAAATATCTTCTGTTCAAAACTGGAAAGAAGCTTTCTGAGAAACTGCTCTGTGTTCTGTTAGTTCATCTCAGAGATTTACATCTTTCCCTTCAAGAAGCCTTTCGCTAAGGCTGTTCTTATGGAACTGGCAAAGGGATATTTGGAAGCCCATAGAGGGCTATGGTGAAAAAGGAAATATATTCCGTTCAAAACTGGAAAGAAGCTTTCTGAGAAACTGCTCTGTGTTCTCTGAATTCTTCTCACAGAGTTACATCTTTCCCTTCAAGAAGCCTTTCGCTAAGGCTGTTCTTGTGGAACTGGCAAAGGGACATTTGGAAACCCATAGAGGGCTATGGTGAAAAAGGAAATATCTTCCGTTCAAAACTGGAAAGAAGCTTTCTGAGAAACTGCTCTGTTTTCTCTGAATACATCTCACAGAGTTACATCTTTCCCTTCAAGAAGCCTTTCGCTAATGCTGTTCTTCTGGAATTGGCAAAGGGATATTTGGAAGCCCATAGAGGGCTATGGTGAAAAAGGAAATATCTTCCGTTCAAAACTGGAAAATAGCTTTCTGAGAAACTGCTCAGTGTTCTCTGAATTCATCTCACAGAGTTACATCTTTCCCTTCAAGAAGCCTTTCGCTAAGGCTGTTCTTGTGGAATTGGCAAAGGGATATTTGGAAGCCCATAGAGGGCTATGGTGAAAAAGTAAATATCTTCCGTTGAAAACTGGAAAGAAGCTTTCTGAGAAACTGCTCTGTGTTTTGTTAGTTCATCTCACAGAGTTACGTCTTTGCCTTCAAGAAGCCTTTCGCTAAGGCTTTTCTTGTGGAACTGTCAAAGTGATATTTGGAAGCCCATAGAGGGCAATGGTGAAAAAGGAAATATCTTCCGTCCAAAACTGGAAAGAAGCTTTCTGAGAATCTGCTCAGTGTTCTCTGAATTCATCTCACAGAGTTACATCTTTCCCTTCAAGAAGCCTTTCGCTAAGGCTGTTCTTGTGGAATTGGCAAAGGGATATTTGGAAGCCCATAGAGGGCTATGGTGAAAAATTAAATATCTCCCGTTCAAAACTGGAAAGAAGCTTTCTGAGAAACTGCTCTGTGTTCTCTGAATTCATCTCACAGAGTTACATCTTTCCCTTCAAGAAGCCTTTCGCTAAGGCTGTTCTTGTGGAATTGGCAAAGGGATATTTGGAAGCCCATAGAGGGCTATGGTGAAAAAGGAAATATCTTCCGTTCAAACTGGAAAGAAGCTTTCTGAGAAACTGCTCTGTGTTCTGTTAGTTCATCTCACAGAGTTACGTCTTTCCCTTCAAGAAGCCTTTCGCTAAGGCTGTTCTTATGGAAATGGCAAAGGGATATTTGGAAACCCATAGATAGCTATGGTGAAAAAGGAAATATCTTCCGTTCTAACTGGAAAGAAGCTTTCTGAGAAACTCCTCTGTGTTCTGTTAATTCATCTCACAGAGATACATCTTTCCCTTCAAGAAGCCTTTCGCTAAGGCTGTTCTTGTGGAATTGGCAAAGTGATATTTGGAAGCCCATAGAAGGCTATGGTGAAAAAGGAAATATCTTCCGTTCAAAACCGGAAAAAAGCTTTCTGAGAAACTGCTCTGTGTTCTCTGAATTCATCTCACAGAGTTACATCTTTACCTTCAAGAAGACTTTCGCTAAGGCTGTTCTTGAGTAATTGGCAAAGGGATATTTGGAAGCCCATAGAGGGCTATGTTGAAAAAGGAAATATCTTCCGTTCAAAACTGGAAAGAAGCTTTCTGAGAAACTGTTCTGTGTTCTGTTAATTCATCTCACAGAGTTACATCTTTCCCTTCAAGAAGCCTTTCGCTAAGCCTGTTCTTGTGGAACTGGCAAAGGGATATTTGGAAGCCCATATAGGGTTATGGTGAAAAATGAAATATCTTCCGTTCAAAACTGGAAAAAGCTTTCTGAGAAACTGCTCTGTGTTCTCTGAATTCATCTCACAGAGTAACATCTTTCCCTTCAAGAAGCCTTTCGCTAAGGCTGTTTTTGTGGAATTGGCAAAGGGATATTTGGAAGCCCATAGAGGGCTATGGTTAAAAAAGGAAATATCTTAAGTTCAAAACTGGAAAGAAGCTTTCTGAGAAACTGCTCTGTGTTCTGTTAGTTCATCTCACAGAGTTACATCTTGCCCTTCAAAAGCCTTTCGCCAACGCTGTTCTTGTGGAATTGGCAAAGGGATAATTTGAAGCCCATAGAGGGCTATGGTTAAAAAAGGAAATATCTTCCGTTCAAAACTGGAAAGAAGCTTTCTGAGAAACTGCTCTGTGTTCTGTTAGTTCATCTCACAGAGTTACATCTTTCCCTTCAAGAAGCCTTTCGCTAAGGCTGTTCTTATGGAACTGGCAAAGGGATATTTGGAAGCCCATAGAGGGCTATGGTGAAAAAGGAAATATCTTCCGTTCAAAACTGGAAAGAAGCTTTCTGAGAAACTGCTCTGTGTTCTGTTAATTCATCTCACAGAGTTACATCTTTGTCTTCAAGAAGCCTTTCGCTAAGGCTGTTCATGTGGAATTGGCAAAGTGATATTTGGAAACCCATAGATGGCTACGGTGAAAAAGAAATATCTTCCGTTCAAAACTGGAAAGAAGCTTTCTGAGAAACTGTTCTGTGTTCTGTTAGTTCATATCACAGAGTTACATCTTTCCCTACAAGAAGCCTTTCGCTAAGGCTGCTCTTGTGGAACTGGCAAAGGGATATTTGGAAGCCCATAGAGGGCTATGGTGAAAAAGGAAATATCTTCCGTTCAAAACTGGAAAGAAGCTTTCTGAGAAACTGCTCTGTGTTCTGTTAATTCATCTCACAGAGTTACATCTTTCCCTTCAAGAAGCCTTTCGCTAAGGCTGTTCTTGGGAACTGTCAAAGGGACATTTGGAAACCCATAGAGGGCTATGGTGAAAAAGGAAATATCTTCCGTTCAAAACTGGAAAGAAGCTTTCTGAGAAACTGCCCTGTGTTCTGTTAATTCATCTCACGGAGCTGCATCTTTCCCTTCAAGAAGCCTTTCGCTAAGGCTGTTCATGTGGAATTGGCAAGGTGATATTTGGAAGCCCATTGAGGGCTATGGTGAAAAAGGAAATATCTTCCGTTCAAAACTGGAAAGAAGCTTTCTGAGAAACTGCTCTGTGTTCTCTGAATTCTTCTCACAGAGTTACATCTTTCCCTTCAAGAAGCCTTTCGCTAAGGCTGTTCTTGTGGAACTGGCAAAGGGATATTTGGAAACCCATAGAGGGCTATGGTGAAAAAGGAAATATCTTCCGTTCAAAACTGGAAAGAAGCTTTCTGAGAAAGTGCTGTGTGTTCTCTGAATACATCTCACAGAGTTACATCTTTCCCTTAAAGAGCCTTTCGCTAAGGCTGTTCTTGTGGAATTCGCAAAGGGATATTTGGAAGCCCATAGAGGGCTATGGTGAAAAAGGAAATATCTTCCGTTCAAAACTGGAAAGAAGCTTTCTGAGAAACTGCTCTGTGTTCTGTTAGTTCATCTCACAGAGTTACATCTTTCCCTTCAAGAAGCCTTTCGCTAAGGCTGTTCTTATGGAACTGGCAAAGGGATATTTGGAAGCCCATAGAGGGCTATGGTGAAAAAGGAAATATATTCCGTTCAAAACTGGAAAGAAGCTTTCTGAGAAACTGCTCTGTGTTCTCTGAATTCTTCTCACAGAGTTACATCTTTCCCTTCAAGAAGCCTTTCGCTAAGGCTGTTCTTGTGGAACTGGCAAAGGGACATTTGGAAACCCATAGAGGGCTATGGTGAAAAAGGAAATATCTTCCGTTCAAAACTGGAAAGAAGCTTTCTGAGAAACTGCTCTGTTTTCTCTGAATACATCTCACAGAGTTACATCTTTCCCTTCAAGAAGCCTTTCGCTAATGCTGTTCTTCTGGAATTGGCAAAGGGATATTTGGAAGCCCATAGAGGGCTATGGTGAAAAAGGAAATATCTTCCGTTCAAAACTGGAAAATAGCTTTCTGAGAAACTGCTCAGTGTTCTCTGAATTCATCTCACAGAGTTACATCTTTCCCTTCAAGAAGCCTTTCGCTAAGGCTGTTCTTGTGGAATTGGCAAAGGGATATTTGGAAGCCCATAGAGGGCTATGGTGAAAAAGTAAATATCTTCCGTTGAAAACTGGAAAGAAGCTTTCTGAGAAACTGCTCTGTGTTTTGTTAGTTCATCTCACAGAGTTACGTCTTTGCCTTCAAGAAGCCTTTCGCTAAGGCTTTTCTTGTGGAACTGTCAAAGTGATATTTGGAAGCCCATAGAGGGCAATGGTGAAAAAGGAAATATCTTCCGTCCAAAACTGGAAAGAAGCTTTCTGAGAATCTGCTCAGTGTTCTCTGAATTCATCTCACAGAGTTACATCTTTCCCTTCAAGAAGCCTTTCGCTAAGGCTGTTCTTGTGGAATTGGCAAAGGGATATTTGGAAGCCCATAGAGGGCTATGGTGAAAAATTAAATATCTCCCGTTCAAAACTGGAAAGAAGCTTTCTGAGAAACTGCTCTGTGTTCTCTGAATTCATCTCACAGAGTTACATCTTTCCCTTCAAGAAGCCTTTCGCTAAGGCTGTTCTTGTGGAATTGGCAAAGGGATATTTGGAAGCCCATAGAGGGCTATGGTGAAAAAGGAAATATCTTCCGTTCAAACTGGAAAGAAGTTTTCTGAGAAACTCCTCTGTGTTCTGTTAATTCATCTCACAGAGATACATCTTTCCCTTCAATAAGCCTTTCGCTAAGGCTGTTCTTGTGGAATTGGCAAAGTGATATTTGGAAGCCCATAGAGGGCTATGGTGAAAAAGGAAATATCTTCCGTTCAAAACCGGAAAGAAGGTTTCTGAGAAACTGCTCTGTGTTCTCTGAATTCGTCTCACAGAGTTACATCTTTACCTTGAAGAAGACTTTCGCTAAGGCTGTTCTTGAGTAATTGGCAAAGGGATATTTGGAAGCCCATAGAGGGCTATGGTGAAAAAGGAAATATCTTCCGTTCAAAACTGGAAAGAAGCTTTCTGAGAAACTGTTCTGTGTTCTGTTAATTCATCTCACAGAGTTACATCTTTCCCTTCAAGAAGCCTTTCGCTAAGGCTGTTCTTGTGGAACTGGCAAAGGGATATTTGGAAGCCCATATAAGGTTATGGTGAAAAAGGAAATATCTTCCGTTCAAAACTGGAAAAAGCTTTCTGAGAAACTGCTCTGTGTTCTCTGAATTCATCTCACAGAGTTACATCTTTCCCTTCAAGAAGCCTTTCGCTAAGGCTGTTTTTGTGGAATTGGCAAAGGGATATTTGGAAGCCCATAGAGGGCTATGGTGAAAAAGGAAATATCTTCCGTTCAAAACTGGAAAGAAGCTTTCTGGGAAACTGCTCTGTGTTCTGTTAGTTCATCTCACAGAGTTACATCTTGCTCTTCAAGAAGGCTTTCGCCAACGCGGTTCTTGTGGAATTGTCAAAGGGATATTTTGAAGCCCATAGAGGGCTATGGTTAAAAAAGGAAATATCTTCCGTTCAAAACTGTAAAGAAGCTTTCTGAGAAACTGCTCTGTGTTCTGTTAGTTCATCTCACAGAGTTACATCTTTCCCTTCAAGAAGCCTTTCGCTAAGGCTGTTCTTATGGAACTGGCAAAGGGATATTTGGAAGCCCATAGAGGGCTATGGTGAAAAAGGAAATATCTTCCGTTCAAAACTGGAAAGAAGCTTTCTTAGAAACGGCTCTGTGTTCTCTGAATTCATCTCACAGAGTTACATCTTTGTCTTCAAGAAGCCTTTCGCTAATGCTGTTCTTCTGGAATTGGCAAAGGGATATTTGGAAACCCATAGAGGGCTATGGTGAAAAGGAAATATCTTCCGTTCAAAACTGGAAAATAGCTTTCTGAGAAACTGCTCAGTGTTCTCTGAATTCATCGCACAGAGTTACATCTTTCCCTTCAAGAAGCCTTTCGCTAAGGCTGTTCTTGTGGAATTGGCAAAGGGATATTTGGAAGCCCATAGAGGGCTATGGTTAAAAAAGGAAATATCTTCCGTTCAAAACTGGAAAGAAGCTTTCTGAGAAACTGCGCTGTGTTCTGTTAGTTCATCTCACAGAGTTACATCTTTCCCTTCAAGAAGCCTTTCGCTAAGGCTTTTCTTGTGGAACTGTCAAAGGGATATTTGGAAGCCCATAGAAGGCAATGGAGAAAAAGGAAATATCTTCCGTCCAAAACTGGAAAGAAGCTTTCTGAGAATCTGCTCAGTGTTCTCTGAATTCATCTCACAGAGTTACATCTTTCCCTTCAAGAAGCCTTTCGCTAAGGCTGTTCTTGTGGAATTGGCAAAGGGATATTTGGAAGCCCATAGAGGGCTATGGTAAAAAATTAAATATCTCCCGTTCAAAACTGGAAAGAAGCTTTCTGAGAAACTGCTCTGTGTTCTCTGAATTCATCTCACAGAGTTACATCTTTCCCTTCAAGAAGCCTTTCGCTAAGGCTGTTCTTGTGGAATTGGCAAAGGGATATTTGGAAGCCCATAGAGGGCTATGGTGAAAAAGGAAATATCTTCCGTTCAAACTGGAAAGAAGCTTTCTGAGAAAC